>NC_064617.1:320915698-321617719 GCF_023898315.1 Schistocerca nitens | reverse complement strand
ACCCACCTGTGTATGCCAATTGTCATGACCGCCATGCTCCTCGCTAACCAGATTTCCCAGCTTACAAGAGGGAAAAGAAGATACAAGAGTACAAGCCCCTGGCTTGCTATCATATGCTGAGATTTGCCAAAAATGTGACTGACTCCATCCAGTGTCACTTTTTTCAACTTTTACCTCAGTTATGTTCTTTCCCTGTTCTACCTCTTTCTTATTCCAACCCTGTCTTGCCCTCTCCCCTCTCCCTCATCTGCAGTTCCTATGCTCTCCCCTCTGGGTTCTGCTCTCCTCCCCAGCCGAAGAAGTTCCTCCCACACCTCCCCCTTTCTTTGGAACCTGCTGGCGATGGCCCATCCCCATCCCCATCCCCCTCCCCCCCGGCAACTCTCAGGCCGGATGCCTACTACCACAAGATGCACCATCCATGTGGCCGGCCGTTGTGGCCGTGCAGTTCTAGGCGCTTCAGTCTGGAACCGCATGACCGCTACGGTCGCAGGTTAGAATCCTGCCTTGGGCATGGATGTGTGTGATTCCTTAGGTTGGTTAGGTTTAAGTAGTTCTAAGTTCTAGGGGACTGATGACCACAGATGTTAAGTCCCATAGTGCTCAGAGCCATTTTGAACCACCATCCATGTGTCCCAAGGTTGTCCGTTCTCTTTCAGTTCTGTATCTTGCAGAATCCTGTACTGTATCTGTGTCATGTCCTCCTCCACCTCCTAGAGCCCCCGGAGATGTCATCTCCCCCCTCGCATCCTGAATCTGACATTTAATTTACGAATGTCACCCCATCATTGTCAGTGACGAGCACTGATACAGTGACATGATCTCCCCTTGGCTTCTTTATGTCTAACCTGGACTCTTGCCACATGACAATCCAATGGAATTTCAACGGTTATACTCATCACCTACCCGAAATACAACACCTCCTTTCCTCTTATTCTGTGTTCTGCCTTGCTCTTCAAGAAATGACCACTCTCCGAAGTTTCATAGTTGTCAGGCCTGCTGTCGGAACCATGCTGGCTCCGGGGTAGTTTCTGGATGGGTCTGCACTTTGGTTTGCACGGATGTCATTAGTGACTGGATTCCCCCTTCGTACCAACCTGTAAGCAATAGTGGTTAGAGTTCAAACGACTGCAGCAATCACCGTTTGCAATGTCTACCTCCCTCTGGGTAGACCACTGCCTTACATTGAACTGTCTACCTTAGTACAGCAACTCCCGCCCCCACATCTCATCCTCTGGGGCGTCAAATGCACACGACCCCCTGTGGGGGAGTGCCACTTCGACGGGTAGGGGTATTCTAATTGACCAACTCATTACAGGCTTTGATTTGTGTCTCCTCAATGACTGTTCTCCTACCCACTTCAGTGCCACTCATGCCATCTTTATTGCTATCGACCTCGTGATCTCCTCCCCTGCACTCATGGCTTCCCTACATTGGTTACCATGATGATCTTTGTGACAGTGGCCACTTTCTGGTGATTCTGTCGTCCCCCTGCTGCTGTCAGGCAGACAGCCCCCATGTTGGGCATACCGCAGGGCCAATTAGTCTTTATATATGTCTGCTGTGTACTTAGACACCTATTGAATTGCATTGATGCGGTCGTGCAGGGCATCTCTGTCGTGATACTTCTTGCTGCTGACACTGCTATCCCCTTATCCACAGGTCCTCTTCGTTGTTGACTGGTACCGTAGTGGACCAAAGACATAGCAGTTGCTATCCAGGACTGCTGAAAATTGTTGCAGTGATTTAAACAACACCCTTCACAGCCCAGCCCAAGCCTCCCCATACTAAGGCTCGCTGCCTTATTAAGCAGACTGAAAGAAATGCTGGGAGCGCTATGTTTCTTCCCTGGGGACATGTGCCTCTTCATCACAGGTTTGGTCCAAGCTCCATAGCCTTCTAGATCACCAACAACAGTCAACTGTCCAGGGTCTTATCCTTCACGGTGCTCTGTGTACTGGTCCATCAGTCCCTGCAGTACACCTTGCGACTTACTTTGCGAAAACATCGATGTCCTCTTCCTGTCCTGCTACCTTTCTCCGGCAGAAACATAAGTTGAACAGACCGCTCTCTGTTTCAACCCCCACCGAGCTGAACCCTGTAGTGTTCCCTTCACTGAATGGGAATACTTCCAGGCTCTTACCTCTTCACATGACGCAGCCCCAGGCCTGGATTCCATCCACGACCAGATGATCCAACACTTGGACGTTGCCCAGAAGCAAAATCTACTTAGGGTCTTAACTGAATTTGGCTCATGAGTGCCTTCCCCTCACAATGGTGAGACATTTAGTTATCCCCATCCTTAAGCCTTGGAAGAACCCGATGTCTCTTGACAGCTACCGCCTGATCAGGCTGACCAATGTACTTCATAAACTGCTCGACAGGATGGTTAGCATCCGATTATGTTGGGTGCTCGAATCTCATGGCCTATTATTCTCGTGTCAGTGTGGCTTTCAGGAAGGATGATCTCCAACTGACCATTTACTCAGAGTGTAAACAGCAATCTGATTGGCTTTTACTCACCGCTGGCACCTAGTCGTGGTCTTCTTTGACCTACATAAGGCATATGACACGATTTGCCGCCATTACATTTTAGTTATACTCCAAGCATCTTTTTTTTTTTTTGCGACTCCCTTCTGATTTTTATCCGCGAGTTTTTATCCCACCGGCTCTTCCGGGTTCGATTTGGCACTTCATTTAGCACCCCTCAAATTCAGGAGAACAGTATCTCACGGGGTTCTTTGTTAAGCTGTACAGTCTGTTGGGCCTCTGGTTACCCCAGCATTGTATATCAACGATTTTTGCATCTGGTGCAGCTCTTGCGTGATAGCATCTGCTGAGTGCTGGCTCCAAGACGCCATACGACAGGCCTCTGCATGGGCCCTCTTCCATTGCATGGGCCCTCTCCCACGGGTTCCAGTTTTCTCCCTCCTAAACGTGGATTATGTATTTTTGCCATGGACCCGATCCATGAGTTTGTTTAGGTGACCAGCACCTAGATATTATAGCACAGTCCAGTTTCTTGGGCCTTAGTTTTGATAAAAACCTGATGTGGCTACCCCATGTTCGCACCAGAAGACTATGTACCTGCAAAAACTTAAAGCTCTGCACCTCCTGGCCCACACATTGAGGGTTGCAGACTGTGCGGCTTGTCTCCATCTTTACCATGCTCTGGTTTTGCCCAGGCTAGATTATGGTAGTCAGGTTTATGTCTCAGCGGGTCCTTCCACTCCATATGCAACTCGACCCCAGAAGCTGTGGAACAGAAAAAATGAGCTCATGGAATTTTTCCCTATTGGAATTGACTTGAGCAACAGTGCACAGCAAGAGTACATCCACAAGACTGCATAGCATTTATTATTCAATGCTTCAACACATGCTAGAGAATGGACAAATTCATTTGTTGAACATCTTAAATAAAATACAAACCAACCAATTCTGTATACCAGAAATGAAGACTGCTCAGGTCATATCAGGATATAAAACGGCAAAGGTGCCTGATTGTACTTCATTACACAGGCCCATCACTCTTCTAGGTTTTGTTTATAAGACATTGGAATTGATGATTAAATACAAATTAGGATGATGGATTGAGAATTGATGAGCACTGCCCCTGGACAAACAGGTTTTAGAAAGGTTAATGGCGCAACTAAAATGCTGTTATCATTTGTCACTGATAAACAGCTCGCATTCCGCGACAATGAGTATTTGCTAGCACTGTATACAAATATCACAAATGCCTATGATAGTGTTCTTATGATCCTATTGATACACAAGTTGAAGAATTGTGACATCTGCAGTCATTCATTATCAAGCTACACTGATTATTGTCTGATAGAAGTCTGATACTTACAAGAAACAATGAGAACAAGTAAAGGGTTATCACAAGGCTCGGTATTGTCACCATTGTTGTTAAATCTATTTATGTCATGTCTACATTCAGTTTTTCAGCCAAGAGTACAAGTACTGCAGTGTGCAGATGATTTATGTATATATACTCGTAGCAATAGTTTTATTGAGGGAGAAGCAGATGGATAAAGCTGTGATAGTGTTGCCGGCCGCTGGTGGCCGAGCGGTTCTGGCGCTACAGTCTGGAACCGCGCGACCGCTACGGTCGCAGGTTTGAATCCTGCCTCGGGCATGGATGTGTGTGTTGTCCTTAGGTTAGTTAGGTTTAAGTAGTTCTAAGTTCTAGGGGACTTATGACCTCAGCAGTTGAGTCCCATAGTGCTCAGAGCCATTTGAACCATTTTGTGATAGTGTTCAGTGAATGGCTGAATGACAGTTGCCTCAACATATCACCTCATAAACCAGCTGTGCATGAGTACGACATGTAGGCTTAACGAAACAAGAAGTATAGGATTAGGACCCTTTATATTCACAGTCAAAAGAGCGGTCAAGTACATACGGTTTTCCATTGATCATAAGCTAACATGATCAGGTCACAATAACCATACAATTAAAAAATATGAAGGTGCCTTAAATACCGTTTGTGCTGTGACAGGCATTTGTTGGTTAGCAGACCAGAGAATCTGCTTTAACGTACATTACACACTGATATGAACTTACATGGAGTAAAGGTGCATCTGTAAATGTTCAGCAACCCAAAAGAGACTAGAGAAACTCATAAGTACCAGTATAAAGCTGTCCGAGTCTGTATTGGAGCATTCAGATTGACTCAAACTAATGCTTTGCTGGTGGATGTAAATGAAATGCCATTAAAACTAAGTGGGAAATACACCAGCCAAACACCTCTTGAAATGTTTTCACTTCTTAATTGACAATTTGTTTACAAGGATTATATACCACATTACAAAGTGTTATGCAGGAAGGTATTTGATTAAGAAGAAACTACCACCTTCAGCAGAATTTTACTTAGATGCTTCATCTTTCCAGGAATACATTGTTACTTCCCAAAATAGAATCTGCTTCAGCGTGCCCTATGCTAATACCTCAATGAAGTTGAATATCAAGACCCACATTCCATTCAGCCAAGGTTCACCAATTGAGAAAATTTTAACTGACAGCTTAGCAGCATGGCCATTGTTAAGACAGATATACATATATGGGTCTAAACAAAAAGACGGGGCTGGAAGTGCATTCATAAGGAGGCAAATTCAAGCTCCATGAATTTGTGTCCATACTCACTGTAGAACTCATAGCGAGTTTAGAGGGTTATAGATACATAAAATAAGTGCAAGAAGAGATAATCATAATTTTATCAGACTCACTTTAAGCATCAGTTCTGTTAATATGGTACACGATGTCAACACTACCAAAAACTTATCTAGTATATAGAAGCAGTGCAGCAGATTTTCTGTGTAAGTAAGATGACAAAAATGTGATGGGTGAAAGAGCATAGCGGAATAAAGGGAAATGAAAAAGTAGATACTCTGGTCAAGGAAGGTGTGTACACTTTCTGAATGAAATACGACAAAGTGCCATCTGATGATCATTCTTCATACCATAAGGACTATAATCAGGGCCCGATGGAATGAAAATCTCCAACAGTAATGTGAAATGAAAGGGAGACACTATGCCACAGTGGTGCCTAATCTCCCATCACATCCTTGGTACAAAAATTGCAGATAGAACAGAAACTTTATGTTGACAATGGCACAACTTTGCTGCAATCACAGGAGATTCCGGCAACATGTCTACCACGTCGACATAATCACATCTTCTTCATGTGAATGCAGCAGTTGGGAGACGTTAATCATATTTTCTTCAGCTGCCACAGCTTTCAAGAAACTACAAAACTTTTACAGCATCTGATGAGCTCTGGAATTCCATTGCCAACAAACATTAAAACCCATTAAGCAATTGAAGGCACAAAAGTGTTTAAGCTCCTATATGATTTTATAACAGAGGGGTCCAAATAAGAATATAGGAGGAGAGATTTTTTTTTACATTATAATATAGTAAATATGTTAATTTACTTAGATTGTTATTTAAGTTCAGTTTAAATGGACTAAACAGATAGTTGGTTTCTTTTTTATTAATGAATGTTGCTGAATGGGTGAAGCCCAAAAGCCATTTAAAGACATAGACAACGCAATATGTGATCTTACGATGAATTACATGGAGAATTCACTCAATCGAAAATATTATCAGTGTAGCTTTCTTTTGCATCTGTTTCTTTCTCTGCATTTTGTGAATATTATTACCTTATCTAAGTGCACAGATACACAGGAATCATAATAAATCTAGTGATAGTTGCTGTCAAGGTGCTGCCAGGGCTGTGTTGCACTGCATATACTGTTACAGTGGGTTTAACCATTGTTGAAATATTGAATTTTGAGTCTTGTATATTCATTGAACATGAGTTTTGAGCCCTAGTTTAAACACTATATTGATTTTTTTTTTTAAGGACACAGTGTACCAATACGGAAACTGTTCCAGTTGAAACCGGATGAAGAGGAGTCGTGTGTTGTTATAGGAACACTTTTCAAACATCAAGAATTAAAACCAAGTATTCTAAGGGAAATAAGTGATGAGGTAATATTGTTATGGTATTTATGAATTTGTTGTTGCACATAATTCTGAATTATTAGAGTTGCCGTTCCCATTTGATGTTAAAATTGATTTGTAGATATTCTTTTTGGCGAGATTCAGTTTTATTTAATGATATCTTTGTAGTCATTTTGGCTGCAATCAGTAGATTTAATGCTGATGTCATTGGCACTGACAGCAGTCAAAACACTGTGAATTTTATTTGAGATGATGCTACTTGAATACCGAGGAGATTTTATTCATTTAAATGACATTGGGTGTTATTGAAGAATGAGAGAGAGTGAGAGAGAGAGAGAGAGGATATTGGTGTGTGTGTGTGTGTGTGTGTGTGTGTGTGTGTGTGTGTGTGTGTGTGTGTGTCCATATAAGACACCCTCTCTAGTCCCTGACCCAACTCAAATTACATTTGATTTTCAGATACTATTAATAACACAATATAATTCTTTTAATTGCAGGAGATACTGTTGTATATGAGTAATAAATATGTATTTAGCATTTATGATCTAGTACACACAAGACTTTGAATTGGAAACATTTGTTACAGTACTGCTGAGAACATCTCTTTTTGTCGTATAGACATAACAGCACCTTGCATTTCGAGTACTTTATTCCAGACCTGGCCTTTACACTTCCTGTGCCTGTTCCCTTGTCAATGAGAAGTCTGCCCTTAACACCTTTGGAGTGGTGCTGTGCTGGGGGAGCATGGACTGTTGATGGGAGATTTTGCATCATTGTCAGCGATAACATTTGTTCTGTACTAGCCTGATCATCAGCGAGTATGGTACCACTGAAAAGAGAGGGCACATTCTGCCAGCGTTTTGGAGAGAGATGCTGGTACTATCCGTTAGCTGAGAATTTTGAAATGCTGGTCCTGGATTGAATCTGCCTTGCAGTTTAATGACAAGGCCAGTGCACTGGCCATCCCGGATGTGGTTTTTAGAGGACTTTTCACATCCACTTAAGTAAATATCAGGCTGCTTTCCCAGATTCCACTTCAGTTACACAATGCGCAATCATTTTGAAAAATCATGTCACATTTGACCATGCAATATATGAGGGATACTCAAAAAACAAATTATTTTTTAAAAGCAATATATTTTCAAATAGTTTATGAAACAACATAATCCCCTTCAAAATACTCTCCATTACAACTAATACATTCATCCCACTGGTGCTTTCACTTTTCAAAACATTTTTTTGTGGTCATCTTTAGAAATGGATGACTGCTCTTCCCTCGTTTTTTTTCTTGGCTTCTTCAGAGTAGTCAAATTGGTGTCCTTCCATTCCCCTTTTCCTGCATTGAAATAAAAAAAAAGAATCGCATGGAGCCGGGTCAGGTGCCCTGTTGTCAGTCTGTGAGCACAAGCTTTCGAATTTTTTCAATATTTTCGTCCATTTGGATAGTTGATAGATGACTAGAACGAGATTTGCCGTAAAGTGACATGTCGCCATTTTTAAATTGAGCAAACCACTCGTACACATGAGGCTCTCCCATAGCGTCGTCTTGGTAAGTTGTTTTCGACATTAAAACAGTTTCAGCAGCATTTTTACTAAGTTGAAAACAAAATTTCACAGCTGTACGTTGTTCACTTAAACTTGCCATCATAAAAAACGAAACAAGAACAAAACAGTGCTAGCAAAAACAGTCACTGCAGGGTAACAGAACAAGCCACATCAGCAAGCCACATTGACAACACAGGCAGCACTGAACTGGCACTGAACTGCTATACACGCCTAGCAGCTGAAATGCATTCCACACAAATTCTGCCCATGGCAGTGTTATTCCGGTTTGTTTTTGGTACCCTCTCGTACACTGGACACAGACAGAAGGGGTACATGGATTCGTGGATTCCTCCCCCACCCGCTTCTTTTTTGGTGGTGGTGGGGGGGGGGGGGGGGCGGTGAAATGCATTTGTTAGAGTCCGCGCAGGATATGACGGGTGATGCGCATTGACCACTTTTCGTCCAAAGTGCTGGGCGAGTCCGTTCATTTGTTTGGAAGGGGAAGCCAACACTGTCTGCTACGAAGCCAACACTGTCTGCAACCTTTTGACCGGTTGGCGATGACAGACTTGAGGTGCATGCCCTGCAGTCTTTCTCAAAACGGTTTTACAGTAGTTATTCAGTAAAAAATCTCATTCTTGTGTTACTTTTAGCTTTATCTGGCAGGTTTATTGTGATGTGCCCGTCATTTTGGTATTGGTCATAGTTATTGTGATATTTACATGGAAGTAAGGCACTGTGTGAAATTCACAAAAGCTTACAATGCTATGATTTTGCTGCATATGAAATTTAGCTAACATATTGAATTAAAAACTTCGATGGAGGTCTCTGCCTGCCACCAGTCTTGAGAAAACTGATCTGATGTGGCACACCTATTTGCCCCCCTGCGGGTCCGGGGTAAGAATAGGCCCGAGGTATTCCTGCCTGTCGTAAGAGGCGACTAAAAGGAGTTTCAACCGTTTCGGCCTTCCATGTGATGGTCCCCCTTGGGGTTTGACCTCCATTTTTCAAAATTCTACAGAAGTACGAGCCTTTTGGGGAAGGACACCTTACGTGGTGTACCACTGGTCCTAAGTGCACTAAGACCTTGGCACTCAGCATTGCACCGGCGTTGTAACCATACCCACTATTCCTCAAATTGGGCCTAAACGCCTGATGGGTTGTCCAAGTTACGCCCATAGTGCATCTCCATCTGCACCAGCGATCATGATGGACTTTCCATGACACCAGAAATCCAACACGGTAGCCAGCCCGTTGTGGTGGGGTCGTCATGTACCCTCTAGGTTGTAGCCCCCTGACAACACAGGGATCGTACTGCCGATACCTGAGCTGCACCCTCCCCACGTCGGCCAAGGAGTAGATGCCCGTCTCCTTGGGGCATCAGGACTCCCGGCAATGGTCATCCTGCCAGGTGGCCCTTGCTGCGGCTGGGTGGCGCCCGTGGGGAGAGCCCCTGGTCGGAGTGGGTGGTATCGGGGCGGACGTTTCGCAGATGAAACGTCAACACGTATCAGGTCGCTCTGCGGCCGAGTCTTTCATAAGAAAAGATACCGTTTCTAGTTCTGGTTCTCCTGCCCTTTCCCCCTTGGCCACTCCATGGGAGGAGGGACAGGCCCGCCGGCTTGGGGCGAAGTACTTCCCCCGCTATTTGGTCTGTTCTCGAACCGATGGGGGGACATTCGCCACCTCCAAGCCCATGTTCTTTGTTCAGCACATTGAGGACATCTTCGGGGAAATCGAGGCTCTCAGCAAGATGCGTTCAGGGTCCGTTCTTATCAAGACCACCTCCGCCACACAGTCGGCGGCGCTCCAGGCGTGCGACCGCCTAGGGGACATCCCAGTATCCATTGTCCCACATCTGGCACTAAATTGAACGCAGGGGGTTATTTTTCATCGTGACCTCCTGCTACAATCTGATGAGGAGCTCAGGGCCAACCTGGAGCGTCGAGGCGTGCATTTCGTCCGGCGAGTCCAGCGCGGCCCCAAAGACCGTCGCATCGACACCGGGGCCTTTATCCTCGCCTTCGAGGGGGACGTTCTCCCGGAGAAGGTAAAGGTGATGTGCTACCGGTGTGACGTGCGACCTTACGTCCCGCCTCCTATGCGCTGTTTTAGGTGTTTGCGCTTTGGGCACATGTCGTCACGGTGTGAGGCTGAGCCCCTTTGTGGCGATTGTGGACGTCCTCTTCGTGAGGAACATACACGCACCCCACCACCTCGGTGCATTAATTGTCCTGGCGTCCACTCGCCTAGATCCTCAGACTGCCCCGCATATCAGAAGGAGAAGAAGATACAAGAAATCAAAACTTTGGATCGGCTCTCTTATCCTGAGGCCAGGAAGAAGTATGACCACCTCCATCCCGTGCCATTGACCACTTCGTTTGCCTCAGTTGTGTCCACTTCTTCCGCGGTATCCTCACCCCTATCCTGTCCCCCCCCCCTCCGCCTCCTCCGCCCATCAGGGGGCTCTGCCTCCGCCTCCGCCTCCCAAATCCCTCCCTTCCAAATCCTCCTCCCCCGTGGCCCCCACCCCCTCCGCCCCAGGGGCCACCCTTCCTCCTCCTCCTGCCCCCACGCCACCTGAGAAGCAATCCTCTTCTCAGGCATCCATCGGGGAAACGTTCCAGACCCCAGCTTTCGAGGTCCGGCGTTCCAAAACGGACCCCGCGCGTGAGGACCTTCTTCGGGTCCAGCCCACCATCCCTGTGCCTCCTCGGCCTTCCAAGAAGGCCTCCAAGAAGAAGTCTCTATCCCCCTCTCCACCCCGGCGCGTTTCGTCTGACGCTCCATCCGTGAGTCGCTGCTCCCGGCCGTCCTCAGTTTCGCCGGGACGCTCTGCTGCCAGGCGCTCAGCTGGCCTTTCGTCGGCAAACGATGCTGCCCCTCCTACACAACCAGGGACAGCGGCCGCAGCTGGCGACGAGTCGATGGAACCGGATCCGCCTCCCGTCGGTTGTAGCGTTGTTCCCTCGCAACCTGGCCCTCCGCGGCCGTCTAGGTGACCAGCTCTTCCCCCGTCTCGTTCCCCCAACTTTTTGACTAGCGATGGCGTTGTTTCATTGGAACATAAGAGGTATTCGATCTAATCGGGAGGAATTACAACTGCTCCTCCGCCTGCACTGTCCGCTCGTCCTTGGTCTCCAGGAAACCAAGTTGCGCCTGACTGACCGTATTGCCTTTACCCACTATACCTCGTAGCGGTATGACCTCACCCCTGTGGACGGTGTCCCAGCTCATGGTGGGGTCATGTTGCTCGTTCGGGACGATGTCTATTACCATCCCATCCCATTGACCACCCCACTCCAAGCAATAGCTGTCCGCATTACTCTTTCTGCTTTTACTTTTTCAGTTTGTACCATCTACACTCCACCGTCATCTGCTGTTAGTCGGGCTGACATGATGCACCTAATCGTTCAGCTTCCCCCGCCGTTTTTAATTGTTTGGCGACTTCAATGCCCATCATCCCCTTTGGGGCTCTCCTGCATTCTGTCAAAGAGGCTCACTCTTGGCGGATGTCTTCAACCATCTCAATCTTGTCTGCCTCAATACTGGCGCCCCGACTTTCCTCTCGGACTCTACTCATACCTACTCCCACTTGGACCTCTCGATCTGTTCTACCACTCTTGCCCGTCGGTTCGAGTGGTATGTCCTTTCTGACACCTATTCGAGCGACCACTTCCCCTGTGTCGTTCGTCTCCTGCACCACACTCCATCCCCACGTCCTTCGAGCTGGAACATACTGAAAGCTGACTGGGGACTTTACTCCTCCCTGGCGACCTTTCCGGACCACGATTTTCCCAGTTGTGACAGTCAGGTCGAATACCTCATGGCTGTTATCATCAATGCTGCCGAACGTTCCATTCCTCGTACTACTTCTTCACGTCGCGTTTCCGTCCCCTGGTGGAACGAGGCTTGTAGGGACGCTATCCGTGCTCGACGACGTGCTTTACGCACCTTTCGCTGCCATCCTACGTTGGCGAATTGTATTGAATACAAACGACTCCGAGCGCAATGCCGTAGAGTCATCAAAGACAGCAAAAAAGCTTGTTGCGCCTCTTTCACCAGCTCCTTTAACAGTTTTACTCCCTCTTCCGTCGTTTGGGGTAGCCTGCGCCGGCTGTCGGGCATTAAGGCCCACTCCTCGGTACCTGGCCTGACCTCAGGTAATGAGGTCCATGTTGATCCTGTGGCTGTCTCCAACGCCTTTGGCCGCTTTTTCGCCGAGGTTTCAAGCTCCGCCCATTACCATCCTGCCTTCCTTCCCAGGAAAGAGGCAGAAGAGGCTCGGCGACCTTCCTTCCACTCGCTGAATCTGGAAACTTATAATGCCCCCTTTACTATGCGGGAACTCGAACGTGCGCTTGCACTGTCCCGGTCCTCTGCTCCAGGGCCAGATGCCATTCACGTTCAGATGCTGGCACACCTTTCTCCGGCGGGCAAAAGCTTCCTTCTTCGTACCTACAATCGCGTCTGGACCGAAGGTCAAGTCCCCATGCGTTGGCGTGACGCCGTTGTTGTTCCTATACCCAAACCCGGGAAGGATAGACACCTTCCTTCTAGTTACCGCCCCATTTCTCTTACAAGCTGTGTCTGTAAGGTGATGGAGCGCATGGTTAATGCTCGGTTAGTCTGGATTCTTGAATCTCGACGGCTACTTACTAATGTCCAATGCGGCTTTCGTCGCCGCCGCTCCGCTGTTGACCACCTTGTGACCTTGTCGACATTCATCATGAACAACTTTTTGCGAAGGCGCCGAACGGTAGCCGTGTTCTTCGACTTGGAGAAGGCTTATGATACCTGTTGGAGAGGAGGTATCCTCCGCACTATGCACAGGTGGGGCCTACGCGGTCGCCTGCCCCTTTTTATTGATTCCTTTTTAACGGATCGAAAGTTTAGGGTACGTGTGGGTTCCGTATTGTCCGACGTCTTCCTCCAGGAGAACGGAGTGCCTCAGGGCTCCGTCTTGAGCGTAGCCCTTTTTGCCATCGCGATCAATCCAATTATGGATTGCATTCCACCTAATGTCTCAGGCTCTCTCTTTGTCGATGACTTCGCGATCTACTGCAGTGCCCAGAGAACATGCCTCCTGGAGCGCTGCCTTCAGCGTTGTTCTAGACAGCCTCTACTCATGGAGCGTGGCAAATGGCTTCCGGTTCTCTGAAGAGAAGACGGTTTGTATCAACTTTTGGCGATATAAAGCGTTCCTTCCGCCATCCTTACATCTCGGTCCCGTTGTTCTCCCATTCGTGGACACAACTAAGTTTCTAGGGCTCACGTTGGACAGGAAACTGTGTTGGTCTCCACATGTCTCTTATTTGGCGGCCCGTTGTACACGTTCCCTTAATGTCCTCAGAGTTCTTAGCGGTTCATCTTGGGGAGCAGATCGCACTGTCCTGCTTCGCTTGTATCGGTTCATAGTCCGATCGAAGCTGGATTATGGGAGCTTCGTCTACTCGTCCGCTCGGCCATCCCTCTTACGCCGGCTCAACTCCATCCACCATTGGGGGATACGTCTTGCGACCGGAGCCTTCTACACTAGTCCTGTCGAGAGTCTTTATGCTGAAGCTGCCGAGTTACCATTGACCTACCGGCGCGACGTACTGCTGTGTCGGTATGCCTGCCGGCTGTTGTCTATGCCCGACCACCCCTCTTACGAGTCCTTCTTCGCCGATTCTCTCGACCGTCAGTACGGGTTGTATGTGTCTGCCCTGTTGCCCCCCGGAGTCCGCTTCCGTCGCCTGCTTCGACAATTGGATTTTGCCCTCCCTACCACCTACAGAGAGGGTGAGAGCCCGACACCACCTTGGCTCCAGGCTCCGGTTCATATTTATCTCGACCTCAGCTCACTCCCGAAGGAGGGTACTCCAGCTGCAGTGTATTGCTCACGGTTTGTCGAACTTCGTGCTCGACTTGCCGGTCACACCTTTATTTACACCGATGGCTCCAAAACTGACGATGGTGTCGGCTGTGCCTTTGTCGTCGGGGCCGCCACCTTTAAATACCGGCTCCTCGACCAATGTTCCAGCTTTACGGCCGAGCTTTTTGCTCTCCATCAGGCCGTTCAGTATGCCCGCCGCCACCGCCATTCATCGTATGTACTCTGCTCTGACTCACTCAGTGCTCTTCAGAGCCTTGGAGCTCCCTATCCGGTCCATCCCTTGATTCAACGGATACAGCAGTCCCTCCATTCTTTCGCTGATAATGGTGGTTCTGTCAGCTTTCTGTGGGTTCCCGGACATGTAGGAGTGCCTGGGAATGAGGCTGCGGATGCTGCAGCCAAGGCTGCAGTCCTCCTGCCTCGGCCAGCGTCCCATTGTGTCCCGTCATCTGACGTTTGTGGGGATGTATGTAAGAGGCTTGTGTCGTTGTGGTGGGATGCTTGGTCATCCCTCCAAGGAAACAAGCTCCGGGCAGTAAAACCGCTCCCAACTGCTTGGACAACATCCTCCCGACCATCTCGGCGCGAGGAGGTCCTTCTGACCAGGTTGCGGATTGGGCATTGCCGGTTTAGCCACCGCTACCTGCTCTCCGGTGACCCAGCCCCCCAGTGCCCTTGTGGTCAGGCATTAACAGTGCGCCATGTTTTATTGTCGTGTCCCCGTTTTAGTCAATTTCGTGTTGTCCTGTCCATGCCATCTACTTTACCGGATGTTTTAGCTGATGACGCTCGAGCAGCTGCTCGTATTCTGCGTTTTATAACTTTAACTGGCTTGTCCAAAGACATTTAACCTTTTTACTTATTTTATCTGCATCTTTGTCAGGTCCTTCTGGTGTCCCCCCCATCCCCTTGAGTTTTACCAGATTCCATGTGCTCTCACAACAGTGACTGGGCGCTAATGACCTCAGCAGTTGAGCGCCCTTAAACCCAAACAAAAAAAAAAAAAAAAAACCTATTTGCGGTCGCTCCGTGCCAGCGATAAAGCCAGAGTGAAATATCGACAACATTCCTCATATTGCATGAATGATTAGAGTATCAAAATGAGATTTTGGCAAATGATAGCATGTGAAGAGGAGAATATTTTGCCATATGTTTATTGCGCAAAACTTCATTATTTTCCATGTTATTCCAGTAATTAGAGACTGTTTCAGTGAAAGAATGCTATTTTTAAGGGCCATTGATAGCTGGTGAAACGAGAAATGATATGGGTTCTGGAACAACATAAATGAAGACATTACAGATTTATTTTGTACCGACGATGTGCTTTTTCTTAACATACTGACTTGACTTTTCCACAGTTCCTCACTTAGTAAAAGTTAATAAACCACTGTTTCAGAATTGTCTCGCTATTGTGTCTGCACAACATGTTAGTGAGGTGAGACTTGTAAACTCTGCTGTGTTTTAGCAAAAAAAGAAGACTTTAACATGGCAGCAAGAGAAATGTGTAGGTGTTACTCAAAGGTCGCCACTCATGACAGTTCCCTGAAAGATACAAATGGTTAACAAGCCAGGCAAAAATAAATCGCTGCATTTTTGGTGGTATTCTTTTCAGATACTAACCAACGTAGGGCAGACAGATCTTTTTGAATCATCACCATGTAAGTGTGGGCATGGAGGGTCCCCGCTCAATATTTAAAAAAAAAAAAAAATGAGTGTAGACTTCGGTTTAGAACAGCACTTACCCTCTAGCACTCGGCATTTCCCCTACAGTGCCTGCCTGCAGCCCCGAAAAAAGTGACAATGTGGGTTTTGGTTTGAACGACCTCCAGCACTCGGCATGCAACTGCCTACAGGACCCCACCACTACCACAAATCTGGCTTTCGCTGGTTATAGGGCACCATAATGGATAGATTGATGCTGGTGTTATTCCTAGTGTCATTGTGTGGGAGCCACCATGTACTATTTCAGGTCACCCTCTGGGAGGTGTTCAGTGACCACACAGTAGCATGTCACACACATCGTCTGTCCACATGTGCTGCTTCTCAAGAGGTGTGGAAAATCCAGGATGAAGAATGACAATATTATGAAAGGATAGTTGTTACTATCCATATAAAAGAGAAGCTGAGTCGCAGATGGCACAACAAAAAGCCGGAAACAAGGAAACTTTTGTCCAAAAAGGTCTTCATCAGAATTAGACAACGCACGCGCACAAGCGCGAACACACACACACACACACACACACACACACACACACACACACACACACGTATGCACCCACGCACACATATGCATGCAAATGCAACTCAACCACACATGACCACAGTCTGCAGCAGCTGAGGCCAGACCTGGGCAGCCAGAGACTGCGGTCATATGTGTTGCATGTGTGTGTGTGTGTGTGTGTGTGTGTGTGTGTGTGTGTGTGTGTGTGTGTGTGTGTGTGTGTGTGTGTGTGTGTTGGCCTGCCGGACTCGCATTTGAGAGGATGTTGTCTTAAATCTGTGTCCAGCCATTTAGAATTTGGTTTTCTGTGATTTACCTAAATCGCTCCTGACAATTGCCAAGATGGTTCCTTCAGAAGGTCATGGCTGGATTTTCTTACCCATACTTGAAACATTCCAAGCATGTGCTTTGTCTCTAATGATGCCGATGTTAATTAGATGTTAAACCTTAATCTTCCTCCATCATGTGTCAAACTCCAACACACAGCTCGCTCTGCACCTAAACTCGTCATGTTTGCGACTAGCACTCACTATAGGCAAATTATCAAACTATGCTGTGGCACTTAACTTTCACCGTTTCTCTTCAAAATGACATATGATGTATGATGTCTGTGCAGTGTTTGGTTCTTGTGCAATAAACAATTGAAAGTGTTCTCGGTATGTTCTGAGAAAAAAAAATGTGGGGCCCTACTTATTGAACTACCCTCACGTTAGTTCATTTTGTTACAATATAGATTTGAAGATTAACTTTTTACTATCCATTTCCATAGGAATGTTCTAAGTATTTACAACTGTATCTAAATACTGAAGTATCAGTTGATAGAGACAAATTTACAAGACTCCTCACTTGATGAACTGCTGACATAATGTCCACATTAATTTCTGTCTAGACATTTATTTCTCGGTGGTCTATCTAGAATAATGCTGTCATCTTGATTGTTGACTGTGAAATGCACCAAGTATTCATTTGCTTTGATTATTGAATTGATATTGTGTCGCTGAAGAAAATTTTGTAGTGGAGCAATGCAGGTACTAGTGTTATTGTGCATCAGAAGAAATTTTTTCCCGAGATCTTGTGCTAAAGGCCATACTTGAGGATCAAGCTTTGTGTTGATGTGCCTCTCCCTCCCCTTAGGCCTCTGTTACTCCTTCTGTGGACCACAACCAGCTGGGTTCTAGTGTCCGCTGTAATTTCTCCCCCCAGCATAATACTGCCTCCTCCAGAAGAGACTGTTGTGGACAGTGTAGCTTCCATGTTAGGTTCCCCACAAGTTCTCCATACCCAAACATGACCATAATTTCCATGTATTTGGTTGATGCACAAGTTCATAGCAGTTTTCCATAAGTTTAATAAGCGCAACAGATACGCATTACAGATACTTTAGTTATCAGTAATATAGTCTCCTTCACTATTTACAACAGTCCGCCAATGCTGGGTAACTTTTTGATTTTACAACTGTAGAAATCTCTTGGTTTTGAGATGAACAACTTGTCGAGCCATGTTTAGAGCACATTTTTATCTGGAAAGGGAGATCCTGGAAGGTTGTTTGATAGAGAGAGTGGAAAAGGTGAAAATCTGAGGGCGCACAATCAGTTGTATAAGGTGGGTGCAGAATGAATTACTAACCTAACTTCTGAATAGTGTTTTCTGTCAGTCTAGCAGAATTGGGCAGGCGTTATCATGGAGTAGCATCACTTCATGCAGTCTAGATCGTTGTTCTTGGATTGCGTCTGCAAGACGTCTCTGTTGCTGACAATAAATGTCAGCAGTGATGCTTACACGTTGGGGAAGTAATTAGTAGTAAATCACGCTGTTGCTCTTCCGTCAGCTGCGAAACATTATCTTTTGTGGAGACTCACAGGTCTTTGTACAGGGAGTTGCTACTTTGTTTGGCTTCAACTGTTCTTTCTTTTCTTTATGTGAGCATGAAGATATCAGTCACCAGTAAAGATACAGAATAGGACATTCCAGGAGCCAAGTGATGATGAGCAAGCAGAGACGCAAGTATGCCCACCCGCTGATTTTTTGTGATTTTGTCTTGGAGCATTCGATACCAATACACTCAATTTCTGAATCTCACCCATTGCACGCAAATATTGCATCATGGTGGAATGACATCATTTCATCACATTTGTCAGTTCTCGAGTACACAGATATGGATCATTGCGGATTAATGAATTTAAATGATCTTCTTCAAACTCCAGAAGTCTTCCTGAATGTGGCGTCACTAATGTCAGAATGATCCTCCTTAAAATGAGAAAACTAGTTTCTTGCCATGTTCTGACCAGTGGCATTATCAGCATGCAGGACGCAAATGTTTCTGCCTGCTTCTGCTGCTGTGCCCTTCTGTTGAACCTCCTTGCGGATCCAGGGGTAAGAATAACCCTGAGATATACCTGCTTGTCGTAAGAGGTGATTAATAGGAGTCTCACACGTTTCGGCCTTTATGTGATGGTCCCCTGTAGGGTTTGCCCTTCGTTCTTCAAAATTTTTCCGAAGAGCGAGCCATTGGAGGAAGGGTGCCTTACATGGTGTATTGTGTCCATCGTGCCTTGAGATCTGTTGCCCGCTTTTTTGTCGTCGCATTGTAGTCCCGCTCATTCTCCACCTGTTGGGCGAGGACACCTTCCTGGGTGCATTTTCCACCATGCACTATGCATTGTTGCTTTCTGTGCTGATGATGACCATGGACTTGTTTGCAGCAGGGTAGCCAGTCCATTGTGGTGGGGCCGCCATGCACCCTGTTGGTTGTAGCCCCCTGACAACACAGGGGTCACTTTACTGATGCCTGCACCGTTAACTCCCCATGTATGCCAAGGAGTAGATGCCTGTCACCCAGGGGCATCGGGACACCTGGCAATGGCCATCCTGCCAGGTGGCCTTTGCTGCGGCTGGGTGGCACCCGTGGGAAGGGGCCCTGGTCAGAGTGGGCGGCATCAGGGCAGATGATGCACGATGAAGCATACCATGTCATCACTTGCTGGTGATCAAACACCAGCAGTCTCTAAACATTATAAGTCTCAGTACAATGCAAGGAAGTATGACCCTAAACCATTCCCCTCCCTGGCCACACCATGGGAGGAATGCCAGGCTAAGGATGACAGCGAACCTTATTCTTCCCAGTGCCTTATATGTACGAGAACTGATGGGGACTCCTTTGTTTTGATGAAGTCACAGTTTTTTGTAGACCATTTAGAGGACAAGTTTGGGGAGGTGGAGGTCTTGTCCAAAATGTGGTCAGTGTCAGTCTTGATAAAAACAGCATCCTCTACCCAGTATTGGGCATTACTCGCTTGTGACAAGCTGGGGGATGTTTCTGTTACTATCACACCCCATAAGGGCTTAAATATGGTCCAGGGTATTATATTCCACAGGGACCTTCTTTTGCAGTCTGGCGACGAGCTGTGCGCCAACTTAGAGTGACAAGGCGTTCATTTTGTACGGTGTGTCCATCAGAGTCCGAGGAATAATCAGGTTGCCACCAGTGCCTTCATCTTGGCCTTCGAGGGTGACACATTGCCCTAAAACGTCAAGATGATGGTCTACCGCTGTGATGTAAAGCCATATATCCCTCCCCTTATGTGGTGCCTTGTGCTGGAAGTTCGGCCATATGTGTTCCTGCTGTGCTTCCAGCATCACATGTTGAGATTTTAGACATCCATAACATCCCAAAACTCCATGTGCCCCACCTCTCATCTGTGTCAGCTGTGGAGAGCATCATTCCCCTCACTCACCAGACTGTAGGATTTTACAGTGTGAAAGACAAATCATGGTACACAAGACCCTGGAATGACTGACCTACACTGAGGATAAGAGGAAATTTGAATGTCTACATCATGTAACTATGACCTCCTTTTACGCCGCCACTATGAGAACAGTTGTAGACCCATCCGTTCCACGAATTCCGGTTGGCTCTCCGAGCTGGAAGACTACACCTGCCCCCTTGATGGTGGGGACCCTTCCCTCCCTGCACTGCTCCCCCAACCATCAGCGATACGAGTCCCCATTTCTCAGCCGGAGAAGCGTGTCTTCTTTGGCACCTCTCACTAGGAAGGGGCCCCTTGCATCCCTGCCTCCCCAGGTTTCTGATAGTGAGAAAGATGACTCCCACCATTGGCTGAAGTGTCCAAAAGTAGCTGGTCGTAGGGCTTCAAGATCATCTTCAGTCCCAGAGACTGAATCGGTCAAGCCCTCTCGGCAGTGGCACCCACACCACCGCTACCTACAAGCTTTACTTCTGAGTATGAGGTATTGTGGTGTCTGCTGAGGACCTAGATCTCGCCAGATCCTCGGACATCATGGATACAGACTGCTCAGGAAATAAATCAGTGGCAGCAGGTGACCCTGAGGTGTAAACTGCCCCATTGAATGTTCCATGCCTTCCCAGCCTCACGATCACATCATCCTCCAGTAGAAATGCAGCAGTTTTTCCACCGCCTATCTGAGCTACGAAGCTTTACACCTGATTTCTGCATTTCCCCCCCAGGAAACATGGTTCCCGGCAATGCGGAACCCTGCCCTTCACGACTATAAGGGATATTACAGGAACCGTAGCGATCATAATAGAGTGGCAGGTGGAGTTTGCGTTTATGTCCTGAACTCAGTATTCAGTGGACATGTGCCCCTTCAAACCCCTCTTGAAGCTGTGGCTGTCAGGATAAGGACAATGCAGGAAATAACTGTCTGCAATGTATATCTTCCTCCAGATGGTGCAGTACCCCTGACTGCATTGGCTCCACTGATTGATCAACTCCCTAAACTTTTCCTATTTTTGGGAGATTTTAACGCTCATAACCCCTTGTGGGGTGGCACCGTTCTTACTGGCTGAGGCACAGATGTTGAAACTTTACTGTCACAACTCGACCTCTGCCTCTTAAATACAGGTGCCCCCCACATTTCAGTGTGGCACATGGCACATATTTGGCCACTGATATCTCTGTTTGCAGTCCTGGCATTATCCCATCTGTCCGTTGGAGAGCACATGATGGCCTGTGTGGTAGTGACCACTTGCCCATCTTCCTGTCACTGCCCCAGCATCAGGCCCACAGACGTTTGCTCAGATGGTCTTTAAACAAGGCGGACTGGGAAACTTTCTCCTTTGCTGTCACCTTTTAGTGTCCTCCACACGGGAACATAGGTGTGATGGTTGAGCAGGTGACTACAACAAGCCTTTCTGTGGCAGAAACTGCAATCCCTCGCTCTTTAGGGTGCCCCCAGCAAAAGGCAGTTGCTTGATGGTCACCGGAAGTCGCTGAAGCAATTAAGGAGCGTCGACGAGCTCTACAGCGGCATATGCGGCACACTTCCCTGGGGAGCACTCATAGCCTTTAAACAGCCCGGGTTCACCAACCTCGATTGCTGAGCACTTTGCTGAGCACTATGCTCGAGCCTCCGCGTTGGAGAATTACCCCTCAGCCTTTCACACTCTCAAATGGCGGCTGGAGGGGAAAGTGATTTCGTTCACTACACGCCACAGTGAATCCTATAATGCCCCATTTACAGAGTGGGAGCTCCTCAGTGCCCTGCAACATTGCCCCGACATGGATCCTGGGCCATATCGGATCCACAGTCAGATGATTAAACATTTCTCGCCTATAATATTTCTCCACATTTTCAGTAGGCTCCACCAACCAAAGAACAGCATATGAGGGAACACTGTGACCTTTCTCATGGTTTGAAAGATTGTGAACATCACTGCCTTTTCTGTAATAAATGGCTTCTTTATAGAAATAATTTGTACATTTGCACTGTATTTTCAAACCATATTTTGCTAATACATTTGGCATTCGCATTCTAAACTCACAATTTCCATGTAAAGGTACATGCTCATTTGCACCTACAGAGTAGCAAGTTGGCTTTATTCAATGAAACACAAAAAGATTTGTGAAATTGTTGCTGACTTCTCTACTTTCTTTCCTCCCGATCATCTGGGTTGTCAAATTGTAATGCAGATGTTGTTGTTGTTGTTGTTGTGGTCTTCAGTCCTGAGACTGGTTTGATGCAGCTCTCCATGCTACTCTATCCTGTGCAAGCTTCTTCATCTCCCAGTACCTACTGCAACGTACATCCTTCTGAATCTGCTTAGTGTATGCATCTCTTGGTCTCCCCCTACGATTTTTACCCTCCACGCTGCCCTCCAATACTAAATTGGTGATCCCTTGATGCCTCAGAACATGTCCTACCAACCGATCCCTTCTTCTGGTCAAGTTGTGCCACAAACTCCTCTTCTCCCCAATCCTGTTCAGTACCTCCTCATTAGTTATGTGATCTACCCATCTAATCTTCAGCATTCTTCTGTAGCACCACATTTCGAAAGCTTCTATTCTCTTCTTGTCCAAACTATTTATCGTCCATGTTTCACTTCCATACATGGCTACACTCCATACAAATACTTTCAGAAAAGACTTCCTGACACTTAAATCTATACTCGATGTTAACAAATTTTTCTTCTTCAGAAACGCTTTCCTTGCCATTGCCAGTCTACATTTTATATCCTCTCTACTTCGACCATCATCAGTTATTTTGCTCCCCAAATAGCAAAACTCCTTTACTACTTTAAGTGTCTCATTTCCTAATCTAATACCCTCAACATCACCCGACTTAATTCGACTACATTCCATTATCCTCGTTTTGCTTTTGTTGATGTTCATCTTATATCCTCCCTTCAAGACACCATCCATTCCATTCAACTGCTCTTCCAAGTCCTTTGCTGTCTCTGACAGAATTACAATGTCATCGGCGAACCTCAAAGTTTTTATTTCTTCTCCATGGATTTTAATACCTACTCCGAATTTTTCTTTTGTTTCCTTTACTGCTTGCTCAATGTACAGATTGAATAACATCGGGGAGAGGCTACAACCCTGTCTTACTCCCTTCCCAACCACTGCTTCCCTTTCATGCCCCTCGACTCTTATAACTGCCATCTGGTTTCTGTACAAATTGTAAATAGCCTTTCGCTCCCTGTATTTTACCCCTGCCACCTTTAGAATTTGAAAGAGAGTATTCCAGTCAACATTGTCAAAAGCTTTCTCTAAGTCTACAAATGCTAGAAACGTAGGTTTGCCTTTCCTTAATCTTTCTTCTAAGATAAGTCGTAAGGTCAGTATTGCCTCACGTGTCCCAGTATTTCTACGGAATCCAAACTGATCTTCCCCGAGGTCGGCTTCTACTAGTTTTTCCATTCGTCTGTAAAGAATTCGTGTTAGTATTTTGCAGCTGTGGCTTATTAAACTGATTGTTCGGTAATTTTCACATCTGTCAACACCTGCTTTCTTTGGGATTGGAATTATTATATTCTTCTTGAAGTCTGAGGGTATTTCGCCTGTTTCATACATCTTGCTCACCAGATGGTAGAGTTTTGTCAGGACTGGCTCTCCCAAGGCCGTCAGTAGTTCCAATGGAATGTTGTCTACTCCGGGGGCCTTGTTTCGACTCAGGTCTTTCAGTGCTCTGTCAAACTCTTCACGCAGTATCGTATCTCCCATTTCATCTTCATCTACATCCTCTTCCATTTCCATAATATTGTCCTCAAGTACATCGCCCTTGTATAGACCCTCTATATACTCCTTCCACCTTTCTGCTTTCCCTTCTTTGCTTAGAACTGGGTTTCCATCTGAGCTCTTGATGTTCATACAAGTGGTTCTCTTATCTCCAAAGGTCTCTTTAATTTTCCTGTAGGCAGTATCTATCTTACCCCTAGTAAGATAAGCCTCTACATCCTTACATTTGTCCTCTAGCCATCCCTGCTTAGCCATTTTGCACTTCCTGTCGATCTCATTTTTGAGACGTTTGTATTCCTTTTTGCTGCTTCATTTACTGCATTTTTATATTTTCTCCTTTCATCAATTAAATTCAATATTTCTTCTGTTACCCAAGGATTTCTACTAGCCCTCGTCTTTTTACCTACTTGATACTCTGCTGCCTTCACTACTTCATCCCTCAAAGCTACCCATTCTTCTTCTACTGTATTTCTTTCCCCCATTCCTGTCAATTGTTCCCTTATGCTCTCCCTGAAACTCTGTACAACCTCTGGTTCTTTCAGTTTATCCAGGTCCCATCTCCTTAAATTCCCACCTTTTTGCAGTTTCTTCAGTTTTAATCTACAGGTCATAACCAATAGATTGTGGTCAGAGTCCACATCTGCCCCTGGAAATGTCTTACAATTTAAAACCTGGTTCCTAAATCTCTGTCTTACCATTATATAATCAATCTGATACCTTTTAGTATCTCCAGGGTTCTTCCATGTATACAACCTTCTATCATGATTCTTAAACCAAGTGTTAGCTATGATTAAATTGTGCTCTGTGCAAAATTCTACCAGGCGGCTTCCTCTTTCATTTCTTAGCCCCAATCCATATTCACCTACTATGTTTCCTTCTCTCCCTTTTCCTACACTGGAATTCCAGTCACCCATAACTATTAAATTTTCGTCTCCCTTCACAATCTGAATAATTTCTTTTATTTCATCATACATTTCTTCAATTTCTTCGTCATCTGCAGAGCTAGTTGGCATATAAACTTGTACTACTGTAGTAGGTGTGGGCTTCGTATCTATCTTGGCCACAATAATGCGTTCACTAAGCTGTTTGTAGTAGCTTACCCGCGTTCCTATTTTCCTATTCATTATTAAACCTACTCCTGCATTACCCCTATTTGACTTTGTGTTTATAACCCTGTAGTCACCTGACCAGAAGTCTTGTTCCTCCTGCCACCGAACTTCACTAATTCCCACTATATCTAACTTTAACCTATCCATTTCCCTTTTCAAATTTTCTAACCTACCTGCCCGATTAAGGGACCTGACATTCCACGCTCCGATCCGTAGAACGCCAGTTTTCTTTCTCCTGATAACGACATCCTCTTGAGTAGTCCCCGCCCGGAGATCCGAATGGGGGACTATTTTACCTCCGGAATATTTTACCCAAGAGGACGCCATCATCATTTAATCATACAGTAAAGCTGCATGCCCTCGGGAAAAATTACGGCCGTAGTTTCCCCTTGCTTTCAGCCGTTCGCAGTACCAGCACAGCAAGGCCGTTTTGGTTATTGTTACAAGGCCAGATCAGTCAATCATCCAGACTGTTGCCCTTGCAGCTACTGAAAAGGCTGCTGCCCCTCTTCAGGAACCACACGTTTGTCTGGCCTCTCAACAGATACTCCTCCGTTGTGGTTGCACCTACGGTACGGCCATCTGTATCACTGAGGCACGCAAGCCTCCCCACCAACGGCAAGGTCCATGGTTCATGGGGGGGAATGCAGATGATAATAGAAAAGAAAATCTTTCATTACAAACAGTGCATCTGAAAATGTCTCAACCTGTTTCATCAGTTGCAGACAAGCAGGAAACCAATTCTGCTTCCTGATCTGAAAATGGCTGAGTACACTGATAGCCCAATTAATGTCTTCAGGTCAGTGACATCAACATCTACGCAAAATAAAGGGAAGGCCAACATTCACCTTTAGCAGACCTATGTGTGGCCCATAGACGCACATAACAGAATACGGTATTAAGTAGCTTTTGAGCCCAGGCTATTCTTCAGGCAGAAAGTGTGCAGATGCCGCCCCCCCTCCCCCCCCCTCCTCCCCCAATGTACTTTTGTGCCCTTGGCAATATTCGACATCAACATCTTGTAGGAAGGATAAGTGACCATATGCATACTGTACTCTGTGCTTGCATGTTTTCAGATTTGTCGATAGAATGATTTTGTCTGGGATACCTTGGGTAAAGAACAGATTCATTACCTCCAAAACAGCATTGTTTTCTTCAGGACTTTTCGCCATCTGTTACAGTCCAAGCATTTGCAGTATGATGTTGTGTTTCCCTGTTATGTTAGTTGGCAGCTTCTGTTATCTTCTTTGAAAACGTCTATTCTTACTTTTTATTACCCTTCTTCAAAATAGTATTGGGATAACTAAATATCTCCAAATCAGGGTCATTATTGCTGTTGTGAAAGTCCTCATCTGAGAAGTCATTGAGTCATTCTTGAACATACACATCTGTTGTATGTAAAACACAGTACATGGAATGTCCAGTGTTTCCTGCCGTGGAGAAATGGTAACATTCAACAAAAACATGACATGGAAACACTGTGGTATGTGTGTGTGACTTCTCAAGGTTCAAAAAAGGTCAATAACAGTACATGAGTTCTGGGACATGTAGCTTGCTGTCCAGAAGGAAGGTACGTGGAAAAGTCTAATTCACTTCTCAGGGGATGTGAAATATGACGAGTCAAAGGATCATAGCAGTGTGAGAGATGGTCCATAGTCCGTCAGTGTTAAGCATTTTGAGGGAATACTAATACGACTCAGTTAAAATAACTGAAAAGTGATTGATTGTGGAAATTTCAAAATAGTTGTCTCGTTGAATACTTGTGATTCCGGGCACTTGAAGTTACTGCTGCCCAGCTTCGATTTACTCCCACACTATCATTCCTAACATGAATAGAAGGACATAGTGCAAGAGTGATAAATAATTTGCTTTTAAATCCCATTACATACTTTACTGAAGTGGCCAGCAAAGATTGCTTCTTCCTATTTATGTATAACTTCACTCACTTAACATCGCTGAAGGCTCACTTTCCTGGTGGGATTTACGGAACACAATGTGTGAATCAATGCATGAATGAGAGAATGAACAAACAGATCAAATTATTGTGTGTGTGTGTGTGTGTGTGTGTGTGTGTGTGTGTGTGTGTGGTGGGGAGGGGGGGGGCCTCACATGCATGCCCCTCAAAATAGTATAAAATTGTTATAGCCATTGTTGAACATAATTTTTAGTTAGTATTTCACACAGCTTGGGCATGTTACAGCTATGAAAACAATATGAATGATGAAAAGTAAAACAGTATCATCATTGCTGAACCATTCATAATTGTATATATCCAGTGAGCCAGATATCATGCTTAGAAGTAGTTGGTTATGAAACTGAGTGCCAACTAATTGTAATTTACTTTCCTTTCTGTTATTGGTGTGTCATTATTTTCTTAACTGTGTCTTGGAGACTCATCATTTACTTCTTATTGTTCTGTTCTATACAGCTACAACTTGTCCCACAGCCATCACGAACAAATTATGTGAGTGAAGATGATGAGCTAATATTGGAAGATGAACTGCAGAGGATCAGATTAATTGGCAGTATCAGCCCCCATTATGTTGTTACTGGAGTGGTGTGTGCTGTTTTAGGACATGAAAGTGAGGATGGAAAATTTTTAGTAGAAGACTATTGTTGGCCAGGGCTAGCCTCATCAGTGGAAAGGCCTTTGTCCAGCACCCCAGCTGAAAAAAGGTATTCGTTCTGCTTTTGAAAGTAAAATAATGCTACAGTTTCTTTGTTGGGTTAATGTGAAAACTGAATTTTTTTCTGCCTGTAAAAATATGTAATTGTGATGTACACTGAGGTGGAAAAGTCATGGAGTAGGAATATGCACATATACAGATGACGGTAGTATCATGTACACATGATATAAAAGAATAGTGCATTGGTGGAGCTGTCATTTGTACATAGATAATTTATGTTAAAAGGTTTCTGACGTGATTATGGTCATGTGACTGGAATTAACAGGCTTTGAATGCGGAATGGTAATAGGAACTAGACCATGGGACACTCCATTTTGGAAATTGTTAAATTTTAGGCATTCTCCCTCACCATGGACTACACAGTGACCAAAGGCCTTCACTTATTCACCAGGTCCAGCGGTGTTTGCGTAAAGTTATCAGTGCTAACAGACAAGCAGTACTGCGTTAAATAACAGCAGAAATCAATGTGGGATGTACAATGAACATATCCATTAGGACAGTGGGTGAAATGTAGTGTTAATGGGCTATTGCACAGTTGACTGACCTTGAGTGCCTTTGCTAAGAGCACAACATTGCCTGCAACACCTCTTCCGGACTTGTGACAGTATTGGTGGTACCCTAGACAACCAGATAAATTTGGCCTGGTCAGATGACTCCCGATTTCACTTGGTAATAGTTGATTGTAGGGTTAGTGTGTTTCATGGACCCCATGAAGCCATGGATGTGAGTTGTCAATAAGGCATTGTGCAAGCTGGTTGTGGCTCCATAATGATGTGGGATGGGTTTACATGTAATGAAGTGGGTCCTCTGGTCCAACTGAACTGATCATTAACTGGAAATGCCTGTGTTCATCCACTTGGAGACCATTTGGAGCCATTCATGTTCCCTTACAGTGATGGAATTTTTATGGATGACGGTGTGCCAAGTCACCGAACCACAGTTGTTTGTGACTTGTCTGGAGAACATTGTGGGCAATTTGAGCGACAGACGTGAATCCTATTGAACACTTACAGCACATAATTGAGAGGTCAGTTTGTCCACAAAATCCTGCACTGGCAACCTTTTCACAATTACGGACGGCTGTAGAGACAGTATGGCTGCAGCAGGTTATGGTTTTATACATGGGCATACAATTTCCCGGCACTTTAGAAAATGAAACTCATGGAAAAAGACACATTTTGGAAATATCTTTGATGTGCAGCAACAGGTACACTGTGTATTTTCATATTACGAAAGCATGCACTGGAAGCCCGCCAAGCACCGCATGTTAGTTTCTGAATCATTGAAATTGAGATTTTGATGCGCTTTTGTAAGCTGTTCATATCTCATGTCACATGATCTCGCCAGCCGATGACAGCGGATATTCAGAGCATTGGACACATGATGTAGTCAGCCAACAGCAACATCACTGTTAATATACATAGTGTTGCTACAAGAAAAGCAAAGCTTTCACATATAATATTCTTCTCAAGCTGCAAGAGAATCACACAAACGTGTCAGTAAAATTTTTAATAATGACATAAATGTCTGATCTTCAGGGTTTGAAATTCTTCTAAATGGCTCGTCATCAAAGAGTTGATTTTTAAATGCGAGGCAAACGCTCTGTGATTTAATAAATTCATGGTACATTCGTGCACATAGTTCAACTTATGTAAAAGGATATTTACTTTGAAAGTAATGCTTTTCAAACAACTATTTGCAATATTTTCCCATGACCTGTTAGAAATAGGTTCGTTTCAGCATTTGCCAGAGAGCGCAAATAACAGGCGACACCGCGCTTGGGTAGCTATCATGACATAGGAAGCCCGTATGTACATATGTATAAAACATTGAAAGATCATACTTTGTCATAAAAGAAACAAGATATCAGAGGATACTGGATACTGCAAGAGCATCGGAATTTTGTGAATCATATTAAAATGTGCACATTTAAAGAGCGTACTTAAAGTGCACATTTGTATGTCCCAATCCCCAATGAAGTAGACCTCAACCTGATATTAAACTTTTCAGTGTGGTTTTCGGGATGTAAATTTTATTGGAGCACCAATACTGTATTATATCACGTTTGGTTCTTTATTATGGCATAATGCCATAAATGCTAGAAAATGAAAACATGCACTTGAAATGCAGCGAACAGTTGAAACTAGCCAATACTGTGGAATTAAACATTTCGTTTGAAATACATTGACTGCCTCTGCGGAAAAGGTTAACAAAAGTCAAATTTCATTAGCAGACAGACAAAAATAACTTCATTGTTCTGCATGGTGTTTAATACTTGACTGTCAGAAAGGTGGAAATAAAATAAAATCTGAAACTAATGACATATTTCAGCCTTCTGTAATTATGTGAATGTGTTTTAATTCACTTGATAGCTCCCAGACACAGATATCCGTTTTTTCATTTGACATGAGAGTAAACGAAGGGAAACAGCAAAATCACTAAATGTAAACACGGGTCACATGGAGACTACCCACTATAGCTCAGACTGCTCTGCACATCACCCCGGGTCTACAACATTTGCAAACCGGGTCAATACTAAAAAAAAAAAAAAATAGAATTTTCAAAATATGTTCATCTTGTAGCGCACATCTTTCTGAAGAGTCTGAAACATGAAACATATGTATTCGAGGAAATGAAAGTCATATTATTTGATCTTAAGTATGCCAAAGTGCAGTGCCACGCCTCTTCATAAAGAATTTTTCTAATGCACGTCCAAACTATATTCAGGAGAGTGGAAATTGAAATGTCCTGTGGTGTGTCTCCTGCTCCCAGTTGGCCTGTTTGACAGCCTGCCCCTCTTTATATATATATATATATATATATATATATAAAGACGAGATAGCAAGAAATTACACATTTCTTCAAACCTTAGCTCCTAGCATTTTTTCTCTCTCTAGTCTTGCAGCTTTACATGGCGTGCTTTCCTTTCTGCGAAAGAATCTATTACCTCATCAAAGTTCGTCAAACATTTTGCTACATGCAAAATCAAAATGTCCTCATCCAGTACTGGAAAAGCTGTTAATACAAAAAATACTCAAGACTGGTGTGATTTCTCAATTTGATTACGTCTATTTTGCCACTGTGTGCTAGATAAAACAAAATAGGCCTTTCTAATATGTCAGCAATTTTGTAACAAACCAAATAAACGAGACTGTTTAGGCACAAATTGCCAACACGACAGAATATAATCCACGAAGTACCAATATCAAATGCCTATTATGCCTACTGCAAGCAAAAAGCTTTACGTTAGGAAATAGTTTCACATTTCGTTCATACACACCAGCTTCTCAAGCATGAGATCGAAAAGTAGTATTACGAAATTTTTATATAAATTTGGAATCGTCTTATTCTTCCATAATTTCTGTGATGTCCCCTTTTCTTCTCCTTCCTCTTTCTAACAATCTTGTCATCATCAATTCTGTAGCTATTGCTGCCATTGTTAAAATTTGTTCGCTGATTAACTTCACTAACCGTGCCAGAATCACAGGTTTAGTTATCCTGTGATTATTTTCCGGTTAGGCGTTATTAAGTGTTCATACAACTTGTTTTCCGCGTTACTTCCACAATAGAACTTACACGGCTGCTAGCCGGGGACTGTACTACTGGTCCTTATTAGTGAAGCGATCTGGCCAAAAACTTTCTGCCAAAATTTCATTTTCTTGGATACACTGAGAACGGAATCTTTCTCACCTGTTATTCCCGTCAGTCGTTTATTTCCATTCTGGTAGTCTGATTTATAACAATGCTGATCATTCGCAAACCCAATCAACAACATAATCAAACAGCGATTGGCATTCATCCGTTCGGCTTTACTCCCTCAGCTCGTAGAGCCCCATCCCCTTTTGTCTGCGGAAAGTTTATTTCTAGATACGACGAGCATTCTCCTGACAGAGACATCACGTACACTATGCATGCATTCAAAAGTCAACTTATGAGTCATTCAGAAATCAACTTAAAATGTGTTCAAAAATGTTCAAAAACCAACAGGGAAGCAGTTCAAAATCATATGAATAATCAACAGACAAATTTGCGCTGGATGCTAGGTGCTTTGTGAAACAAGTTTTTTCCCCTCAAGAATATGAATTTGGCGCCCCCTTTTCCTGGTAGCATCTAGCTGCTTGCTGTAACTGCTTGCACAGCCAACAGCCACATTCCTGTAGCCAGAAGCGGGAGAATCTACTACTCAAACGCAACTCAACTGCGAATCCGCATGAGCCTGCTCGTAACTGCTAAAATGAATCTAATATAAAAGCCTTTGACACATTTGCTGTTGGCAGATGCTTGCACAAGTACTGTGTATCGTCGTTGTAGATGTTATTGTTGAAGTATTATTCTGCAGTAGCGGGACACAGTAATATCCTTTGTTAGAGTATCGGTTCTTACCAGTCAAAATTACAAAAGTTTAACTGAAAACTAAAACAAGGAAAAATTCCCGGAATTCTAAAAATATCTCGGGTTTTTCCCGGATGAAAAAATTCCTAGGTTTTTCCGGATCTCCCGGTTGTCCCGGGTCGTATACATCCTGCTCAGTATTTTTCAGGGGACTTCCAACGACTTCTTGAGTCAGTTCCACTTTTTTATTGAGTTGTTGCACTATCCCAGGCAAAATGAGGTCTGACATAATGTTACGAGTTATCCCATGACTTACGTCACCACACTATTTGTGTATGTATTATGTAGCTATTTAGTTTTATTTGTAGAAGTGAGTGTTTGTGATAATGGTGGCTATCATGTAACAAAAATCATGGCAAGGAATCAGAAATGAGGTAGAACACACACTCTATGATGTTATGCTTATGTAATAGCTTTCAAGAGAAACTGACTCACTGTGTTACATTGTAGATGTGATACAAGTGTGCAATATTGTTCTACACCTGAAGTTATAAGTATCATGTCATTTTGATTGTGCATTAATTTAGATCAGGGCTTCACAACATACATGCTCGCGGAGCAAGCTGTGAGCAGCAAGGCGCGAGCACGGAGCAGCGCGAGCACGCTACCCCCTCTACCGGACCAGAGCGGAGAGTGGGGAAAGTCACGTGGGGCACACAACAGCTGCCGCCAGTCAATGTAAATCCGCGGCCACCTGCAGGGATATCACTCACGAATTATTACTGCGACAAATGAAACAAATAAAGGAGAATGTACACGTGCCACATAATTTTATTAGTTTAGTGTATGCCTCTACATTCGTATTAATTTGTGAACTGTTACACAATAAAAGGTGTCACTAAAGTGTGGGATTCTCGGTTATCTTGTACTTTTTGCCCTTTACAATTGTGTCTATGTTCGGAGTAATTGTTCTTGTGCATTTTAGGCGCAGCGTGCAGTTTAAATTTCGATCAGACAATGCGTTTCTCAGGCGCGTCTTGTTACATTTCATTGCAGAGAACAGTTGTTCACAAACATACGTGGAACCGAACATTGATATTATTGTCGCCGCCAGTTTGTGCAAACGAGGAAATCTATCCTGAGGGAAGTGTCTGTAGAATTCCAAAATGTTTTTCTTGTTCTGAAAGTTGTCTCTGTATTCTCTGTCACACTGCAGATCAATAATTTCTTGCTGCAGTTCAGGACAAATCTCTTAAATATTCGCTGAATATGGAGAGAACAGATCAAAATCACTGTCTAGTGCTGTCAGATCTTGAAAGCGCTGATCAACTAAACTATGTGAATAACTTTCACAGTCTTTGTGACATCTTGCATGGATGATAGTTTAGGAAAATGAGCTAGGTTTCCTGTTTCCAGCTGACTCACCCAAACTGTCAATTTCATTTTAAAAGCTCGTATTCGATCTATGAAATGAGTAATTAGCAGATCTTTACCTTGTAGTAAAATGTTCAAAGCATTCAGATGGCTAGTTAAATCTGCTACGAACGCGAGATCACATTCAAACATGCGCGCGCATTTCCCCTCCCTCCCCTCCCGCCCCTTCCTCCCTACTCCGCGACCTTGCACCTGCTCGCGAGCACGTGCCTGAGCAGACGCGAGTACTCACGCTCAAAACCGGCCAGTTGTTAAGCCCTGGTATTGGTACATTTGGCTCCTCAGAAAAAAGCACAGTTCCTCATGCTTTTGCATGTATGTCAGGAATGTCAGTGGTATGCTTTATCAGATGAATGTAATTAATTGTGTCTGCAGTTTCTCTTCCATAGGAATTGTTTGATGCTAGTGGGGGCTTCTGGCTTTTTCTTGCCACCCCACCCCCCCTCCCCGCCTTTCCCCTCCCCCCATTCCACAAATCCTTTGGTTAAAGGGAGAATGGTCTCCGCCACAGTTGTATTTAAAAATTCCTAATTCATTTAAAAAAATCTAATTCCTAATTCATTAACACCTCCCATGAACCATGGACCTTGACGTTGGTGGGGAGGCTTGTGCGCTTCAGCGATACAAGTAGCCGTACCGTAGGTGCAACCGCAACAGAGGGGTATCTGTTGAGAGGCCAGACAAACATGTGGTTCCTGAAGAGGGGCAGCAGCCTTTTCATAGTTGCAGGGGCAACCGTCTGGATGATTGAGTGATCTGGCTCTGTAACATTAACCAAAATGGCGTTACTGTACTGCTACTGCGCACGGCTGAAAGCAAGGGGAAACTACAGGCGTAATTTTTTCTGAGGGCATGCAGCTTTACTGTATCGTTAAATGATGACGACGTCCTCTTGGGTAAAATATTCCAGGGGTAAAATAGTCCCCGATTCGGATCTTGGGGGGGGGGGGGGGGGGGGAAGGGGGGGTGGTGTCTACTCAGGCGGACGTCGTCATCAGGAGAAAAAAAATGGCATTCTACGGATCTGAGCATGGAATGTCAGATCCCTTAATCGGGTAGGTAGATTAGAAAATTAAAAAAGGGAAATGGATAGGTTAACGTTAGAGATAGTGGGAATTAGTGAAGTTCGATGGCTGGAGGAACAAGGACTATAGGGTTATAAATACAAAATCAGATAGGTGTAATGCAGGAGTAGGTTTAATAATAAATAAAAAATAGGAGTGCGGGTAAGCTACTTCGAACAGCATAGTGAACGTATTATTGTACTCAAGTTAGACACAACACCCATACCTACCACAGTAGTACAAGTTTGTATACCAACTAGTTCCGCAGATGACGAAAAGATTGAAGAAATGTGTGATGAGATAAAAGAAATCATTCAGATAGTGAGGGGAGACGAAAATTTAATAGCCATGGGGGGCTGGAATTTGATAGTAAGGAAATTAAGAGAAGGAGAAGTTGTAGGTGAATATGGAATGGTTGTAAAGAGTGAAAGAGGAAGCCGCCTGGTAGAATTTTGCACAGACCATGACATAATCATAGCTAACACTTGGTTTAAGAATCATGAAAGAAGGTTGTTTATGTGGAAGAGGCCTGGAGACACTGGAAGATTACAGATAGATTATATAATGGTAAGACAGAGATTTAGGAACTAGGTTTTAAATTCTAAGACATTTCCAGGGGTAGATGTGGACTCTGACCACAATTTATAGGTTATGAACTGTAGACTAAAACTAAAGAAACTGCAAAAAGATTGGAATTTGGAGGAGATGGGGCCTGGATAAACTGAAAGAAGCAGAGGTTATAAAGAGTGTCAGAGAGAGCATTAGGAAACGATTGACAAGAACGGGGGAAAGAAACACCGTAGAAGAAGAATGGGTAGCTTTGAGAGATGAAATAGGGAAGGCAGCAGAGGATCAAGTAGGTAAGAAGAAAAGGACTAGTAGAAATCCTTGGGTAACAGAAGAGATATTGAATTTAATTGATGAAAGAAGAAAATATAAAAATGCAGTAAATGAAGCAGGCAAAAAGGAATACAAATGTCTCAAAAATGAGATTGACGGGAAGTGCAAAATGGCTAAGCAGGGATGGCTAGAGGACAAATGTAAGGATTTAGAGGCATATGTTACTAGGGGTAAGATAAATACTGCCTACAGAAAAATTAAAGAGACCTTTCGAGAAAAGGGAACCACTTGTATGAATGTCATGAGCTTGGATGGAGAACCAGTTCTGAGCAAAGAAGGGAAATCAGAAAAGTGGAAGGACTACATAGAGTATCTATACAAGGGCGATGTACTGGAGGGCAATATTATAGAAATGGACAAAGACGGAGATGAAGATGAAGAGATATGATACTGTGTGACAAGTTTGACAGAGTACTGAAAGACCTGAGTCAAAACAAGACCCCGGGAGTAGACAACATTCATTTAGAACTACTGATAGCCTTGGGAGAGCCAGCCCTGACAAAACTCTACCATCTGATGAACAATATGTATGAGGCAGGCGAAATACCTTCAGACTTAAGGAAGAGTATAGTAATTCCAATCTCAAAGAAAGCAGTGTTGACAGGTGTGAAAATTACTGAACTATCCATTTAATAAGTCACAGCTGCAAAATACTAACATGAATTCTGTATAGATGAATGGAAAAAATGGTAAAAGCCAATCTTGGGGAAGACCAGTTTGGATTCCGTAGCAATGTTGGAACATGTGAGGCAATACTGACCCTACGACTTACCTTAGAAGATAGATTCAGGAAAGGCAAACCTATGTTTTTAGCATTTGTAGATTTAGAGAAATCTTATGACAATATTGACTGGAATATTCTCTTTCTAATTCTGAAGGTGGTAGGGGTCTAGTACAGGGAACAAAAGGCTATTTACAATTTGTACAGAACCAGATGGCAGTTATAAGAGTCGAGGGGCATGAAAGGGAAGCAATGGTTGTGAAGGGAGTGAGACATTGTTGTAGCCTATCCCCAATGTTATTCAATCTGTATATTGAGCAAACAGTAAAGAAACAAAAGAAAGATTCGGAGTAGGAATTAAAATCCATGGAGAAAAAATAAAAACTTTGAGGTTTGCCGATGACATTGTAATTCTGTCAGAGACAACAGAGGACCTGGAAGAGTTGTTGAATGGAATGGACAGTGTCTTGAAAGAAGGATGTAAGGTGAACATCAACAAAAGCAAAACGAGGATAATGGAATGTAGTCGAATTAAGTCGAGTGATGCTGAGGGAATTAGATTAGGAAATGAGACATTTAAAGTATGAGAAGAGTTTTTATATTTGGGAGCAAAATAACTAATGATGGAGGATATAAAAAAATGTAGACTGGCAATGGCAAGGAAAGCGTTCCTGAAGAAGAGAAATTTGTTAACATCGAGTATAAATTTAAGTGTCAGGAAGTCTTTTTGAAAGTATTTGTATGGAGTGTAGCCTTGTATGGAAGTGAAACATGGACAATAAATAGTTTAGACAAGAAGAGAATAGAGGCTTCCAAAATTTGGTGCTACAGAAGAATGCTTAAAATTAGATGGATAGATCACATAACTAATAAGGAGGTTCTGATTAGAATTGGAGAGAAAAGGAATTTGTGGCACAACTTGATTAGAAGAGGGGATCAGTTGATAGGACATGTTCTGAGGCATCAAGGAATCACCAATTTAGTATTGGAGGGCAGCATGGAGGGTAAAAACCTTTGAGTTAGACCAAGAGATGAATATCCTAAGCAGATTCAGAAGGATATAGGCTGCAGTAGGTACATGGAGATGAATCAGCTTGCACGGGATAGGGCCGCCTGGAGAGCTGCATGAAACCAGTCTCTAGATTGAAGATCATAACAACAACAATTCATTAATGGAGCAGGTTACAACTGTTGTTTTCAATCAATTTCAGATGCACCTGGTGATGGATCTTCCAAGGGAATGGTCCAATAAGACATATCAAAACCTACCCTGAATTTTTTTTACACAGGAAGAAGACAACAAAAGAAATTCACAGCCAAAATTTCGGCTGCTAAGAAGCACTTGCAAGTATTTTGAAAAAATGTTGAAGTTACACATTATTGCTATGCGAAGAATAGCTTATAACAATGGTTTGTACAGTCTTGCCTGCCTAGCGCGCAACTTGGCGAGAACTTGTGCAGTGCCGCGTAGCGGAATTATCCGGATTTCACAGACACCAATTTTAAGCACCTAAAGGCTGGTATACAAATGGAGTGAATGGAAGTGAACACATGCGAATGAGCATTTGCAGAAAATTCACTACCATTCACTTGTATATGGGCAGAATCATTTATTCTAGAAGGAACAGATGAGAACACGAGGTAGCGAGCATTGCTTATGAACGCTGTATTATTAGTTTTTAGTTTTTGGAGCTAATATTTGGCATACAGGATATACCTCTATCCTGTTAGAGCCAGAATGCGAAACTGTGTTTTGCATGGCAAGTGCACTGTTCATGTCTTCTTCCTGAGTAAAAAATTTCAGGGTAGGTTTCAACATGTCTTATTGGACCATTCCCTTTTAAGACCCTGAAACCATGATAATGTATACCAACTTCTGTTGTGTAAGACTTTCCTCAATAAAAGTATTTTATGATTGTGGTGGATTTGTTCACTGTGAAAATATTGCGGAGCAGGTCTGGATGTTGCACAAATAAAAATTTATGTTATGTAAAGGGAGAATATTAATGATAAGATTTATTTCTTATTTAAATATTAAAGTTGTCTCCAGAAAGACTGAGAATTAATGCAAGACTCTGTTTTAACATAAATGGTGACTTAATTAAATTGGTATGACGTTACCTCTCAATTTGTCCCTTTTAACTTTGTGAAATGTATGCGTTTTGTAGTTAAAAGGCTTCATATGTTGTTTATTAAGCAAATATTAAATATTTATTGTCTTTGTCAGTCTGATAAATTTCTTCTATTGTGCTGAAATGTTTACTGGGGTTGGGATTGGGTGGAGTCATGGTTGCGTAAGATAAGTAGGGGTTGGGCCGGTGCTACTCCATTTATGGCATTTTCAACCTTAGCAAACAATTGTCATAGCCATTACCGATTCTTTATGTTTTCTGCTTTGCTTGTTATTTCTCTTATTTTGAAATGAGTGAAGAGGCTACGCCAGGTGCATTATGGGATTCACGTACAGCCTCCACAACAAGGAATTTTTTTTATTCAATGTGGATGCCCAAAATGCTTAAGTGTTCTGGAGTGCTGTGAGGTGAAAAAGAAGTGCAAAAGTCCTACACCATACAACTATAAAAGAGTTGTCACTTACACCGAGAAAAGCCTGTGGAAACAAGCCAGATTACAAAGTTTGCTAGGTGTCTTCCTTGTGAGTCACCTCGGACTACTGGGAAGAAAAAATCTGTTATTCTTATAATTTGTGCTGTATTGTTGTTTTTATTTAACAAGCCTTTCATCTAAGCATCTACTAGATCCGAATTATTTTCTTTCTTTTGTTTCATTTGGAAAGGGATACAGTGTTAAGGAAAAATAAGTAAACTACTTCATTAAAGTTCCATCAAGGAGTTCCACCCCCAAGAGAAGATTGTACTGTGTGTGTGTAAATTTCTTCCACTGCTGCATGAGGAGGTAAAATGGAGACGGGGCAGTATATTTTTTTAAAAAGTTACTGAAATTAATGTGGTTTTTGTGGTAAATTGTGGACAGATTGCAACCTAATGTATGGCTAATGTTGACATATATCAAAATATTTAATGGAGGTTATGGCATGGGGAAAGTGCCTCCAGAAGTATGACTGGGAGTGTGTCGGATGTTAAAAAAAAAAAATGGAGAGAGAGAGAGAGAGAGAGAGAGAGAGAGAGAGAGAGAGAGAGAGAGAGAGAGAGAGAGCATAGGCCATTCAGTGCTTTGCTCACTGCTGTGCAATTGTGACCCAAGCACAGTTGAAGTGGCATGGTCAGAGATTAATCATGGAGCACAATGTGTGTTGCAGCATTTTGCCGGCCGGTGTGGCCGTGCGGTTAAAGGCGCTTCAGTCTGGAACCGCGTGACCGCTACGGTCGCAGGTTCGAATCCTGCCTCGGGCATGGATGTGTGTGATGTCCTTAGGTTAGTTAGGTTTAATTAGTTCTAAGTTCTAGGCGACTGATGACCCCAGAAGTTAAGTCGCATAGTGCTCAGAGCCGTTTTTTTTTTTTTTTTTTTTTTTGTTGCAGCATTATTAGTTGGTGGTTGCACTTGTGAGTATTTTGAGCATTTGTGTGATACCACATCAGAATCAAATAGGTCACATGAAGAACCAAGACAAAAAAAGATTTCATTCTGTATTGCAGAGCCCAAACGAAATACTTTTTCATTTAAGTACTTTTTCTTGAGCTTAAGTTTGTCTCCATGCCGTGCCACATAGGGCAGTCATTAGGCTTACAAATATTGAAATTAAGGGGAAGTCAACTAATGACAAAAGGAGAAAGCATCAAAAATGATTTTACTGACTTCTTTCCGTTACACACAATCTGTTGCATAGAAGTTCTACAACTTACTAAATACAGAGCTTATAGTAAAAAAAGCTTGCCCTGTTTATTCAGAAACATCAACATGAAAAATGTTGTAAAGTATGACTACTATCTCAAATACTTTAACATTAGCTTTGACTACAGATTTAGGATATCACAGGTAGATTTTTATTTGATTTGGTAGCTCTACAAGCAAATCTTATCAGTCCCACCTAATGGTACAGCAAAACAAGGCCTGATGTCATCTACCACTTGCACATTTGCCTGTCCAAGAAATCTTTTGCTTAACAAAGCTGTGGCACAAGTGTGTAATATACGATTTTAAAAATGAGAAGGCAACATATTATTTTTTCTTGGTTGGCAAATGACCAAACGAGATAAGCTCATTTGTTTTAGTTACAAAATAATTATGCACTTGAGTAAAAACAAGAAATTTGTTTTTTTTTATTGTTTTGTGTGTGTGTGTGTGTGTGTGTGTGTGTGTGTGTGTGAGCGAGCACGCGCGCCCGCGCGGGGCGGGGGATTCAAATCAAAACAAGCTGTTAGACATTTAACACAAATGGGGAGATTCGACCTACTTATATGTACGTACTATCCTGTAAGATGCCAGAGCTTTATGCCCTGTGATCGGATTTTTGGTGTAAAACAGGTTTTGGGGTGATATGATCACGTTTATTCCCCATACCACAGCAAAATGATCATTCACAATACCAGAAAATGTGAACTGACTGTGGAACTTACAGAAGCCAAAACTGGAGATGTAATATATTTCATGTAGAGATGACCAGGGTATTTTGTAAAACTATCAAAAACCCTTGAACAGTAAAAACTCTCATATGTAAGAAAAAGCATGCAGCAAGTCGTCACACTTTATTGACAGCAGTTGAGTTTACACACAAGCAGAAAAGCCACTATTCAGGCAAGCAGGCTCACAGATTTAGGTGAGATCATCCAGTACATATCAGAAAGCTGTAAGTAGTGTTACCAGGAGTGATGAACATGATCTACTGCCAATGTCATAGTAGATTAAGAAAATTTATGATTACTGCAAGGATATGAGTGAGTATGAAAGTCTTTAATGAAAATGTATTGAGCTTATTTCCTCTAATGTATATAAAAGAATTTTGGAATAGTTATGTAGCATTTTAGTATAACCTGTGTCCACATGGTTTTTTTCCACAGCTTTAGTAGAAAAGAAACATATTCCAATATAACTGGAAGTAATGCACTGGAGTACTTTATGCCAAAGAATTTCTTTAACATTTTAGTGAATGCATGAGGACGACTTTTACAAAAGTGAAATTGCAGGCCTCTGATTTGGTAAACTATTTTCCCAGCAAATAATATATTGTCTCGTGAAAAATATGGATTTTTGAATGAAGCCCTTTTCCCACTATCTAATTCAATTAGTGTGACAATTTTAGTTGTGGTTATACAAAATGTTTTTGTGATCATTATCAGTGTGTCACTTTTGCTTTTGCAGAAGCGTAAAACACTAATGTAAGTGTATCACATGAGAGAAAGTTGGGGCTTGCTCCCCTGCATCACTGCTCTCTTCGCTATGATCTAACCCCTTGCTGTGCCTGCCCCCCTCACGCTCTCCTCTCTCCCTCCCTCTGGCTGTCCCTCTCTCCCTCCCTCTGGCTGTCCCTCTCTCCCTCCCTCTGGCTGTCCCTCTCTCCCCTCCCTCTCCCTCTTGCTCTCTCTCCTTCGCTCCCTCCCTCCCTCCTTTTTGTCTTGTATTTGAGTTAGTGCTCACAACCTGATTTCCTATTCCATCAGTGTGTGAGGGGGAATCCAAAGGTAGGGTAAAATTTCTTTCCTGGTTGTGGAAGAGGGTAGTGACTGAGTCATCTGCTAAGTACTGCTAACGGCCTTCATTTTGAAACAGCTGATGTACCACCAACCATGATTAGGGGGGGTGCTTATTTTTCTAACCCTTATTCAAAGTGTATGGTGATTTTTGTATTACCATAATCAGTTACACTTTTAGATCCAGTTTTTTTTGTAGAGAGCAGTAAAAAGTCTCAAGGAGCTGGATCCAGTGAGTAGGTGGATGGAGAAAGCTGCTGCAGTTTTGTTTTTAGCCTAGAACTGGCTTTCATCAAAGGTGGTACAACTAGAAGAATTGTCACAGAGGATGAGCCATTCCTTTAGTTGCCTCCATGCTGTCTTTTTTCCTCACCGTTATTCTAACAGTCATTTTAGTATTTTAAGGTAATAGTGCTGGTTACCTATGATAGCTTGGGGGTAAATACATAGTAAACTAACCCATTAATGTAAATAAATAATGTAAAACTGTAGATACAAAACAAATTATTTCTTTTGCCTCTTTGCAGAGTGGCACAGTGTCTGCGAATCACTGTTGACTTGAGGTCTCATGTAAACAGGTGCTGATAAAAGATACACAGATGCACTAATACAACTGAATTGTTAATCCATATGAAATTAATAAATGTATGTATAGTTGTAAGTATTATTTTGCAGGCTTAATTTTGTCCTGGCTGATTGTATACAAAATACTATATTGTAACAGCATATTACTGATGGAGAAAAGTAGTCTGAGAGCTAGGTAGGTAGGTAGTTATGTGTTCCGTTGATCACTCTCATGGCAACAGTTATGATGTGGAATGTGTCAAGTGCATAAGAAATGCACACATGAATCAAGGGTTTAAGGATTATTAATATTATTATTATTATTATTTTAAACTTTTTAATACCTATCCCATTCCCTTAAATGGCACAAAATGCATGTGTATTACCTACAGATCTATTTACTCCTATTTAGGAATTCATCTATGGTATAGAAGAAGTTGTCAAGGAGATAGGATTTCAATCTATTTTTGAAACTATTACTGCTGTCTGCCAGGCATTTTATTTCATGTAGTAAGTTATCATCAAGTTTTACAGCAGCATATTTTACCCCTTTCTTTGCCAAAGATAAGTTAAGTAGAGGATAGTGTAAGGCCATCTTTCTTCTGGTATTATAATAATGAATGTCACTGTTGTTTTTAAACTGGTCCAAGTTGTTGAGAACAAATTTCATTACTGAGTTAATGTGTTGTGAGACTTCCTAACCTTTTAAACAGATGCATAAAAGATGTGCGACTATGAGCCTCACACATTATTCTAACCACTTTCTTTTGAGCAGAGAAGACTTTTCTTCTGAGTGTTGAGTTACCCCAAATTATTATTACGTATGACATCAGAGAGTAAAAGTGTGCAAAGTATGTTAGCTTACTAATTTCTATTTCCTCAAAATTGGCAATTATTCTGATTGCAAAAGTAGCTGAAAATACGAAACTGCTTGTCTGAGAGAGTTGCTTTGTACAAGTGCTAAATACAAAATTGCATAATTAAAATGATTTTTTGTTCTGTGTTGTGAAATAACCAGTATCAAAATTCTCTTTGTCATTTAAGACAAAAATTTATTTAGTTATGTTTTGTGGTAAACAGTGCCAAAAGTAATTATGAAAAATTGCATAATTTAAGAACAGTTTGTGAAATACATTGGTTCTGCTTCTCTCTTCCAATACTGGTAACATTTTTCTTGCTGGAGGAAATATGGTTAGGTGATGACATGAGAGGCATATTAGTCATTATTGTTGTGCAATGTAAGAAATAACTGTTATAAGAAAGTATATGTCAAAGAGTAGAGGTTGCTTTCAAATATATATTTTTGTGAAGTAACCTTTTACGTTTTCTGAAAAAACATGTTGCTTGACAGAGAACTGAGTGGAATTTTACTGTTGCTAAAGCTTTTGCTTTAATTTGATGGGTTTGCAGGATGAGTTGGAGACATTTAAACTGTGTAAATTGTTTAGTTGAAAGTTAATTCTTCAATGCTTCCCCATTTCACATATGTAATTTTTGCATGGAAAGTATGCAATGTGTTTAATTTACTTCGAGGATGATAAAAAAATTTGCTGTGCATATTTAAACCAGTATTTGTATCTTAACCTGTAAAGATTGACAGTATTGTAACATTGAAAGGGCCAATGTAATTTTAACTTAATGATTAAAGACAAGTATCCTACTTCTAGGTTTCTGGTAATTGTGAGTGGGTTAGGCCTGTCAACTGCATCAGATGAATGTCTTCTGGCTCTTCAACTTTTTGTGGACTGGCTTGGTGGTCTTCTGGGAGACACTGGAGAACAACAGCGAGTGGCATCTGCAGTGAGAGTTATTATTGCTGGTGAGTTTTCACACCACAACTGTCTTATTGTCTCTGCATGTAGCATCTACTTACATGTTTAGAGTAGCTATGCTCTTATTGGCAATTGGTGCCATGGATAAAAAAGTTATTCTGAGCAGTACATCTCTGATTTTCACATCCCACTCAAAATTCTGGTAGCATGTAATTTTAACCAAGTAAAAAGAGTTGTGTAGTAAAAATATTTATGCCCAATAACAACCCTAAGACACTGTTTGACAATCAGGGTACTTACGTCTCTCTTCTACGGTTGTTAGAATAGGATCATTCCATGTCAAATCACCTAGGACATATCACCTGCTGTCCCAGTTGTAAATTTGCTTTTATTTGTGCCATATGAACTTTTGCAATTTTTTTCCTCAGACTAAAATTTCTTTTTATACTGAATTTTTGATGTTCTGATAATTTACTGCTGCGAGAATGACTATGACTACGTACTTACGTACTGTGACTATATACTTACATTCAGACATAGTCATTGCTCTGGTGTTTGAAGGTTTTGATTTGAATTATTTTATTTATTTATTTATTTATTTATTTTCAAAATTAAGAGAGTTGTGTGGTTAACAGAAATACAGTCATCTGAGCAGTAAAGTTAAAAAAAAAAAGTGAGAGAAAAAATGTTAACGTATGTAATTTCAGGAAAAAATAAAAGTGTGTAGAAAAACTCTTATATCACATTTCTTCAACCTGCTGGGAACCTGATTTTGGTCTTAAATAATTCCAAGTTGTAGGTTTTCTAATAAAACAAAAAAGGGCATTCTGTGAACGACCACATAAATAAAAGAAATTTTTGGACTGATGAAAAAAGGCTCATTCCAGGTAAGTTCATCCAAGCTTGATACCCACTATCTCCAATTTTCATGAAACATTTTGTGCTTGTTACTTTTGCCATGGTAACCAGTTTAAAAATTTCTTTCACGTGTAACATATAATTTTTTAGGGAAAAAATTGTGAAAGGTTTCAAAAACATATATGGGGTAGGTAAGAACTAACATCCGACAAAAAATTATCTACAACTTTTGTAATACTTAAGCAATTTTCATGGAACTGAAAACATTTGTTGTTGTTGTTGTTGTGGTCTTCAGTCCTGAGACTGGTTTGATGCAGCTCTCCATGCTACTCTATCCTGTGCAAGCTTCTTCATCTCCCAGTACCTACTGCAACCTACATTCTTCTGAATCTGCTTAGTGTATTCATCTCTTGGTCTCCCTCTATGATTTTTACCCTCCACGCTGCCCTCCAATGCTAAATTTGTGATCCCTTGATGCCTCAGAACATGTCCTACCAACCGGCCCCTTCCCATTAAGTTGTGCCACAAACTCCTCTTCTCCCCAATCCTATTCAATACCTCCTCATTAGTTACGTTACCTACCCACCTTATCTTCAGCATTCTTCTGTAGCACCACATTTCGAAAGCTTCTATTCTCTTCTTGTCCACACTAGTTATCGTCCATGTTTCACTTCCATACATGGCTACACTCCATACAAATACTTTCAGAAACGACTTCCTGACACTTAAATCTATACTCGATGTTAACAAATTTCTCTTCTTCAGAAACGCTTTCCTTGCCATTGCCAGTCTACATTTTATATCCTCTCTACTTCGACCATCATCAGTTATTTTACTCCCTAAATAGCAAAACTCCTTTACTACTTTAAGTGTCTCATTTCCTAATCTAATTCCCTCAGCATCACCCGATTTAGTTTGACTACATTCCATTATCCTCGTTTTGCTTTTGTTGATGTTCATCTTATATCCTCCTTTCAAGACACTGTCCATTCCGTTCAACTGCTCTTCCAAGTCTTTTGCTGTCTCCGACAGAATTACAATGTCATCGGCGAACCTCAAAGTTTTTACTTCTTCTCCATGAATTTTAATACCTACTCCGAATTTTTCTTTTGTTTCCTTTACTGCTTGCTCAATATATAGATTGAATAACATCGGGGAGAGGCTACAACCCTGTCTCACTCCTTTCCCAACCACTGCTCCCATTTCATGCCCCTCGACTCTTACAACTGCCATCTGGTTTCTGTACAAATTGTAAATAGCCTTTCGCTCCCTGTATTTTACCCCTGCCACCTTCAGAATTTGAAAGAGAGTATTCCAGTTAACATTGTCATAAGCTTTCTCTAAGTCTACAAATGCTAGAAACGTAGGTTTGCCTTTTCTTAATCTTTCTTCTAAGATAAGTCGTAAGGTTAGTATTGCCTCACGTGTTCCAACATTTCTACGGAATCCAAACTGATCTTCTCCGAGGTCCGCTTCTATCAGTTTTTCCATTCGTCTGTAAAGAATTCGCGTTAGTATTTTGCAGCCATGACTTATTAAACTGATAGTTCGGTAATTTTCACATCTGTCAACACCTTCTTTCTTTGGCATTGGAATTATGATATTCTTCTTGAAGTCGGAGGGTATTTCGCCTGTCTCATACATATTGCTCACCAGATGGTAGAGTTTTGTCATGACTGGCTCTCCCAAGGCCATCAGTAGTTCTAATGGAATGTTGTCTACTCCCGGTGCCTTGTTTCGACTCAGGTCTTTCAGTGCTCTGTCAAACTCTTCACGCAGTATCTTATCTCCCGTTTCGTCTTCATCTACATCCTCTTCCATTTCCATAATATTGTCCTCAAGTACTTCGCCCTTGTATAAACCCTCTATATACTCCTTCTACCTTTCTGCCTTCCCTTCTTTGCTTAGAACTGGGTTGCCATCTGAGCTCTTGATATTCATACAAGTGGTTCTCTTCTCTCCAAAGGTCTCTTTAATTTTCCCGTAGGCAGTATCTATCTTACCCCTAGTGAGACAAGCCTCTACATCCTTACATTTGTCCTCTAGCCATCCCTGCTTAGCCATTTTGCACTTCCTGTCGATTTCATTTTTGAGACGTTTGTATTCCTTTTTGCTGCTTCATTTACTGCATTTTTATATTTTCTCCTTTCATCAATTAAATTCAATATTTCTTCTGTTACCCAAGGATTTCTATTAGCCCTCGTCTTTTTACCTACTTGATCGTCTGCTGCCTTCACTACTTCATCTCTCAGAGCTACCCATTCTTCTTCTACTGTATTTCTTTCCCCCATTCCTGTCAATTGTTCCCTTATGCTCTCCCTGAAACTCTGAACAACCTCTGGTTCTTTCAGTTTATCCAGGCCCCATCTCCTTAAATTCCCACCTTTTTGCAGTTTCTTCAGTTTCAATCTGCAGAACATAACCGATAGATTGTGGTCAGAATCCACATCTGACCCTGGAAATGTCTTACAATTTAAAACCTGGTTCCTAAATCTCCGTCTTACCATTATATAATCTATCTGATACCTTTTAGTATCTCCAGGATTCTTCCAGGTATACAACCTTCTTTTATGATTCTTGAACCAAGTGTTAGCTATGATTAAGTTATGCTCTGTGCAAAATTCTACAAGGCGGCTTCCTCTTTCATTTCTTCCCCCCAGTCCATATTTGCCTACTATGTTTCCTTCTCTCCCTTTTCCTACTGACGAATTCCAGTCACCCATGACTATTAAATTTTCGTCTCCCTTCACTACCTGAATAATTTCTTTTATCTCGTCATACATTTCATCAATTTCTTCATCATCTGCAGAGCTAGTTGGCATATAAACTTGTACCACTGTAGTAGGCATGGGCTTTGTGTCTATCTTGGCCACAATAATGCGTTCACTATGCTGTTTGTAGTAGCTAACCCGCACTCCTATTTTTTTATTCATTATTAAACCTACTCCTGCATTACTCCTATTTGATTTTGTATTTATAACCCTGTAATCACCTGACCAAAAGTCTTGTTCCTCCTGCCACTGAACTTCACTAATTCCCACTATATCTAACTTTAACCTATCCATTTCCCTTTTTAAATTTTCTAACCTACCTGCCCGATTAAGGGATCTGACATTCCACACTCCGATCCGTAGAACGCCAGTTTTCTTTCTCCTGATAACGACGTCCTCTTGAGTAGTCCCCGCCCGGAGATCCGAATGGGGGACTATTTTACCTCCGGAATATTTTACCCAAGAGGACGCCATCATCATTTAATCATACAGTAAAGCTGCATGTCCTCGGGAAAAATTACGGCTGTAGTTTCCCCTTGCTTTCAGCCGTTTGCAGTACCAGCACAGTAGGGCCGTTTTGGTTAATGTTACAAGGCCAGATCAGTCAATCATCCAGACTTGCCCCTGCAACTACTGAAAAGACTGCTGCCCCTCTTCAGGAACCATATGTTTGTCTGGCCTCTCAACAGATACCCCTCCGTTGTGGTTGCACCTACGGTACGGCCATCTGTATCGCTGAAGCACGCAAGCCTCCCCACCAACGGCAAGGTCCATGGTTCATGGGGGGGGTAACATTTGTTACGCATTGCTAAAATATGCTTTGCTACATAATCACCACCATTATCTACCAGTTCCAATAAACGGATGTGGATGTTTGCTACAGACTTCCAAGAACTTGGTGAATTTGTTCCTCCAATTCATCAGGACTTTTTGGTTCTGTGTGAAAAGCTTCATCTTTTGCACTCCCCAAGAGGAAGAAGTCGCAGGGCATTGAGTCAAGACTCCTTGCTGGCCTTTCAAGGGGTCCACAACATCCCAACCATGTCCTGGAAAATGGGTATTGAGCTCCGCACGGACAAGATATGTAAAGTAAGGCAGGCCCCAGTGTCGTATAAAAATTAGGTCATTGGAGTTGTCTCATGTGGATACGATACTGTGAACATAATTTTTGAAGCATGTCAAGATGCCATTCTGCATTAATTATGTCCCGAATGAGAGTGGACCCACAATTTCTGTGTATGTCGTACCACACCACAGTGTGACCTTTGGGCAGTGTTGGCTTCATTCGGCAACCACCCTTGGATCCTTGCCGGCCGGAGTGGCCGAGCGGTTCTAGGTGCTACAGTTTGGAACCGCGCGACCGCTACGGTCGCAGGTTCGAATCCTGCCTCGGGCATGGATATGTGTGATGTCCTTAGGTTAGTTAGGTTTAAGTAGTTCTAAGTTCTAGGGGACTGATGACCTCAGCAGTTAAGTCCCATAGTGCACAGAGCCATTTGAACCTTGGATCCTTTGTTGGCCAATAACAACAGTTATGCCAGTTAACAACCTTCCTCGACAATAAACACAACTTCATCAGCCCTCAGGATATTACCAAAAATATCGGACCAGTCTTCATACTAAGTGAGTATCATCACTCGTATTCCAACTGATGAACACAGTCATCCGATGATAATTCCTGACAGTAATATGGTTTCCATGGATGAAAATTCAGCTCTCTGTTCAGAAGAGTTTTGACTGTGTGTCAGGTTAAACCATTTTCACAAGGTTCCTGTCTTTGTGATTTCTGAGGACTTAAGAGTGAACATTTTCTGAACACAGAATGAAATTTTCACTCTGCAGTAGTGTGTGCACTGATATGAAACTTCCTGGCAGATCAAAACTGTGTGCTGGACCGTGACTCGAACTCGGGACCTTTGCCATTCGCGGGCACAGCCAGGAAGTTTCATTTCCTGAACCATTTGCACGTTTTTCTCTGTACTGCATGCTGAGGTTGACCACTTCTTGTAACATCTTACACACAACCTGTGTCCATTAGCTTAGAATGATAATTCTTTATGGTCTTTGCACGACGTCCTTTCATACTTCAGCACCATCTCTGTACTTGTACCCGGATCAGAGTACTTAGTATCCAGATGCCAGCTGACCCCACTCATGCAAGGTGGCTCGCCATTGATCTCTACAATGACATAAATTTAATAAATTTTACCACTGTAAGGAACAAAATGTTTGTTTCATGAAAATTAGTAAAGTATGAAAAAAGTTATAAAAATCTATCAATAGGGAGTTAATTCTCAACCGACCCATATAAAAGCCTTGGCTGAAGCTTCCCACTTGGATTGCATTACTTTATGGGGAAAACTTAGCTTATTTTCAACATTTCACTGTCAAATCTTTCCAGATATGAGAAAAATGGCATATCTTCATGAGAAAAAAAATTTAATAACTCCGTTGACTTCTGGGAATATAGAAATCTAATTCATATGGCTCAAACAATGATTTCTTAAATATGTAAAATGATTTCAGGCAAAACTGTTATCAGGTCATTCTTTATTTTTAATTGAAAGTCAAATATGATATATGATCACAGACAAAAAAAAACAGTCTCATGTTTCGCTAAAATAATAAAAGTAAACAGCCAAAAATTATAATTTTAATTGAAGTATTTTAGTTATTTATATTAACTTTATTCTGGGTAGACAGATTTTTAAATTTGAAACATTCATGTTCAGCAATGAAGATCCTTGGAGTGCTCAATTGAAAGTTTTAGTAGTGTCACTATTTTTAATCCACCCTGACTAATTAGATTCTGGGTCATTCAATGTAAAATCACAGATATTTTGGTGGTTCCTAAGGTGACCATTTCAGAATTTAATCATATTTGGTACATGGATATCTACATGTCTTAATAGTAAAACTGCCAAATAGCACTGTCCCAACTCCAACATTTTTTTTTATAAATATGGGTATGAAGGCTCAAGGATGTTTATATGGTCATTAATCAGGCACCAGTTTCCCTGTTTTCTGACACCTACTACAGACCTCAATTTTTTGTGCATTTAGTATGTAGGCCACTAAATTGATATGATGTATAAAAAGCAAGATACATAATTCAGATTTCTTCTAAAAAATATTAAAAAACACACTTTTTCCTTGTTGTGCTTTAAATTTGTGATTTTTAAAAAAAATCATAACTTTGCACAGAAAAACAGTACAGACCTCATCTTATGCACTGCAACTCATTAGTGCTAGTATTAAGTGTAAATAATAATGAGAACCATTTGACTTTGCAGTTAGTAGTTCTTACCTTTATAACACTGCAACAGCGTATTTACGTAGCTTATTCAATCAAATACCAAGTTTGGCTTAGTACATACGATGCCCCAACAGAACAATTAGTCCTGTCACGAAAAAGCCACGTATAACACTCCCTGTCTGCTATTGCTACACCATAACCCTAAAGTAGGAGTCAGTTTGCAAAACAGAATTATTTTGTTATAGTAATTATGGTATAAAGCAACATAGTAGTGTTACCCTCTGAGAGGAATTTTTGTTGTGTTATTCCTAATGGGGGTGGCTTATCGGAAGTGAAAGTCAGGATTACGTAAATGTTAGAACAGTAATAAACAAAATTTTGCCTATCTGCACTGTTTAATTAATAAAGAAAAACGGTCGCCAGCCTAACTAGGCAAGAGAATGATTAACATTCTCGTTTAAGAAAGTAGGTATAAGTAACTATAACGGACAAACACAACCTAGACTTGGCCACACGCGAGTGCAATGAACTCTGACACACATATGTTTTAAGATTGAAGCTAACAACTGGAGCAGCACAAAAACTATTTGCAAAATTATAACACATATAGAAAAACACTATCATTTTCAGGGCTTACACAAACTGAGTGGTCTTTATACTGTTAATATGCACACAAGAGAGACAAACACTTAGTAATCATGAACATATAATTTCCTACTATGCAGTTTTCTACTTTTACTACCGTGAGACATAAAATTAACATTGATGTAAGATACTGACCCACTTTCTGAGATTAACAACAGGCAGTAATGTGATCATTTACTAAGCAAAACTTTATAAGCCTGAGTCTTAAGAACTTTTAATTTGAAATTGGCAACAACACATTAATAAGCATTTTTGCTAAGAAAATTATTTTCAGCAAGCATCATTAACTCTAACTCAGTCTCTCGCCACATTAACTTTAACTTTACTATGTTCAAGAGGCATTAATTAGAAAACTGGGTTTTAACGTACTTTCAGTAAGGACACTCTGTAATCACTTTAGTTCAAACGGAGAGGACCCTGAGAGGTGTTATGATGAGGAGAAAAATCAAGGTTGGTACATAAATTCAGATATAAATTACCTTATATTTGAGCACAATAACACCTCCATTAAGCTGATCCTTCACTGTACATCATTATAGTATTACGTTACAGTGATTGCGCAACGTGGTGGCAACTGCATGTTGGTAGGTGGATTCGCAGACTGAATTGCTGGACTCTGTCATTTCTCGGTGGCGACGACAGATACAAATTCCAGAATAGTTCCAGCTATTTATCCATCCATCTGAGGCCTTGGAAAGTAGTAGAAAAAACCTCTCTCGGAACCAGCACCATATGCATCTTTTACATGGCAGTGCAGGGACTCGTAGCTCATCTCCGACTGCAGGCTCGTGCCCGACTGACTATCAGTTCCACCTTTTCCACCTAGGCCAACCACAATTTACACGCGCTACACAGTTCCGTTCCCGAGGGGAACCACAACAACTTTTACATATAGAATAACTAAGAGCCCTAAGTGAGGATCAGCAATTTACATAACAGCAACCAATCATTTTAAACAAAACAGAACATTTGTACATATAGACATTTCTACAAGAAATTATTCACACAAAATTACAATTACATACAGTAAGTTTTGTTCCCTCCAAGTGGGTCAAAGCATTTAAACGAGAGATATGCTACACAGCATACAATCAAATCATGATATCAAAGCTTGTACAAAGAAAGGAGTATACAATTTTGTGTTATCTTTCAACCAAACAATATTTACAGAAGCTCAATGATGTAACATTAAATGAAACAAAGGCAAAATAAATCAGTAGGGCATTAGAGCCATGGTGTTACACCTTCACTTAAAGATGAATCCATTAAAAAAGATAATAATTTAATTAATTTCTATGTTGGGGGGGGGGGGGGGGGCGCTAATGCAACCAGTTGAATCACAAGTTGGTTTCTCTCTGAAATTCTTACATATCTATTAGCAGTCATAGGTGAAAAGAAGAATACCCTAACTAACTTTATTCATTTGCAAAGAATAAAATGAAAATGCCACTTACACATGCCATTCATTTTCAACACTACACGGCATTGGTAAGTAAAAACCAAGTATTACTTGAAAATTTTTTCCGAATATACACTCCTGGAAATTGAAATAAGAACACCGTGAATTCATTGTCCCAGGAAGGGGAAAATTTATTGACACATTCCTGGGGTCAGATACATCACATGATCACACTGACAGAACCACAGGCACATAGACACAGGCAACAGAGCATGCACAATGTCGGCACTAGTACAGTGTATATCCACCTTTCGCAGCACTGCAGGCTGCTATTCTCCCATGGAGACGATCGTAGAGATGCTGGATGTAGTCCTGTGGAACGGCTTGCCATGCCATTTCCACCTGGCGCCTCAGTTGGACCAGCGTTCGTGCTGGACGTGCAGACCGCGTGAGACAACGCTTCATCCAGTCCCAAACATGCTCAATGGGGGACAGATCCGGAGATCTTGCTGGCCAGGGTAGTTGACTTACACCTTCTAGAGCACGTTGGGTGGCACGGGATACATGCGGACGTGCATTGTCCTGTTGGAACAGCAAGTTCCCTTGCCGGTCTAGGAATGGTAGAACGATGGGTTCGATGACGATTTGGATGTACCGTGCACTATTCAGTGTCCCCTCGACGATCACCAGTGGTGTACGGCCAGTGTAGGAGATCGCTCCCCACACCATGATGCCGGGTGTTGGCCCTGTGTGCCTCGGTCGTATGCAGTCCTGATTGTGGCGCTCACCTGCACGGCGCCAAACAAGCATACGACCATCATTGGCACCAAGGCAGAAGCGACTCTCATCGCTGAAGACGACACGTCTCCATTCGTCCCTCCATTCACGCCTGTCGCGACACCACTGGAGGCGGGCTGCACGATGTTGGGGCGTGAGCGGAAGATGGCATAACGGTGTGCGGGACCGTAGCCCAGCTTCATGGAGACGGTTGCGAATGGTCCTCGCCGATACCCCAGGAGCAACAGTGTCCCTAATTTGCTGGGAAGTGGCGGTGCGGTCCCCTACGGCACTGCGTAGGATCCTACGGTCTTGGCGTGCATCCGTGCGTCGCTGCGGTCCGGTCCCAGGTCGACGGGCATGTGCACCTTCCGCCGACCACTGGCGACAACATCGATGTACTGTGGAGACCTCACGCCCCACGTGTTGAGCAATTCGGCGGTACGTCCACCCGGCCTCCCGCATGCCCACTATACGCCCTTGCTCAAAGTCCGTCAACTGCACATACGGTTCACGTCCACGCTGTCGCGGCATGCTACCAGTGTTAAAGACTGCGATGGAGCTCCGTATGCCACGGCAAACTGGCTGACACTGACGGCGGCGGTGCACAAATGCTGCGCAGCTAGCGCCATTCGACGGCCAACACCGCGGGTCCTGGTGTGTCCGCTGTGCCGTGCGTGTGATCATTGCTTGTGCAGCCCTCTCGCAGTGTCCGGAGCAAGTATGGTGGGTCTGACACACCGGTGTCAATGTGTTCTTGTTTCCATTTCCAGGAGTGTATATGTGGTTCACCTGTAAGTCGGAACTGTAAACAGATGAGAGCTGAAAACAGTTATCAATCATTTTTCTTGACGCTTGACATATATGTTGTATATATTGTTGTATATTGTTGTATATATTGTTAATTGTCTTCTCAGTGTACAGAATTACAAGAGGCAGATTGGATGCACAAATGAAGTGATATATCCTTATTCTATTACTATTAATTGGAAAGATAACTTAAGTAAAATGTGAGAAAAGGTGCAAGCAATAATGAGAATCATTAATAACTTTAAATATATGTACTGGTATATAAAACAAATATGAAAATTCCTCAAAGAACAGTTTCATAAAAAAAATTCAAATATGAAGAAGGAAACTATCTTTAAAACTCTTGCACCTCGGGTATAACTTTGTTTTGTGTGGCATCTTGTTACAAAAACTAAATGAGTTTACTTATTGGTGGATTTTTTTCATAGTACCTGTTGTCAAGTTTATACAACTGCGCACTTTGTGTTTGTAATGAGGGGACATGCGCCTCAAATTTAACATTTGAGAAGGGGGCCTGAACAGCACCATTCCTAAGAGGGCCCAAACAGCAACTTTCCTTCTAGGACATGAAAGGAATTGTGATTCAGGAGCAGGCATACAGTTAATCTCAATGCCTTTAAATTCATATGATGCCTGGGAAATGTGTCCTGTGTACCATTCCTATGTATCGTATTTGAAAGCCACATACTGCCAGACATGCAGCTGTGCCCACTAAGCTTTTTCTTGAGCTTCCATAACAACAGTGGTCCCATTTGCATATGTTCTGTTCATTAGAAAGGTGTTAGTAGCAATGACTAGAAATGTAGAGTTTGATTGTGTTTCTGGAATTGTCCTCATTGTACTTTCCCCTTCTTTCAAGAGACCTTCGTACGAGTTGACCTTCTGTGAAGAAGCAAAGAACTTATTAACATCCTGTATTTCATGGTATATTTTATGCACAACTTTTTTAAATTAACAAAAGTATATCGTTTCTGCACGTGAATTTTCTTGTTATTTGTCATGGTGGAAACATAATCTTTTATCCCTTGCACAAAGTCTTTAACAATTTAAAATAATAGTATGTCATTTTTCACAATTTCAGGAATCACCTTTTGACCACTTCTGCATTCTGGAGCAGCAATTGCACCACTACTCTCTCTCATTTTTCTTACTACAAGTACTATGTGCTCTGTGACACCAGCAGTAAATGCTACTCTGGCAATGCTCCATGAAGATGAAGCAAGTGATAAAATTTGAATCTGTTTGTTGCGAATTGAATTCTACATTTCTGAGTGAGGAGCTCCATTACATTGGAAAAATGGTCACCTATTCACATGGTCAGTCCGCACAATACAGGGTGTTAATATCTACATCTACATCTACACTCCGCGAGCCACCTTACGGTGTGTGGCGGAGGGTACTTATTGTACCAGTATCTGATCCCCCCTTCCCTGTTCCATTCACGAATTGTGCGTGGGAAGAACGACTGCTTGTAAGTCTCCGTATTTGCTCTAATTTCTTGGATCTTTTCGTTGTGATCATTACGCGAGATATATGTGGGCGGTAGTAATATGTTGCCCATCTCTTTCCGGAATGTGCTCTCTCGTAATTTCGATAATAAACCTCTCCGTATTGCGTAACGCCTTTCTTGAAGTGTCCGCCACTGGAGCTTGTTCAGCATCTCCGTAACGCTCTCGCGCTGACTAACTGTCCCCATGACGAATCGCGCTGCTTTTCGCTGGATCATGTCTATCTCTTCTATTAATCCAACCTGGTAAGGGTCCCATACTGATGAGCAATACTCAAGAATCGGACGAACAAGCGTTTTGTAAGCTACTTCTTTCGTCGATGAGTCACATTTTCTTAGAATTCTTCCTATGAATCTCAACCTGGCGCCTGCTTTTCCCACTATTTGTTTTATGTGATCATTCCACTTCAGATCGCTCCGGATAGTAACTCCTAAGTATTTTACGGTCGTTACCGCTTCCAATGATTTACCACCTATGGCATAATCGTACTGGAATGGATTTCTGCCCCTATGTATGCGCATTATATTACATTTATCTACGTTTAGGGAAAGCTGCCAGCTGTCGCACCATTCATTAATCCTCTGCAGGTCTTCCTGGAGTACGTACGAGTCTTCTGATGTTGCTACTTTCTTGTAGACAACCGTGTCATCTGCAAATAGCCTCACGGAGCTACCGATGTTGTCAACTAAGTCATTTATGTATATTGTAAACAATAAAGGTCCTATCACGCTTCCTTGCGGTACTCCCGAAATTACCTCTACATCTGCAGATTTTGAACCGTTAAGAATGACATGTTGTGTTCTTTCTTCTAGGATATCCTGAATCCAATCACAAACCTGGTCCGATATTCCGTAAGCTCGTATTGTTTTCACTAAACGTAAGTGCGGAACCGTATCAAATGCCTTCCTGAAGTCCAGGAATACGGCATCAATCTGCTCGCCAGTGTCTACGGCACTGTGAATTTCTTGAACAAATAGGGCGAGCTGAGTTTCACATGATCTCTGTTTGCGGAATCCATGTTGGTTATGATGAAGGAGATTTGTATTATCTAAGAACGTCATAATACGAGAACATAAAACATGTTCCATTATTCTACAACAGATTGACGTAAGCGAAATAGGCCTATAATTATTCGCATCTGATTTATGACCCTTCTTGAAAATGGGAACGACCTGCGCTTTCTTCCAGTCGCTAGGTACTTTACGTTCTTCCAGAGATCTACGATAAATTGCTGATAGAAAGGGGGCAAGTTCTTTAGCATAATCACTGTAGAATCTTACGGGTATCTCGTCTGGTCCGGATGCTTTTCCGCTACTAAGTGATAGCAGTTGTTTTTCAATTCCGATATCGTTTATTTCAATATTTTCCATTTTGGCGTCCGTGCGACGGCTGAAGTCAGGGACCGTGTTACGATTTTCCGCAGTGAAACAGTTTCGGAACACTGAATTCAGTATTTCTGCCTTTCTTCGGTCGTCCTCTGTTTCGGTGCCATCGTGGTCAACGAGTGACTGAATAGGGGATTTAGATCCGCTTACCGATTTTACATATGACCAAAACTTTTTAGGGTTCTTGTTTAGATTGTTTGCCAATGTTTTATGTTCGAATTCGTTGAATGCTTCTCTCATTGCTCTCTTTACGCTCTTTTTCGCTTCGTTCAGCTTTTCCTTATCAGCTATGATTCGACTACTCTTAAACCTATGATGAAGCTTACTTTGTTTCCGTAGTACCTTTCGTACATGATTGTTATACCACGGTGGATCTTTCCCCTCGCTTTGGACCTTAGTCGGTACGAACTTATCTAAGGCGTACTGGACGATGTTTCTGAATTTTTTCCATTTTTGTTCCACATCCTCTTCCTCAGAAATGAACGTTTGATGGTGGTCACTCAGATATTCTGCGATTTGTGCCCTATCACTCTTGTTAAGCAAATATATTTTCCTTTCTTTCTTGGCATTTCTTATTACACTTGTAGTCATTGATGCAACCACTGACTTATGATCACTGATACCCTCTTCTACATTCACGGAGTCGAAAAGTTCCGGTCTATTTGTTGCTATGAGGTCTAAAACGTTAGCTTCACGAGTTGGTTCTCTAACTATCTGCTCGAAGTAATTCTCGGACAAGGCAGTCAGGATAATGTCACAAGAGTCTCTGTCCCTGGCTCCAGTTCTGATTGTGTGACTATCCCATTCTATACCTGGTAGATTGAAGTCTCCCCCTATTACAATAGTATGATCACGAAACTTCTTCACGACGTTCTGCAGGTTCTCTCTGAGGCGCTCAACTACTACGGTTGCTGATGCAGGTGGTCTATAGAAGCATCCGACTATCATATCTGACCCACCTTTGATACTTAACCCAGATTATTTCACATTCGCATTCGCTAATAACTTCACTGGATGTTATTGAATTCTTTACTGCTATAAATACTCCTCCACCATTGGCGTTTATCCTATCCTTGCGGTATATATTCCATTCTGTGTCTAGGATTTCGTTACTGTTCACTTCCGGTTTTAACCAACTTTCCATTCCTAATACTATATGCGCACTATTTCCTTCAATAAGCGATACTAATTCAGGAGCCTTGCCTTGGATACTCCTGCAGTTTACCAATATTACGTTAACTTTTCCTGTTTGTGGTCTCTGAGGACGGACGTTCTTTATCAACGATGCTGATGTTCTCTCTGGTAAGCCGTCAGGTATTTTATCGTTTCGCCCAAGGGGGGGTCCCTCTAACCTAAAAAAACCCCCGTGTGCACTCCACACGTACTCTGCTACCCTAGTAGCTGCTTCCGGTGTGTAGTGCACGCCTGACCTGTCTAGGGGGGCCCTACAGTTCTCCACCCAATAACGGAGGTCGATGAATTTGCAACCATTATAGTCGCAGAGTCGTCTGAGCCTCTGGTTTAGACCCTCCACACGGCTCCAAACCAGAGGACCGTGATCGACTCTGGGCACTATGCTGCAGATATTAAGCTCAGCTTGCACTCCGCGTGCGATGCTGGTTGTCTTCACCAAATCAGCCAGCCGCCGGAAGGAACCAAGGATGGCCTCAGAACCCAAGCGGCAGGCGTCATTCGTTCCGACATGTGCTACTATCTGCAGCCGGTCACACCCAGTGCGTTCAATAGCTGCCGGAAGGGCCTCCTCCACATTACGGACGAGACCCCCCGGCAAGCACACAGAGTGCACACTGGCATTCTTCCCCGACCTACCCGCTAGTTTCCTGAGGGGCTCCATAACCCGCCTAACGTTGGAGCTCCCTATAACTAATAGGCCCGCCCTCTGTGACTGTCGGGACCTTGCCGGAGAATCGGCCACTGGCCAAACAGGCGAGGCATCCTGTGGTGGCTCGGAAACGATGTCATCACCACTAGGAAGCACCCCGTACCTGTTGGAAAGGGGTAAGGCAGCTGCCACGCGGCCAGATCCCACCTTCGCCTTTCGGCCAGGCACGCACGAGCCCACCACTGTCCGCCATTCACCCTGGAGTGATGGCTGACCGGTAAGATGCTCACTGCCGGAAGACGCAGCGACATCAGGGGTTCCATGTGATTCCAAGGCCACCGAAGTAGGCATAGGTCTCACCACAGTTGCCCCAACGCCACTACGAGCCGACGCCTGCGCCTCGAGCTCGATGAGCCTAACAGACAAAGCCTCTTCACAGATCAAATCATATCAGGGTTTCTTGGAACATAGGTACAATACAGTGAGGACAGATCCAGGAACAAATAGTTCAAATGGCTCTGAGCACTATGGGACTTAACTTCTGAGGTCATCAGTCCCCTAGAACTGAGAACTACTTAAACCTAACCAACCTAAGGACATCACGCACATCCATGCCCGAGGCAGGATTCGAACCTGCGACCATAGCTGTCGCGCCGTTCCAGACTGTAGCGCCTAGAACCACTCGGCCCTCCAGCCGTCTTCCAGGAACACAATTGAATCTTACATCACTAGTTCACTGCTACTGACATCTTTCTAACACATGCAAATGGAAGCACTGTTGCTATGGAAGCTCAAGAAAATGCTTTGTGGGAACAACTGCAAGGCTGGCAGTAGGTGGCTTTCAAATAAGATGCATGCGGTACATTTCTCTGGCATCATATGAATTTAAAGGTGTTGAGATTAACTAGATGCCTCCTGCTAAAGCACAATTCCTTCCACGGCCCAGTAGGAATGATGCTGTATGGGTCCTCTTCTCTGTGTTCTGTGTTACATGTAATACATGCATGTACATTGAGAATGATCAGACATGCATCTGCCCTCAACAAATATAGTTGATACTTTGCCGTCATCATCAGCACAAAGGCAAAATGTGCAGTTGGATAAACTTGACAGCAGCTGCTGTGAAAATGTCATATCCTTCGCCATTAAGTGAACTCGTCTAGTTTTTGTGTCAAGATGTCAAGCAAAACAAAGTTATATGCAAGGTGGAAGAGTTTTAAAGATACAGTTTCCATCTTTATAACTGATTTATTTTTATGAAACTGATTTTTCAGAATTTTTATATTTGTTTTATATACCAGTATATATTTAAATATATCTAAAAAGAAAGATGATGTGACTTACCAAACGAAAGAGCTGGCAGGTCGATAGACACACAAACAAACACAAACATACACACAAAATTCTAGCTTTCGCAACCAACGGTTGCTTCGTCAGAAAGAGGGAAGGAGAGGGAAAGACGAAAGGATGTGGGTTTTAAGGGAGAGGGTAAGGAGTCATTCCAATCCCGGGAGCGGAAAGACTTACCTTAGGGGGAAAAAAGGACGGGTATACACTCGCACGCACACACATATCCATCCACACATATACAGACACAAGCAGACATATTTTTCCCACATGGAATGTTTCCCTCTATTATATTCACAGTATATATTTAAAGTTATTAATATTTCTCATTATTGCTTACACCTTTTCTCACATTTTACTTAAGTTATCTTTTCAATTTACAATAACAGAATAAGGATATATCACTTAATTTGTGCACCCAAGCTGCCTCTTGTAATTCTTTACACTGAAAAGACAATTAACAGCGAAATACAACATATACATTGAGAAAAATGATTGATAACTGTTTTCAGCTCTCACCTGTTTACAGTTCCAACTTACAGATGAACCTCACATATATTAGGAAATTTTTTTCAGAGAATACACATGGTATTTACTTACCAATGCCGTTTAGTGTTGAATGTGGATGGCATGCATAAGTGGCATTTTCATTTTATTCTTTGCCAGTGAATAAAGTTAAGGTATTCTACTTTTCACCTATGATTGCTAATAGGTATAGATATGTAAACATTTCAGCAAAAAATCAACTTGAGTTGCAACTGTCATTTCGTATAGTTCTACCCCCTACAGCTCCCTCAAATATCATGGAAGTTATCCTGTCATATCTCAACACATACCTTATCATTCTGAACCTTCAGCTTGTCAGTGTTTTCCAGGTGTTCCTCCCCATTTTGATTCTGTGGAGTACCTCCTCATTCTATATCTTATAGTCCATCTTTTCAACTTTCTTCTATGGCATCTAATCTCAAACATATCAGTTCTCTACATTTCCAGTTTTTGTGTAGCCCAGGGCAGGGTGGACTCTACCTTACAATCTTAAGCTCCAAAGATACTTTCTGAAAAAATTCTTTCTCAAATTAATGCCAGGACTGCCCTCCTTGCCTGTGCTAGTCCGCATTTTATGTCCTCCTCGCTTCTTCTTCCCCGCCTCGAAGGTAGCAGAATTCTTTAATGTCATCTACTTCATTGTCACCTATTTTAATGTTAAATTTATCACTAATCTCATTTCTGCTACTCCCTGTTACTTTCATCTCTCATCAGTTCAATCTCAATCCATATTCTGTACTCATTAAACTGTTTATTCGATTCAACAGGTCCTGTAATTCTTCTTCACTCTCTCTGGGGATGTTAATGTCATCAACGAATAATTTTCAGTGATACCCTTTCACCCTGTAGTTAATCCCACTCTTCAACCTGCCTTTGTTTCTGTCATTCGTCACTAACATATCGGTCGAACAGTAAGGGTGGGGGGTGGGGGGAACAGCCGCATCTGTGTCTTACACTCTTTTTGATCCAAGCACTTTATTCTTCATCTTCTGTTCTTATTATTCCCTGTTGGTTCTTGTATATATTGTATGTTACCTGTCTTTCCCTTTAGGTTATTCCTATTTTCCTCAGAATTTTGAACATCTTGCACCATTTCACATTGTTAAACACTTTTTTTTTAGATCGACATATCCTATCACAGTGTCGTGCTTCCATCGTCAAGTGCAACATCGGAAGTGCCTGTGTAGTGCCTTTACCATTCTGAAAGCCAAACTGATAGTCATCTAACAGAGACTCTACACAGCATGAATAACTCAACAAACACTGGCCAATATGCAACTGGGCTGCCCTTCACTATTGACTCAGCAGCCTATCACTTTCATCTTGAGATTTCATTTTTGGACTTCTCAAGCTTGCTCTTGGTGGAGAGCACTACATGGACAACATGAGGAGAGTATTTCACGAATAACGTGAATGTGCAAAAGTTGGTGTGCAGCTGGATTGAAACACAACCACATACTTTTTGAAAATACCAGTAAAAATTGGTAAAAGTGTAGATAAAGATAGATCATTACGCAAGAAAGTAAGAATAATGTTTAGTATGTTGCAAAAAGTGAGAAATTGAAGAGTTGGACAAAAAGGAAAGGAAGGTACTTCAGAAAATACTTTGCCCAAGAAAAGTCTGAAGTATATGAATGAGAAGAAGTAATGAAGAGGTCTATACCCAAACTGAAAAACTATCTGCTGCTCTCAGGAAAAGGAGAATTTTGTATAATGGTCACTTGATTTAAATGAACTCAGAAAGACCGACTAAAAAAATATTTTTTGATGCCAACACAAATCCCAAAACGCAAACTGGTTGGTTCAGGGACTTGCAAAAGGACATAGCAGAAATTAATGTTACGAAAGCAGTGGTTATCTATATTTGAATCACCCTTGTGCATATTTCAATAATTCATCAGATTCTGTAAGTATGACTAATGTATATTTTTTCTCTGTGTTTAATGTCAATAATTTTTATGTCACAATGGAAAAAATATTACAGCACCATGAAGTACTCCGTATTCTGAGTGTATTTCATCTTTGAAATACTCCTCTCAGATTTTTTTCTGTCGGATGGTTGGATATTCAGATGTTGCATGAAAAGCAATGGCAATGAAAATGACAGTCATTCAGTGTACCAAGAATTTCATTGAGGTGGTGAAGAACGACAAATTTGAACCTATTAAAATGTTTGCTAAGGCCCCTGTAACTGGGAACCCCATTGCTAGCAAATATCTTTATGAACCACATTGAACATATTATTTTCAAAAAATAGTAGGAAAAGAATACAACATACTATATTGGTTCTGGTATATGGATGACATTCTCTGCTTAATAGATGAACTACAAGCAAAAATTGATAAACTACATATGGGCATCAACAAGGTATATAAGAATAAAAAATTCACAATTGAAAGAGAACAGAATAACCACATTAACTTTCTTGATATAACGCTCAAAAAAAGAATAATAAGCATATCTTTGAAATTTACCATAAACTCGCGGCAACTGACATTATCATTCCCCAGTCTTCGAACTGCCTACACTCACAAAAGCAATCAGCACTTCAAAACATGCTCCATAGACTCAACTCAGTGCCACTCAACAAAGAATATTGCCGAAAAGAACTTGATGTAATAATGCCGACAGCCAAAACAATGGTTACAATACTAACAGTCACAAAGCCAAACAACAAAATTAAATGTAAAATAAAAGCAGAAAATATAAAACTACAAACAACACAACAGACTGAAATAATCACAAACTCTCAGTACCATAAGTGCACAGAATAATCAGGAAAATATAAGAGAAAACATAATAAATATAAGAGAAAAAAACAAGATGGTACACAGTGACATACAAACACAAACACACATATAAAATCGCCAACATTTTCAAAAGACATGGTATAAACATTGCATACACCCCAAAACTGACAAAAGACGTAGACATATACCAGAAGCCAGGTATATATAAATTACAGTGTAACACATGTGAAAGCAGATATATAGGACAAATAGGCAGAACATCTGATGTCAGATACAAAGAACACAAGAGAGCCTGGAAGTATGGGACAAACCACATTTGCAGAACACCTAAGGAAACACTGTCACAAACCAACTCCTAGAGAAGATGACATGAAAATAATTAGAATCAACAATAAAAAGCAGCTCCTAACCCTCAAGGAAATTACCACATACAAAAAAACAAAGCAGAAAATAAAACCCTGTTGAATTATCAAGTACACATGACGAACAACTCATTGTGTACACTAATAGATAAAATAATATACTAAAACACACACTCACTCACTCACTCACCCACCCACCCACCCAGATATAAACAGAACAGAAATCAATAGACAACACTTTCCAGCATATACTTCGTTCCGTTGACAACATGTATGTGAACAACCAAAGTGAACACAGTTGTTAAGAGTTTAAAGTAGAATTTTGCTTCACAGCAGTTAGGGCAAACAATATGAAAATTGTGAAGAGAAAAGTTTGTAACACAAAAACATGCTTATGGTTTGTAATTGAAATTGTAGTGCAACTTCCAACATGCGACCAGATGAAAAACAATTGCCAACCAGGAACATGTACTTAAAAGACAAGATGGAAACTGAGCTGTTTTTTAGTTTACAAATATAAATTGTCGAAACAAAACTGTATCATTCTAGATGTCACCGATGATACCTTAAATTAAAAGGTGAAACGTGTCTGGAAGGGATAAAGTACATTGCAGAAAGAAAATACAGTTTTCATTTACAAAAAAAATATAATTTCATTCCATTTCTACATATTACCCTGTCATGGTTTGGAAAAGTGTAATGGAACTGTGTAGCTGGAAATGTTGAAGACTGCTGCGCCAGACAGTCATTTCCTTCCTTCGAAACTTGTTTTTAAGGGATTTGATAGGTTTTTATATGTGTAAATAACTAAAGACATTTACAAACACTGAAACATCAGAATTCCTTAAAGTTCTCTAAAATCTTATATACAGAATATTCCTCTGAACTCTTATCTCTATTGACAATAATTTTTTCTTGTCTTCTTTCCAGCTTGATTGGAATTAAAGTCAGCTGTGGCCAAGAACAGTTGGATAAATTTCTTTCAGTGCTTGTGTAAAAGAGTTGACTTGTGGTTTTCCTTATCTGATCCTGGAATGTATGGTTTCTGTGAGCTTATAACATGCCCACCACTGCTTATCACTTCTTTCGCATCTGACCTTACTCACATACATTCTCCCATCCTGGACTAGGTTGTAAACATGTCTTACCTTTTGATCTTATTCTGCTGCATGCTTAATTTTTTGAAATTTGTAATTTTATGATTATTATTTTAATAATGTAGTATATTTGCTCACTGGATGTGGAACTGATTTTTTTTTAAAGGGACCAAAATTTCAAAATTTAATTGAGAGAGTCCTGTATTAAAGAGGGTTAACGCATGCTGAGCTAAACAGTTGTCACTTTTTCTGACTGTTCCATTTGAATATGATATGTGTTATTTAGATTTCGACATGATAGCTTATTCACGATTGGCTGTTGGATAGAACTGACTGAGCGGATGACAAATTTGATCACATTGTGCTGAAAGTAGAGGACCTTTTCTGTTAGCTTTTCTGTTTAAACAGTGATGCTGGGGAAACATGCTATTTTAAGGCACTACTATATTAAAAATTTGTAAATCAGATTTTGGTATTGTTTGTTGTAATAAATTGCTAAAATTGTACATTGATAAGTAAGAATGTTTTTGGTTTTGATTATCATTGTATGAGAACAATTTTTGAACTCCACTAAAAGAAAAAATGTCAAGAATTAAAGACAGTAGTAGATTATGCATTAACGGACTGTGAAAATAATTTGGAATGTTGCCATGAAGTGGGATCGTTTTACAGTGATGTCATTATATCAAAAGTTGAAGTTTAGTGGCAAATGAATACTAATACTAGTTTAACTACGTGAGCACGTCACAACCCAGTTCACAGTTTTGGGCAGACAGTACCTCTCCCAAACTTGGATGAGTGGCAGTGAATGCAGTGCTGTGTTGTATAGTGGGTTATCTACAGCTTAGAGATTCTTTTGAGAATGCGCACTACTGGAAAGTTTAGCAATTAAAACTTTTTGATTCTGTCTTGTTTGAACTTGCAACTATATTTTAAGATTAAAGAACATTTATTTAATGAGCATGAAATACAATCTAATTTTTCACATTTCCAACAGGCAATAGCATCAGAGATCGCAATCCACCACCAGTCCACCATCTTACAAGCACGAGCAGGAGTGTTGTTGATGCAGTTGCTGCAACTCGACTTTTTGATGACTTTCTTGTTCAACTCACAGTAAGGCATTTGTGATTTTGTTTTGAATGATTACATTCCTGACCTAGTTTGTGATAGTTTTAGTGTGTGAATGTCCAATGGTTCTGTGAAAAGTAATTTAATACTGTATATTTTTTTTAAAAAAGTTATATCATCTTGTTAATGACCAATGTTTCAAAATGCTTTGCTAAAAGTTTAAACTAGAGTTGCTTTTGTCAATTTTTTTCTCCATATCAAATGATGCTTAGGAAAAACGATCTTTTAAGGTGGTGGTTGGAAATAATTACTATTAATTTCTTCCCTAATTGTGTATCTTTTATCATGAAAAGAGGGCAATTCCAGATCTGCTTAGTGACCAGCCCTTCATTTTAGGTAACACTGGGATGAGTTTTGCATGTCGTCTTGACTCCCGCCAAGAATACTTCGAGGGAGAATTTCAGCTGCTACTGAATGAGTGGTTAATACATTTACTTTTTGTCAGCAGTTGATGAAGAACATAATGCTGTGACAAAAATATTAGTAGTTTAAAAATTTTTTGAAACATTTTACCTTGTTTCTATTGGAAAGTCAGTGGTTATAACAAATGAAAAAAGAAAATTTGGAACAGCAGTTACATGCCTCCTAGAGTGGTGCCTGCTTCTCACTAGCTTCAGCAGACTCCTATGTAGTAAGGAGTCTGGTGATGACCAGAACAATGGTTGAAACCGGTCACCAGTAAATAAATTAACATCTTTTTGAAGCTAGGGCTGTATACACTCCGGGACAACCGGGAAATCCGGGAAAAACCTGGGAATTTTTTCATCTGGGAGAAAACTGGGAAAAACCCGGGAATTTTTAAGAATTCGGGGAATTTTTCGTTGTTTTAGTTTTCAGTTAAATTTTTGTAGTTCTGACTGGCAAGAACTTGTACTCTAACAAAGAATTTTACTTTAGCCCATTATTGCAATATATAATACTGCAGCAATAAAACTTAAATAAGGAAAAAATAAAATAAATAAAACTTAAGTTGCAAAGGAAATACGCCATTTACAGCAACAGAACATTGCGCACACACAAGCGCCTGCCGACAGCAAAATATGTCAAAGGCTTTAGGATGAAGACCGCAATAATTCATAACAACAAACTGCTTTTGGTGGGTGTGACGTCACAGCAGTTAACATTAGATTTGTTTGAGAAGTTGCCAGTAGGCTTATGCGTGTGCGCAGTTGAGTCCTATATGACAGTACCTTCTCACTCTTCTGGCAAACACAAACATACACACAAAATTCAAGCTTTCGCAACCAACGGTTGCTTCATCAGGAAAGAGGGAAGGAGAGGGGAAGACGAAAGGTTGTGGGTTTTAAGGGAGAGGGTGAGGAGTCATTCCAATCCCGGGAGCGGAAAGACTTATCTTAGGGGGAAAAAAGGACAGGTATACACTCGCGCACACACACACACTCACACACACACACACACACACACACACACACACACACACACATCCATCCACACATACACAGACACAAACAGACATTTGTAAAGGCAAAGAGTTTGGGCAGAGATGTCAGTCGAGGCGGTAGTACAGATGCAAAGATGTTGTTGAAAGACAGGTGAGGTATGAGCGGCGGCAACTTGTTGAAATTAGTGGAGGTTGAGGCCTGGCGGATAACGAGAAGAGAGGATATACTGAAGGGCAAGTTCCCATCTCCGGAGTTCTGACAGGTTGGTGTTAGTGGGAAGTATCCAGATAACCTGGACGGTGTAACACTGTGCCAAGATGTGCTGGCCATGCACCAAGGCATGTTTAGCCACAGGGTGATCCTCATTACCAACAAACACTGTCTGCCTGTGTCCATTCATGCGAATGGACAGTTTGTTGCTGGTCATTCCCACATAGAAAGCTTCACAGTGTAGGCAGGTCAGTTGGTAAATCACATGGGTGCTTTCACACGTGGCTCTGCCTTTGATCGTGTACCCCTTCCGGGTTACAGGACTGGCGTAGGTGGTGGTGGGAGGATGCATGGGACAGGTTTTACACCGGGGGCGGTTACAAGGGTAGGAGCCAGAGGGTAGGGAAGGTGGTTTAGGGATTTCATAGGGATGAACTAAGAGGTTTACCACATGTTGTGTCGTACTTGTAAAGGCACATGTTCTAGCAGCACAGGTAGAGTATCCCCTATGAAATCATGATAACGTGCTCCATTGAGCGTAGGTGGAAGAATATGGGGCCCAATCAAGACATCACCAACAATGTAGAGCAATGAGTCGCATGTCAACACAAACACCGAAGTCAACATTACCTTCCTTCAATTCGCCCAACTGGCGGTGAATCGAGGAAGTACAGTACATACTGACGAAACTAAAATGAGCTCTAACATGGAAATTAAGCATTTTCGGACACATGTCCACATAACATATTTTCTTTCTTTGTGTGTGAGGAATGTTTCCTGAAAGTTTGGCCGTACCTTTTTGTAACACCCTGTATACGGTTAACAGTTTGCTTCCTGTGGCTGTTCCGTAGGAAATTTTGGCAGGAAATCCACTTTTTATGTAAGACATTCTCGTATGAAATCTCGTATTCGTGGCGTTAAGTGGGGGTCATTTTGAGATAATGTACGTGATTGGGTTGTTTTTGTTTAAGTGGTTCAAAGTAAGTGTCCTGGTGTGAATGCTTTATCTGGAATCTGTAGGTTCATATGACTATTGGTGAGGTCGTGGAAAAGCTTTGTAGTATGAGTATTTTGATCACAGCATCATTCGATAAAAAGGAAGTCTTTGTGTGTGTTGCCAGACACATACATATTCACCTAGGCTGCTGACAGCTGCAGTGTTGTGTACTCTGAGCCTCCCTCTGTCCTTTCCAGACGCCCTTGTATCAACTGGTATTGCCTGTGTGCATTCGCCTCTGACCTTTCTTTGAACACAGCAGATGTCCTTTGTATACAGTTCTTTGCTCACGAAATAATGATTAGAAAAGATTTATTTGGAAAAAATCTAGTGGAAGTTTTAGGTGAAAGTGTGTAGTAGCAGGTAGAGTACAGATTTTCCATTAGTAATGACAAGCACAGCAGTAGGCAGGAAGGCAGTTTAACATCTGATATGTGATATGTGTTTTCACATAACCTGAAATTCTCATGGATGCCAATGCAATAGGCCCATAACATGATTATGAACTATTATGACTGAGTAAAATAAAATGGCACTGGACTGGCATTTGGAAGGATAATGGCACTGGACTTGCATTTGGAAGGATGACAGTTCCAAATTTAGATTTTCCACAGTTGTCTTAAGTCTCTTACGCCAAATACAGTGGAGGCTCAGAACATTTGCTCTCTCTCTCTCTCTCTCTCTCTCTCTATCTCTATCTCTCAATGTCCTTGTGAATGGTATGCTAGACCATAACATTCTTTTTGATATTATAAGACTTCCATCTGTGAGGCATATATGTAGATTAATTTTGGGACATTGGGGGATAATGTAAATATACTTATGAGTATCTACACAAAACAAAGTGAAATGCAGTCCAATACACAATCTTAGAGAACTCATGTGGACTCCAAAATTCCTGCTGTCTAACGTTTGTGATGAACTCTGAAACTTTTTGGTTGTAAGTTAAGAACTCAGTGTTATAAAATATTGATCATGGCTGTAAACAGCAACAGTAAAGCAGTAGTCTTGAAAAGGGTGAAAGAATCAGCCAACCAGTTATGTAACACAGTTTTATTAGAACCCTTGATCTATGCTCGAATAATTATAAAATTGATCTATGTTTCAATAATTATAAAATTATCTTCTTCGGAAACAGATTGTAACACTTGTTACATATTGTGTTGAAAAGTTACATTAGAATTAAGCTGTTTTGGCTCTTGTCAAATAAAAATTCATTTCAAAAGCAATAAAATCATGAGTCATGATCATCAGATAACAACAGTGTGAGCTTCATAGATATAATTTGATTCTGGGTGGAGCAGTTGGAGATAGCGGTCAGGTGTGTGTGTGTGTGTGTGTGTGTGTGTGTGTGTGTGTGTGTGTGTGTGTTTCTTTTCTAAAGAAGGCTTTGGCCAAAAGCTGTTTAACATTCTTTTCATTGTGCCTGTCTGCAACTCAGTGTGTCATCCTCACAGTGAATAGCAGTTGATCCTTTTCAAAATGTGTTGATCTTCCTGTCTGGACTTTCCACTGTTTAACATCTATTGTACTTTATATAATACCGTATTACCTTCATCATCTTATTACTATTGATTGTGATGATGTCACTGGCAGTTTTTGTACAATTTTTCTCCTTTAATTCCCTGGTTCTATGTGCACACACTTAGTTGCTGCCCCCCCCCCCCCTGTAATTTGTTGTGCTTAAATATTTTATCAAATTTTAAAGTGAGTGAAGAAGCCATTTGTAATCCATCTTTGGGTTTGTCTTCATTGCTGTTGTCTCTTAAATAGAGGGAGAAGCCTGTGAGTTCCACTTCTGTAAAAACACAAACACAGATAATGATGCTAGTACTGCAAAGAGCTTGTGCTAATTTCCTTCACATTTCCTGTCTCTAAATTGCAGTCAGGTTAATATGCAAGGGGTTCTTCATTCCAGTCTCAAAAGCCACTGCCCAAAGGGTCTCCTTGTCATGGAAACTATGTGAGTTCGCTGTTATAGTCCAAACAGTACTCAACAGAGTAGACTGAGTGAATTACAGCTAGTCAGTGATGTTTGGATGTAAAGATATGGTATACAATGACAAAGACTGTAACTTGTAGTACTACATGTCCTTAACTGTTCAGGTCAGTGTAAGCGGCAGTCAGTTTTGTGGTAGAATGACAAATCTCCCTCTGTTATTTGAGTCAGGCAGGCAGCACACCGGAGTTTCAAAAACCAATTCAGAAAACTGTATTGGCTTTCAAGATTTTCTGCATGAGAGTGCGACAAGGAATCTGAGAATGTTTTAAGAGGCCAAGGAAAGATGTTTTTAGATGTGATTAATTGTTGCAGTGTACATACAAGAGCATAGAAGTAATTAAAAATTACCTTTTGGAAGCCAGATTATAAAAATTACAGCCTTGCTGATTAACTTTTAACTTAAATAAACTAACTTAAATAAACTAACTTGAATAACTTTTCACTTAAATAAAAGCTGCTTTCCATATATACTAAAACCCCCCTTTTTAAAGTTTCAGTGGATTGATCGAAATAAGTGTAAAATGCAGGTAAGCGTAAAATACAGTAAAGCATAGAAAACACAAGTGGAAATGAATAAATTTTTCTTATTGTCACTCTTTTTATTCTGTATTGTTCAAAATATGAAATTAAAACAATTTAAATTTTGCCTATTTAAAAAAATCGGAAATAATTGTTTTTTGTTTCTTTCTAACAGCAATTAGTTCTACTTTTCTCTCCACAACATACAAAGCATCAACCACAAAGGCTGAGTGCACTCTCTCTCTCTCTCTCTCTCTCTCTCTCTCTCTCTCTCTCTCTCTCACACACACACACAAACACGCAGCTTTCTCTCTTCGTTGCGATTGTTTTAAAACACGGAAGTAAAAGTTTTTCGTGTACCTCTTTAAAGAGATAATCATGTTCTAATGTGAAACTTACTACTGATAGTCATAAAATTATGATAAATAAAATTTGAAACACAATATTGGTTAAAACACTAAAGTTGCAGTGTTTGTAAATAGAAAACAGTAGGTAACAAATTACAGCTCAGGCTCAGGGATGTCCTGTGTGAGAAAGAGGGGGGGAAATTGTCATCATGCCATGGAGCAACCTAACACTGCATGCTCAATACAGATTATCATATTTCACATAGAAGTACAAGGTCCATGAAAGCCCATTATAAAGACAGCTGTTTTCAAAAGCGATGTTTATTTGTATAAATTTCCATGAAATTAAATTAAAGCTTTTGTAATACAACAGAATGAGCAGAAGAAAGGTTGCTATTAGCAGCACTATCATCAGATTGTGAATATCGTTAAGGCAGTGACTCAGCATACTTTCCCACCCTTCCAAAGACTGCAAATCTATAATAAAGGCAGCCATGACCCAACATGCAGACATTGAAAATCTTGCTTACCGCACAAGTGCCACATTACATGATCAGTAACTTTGGATATAGTTGTGTTTTCTGCATAGCCCCAAAGCTGACTTTGAGCAGGATTGTGAAGCACTTTTTGCCAAAATCTGCATAAAAATCGATGTTAAAGGTCAAAATAACAAACTTAAAATGCAGACAGTGTTGTAACACAGAATCATTAATGATGGGAAAGTGTTGTATTGAAATAATAGGACTTCCGTTGTGACTGACAAAAATGAATGTAAACTCCGAGAACGTAAAAACAGGATTTTACTGTGTTGTGTGATGACAGAACAATCCCACTTCCTTGTTCTGGAATCAAGCCTGGCTCTGTCCTGTGTGTCATTTTCCATTACAGCCAATTCTCTTTTCTGCAGTATTTTCACCTGTTGTGCCAAATAAAGGAATACCGTATTTACTTGAATCTAAGCCGCACATGAAAAATGAGACTCGAAATCAAGGAAAAAAAAATTCCCGAATCTAAGCCGCACCTGAAATTTGAGACTCGAAATTCAAGGGGGGAGAAAAGTTTTAGGCCGCACCTCCAAATCAAAACAAAGGTGGTCCTTTGGAATATGAGACACAATTTAGGTCGAATGAATGACGATACATCTACAGTAGTTTGGTTCGAGTCATAAGTTTAGCAGTTAAGCTTTCCCAGGTAGTCATTGCTATGCGTCAGGCGCTCCGTCCGTATTTACACGGGTACCCTTCCTTTTTCACGTGCTTCGTCTGGTTTGAATTGATTGCGTATTTTTCTTTGATTTGATAAGTGCCTTTCTTTTTGTTATAGGTGTTTATGTCACTCTAAGCTGAAAATGCATTATTGTACTGTGTCATGCATTGTCTGTCACATTCTGATAATGAGTGTTTACGGCCTGTCGCCGCTCACGGCATGGCTTGCTTTTGTGCACGCTACCGCCGCTTACAATTAAAAAAAGAAAGAGAGAACTCGTCTCATTAGCGAAACAATGGCAAGAGACAGCTATTTGTTGTTACTTACACTGCTGCTTTCTTTGATTAACAAGAGCTAAATAATAGACTGTGTATGTTAGAAGATGTTCTGAACGAGAGTTTAGCGAAAATTTTTCTCCATTCGAAAATCTTTGCAGACACCTCTTTAGTACATTACATTCTGCACAGAAATTAGTCATCTTAGATTTAAAAATCTAGTCAATTGCCGTGCTTCATTTCTGACTGTATCACTATTAGGTATAAGAATAATATGGATATAAACATGACATGATACGTATATTCTTCCATGTTTGTTGTTGTCTCACTCTAGTTTCATAGTTTATTAGGCAGACAGGATTTAAATGAGATAGCAGCAAACACGAAAGAATACATGGCAAAATGTTTATATTCGTATTGTTCTTATGGTGAAGAGAATACTGCATGTGATTCACAATTCAAAAAGTTCCTATTAGCAACTATCTTTTCTCACAGGTAGGAAAAAATTCAGAACGTAGAGTTGGCCATATTGACAAACATCCCAAACAGTCTTGCCAGTCAGATTTTTGTAGTACATTGAAATGCTGCAACATTCGAAGATGAACAATACGGAATTTGTATTTACTTCATTGGATAATGTATGAAAATGTAGTGGTCGAAACTCGGGGCGGGGAAAAAAGTTCATCTTCCACCTATTTTTTTAAATTTATTTACTGACGCAGAGGTTTTGGCACCAGTATTTATCATTGTGGCTGCAAAATATGCCTGTGTAGCGCTACCTATATTCGACGGCGGAAGTTAGTTGTGGCGGCACCTACCAACATTTTTCAGAAGTTCCGCTTACTTTGCACTCGATTCTAAGCCACAGGCGGTTTTTTGGATTACAAAAACCGGAAAAAAGTGCGGCTTACATTCGAGTAAATACGGTAGCTGATTCTGAAAGCCAGTACTTGTAACCTTTTATTCATTTTTGGGTTTCTGTGCTTTTGCTGGTAAAAATGGAACACCAATTGTCTCACTTTGTTGTCTGCCTGTCCACCTGTTGAAGACCATTTTTTCTCAGGAATGTGTAGAGGTATCAATTGAAATTTATGTCAAATACTAAGGTCTATGGTTCCTTGATGGTGTAAATAATTTAAGCTTCTAAATCAATGCAGTTATAAAGTAAGGCCATGTATGTTACATATTTTGATACTTACGAACTCACCTGTCTATATACATGTTGTCCCTGGTGGCCTAATGAAGAAACGCTAACTGGCCTTCATCTCACCAGTAACGTGGTTCGGATTCCATGTTAAACTGTAGGTCCACTTTTCCTGTTGGATAACTAGGGTAGGTTAAGGACACGAAAGTCACCAAAGGGGCATCCAATATAAAGACTTGCACCAGTGCATTGAGCCACACGAAATTACAAATAATAATAATAATAATAATAATCTGTGTACATACAAGGAAGTGGCATGACCGACTTGTCGACACCCAGTGCAAACCACTAAGGACAAAAACTTGACATTTTGGTAGGGTTTTTGATCTTATATTGTAGGATTCATTTACGAAGACATTTTTTCCATATTCCAGCCCTGAGGTGGTGAAATAAGAGATGAAAAGTTTTTCGAAAATGTCACTGTTAAGGCAATTTTGAAGCTAGAACTACGAAAACTGGTATTTGGTTTCTCGGTCAGAAGTAAAGAAATGAGTGTTTCAGCATCTTTGGAAATTCAACCCCTAAGTGGGTGAAATAAGGTCTGTATGATTCACTGACTTAGCATAGCCCAACTCAAACTGCGAAGTATAGAAACTTGAAATTGGGAGAGGGTGTTGATCTTATACTATGGGTATTGTTTAGGAAGGAATTGTTCAAAATTCAGCCTCTGCAGGGGGGTGAAGTATGGGACAAAAGATTTTTGACAATATATCACTGTTAAGGCAATTCAGAGGTAGAACTATGAAAATTGGTATTTGGTTTCCTGGCCAGAAATTTAAAAAAAGCGCATCACCACTTTTTGGAAATTGAACCACTCAGGGGATAAAATAACGGGTGAACCTGTTTTAAAGCTACACTTGAGAATTGGTATTTGACTTCTCGGTTACAAATAGAAAAAAAATGTTTCATTGCTACTGGAAACTCCCTGCAGCATTTTTTAGTAAATTCAATCACTATGGGGGTAAAATAGGTGATATAAGTTTTTAGGCAAATATTTCATTATGAAAACATTTTTAAAACTAGATCTTTAAAAATTGGTATTGGACTTCTAAGGAAATATGTGTTAGAGGATGAAAGTTTCTGTGGAAATATCACCCCAATGATTCAAAAGGTAGGATTAACAAAACGCCTCTTGACACATTTTGGTAAGAAGTACATTTGGAAAATACCTTGCTTCTTCATTTGTGTGAAACGTGTAAATGATTTTGCAATTTGTGAACAACATAAAATTTTGATTGAAGATACACAAAGAAATCTGTGCAGACCATAGAGTTTATGCGAGCGATGCAGCAGGCACTAAGCTAGTTATCTATTACACAATTAAGATCATATGGAACCCTCAGAACACGAGTCCTACTCACATTTGTCCGGTTTCTTGTTTTGTTTCATGGTAAGTAGAGGCTTACCTTTTGTCCTTGAATGACTGTATCATTACATCTTGTCACAGTATTGTTTATAAATGTGAATCCCATAAATATTCATTGTAGCAATCTGAATCACTAGTCTTAGTGTGTCAAACTTTGTTATGGAATTGTAACCAGTAGTGTAGCTATTTGTAGCCCGGATGCTTATATGTAGTATTCAAATAGCAAATAAATAAAATAGTGTTACTTACGCCGTCATGCATTACTTCTTTTTGTTAAAGAGCAGTATTGAAGTGGACCTGATGCCTGGAGAATTTGACCCTGCAAATGTTATGATACCACAACAACCAATGCACTATTGTATGCTTCCGCAGGTGAGTTTAAAAAAGTGATTCTATAATATGATACATGCCTTTTTAGAATGGTTGATCTGATATAAATTGCTCAAAGAAGTTTTGCACTTCCATTATAAACTGCTGTGTGGTCTGTGTTTGTTTTATCGACAACTCTTTTTATTAGAGCATGCTGCATGTCCAAACAAGAACATATTCTGCTTAGTTTGTCTGCACACACTGAAGGATCTTTTAAAGTTTACACTTTATATGCATTGTCACTTTATAGAAATAAGGGTTTTCACCAGGGGAAGTTAAGTGACAAAGTTACATCATCATCATCATCATTTGAACTTTTTAGCTACTATCATGAGGCCCAAAACATTGAAGGTTTGGGTTATACTGATTGGTTGTGGGCAGCAACTCCACCTGGTGGCTGCTGTGTACAAATTATGGCTATTCCACAAGGAGAACTCAACAATGCTGTGCACTGTCTTTGTGGAAGAAAAAGGGAGGACCCCATTGACCCAAACAGTACATAACCACCTCCACATAATCAATTTGGCGTTTCTGTCTCCATTACGAGCAAAAGTACAAACCCCTCGAGTACTTTATGGGAAGAAGATAAGCAAGAGAGAATGTGGAATGGAGCCTTGAGGGGAACCATGCATCTACATTATTTTAATTACGATGCAAGGTTCCTTTAGACTTGGTTGAAGACATATGGAAGTTTGGGTCTGGCCATTGGTTGTGCACGGATAGCCAAATGGTAAGGTGTTGCTTGTGATAAGCAGGAAATCCAGGTTCAAGTCCTGGTCCGGCACAAATTTTTATTGTTATTCCATTCTACAGCTGATAGTAGTCCTTATTCACAATTGCAAATTCATTTGATGTGTTTCGTTATGACTGTAGTCGTTGCAGTGCCTGTTCCTGTGGACTTTGCGTCATAATCAGAATAATGCAGGCACTGCAATATTGTATTTAAAATTGGGTATTTAAAATTGGTATACTTTTGCAGGCGTTTTTAACTGGGAACCCCCCACTCCCATTCTGATGTAGAATTGAACAGCTTCTTGGAGTTATGAAAACCACTTGTCCGTTTATATGTTTGACAAAAAAAAAAAAGTCATTTAGTGATAAATCAGGCTTTGAGACATTAATTCCATCTTTTCTTCCCAATGAAGTAATGAATTGTTTGACATGCTCTGTGACAGCTGGCGTTGTCCTACTGAAGAATAAGACAATATTTTTTAATTGTGTCCCCCCCTCCCCCCGTTATGTTTGTAATGACTTGTCACAAACAAATTTTTATACGCTATTTAGCATAAACTGTTCTTTCATCCTCAGAAGTATTGTTCACAAGTTGTCCAATGTAACCAACAAATCAAGCAATCATTTTCTTGCAACTGTTCTGTGAACAGACCACTTCTGTTGGCTCCATTTCATTCTGGAACACTCAGTCAATTGTTTGTCATTTACTGTAGCATGGCCATGACGAAGTTCTGCAGTCCAGTTGTAAACAGTCTTGTCCGAAGGTGGTTGGTTATCAAAGATAAATGAAGCAATTAAAGACATGTTGTTCAGTTAGCCTTTATAGAAATCTTAAAATAGTCATCAAACAAAAACCTTCACATGAAATTTCTCGTTTTTTCATGACACGATTTGCTTAAGCACTCACTATAAACAAGCTAATTGGCTAATGTGTGAGTTACCACTGTTTTAACAATGACAAATTTTTCACTTATAGTAGTGGTTATAAGGTGACCCTTGTCTTTCGTAGTGAAGTTGTTTGCTTTCATAAAGCTTATTGCTTCAAAATTATTTTATTATGTTTTTCGAGCCCCATGTCATACAAACACAACTATAACCAGTTTTCACCCTATGGAGAATTATCATCACATGGTATATTTTAAAAAAGAAAAAGAAAAGTAAGAGTTAATAAAATACTGTGAAACATTTTATCTTTGGTAAATGTAGAGTTGGACTGGCTGGGAAAGGTGCTCACAGTGTAAACACGCTTTATACTATTATCCAGTTAATTACAGCATTCAGTTCCACCAATCAAGAGTGCTCTTGATTGGTGGAACTGAATGCTGTAATTAACTGGATAATAGTATGAAGCATGTAAACCTCCAGTCACAAATAAACCATTTAAAATATTAACAATATATAATTCTTTGTCAGATATAGCTTATCCTTCTCAAAGTAACCCCTCAGGGGCTTAGCATTCATTTATTGGGTATGAGCTTGGCGACCCCAAATTTCTTGGGCTGGGGACTGAGAAGTGCTGCCAGTCCTCAGCCACCTTAAGCTCTGGCCATGCTTCAACGACCATCATGAGGCATGGTGGTGGAACGTTGTATGTCACAGGGAACGAGGATCTTGGCTTGACTGCTTGGATTGCGAGGATGGAATTAACCTGTAAAAAAAACCTCAATCTCAAGCTGTGCTGCATGCTGTTGAGGTGCATGGGTGTTGAGGTGAAACAGTGCTAGTGGGCACTTAAGCTATATAAGGCTTACTCAGGCACACAGGGCTGTCTGGGTGGACTCTTATTCCCTTACCTTCTTGTAGGGCTGAAATGGATCCTCTGACATTTTCTTTTCCTCCTCCCAGCAGAAAGGGTGGGCCGCTGGAAGGTACTAACACCCAATGTAATAAGAGGGCTTGGGTAGCCAGCCTTCTAGATGCAAGAGTAAACAAGTAAAAAGTAGAAAGAGTAACAGAACACAGGCTGGCAATCACAATGTGTTTTTAGTAGTAAAAACGAAAGAATAAAGTTTCAAGAAAGTGTCGCCTTTCTACATCAGGGAGGGCTTAGAAAGAATTGCTGGGACTACAAAATCTGTAAAGTGGTTGTGAAATGGGATGCTGTTGGTTGAAACATCCAGTTCCCAGCAAGCTGTAAACCTACAGAGGGGAATATGCCATTGACATAGAGCTCCACAGCATATTGAAATTCAGCTGAGATGGTCTGCCATATAGGGACCTAGTGGATATTCCCATGGAAGAACTGATGAGTGGGTGGGTTCCAAGGGGAATTTTTGATGTTCAGAACAGTTTAAAAAGGGTTGAGGGTGACCTGGTGAAATATGACTCCTTCATTCGTACCTGCAATACCCCCAAACTCCCAGTGTACATAAAATCAGGCTTTCTTCACCTGAACATTTGACCGCATGTCACAAACCCAATGCTCTGTTTTAAATGCCAGCATTTTCGTCATGCAACACTAGGGTGCAAGGGAGAAGCGACATAATGGCACTTGCGGTAAGGCTGCTCGTGAAGGAGTCAGTTGCTCATCTCCTGCCAAATGTATCAACTGATCTGGAAATCGCCCTGTTTGGAGTAGGGGCTGTAGAATCTTTCTAGAGGAATGCAAAGTACAGGAAATAAAAACAACAAAGCAATCCCCTATGGTGAGATAAAAAAAATATATTAAAAGTCCACGCACTGTCACACATTTGCTACATCTTTTGCATCAGTGCTTCAGAAGCCTGCTCCAAAAGCTGATGCCTCTACACAAACGGAGGTGGCGAGTGTCAGAACTAACGCCTGCAAGTGTCAGTGCACTTGCAAGGCAGCAAGTGTTTCAGAGATCAGCAGATAAAGGTACAATGGCCAACTGGCCAACATGGAAGAGCCCCAGGCTGAAGCTTTTCAGAAGCCCAGTATGGCCATTATCGCTCCTACTCCAGCTCCAGCAAAGCCCTCAAAACAGAGAAAAGCTACTGTAAAGCAGCAACAACAGGTAAAATCAAGTAGTAAACCATGTCGGACGTGATTATATCTAATACTTCATCTCACTCTTCCACAGAACTGATGGAGTTTGAGGTATGTGTGGGGCAATCATCTGAACCTCCACCCGCTGCAGCCTCCCCACTCCTTGGAGAGACAGGATGAAAGTGCTACCTGCAAGGTGCTACCCCCATGATCGATGGCTTCCATACTTCAGTGGAACTTGCAGAGTTCAGAACACATATGGAGGAACTTCGTCTACTATCTCAGGGTAGACCATTGTGTCAGTATCTCCAGGAGAATAATTTCAATCAGTCGTACATCCCAGAGATACGAGACTATGTACTCAACAAAAAAGACAACCTGATTGGAGGGAGAGCCAGAGAAGGAGCAGGTATTTTCGTCAGTACTGACTGCCATTCCTTGCTTCTCTCACTTACAATGAATTTACAAGCAGCTGCAATGTTAGTGCATGTGCATCATCCATTGACAATACGTTCGCTTTACCTACCGCCACATGTTGGCTCTAAAAGACCTTCCTATACTGCTCGCCCCACCCCTTCGTCCTCTATGGTGATTTTAATGCACACAATGTGCTTTGGAGCTCTGCAGCTACCTGTCCCAGGGGTAGAGCAATTGAGAAGCTTCTCACGTCATCATGTGCATATTTGCAAATTACGGAACAGAGCATTCACTTCTGCATTGCAACTGAGTCGTTCTCTTCCATCAATCTCTCGCTGTGCTCTGCAGCTGTAGCTCACATTGCTCAATGGGCAGTGGTCAATGACTTGCATGGAAGTGATAGCTTCCCAATCTGGATTCACCTGCCAGATGGAGTGGAACCTGAAAGGAAACTGCCGCAATGGGTGTTCAGTAGAGCAGAGTGGACACTTAAGAGTCAGATAGCCCAGTTTGAACATCGTGTCAATGTTCAAGAATGGGTGCATAATATTACCAAAGTGATCCACTCTGCTGCTGAAGCATCCATTTCACAGTCCACAGGACAACTGATGAGGCAGCCCGTCTCTTGGTGGAATGACAAATTCCGCTCTGCAATCAGGACTAGGTGTGTGCCTCTGTGTCAGTTTTGTCAAGTGCTGATCAACTACAGAGAATCTTGTAGCATTTTGAGCAGTGAGGGCAAAATGTCACCGGATTATTCGAGAGAGCAATAAGAGGTCATGGCAACAGTTCCTGAACACCATTAATTGTTCCATGAAGAGTTCCTTTGTGTAGGAGACCATCAGGAGATTTTCTGGGAGGGGAGAGAGTTGCTCCATGGCTGCTGCAATGGGGAACGGCACTCTCCAAATCAACCCGTGAGACATTGTGCAGACTATGGCAGCCTATTTTGCCACAGTTCCTGCAGCCGCCAATCAGGATCCAGGTTTCCAGCACCTTAGAGCAATTGTTGAGAGGAGCAGTTTAGACATCTGGTCCACCACCCATTTTCCGTGAGGGAGCTGGAGTCAGCATTGTCTGCGACTCGTGACACATTTCCTGGTCATGACAGAATCCATTGCAGTATGCTGTGTCACCTCACAAGGTGAAACAAAGATATCCTCATTGCAATTTTTAATGCCATTTGTGCATCGGGACACATTTCTGACTCATGGCGTGAGGCAGTTTTAATTCCTCTTTTAAAACCTGAGAAAGACCATATGCATATCCAAGTAGTTAAAGCAGATTGTGGAGCGGATGGTCAGATGGCGCCTTGTCTGGATCTTAGAATCCAGGCAACTCCTTAGTTGCTTTCAGTGTGGAATCAGGAGGTATCGCTCCACCTTTGATAAACTGGCTCTCCTGGATGTGGTTATGTAACAGCCTTTCCTGTGCCATCACCACCTTCTGGATATATTTTTTGACATCGAGAAGGCGTACAATACTACTTGGAGCCATCTTATCTTCGATCAGCTTCACAAGTGGAGTTTTTGCAGATGTCTTCCCATTTTTAATTGGTTCTTTCTCTTGCCATGGTATTTTAGGTACCAAGTTGGTGATGTCCTGTCTGATCACTTGGAGCAGGAAAATGGAGTTGCATATAAGCAGTACCTTCTCCTGCTTCTGGCTACTTTATGCGCAGCTGTAAACTGTACCAGCAGTAGCAACGAGCAGCCAGATGCTACCTGGAAAAATTCTTCTGGTGTGCCCAAGTGGCCAGATTCACACATGCACAGAGCAGTCTGAGCTGTACTGGGGAAGGGGAGTGGTTTTCATGTGACTTGCATTAACATTCAATGATTTTGACGTTTACTCTTCGTTTACAGCTCTCAAATCAAGTTAAAACAAAACATATTTCTGCGGCCAGGAGCTATCAGGTGAATTAAAATACATTCATATAATTATGGAAGGCTAAAATATGTTATTAATTTCAGTTTTCTAATTTTATTTTATTTCCGGATTTTTGGAAGTTGGGCGTTAATTGCCTTGCAGAACAATGAAGTTATTTTTGTCAATTTGGTAAAGAAATTTGGTTTTATTAATCTTTTCCACAGAGGCAGTAAAGTTATGTGAAACACTCTTGGCTAGTGTCAACTGTTTGCTGAATTTCAAGTGCACGTTTTATCTTCTGGCATGTGTGACATTATGCCATAATAAAGAACCAAACCTGAGGTAATACAGTACTGGTACTCCAAGAAAATTTGCATCATGAAAACCACATTGGAAAGCTTAATGTCAAGTTGTGGCCTACTTCTTTGTGAATCTGGACATACAAATGTGCACGTTAAGCCAAATTATGCATTTTAGTGTGGTTTACAAAGTTCCGGTGCTCTTTTAGTATTCTCTGATGTCCTGTTTCGTTTATGACGCAATGTAACATCTGTTAATTCTATATATGTACAAACATACAGGCTTCCTGCCTCGTCATAGCTGTGATTGCACGGTAATGCTGTTTTGTGGCACTCTCTGACAACTGCTGAAACAAATTCTAACAGGTCATGGGAAAATATTACGAATCATGGTTTGAAAATGAAAAGTGTTACTTTCAAAGTAAATTTCATTTTATGCGAGGTGTATTATGTTGTGCGAATGTGCTTTGAATTTCTCAAATCATAGATTGTTTGTTTCTCATTTAAAGCTTAACACTTTGAGGGCCAGCCATTTATACAATTATTTAAAATTTTACTGGCACATTAGTCTGATGTATCTTAAAGTGGAACACAAGCAAAAAGAACCAGCATTACATGTGAAAGCTTCTTGTAGGTATACTGTGTATATTAAAACAAACCATTAACTTTTCCTAATTGTGTGTTTGCACTACTAAACAGCAATGTTGCTATTGGCTGACTACATCACGTGTCCTATGTTCTGAATATCTGCTGTTATCGGCTGGTGAGATCAAGATACAAAAATATAAAGCATACACATTGCATGGGGTTCATTTTCTAAAGTGCCTGGAAGTTATATGCCGGTGTATGAAATCTTAACCATTCAGAGGATTGATAAGATTTATGGTTCCGGGGGAAAATATATCGTTACTTAATATGTACAAAGTGTATTTTCACGCAGAATAAAGCGTATTTTTAACTGCGGAAATCCGGGAATTGTTTTGTACTCCTGTTTAGTGTATTTTACCAACACTGTCTCAAAACTGTTTTAGCACGGGTACTGAAGACCTTGCTGCCGTGCGCCCGTACCTACATACCTAGCCATCCATCCACCCTTCTTAACGTAAAAACTTGTAAAAATTACATCCCATACTGACCTACCTCTCTATCCATCAAGAATTAGGCTAAATTGCTATCCAACAGATACAGGAGACACTGAGTGGCAGACAGGCACATTTAAAAAGTTGATTGTGGAGTATTAGTCAGTTATCAAACAAAATCTCTCATCAGATGACGAAAAACACTGTATATACAGTGTTTTTGCACTTGTTCTCAATTTTGTTTATTTATTTTTATTTTTATTTATTTATTTATTTTTATTTATTTATTTATTTTTTTTTTTGGGCAGGGGGGGGGGGGGTGTAGTTGTGTACCAGTCTACTAAATGGAATGTGGAGTGTATCCAAATTCTTAAGGATTGAGAATATTGCATTTGCTATTCTGCTGTCACTTGATGTTAGTTTTCCTACATTTCCTAGTTTGTAACGTAATTTTGAAGCATTATTTTTTTCTATTGTAAGTGAATAAATGTATTTGAAACAGGCTTCATCGTACCAGAGTTTGCATGGCGTTCCAAATCCATATGAATGTGAACTTGGAGGCCGACGTATATTAGGTACATCAGGGCAGCCGGTACATGATATAACACGGTACAGTCGTCTTGAAGATCCTCTGACCATTCTGGAGCAAACTCTGGAATGGGCTCACCTTGCTCCAACATGTCCAGACACACTTTGTAAGTTCTTCCATTTAGCATTGGATAAAATATTTGAAATTTATGTAGAATTAATTTTTGTGTTTTTGATTTCAGCAACTTATCCATACTATGAAGAGGATCCATTCATAATATCTGATTATCCTGATATATATTTTGCTGGTAATCAGCCATGTTTTCAGACAAAAATTTATGAAGGTGAGTGAAGAACTAGTTTTTTTTGGGGGTGGGGTCAGGAGATTTCCTTGTAGATGTTTAACAAATATGAGAAATATTTGATCAAAGAGATAAAGAAACATACAGATGAAGGTCTGTGGATTGGTTTGAACATATCAGTGCATTACTAGGCTTGATGCTATTGGAGGAGATATACTCTTGCCAATGACTTATGAACTGACTTCCTCAGTCAGTCATAGGGGGACCAGCATTTTAAAGTAGACTTTAAAACATGGTGCAGCTTATTACATGTACAAATCTTTGCCATATGTGAAAGAAATAATAAGTGTCAGAAAAAGATCGTAGCACCAAGCTGAGATTGAACCCCCACACATTTGAATTTTTAGTCTGAGCCACTGAGACACCAAAACAAAAGCACCAGATTTTGGAAATGGCATCATGTAACACTTTAAGCTGCTGTTCAGTTTATTCTTTAATGTCCAACTGGTTTTGGTCAAAGACCATTACCCAGAACCTGTTGTAGTACACACATTATGAATACAGGAATTTCTATATTCTTTGAATAGTTGTCTGTAATTAACACTCCACACATCTAACTCTCCATGACTGAACATTATTTATAAATATTTTTGGTGTATATAAGTAACACTTTAACACTTTTGTTAACAAAAAATCTTTAAGTATTGCTGGTATTTTTACTATAATTTATAGACATCCTTGTCACATGAAATTTTCTTTTTTCTGTATGATAGTCTTTGATTGAAATTCGTCACACGATGAAGAATAAATTGAACAGTACTCTAAGGTGTAACATGATGTCATTTCTACAATTCATAAAAAGCTTGGGGGGGGGGGGGGAGTAGTTAAAAGAATGTGATTCATCAAGTCAGGCAAATGCACAACATTATTAGAAGGAATTGTATATTTAAGCTAGCTTAGTTCAGCATTCTGTATAGACATTAATGTTGTCATTAATGAACTTTGGTAACTGACAGCTCATTTCGGTGGTGCTGAATATAATCTGGTAAAAAGCCATAGGTAGCTTGGTATTATTGCATACTTCTTAATTCTAAAGATAGAGATTTAGGTCTTATCATCCATTGTTTCTATAACAGTAGCCACTCATTCTTTTTCCATAATTTTTCAAATCTCCATCTAAATCTAATAATACAGGTTTTTTGTGGTTTTCTCAAACCACGTCAGGTAATTCTTTGGGCAGTTTTTTTTATATAGTCCTGCCATATTCCTTCTCCTTAGTTATTTCCAGTTTAACTAGTGTTATGTCTCTAAGGCCTCAATGTCAGTGGGGTGTACTCCAACTTCCCTTATTCTCCTGGGTTTTCTGTGTTTCATATTGCTGTTGTGTGTTGTAGTTTTGCTACCTTTGCAGTTCTTAATGAAAGTGATCTCTTTTATGTTTTTCTATCTCTTCCATTCATATCTAGCCAATTGAATATAGTAAATAGTTTAATTTCTACTTAATGAATAATAAATGCAACTAAATGGTAATTGCTAAGTGAAATGAATTCCCTTTGTAAATTCATTGATGTTCTCCTTATTCAGCTTGCATGCTTATGAAATTAAGCATTCAGTGTGTGTGTGTGTGTGTGTGTGTGTGTGTGTGTGTGTGTGTGTGCGTCCGTCCGTCCGTCCGTCCGTCCGTCCGTCCATACACACACACACACACACACACACACACACACACATTTTGTGGAGCAGGATTGGTAGATTTGAGTTATTTTCACTAATTGAAGTAGTTCCTCCTGTTTATAAACTCCTTATATTCCGCTACCCTCTCAACAAAGTCCATAGCACCTTTGTTGGTAGCTAGAAAATAGTAACAAAACTGTGATCAGCTGCCCACTTGCTGGCACGTTAGCTGCTGTGCAAAAAATCAGTACAGCTTTCTGGATTCTTCAGTTGAAAATTATGCTGGAAAACGGTAAGTTCATGACTTAGACCTTTTTTCATGTTAAAACAATCACATTCTACAAATTTATCGTTTGTAACAGCTCTGAAGATTATGAAAGAAATATATTTTGAAAAATATATCTCCACCTCCCTCCTTTCCCATCAAGTAACTCATGTCTGCCACAGAATACTATAACAGATCAGGGAAGTCTCGTGAACAAGGTGTTTGGGCCTAATTTGCACATCAGTAACATTAGTAAGCAGTACTTGCTTCTTTGCACATTGTTCACGGACTGCCAAAATCTGGGTTGTTTCCTGTCATGACTATAGAAGAGTTCGTCCCTGACGGTTGCAGTGGGCACAGCATGTCAGCTTCGCATGCCTATCTCAGCCAATCATGTAATGTGATTTTGTAAATGTCTCTATGGTAACACTCACTGTTGCCACATTTCTGTAGATTGCTGTTGTTTTTCGCCTAGAGCCATTTGCGCTTTGCAGTTGAGAGATGGCTACAGGGCTCCCAAGGTGTCAGGAATCAACTTACGCTGATATGGCTAAAGCAATTCTGAACTTGTAGGGAGAGTTCCCACTTCATTAATATAAATAAGCATGCTGCAGTGAGTGAAAGCTATACTCTGAAAATTTAATATGGACATTGTCCATGTTTAATATGACAGTATTTTTAATCTTTATCTTCTCCAGGCATTTTACTTACGATACCAATGGTCTGTTCCTCAAATGAATAGTTGTGTATGTTACAATATTACGAAAAGAATAGTTGCTACTCACCACATAGTGGAGATGCTGAGTTGCAAATAGGCACAACAAAAAAGACTGTCACAAAATGAACTTTCGGCCAACAAGGCCTTTGTCGAACACCCGCGCATGCGCAAGTGCGTGCGCGTGCGCCCACACACACACACACACACACACACACACACACACACACACACACACACACACAAACCACAGTCTCTGGCAGTCAAAGCCAGACCATGAATAGCAGCATATGATGGGAGGAGGCTGGGGTGGAGAAGGGGAGGGATAGCTGGGTAGGGTTGGGGGATGGTGAAGTGCTGCTAGTGGGAGCGTGCAGGGGCGATTTGGAGAGAGGGTAGGGGAGCTAGGTGCAGTCAGGAGGTTAGGGTGGGGCAGAAAGGGGGTTAGTGGAAATGGAGAGAAGTAAAACGACTGTGTATGCTGGTGGAATAGAGGGCTGTGTAGTGCTGGAATAGCAACAGGAAAGGGGCTAGATGGGTGAGGACAACTAACCCAAGTTTAGGCCTGGAGGGCTATGGGTACGTAGAATATATTGCAGGGAGAGTTCCCACCTGCACAGTTAAGAAAAGCTGGTGTTGATGGGAAGGATCCATATGGCACAGGCTATGAAGCAGGCACTGAAATGAAGAACGTCGTGTCATGTGGCATGCTCAGCAGTGGGGTGCTTGGTCACTGTTTGTTGATGGTCGTTCAGATGGACAGACTGGCATGAGGATGTATGGTACAGGTCTTGCATCTAGGCTTATTACAGGATTACGGGCCATGACGGAAGGGTTGGAAGCAGGGATTGTGTAAGGATGGACAACGATATTGTGTAGGTTCAGAGGGTCGTGGAATACCTCAGTGGAAGGAGTGGGAAGGATAGTGGGTATGATATTTCTCATTTCAGGGCACAGCGTGTGGTAGTCGAAACCTTGGTGGAGAATGTAATTCAAGTACTCCTGTCCTGGGTGGTACTGAGTCACGAGGGAAATGCTGCTTTGTGGTCAGATAGTGAGGCTTCGGGAGGTAGAGGGTGACTGGAAATGTAAGGCACAGGAGATCTGTTTTTGTACGAGGTTGTACGGGCAATTATAGACCAATTACCTATTGTCAGGCCCTGAAATAAGGAATGTCTTGCCCACTATCTTTCCCGCCCCTCCCGCATTGGTATTCTGTCACCCACTGAACATACACAATATCCTTGTCCATCCCTACACAACCCCTGCTTCCTAACCCCTTGCCTCACGGCTATATCAGAGACCCAGATGCAGGACCTGTCCCATACATCCTCCTATCACCATCTACTCCAGTACGGTCATGTATACCACCAAAGGCAGGGCTACCTGTGAAGCCAGTCATGTGATCTACAAGCTAAGCTGCAACCACTGTGCTACATTCTACATGGGCACAAGAATCAACAAGCTATCTGTCCACTTGAATGGCCACGGACAAACTGTGGACAAGAAACTGCTGGATCACCCCATTGCTGAGCACGCCATCCATCAAGACGTTCTTCATTTGAATGACTGCTTCACAGCCTGTGTCATCTGGATCATTCCTGTCATCATCAGATTTTCTGAATAGCACAGGCGGGAACTCCCTCTGCTATGTTCCTATAACCCTCCTGGCTTCAACCTTCATTAGTCATTGTCCTTACCCATCTAGCCTCTTCCCTGTTGCTATTCCATCAATGCACACCACTTCTATTCCACCAACACAATCTGTCTTTTTATTTCTCTTCTTTTCTGTTACCCCCCTCTGTCCCTCATTCTCTGTCTCATTCTCTCCCAACTGCACCTAGCTGCTCTACCCTCTTTCCATCTCATCCACGCACACTCCTGGTAGGCAGCACTTCACTGTCCCACACCCCTGTGCTGCTATCCCTCCCCCTATTTACCCCAGGCTCCTCGTTACCCCCACCAAGTTGCCTCTCCCATCATGCGCTGCTGCTCATAGTGTGGCTTCAGCTGCCAGAGACTGTGGCGATGTGTGTGTGTGTGTGTGTGTGTGTGTGTGTGTGTGTGTGTGTGTGTGTGTGTGTGTGTATGTGTGTGTGGGTTGCACCTGCGTTTCTTTTTTTTATTTGGTGAGTAGCAACTATCCTTTTCATAATATTGTTATGTTCCATCTTGGATTTTCTGTTGTTGGTTTTAGTTGAGTATGTTAATTACATGCAGCGAAATGTGGCAAAACCATTGTGTTCCAAGCCACTAGTATAATTTTTTATCATTTCAGTACTTGTGTAGCGTTGCAAGGTGTGTGTGTGTGTGGGGGGGGGGGGGGGATTGTTCAGCATTTTTAGGTGTGCATCCTTGGTTCAGTGCTTCTTTTATTTGGTGAGTAGGATATCTACTCTAAATATCTCCGGTATGAGAGATCTGCATCATGTTTACAATTTTAATCCATTCCCTCCCCCTCTCACTGCTTCAATTCTTTAATCATAGACTACATTCACCTTCATGCAGCTGATGCTTGAGAATCTATATTTATTTGCTGTATTAGTGAAATGTGTTCATTAATGGCTGTTCAAGTGATGTTGCATAGATTGGGCTGCTGGCAAATTTAAAATTGCTGACCCTGGAGTAATCAAAAACTAGTTCTGAGACCGAAATCTATGCCTCTTTAAACAGAACCTCATAATGGGACTGCAAAACTTCTGATAAAGAAGTATACTTTCACAAATTTTATCTTTTTGTTCTAGGTACAGACAACCAGAAGATCAGACTTATTTGCGTACCTCAGTTCTCAAAGAAATTTACATGTGCTGTCATTGATCTTGCATCACTTGACTGTTTTCCTGTAACATTTGGTGGAACAGATTTTTCATCTGAAAGTGAAGTAGATAAATGATAGGACTGTATCGGAAATAGATATGTGAATGACATTTGTATCTAAACATGTACATATGTTCTGCTGATGTGAATGTAATGACTTATATTTTGTTAAGGTTTAGAATAGAAAATACTGTAATAAAATATTTTCATCATTTCTGTAATTACCAAGACAGACAAAAATTATATCCTCAGTGATGTTGTTTCCTTAGTGTGGTCTTATTTGTATTGCAGAGTTGTCGTGTCACACACTAATGAGAAACATTTTACCATAATTTGAGTGTGGTTTCTGTGGACTGTAAAACTGCCAGTCCTCATCAGTCAATGTGGAAGACTAACCATCTTGTAAGCCATGAGAGTGAAGTATTGCTCTCAGGTGCTAATCATATAACAATGATCTCCACCCCTCCCCTCCTTTGTAAGTGGGTATGTTCTACGAATGTTCATTTCTGTCATTATGTTACATGGCAAATTGTCTGTCTGACCTGTGAATGAGGGTGGTTTGGTAAGTAGTAAATTTCATGTTCACTGAATTTTATGTAGGTTCTTGGTAGAACAGGATTGTAATACATGAAAAATGCAGTTTGCTTTGGTTCTACCGTTTTAATTTTATTGTGTTAGTTTGGCTTACAAGACTGTTTTCAGACATTTAATGACTATTGTTGCCAAAGAAGTTACAATGTCTGTAAATTACATTGGAGAGGAAGTTACTCATCTCGAATGAAGCACAAATGCACATAAATGACATCTTTTGACAGTGTGCTGGTAATGCAGTGTAAAAAATTGAACAATAAATAAATATAAAGGCAGTAAACAGGAAAAAACTTTAACACATTATAATCATCAGAGGTGCAACTCCGTGACCGCACCGTCGCTATCTTACTTTTAGGTAATAAATTGTGGCCTCTTCCTATCCATTAACAGTGATAACTGTTATTACTTTTTCCTATTTCCAGATTGTGCTGCTGCTGTGAAACTGCACTGCACCAGGAATATATTCAAACAAGAAAGTATGCCCAAACATCAAAACATGACTGCCTTCCTTATTTAACGTTGATGACTAATGATCCAGTTCCTCCTAATACACAAGCTTTCCCATGGTGTGGAAATGATTCAGCTTTTTGGCATCTATGTGTTTTGCAACGTAATATATTGTACAATATTTTGGGGTTATGCGTTTTTGAGTTTCTGAAAGATATCTTTAACACAAAGCCCTAGTATTTTATTCACTTGTATTCTATTGTCTACTAAGCATTTGTCTCTCTCTTGTCCCAAATAAACAAGTTGGTCATAAAATGTACATATTTTTGAAACTTCTTTTCATTTTGGCAGCAAATCCAACCTGATACAGGTTTGCAGTATTTTACTCAAGGATGGCTTGTATGACCATTGTATGGGACATGTCCTTTTTATGGCATCATATCTCCCCATGAACATCACAGTAATCATAGTTTGGTGTATGTTTTCCCCCACACCTAAGGTGTATGTGGCCATTTACTTTCATTGAACAGTTTCATTAATGCATAGCATTTAAATGATTCCAGTGATGTTAGCACTTCTCATAAAGAGAATCCTCGTACATTGTCATTAAGCTAACAACGAGCAAGTCATTAGTGTAAGAAATTCCAAAGAATGTTGTTTAGAATTTCAGCTATTTTTTGCTTTCTGTTTGAGCTTCTGTAGTTTGCCACGCAACTGACTGTACTATTTGCTTCAGATAATTTTGAGGTCTGTTGATCCTGCCTTACAGTTTACTCATATTACAAATATGCATAGGTTGATAAGATTGAGAATATTGCAAATGAGCATGGTTCTTAAGTCATGGTTATACATTGAGAGAGCCGCAAGAAACGGCAGACTTCTTGCTGTATGAGAGAATAAGTCTGTCACCTACAAGTCTAGCTCCCTTTCTTTGATGAAGGGTACAAGAGGAAGCTTTTAGAAGATGTAAATACCATAAAGTGTGTGACAGAAAAACTGACATTTTATTTGAGCCTGATCACTAAACTTAGAGACTATATGAAAGACCTCTGTAAGTCCATCTTTTCAGAGATGGTTGCGGGATTGAGGTGTCAAAATCAAACATCTTCCAGCTGTCTAGTTTCCAAACTTATTTTATTTGGCTACCAGTTTTGGCGATTTACTACACCATCTAATACTAACAAAACATTGTGATGCACATACGCATTCAAGAGTGCAGCACTGTTATTCTCTTAAGATGCTTTGACAGCCTCGAGATTCTTGGATGAGAGAAATTCCCATATCTGATACTGTTATCAAATTATCTTTTCTCTATCTTGTTTCATACATACTCTTCCCGCACATTTTTAATAATCTTTTTTCTCATCTCAAAAGCTCTTCACAATTTTCCAAATGAAAATATTATCTGTTACAGGCTCTGCTGCTTTTACATTTGTTTGCTATTGGCCGCTTTTAATGTTTTAGTCACCAAGCAGCAGACAGATAAATAGTATGCAACATGTCGCAACACATGTAGCATGTGTATTAATCCACCAGGCCACTTATAAACACTGACATGATGCATATCAAACAGGGACAGTTTGTTTAAAATGCATATCGGAGAACCACACACGTTGTAACTTTAACTACATATTGTACAACTAATTACTCAGAATTCATGTCACTTTGTGCACCAACATGAAACATTCTCATGGCAGACTGCATGTAGACATGCCGCAAAAATAAGTCTGATGCTGGTTCGTAAAATGTGGGCTGTCAGTGATTTGTTGTTCAAGTACTTAAGTTACATTATATATAGTTCTCTGACAGGCATTTTAAACACTTCATCCTCATTTGCAGTCTCTGTGCAAAGACCTAGCCTGTGGCAGAAGGTGAGGCCTTGGTTTCGGGTATAGCAGAACTGGTCTGCTATGAGGTAAGTTGTACGCTTCTCCATGGCAAGATATTCTCAGTCAGGTTGTATGCATTTTCGTAGTCTCAGTACTGACAGCAGTCTTAGTAAACATTTGTGAAACCATTCCAGTATTGCGAAATATGTGAACCAGGGATAGCAGAGTAATTATCAAGAACACGACTGAAATGAAGACAGTTCCAAAATGACAGAACTGAGTACCATTAATTGAAAGTATGGGGTCCATGCTGTTTGCTTAACATGCTTGCCTTGGTTTGCTGCCAAACCAGTGTTATATCCTTTATTTTCTGAGATACTATTGTGAATACTGTAGGTATTACTTAATTGTAGGTACTAATAATATGTGTATTTTTCCTTTGCCCTACAATTCTCTATTTGTTTAAGATAGTAGCGTTTTGATTATGGATCTTTTCTTTCCTTATGCTAAGTCATAATTATAAAAATTACAACCAGTATGATTATTCTACTTTCTAATTGGATTGTATCATTCCTATACTAACCTTGTAGTTACTAAGTTTACTTATATATGAAGATGGTATCTGTTCTTTCGGACATGTCCGAAAGAACAGATACCATCGGTGCCCATGCAGCTCGTTAGAATGAAATGAATACCCCTAGCTGCATACAGGTGTTGATATAAGTCAACGGGGACAGTTGAAAATGTGTGCCCTGACCGAGACTCCAGGATCTCCTGCACACATGGCAGGCGCTCTATCCATCTGAGCCACCGAGGACACAGAGGATAGTGCAGCTGCAGGGACTTATCTCTGGCATGCCTCTCGTGAGACCCACATTCCCAACTTATTGTCCCGCACTATATTCATAGTGCCCCTGCCCATTATACTCATTACTTGGCTTTTTGTTGATTGCCGTAAGAGTTCGGGCACGGTTTGTGCATCCGCACAGGAGATGGTCAAATGGCCGGTGAGCCTTATGAAAGAAAACAAATTTTTGATATCTTGAGCAAAGAGAGGGGGTTGGTTTTTAATGTGTTTATTCAAATATTGGTCACTTACCCTTGCCCCGTACTAAAAACCTTCAGGCTTCATGGAGATAACGTTGATTGGTTTCCTTGCTTTGGTATTACTACTTTTCTTGATAATGCGAAAATCTGACACAAGGCTGGCCAGACACTAGGAATTTCAAACTGACTGTTCCACAATAGGTATTTAATACAACCTAAACAAGTACTTTAAGCACTATGTGATTCTTGTTTTGTCCTGCACAAGACTCTTTTCAAATCTGCAGGCCTTTCCAGAGTGATGTAACAACTTTTTCCAGACACAACATGATCTTGTGTCCACCACATCCTGCCATGTCCTGATGCCGTAAACACATGAAACTTTGCGAAGTATCACCAATGGGAAGGTGCAAAGTATAGTATAACTATGCACTATAAAACACACATTAGGTCACAAGTTGCACATGTATTTGAATGCGGCTAGGGAAGTGAAAACTTCTTTAAGTGTTTCCTGAGAACCTGGTGATAGAGCTGCGTATCATAATTGGTTTTGAATGAGCTATGCTTCGTATAACTTATAGATGTCTGGACCTAAGATGAATAGCTTAGCTGTTTTGTGTGAATAAGGAATGTGAAACTTGATTAAAATGACATCGCATTCTCTGTATTTCAACTCTTGGCAGGGAGACTAAATTTTCCTCAGAGATTTTTATAAATTACGTCCCCCTTGTCTCCCTTTATCACGGTTTTAACACAATGACCAGAGAACCCCAAAATATTTTTAAATAATTGACTGCATACTTGAACATGATCACATATCTGGGGAAAACACTACAGTGAAATGATTCTTTACATAATATATCACAAAGCTTACTGATAAACATTTGATTATTTTACTGCTATTTTCACCATAACCACTTTACCATTTAGTTTTAATAGTACTAACACTGAAGAAATAGGAGATAGTGTGTTAACTGTAAGTTGGTTAATTGGCACACTAGATTGAAATCAGTAGATGTCTGAAGGCTTCAGCCAGTATTAAGAGACTGACAATTCTGAGTGAGGTAGCCATTGTTGTGCAGTTAGGATCTTTAATAAACATATCAATGCACAAGACTTTTTCAGTTTAGATTATGAACGTCATTCAGGCAATCTTTACATCTGTCTACGATTTCTGCCTTTGTGGCAGCATGAAGCACTTGTTACGGTGCTTATGTTGGAGGTGGCAGGCAGGGCTTGCTCACCCCCACAGTGCTTCACCCTGTTGTGTTTCATGAGAGGCCGAGCTTGCTCCCTGCAACACCCTTCTAGCAGTTGTCCAATTCACAGTTAAAGCACTGTGGTGTTTCAGAATGCTTTTTGACCTAAAGTTGCACAAGGTGTATATAGACGTTAAGTGATTGTAGATTGCACCATCCATTAGAAGTAACAAAATAATTCAGAACCACATTACCGTAGAGCCCATTATAAGCGGTCTAAGGCTTCCCTTTAGTTCGTTGTTGACCAGTGAGATGTGGCAGTTGAACATAGCAAAATGAAAGGTTAAGTTTTAAATTTCACATTCAACAAATCTTTCACACTGGAGAGTAATACAAACATATTCTCATTTGATCATCGCACAAACAACTGAAAGATTTGGAAGCACATAAATCACCAAGTCCGGATGGAATCCCAGTTCGAGTTTGCAGAGAGTACTCTACAGAATTGGCCCCCCTACCGTGAATCTCCCTCCCACTACAAAGACCCAACCGACTGGAAAAAAGTACAGGTGACTCTAGTACATAGGAAGGGTAAAAGAACAGACCTGCAAAGTTACAGACCGATACCCTTAACTTTGGTTTGCTGCAGAATCCATGAACATATTCTCAGTTCGAATATATTACACTTTCTTGAGACTGAATAGCTTATACCCAGGAATCAGCATGGTTTTTGAAAGCATCGTTCATGTAAAACTCACCTTGCCCTTTTCTCATGATCTATTGCGAACAATTGATGGACAACTTGCAGATTTCATATCTCTAGTAAGCATTTGGCAGGGTGCCCCATTGCAGGATGTTAATAAAGGTAATAAGCATATGGAATAAGTTAACAGATATGCGAGACTTCTAAAGTAATAGAAACCAGTATGTTGTCCTTGATGGCGAGTGTTCATCAGAGGCAAGGGTATCGTCAGGTGTGCTGCAGGGAAGTATGATAGACTGCTGTTGTTATCTATGTACATAAATGATTTGGCAGACAGGGTGGGCAGTAGTCTGCAGTTATTTTCCAATGATGCAAGTTAAGGTGCCAAAGTTGAGTGACTGCAGGAAAATACAAAACAACTTAGACAAAATTTCCAGTTGGTGTGATGAATAGCAGCTAGTGCTACATGTGGAAAAATGTAAGTTCATGTGGATGAGTATGAAGATCAAACTTGTAATGTTCGGTTTTAGTATTACTAACCTGCTTGACAGTCAAATTGTTAAAATATCCGGATGTAATGTTGCAAAGTGATATGAAATGGAACGAACATGTGTGAACTGTGATTGGGAAGGCAAATGGTCAACTTTGGTTTATAGGGAGAATTTTAGGAAAGACTGGTTCACCTGTAAAGGAGACCACATATAGGACACTGGTGCAACCTATTCTTGAGTACTGCTCAAGTATTTGAGATCTGTACCAGGTTAGATTGAAGGAATACATCTAAGCAATTCAGAGGTGGGCTGCTATATTAGTTACCGGTAGGTTCAGACAACACATGAGTGTTAACAAAAATTCTTCGGGAACTCAAATGAGAATCCCTTGAAGGAGGGTGAGGTTATTTCGAGAAAATTTAGAGAACCGGCATTTGAAGCTGAAGGGCAAACAATTCTACTGCCATCAACATACAGTGTGCGTAAGGACAAAGAAGATAAGATATGAGAAATAGGGCTCATCCGGAGGCAATTTTTTTTCCCCACGTTCTGTTTGCGAGTTGGTACAGAGTACCTATGCCACACACCTGTACGGTGGATCGTAGAGTATTTTTGTAGATGTAGATCACGTTAACTTGGAGTTTCTGGTTAGTGCACTCTCTTCTGTTATCTATCTTGTACTACCACAGAAGGCAACATGCAAGTAGGGGCCAGTTGACATGGAGTTACAGATTCGGACACTCCAAATAAGTGTTTACAGTACTGTCGCAGAAGGCTATGAAAAACCTCAGGTGCTGCTCATTTGACAAAAAAGAACACTTGTGGTACATACAAAAGCATTTTGTGTAAGAATACTATTGAGTTTGTAATCAGTAAAAAAAATTATGCTTAGTTATGTCTGAATAATGTCGGTTGGCGACACGGTGGTGATGTACCAGACTGCAAATCCAGTCCCAGGATTTTGAAATTTATTTTTTTTATATCACTGCCAGAGTTGAAAGACATGACAGCAATCATTTGTTAATGTGGAGAAAGCCTGAGCCCACATTAAACCCTTGTTTTTTCTTATAACTGGCTGGATAAGGCAGTTCATTAGCCCGAAGAAAAGAGCATGCCAAGTCCTGTTAGACATTGCTTGATGAAACACTTACGTTCACAGCAACCTTCAAGATGAGGACAGCTTCACTTTCTTATGTCAAAAGGATTATCTTTTTTATTTAAAAAAAAGCTATTTTCTGTATGAAAATGATTATTATTATGAATTACGACAAGGTTAATGTCGATAAAATGTTTCTTTTAATATCTCTGGTTAGTCAATTTTTTTTTTGTGTTCCATCTAAAAAATATGTATTGTATTTTTCCTGCTCTCTCTTTTAAAACTAACAATATTTGTGGTACTTTAAATTCAACTGCTCTTCAAACCTTTCTAATAGTTTAATACTGTTAAAAAACAAAAAATTCTTATAGCCTACTGAACACAAATCCAATTTTACACACAATTTATCATAAAGAATGTGATATTTTATTCTCATGCATTGTAAAGACAACAGTATATATGATTATTCTCTTCTTTGCATATCTAATCCATCTGACAAAGGTAATTTCTGAAAAATTTTGTATCTAAAATTTTTGTAGGAAATGGGAAGCAGTCAGCTTGATCCACCCATCTGAACTTCCCAAGTTTCCTGGCCAACTGCAGGTAGCCAGATTGTCTGAAAGGGTAAAAAACCTTTTCTTACAGAAAATTCACTCCTTGTCCAGCAACATTTATAGTATCTGAACTATTGGAACATCTATGTCCTCCTTTTCAAGTAGATTTAAAATGAAAATAAAACCAGTCAAAATTGCAAAAATATTTTTTAATTTATGTAGTTCCACCTGCCTACATGCAAGTTTTGATTTTTTTCCTTCTTCAAATTGACCAAAAGAAGGGATCAGTTGATAGAATACATTCCGAGCCATCAAGGAACTACCAATTTGACATGGAAGGATGTGTGTGGGGTAAAAACACTAGAGACACACCAAGGTTCTTCTAGAATAGGCAGGTGCAAATGGGTGTAGGTTGTAGTAGCTATGCAGGGATGGGGAGCTGCATCAAACCAGTCTTGCATGTAGGTCACTCTGTAGAAAGGCCTCTTCGAAACCATGTGGAGGGACCATGTCCAGATGGCTGTAGTTAAGGCAACCACTCTTTCCATGCACAAGGCCCCTTTCTGTTAGGTACAGAGTGCAATTAAAGTTCAGCTATTCATAGAGGTCCAGTGTGGGCTGTAATTATTGTATTGCAGTGAAACTTGATAGGTGTGCTAATGCGTTAAAGCAAAACTGATTTAAGCTGAAAAAAAAAAAAATTCATTAATTCTAATTATGGCCACCATGTGAAATCTGGTGCTGTGCACTGTTTGCATGACACCCACATTGTCATTTGACAAGTCATAACATGAGTAAACAGTGTGGCTATTGAGAAGAGATGGTGCCATGTTAGTGAAACAGTTTTATGTGAATGGCACCAATTGAGAGCATCACTGACCGAAAGATCTGAGGAGAGATTGGTTGTCATTAAATGGTTTAAAAATGACGATTATGAAATTTGAAAATAAGGGTGAGCTTGGTGTGGCACCTGGGACAGGAAAGCGTCCCATCCTGGTGGAAATCGTACATGAGGTTGCCGCCGCTGTAACTGACCACTTGGGAAGTGTCCTGGGTAGTGCTAGTGCTTGTGCAATATCATAGAATTGTCCATCCCATGGTTGACAGTATAGAAATTTTTGCAGTCTACTTTACACTGCTACCCACACAAGATTCAGATGGTGAACCTGAAACCTCATAATCCACAGCAACATTCTGAATTTGCTCTTTGCTTTCTAGCACAGGTCAAAGTTGATGACGTGTGACTGGGCAATATTCTGTGGAGTGATGAGGCACATTTTACACTGAAGGGAGCAGTGAATATGTAGACTTGCTGAATTTGGGATACAGTTCAGTCACATATTGTGCTTGAAGAGCCACAGCGCTCACTGTGTGTGACTATATGGTGTGGAGTCACAAGCACCTTTATTCTCGGCTCACTCTTCTTTGAAGAGAATACACCCAGAAGGGCTTTACAGTGCACGGTGATGTCTGCACGTTATCGAGATCTTCTTGTACAGTATGTGATTTATGCTTTGGAAGAATGCAGATGTGTGGAAACCACTGCTTTCATGCAAAATGTGGTAACACCTCATGTTGCATGCTCAGTCAAAGATATGCTTAACCCTTTTGCGGGTGCATTTTTTGTAGCAACTCTGCGAAGATCATTTTTTTGCTATCAAGTTAGAAGTGTGATCAACTACTGTATTTTTTGATAATTTAATTTTTGTGATTTAGGACCAAAAACTGTTGTGGTATGTATATCACCATGGCACTGTGTGTGGTATTAAAACTGGTGGTAAACGCATTTCCCACTTCCCTTTTATGTGTTGTCGTGTGTTGCCATTACACATAAAAAAATAAACAACATTGTTTTATGTTTTGTTTTCTTTTACATTATTTAAAAAATACTTGTTACCAATATTAAAGTTTACTTACCACAATGTGAAAACAATCCTTGAAACTTTATCACGCAATAAAGATATGAGTTGATAACAGGTCACAATAATGTATATTGCAGAAGCGAAGCAATGTGTTACAACAACAAACAGAAATTGATTGTTGTAGCAGTTTCATACACTTGGTGTATTGTACTATCACAAGATGTCAGGTGTAGACAGAGGTGGTAAAACTTTATTCCCAAAAGCTTTGGGATTGTAGTAAGTATGCTTCCCAAGGACCGCAAATTACATTAATTTTGTGGTAAGTATACTTGCCAAGCCCCTTCCATGAACTACATTGGTGAACCCTTCCCAATAACCATTGAAACACTGTTTGGTGGGGTATATACTTCCCACAGTCCTGAAGGCTTATTTCACAACAACAGAAACTACAGCTGGTGCAGCAAACAACCACTAGATGCCAGAAGCACACAGAAGTGGTAACACACATTCCCATGAACGCTATAAAGAAATATGTTTAGTGGGAAGAATATCCCCCAAGGGCTACGAAAGGGTTAATGCAACCTTATACAAACATGTTATCTCCATAGATATTCCAGATGCGTGGCCTGCAAATTATATGATCTGAACCCATGTGATTTGGCTCTAGTGATAACTAAAAGAATGTATTTAGCAGGGACTCGTTTGGTCTCTACCTGATCTGAAGGCCAGTATACAGGAACACGTTGCTCAGATTCCTCTGGAACTGTTGCAAGCAACTGTTGATCACATTGTTTTAAGAATGTGGCATCTGATCGGTGTCTCCGGTGCTCAAATTGTGTAAGCAGCGGTTAATAGTAAAATCAACATTTTGGCTTTCTTTCTTTTTTGACCTTTTCTGCTTGTGCCCCATTCCCAATTCATTATAAATCTAAACATTTTTATATTTCTTTCTTGCATATAGAGTGCCAGATTTGTACATGATGGTCAAAATGAGAACTAACAACACATTAGAATAGCTACCAAGTTTTGGATGGATACGACAATTGCAGCACACGCTGGACCTCTGTGAGCAGCTGCACTTTAATTATAACCAGTCAGTACAACTGTCCTGTGTCTCTCTCTCTTTTATTGCAAGCTGAGTCAATATGTGCCCGTATTTCTTCATTGGCATAGACTTAGTTAACCTTGAAAAGTGAGGGATTATTTTTTGGCATTAGTACACGATATTCAGGTGACAGAACATTTTAACCCACATCTGCTGGGACTAATGTAATGTCTCATTCATTCGTTGAAGCTTCTAGTGTAGTTGTATTCTTGAAGGTTAGTGCCCCACTTAAGCAGAGAGTGATAAGTCTACTAGGAAAATATTCAGATCATTATCTTAAAGAACAAAGCACCAACCCACTCTTATCAGTAATTAACATTATTTGTGATTGTAAATTTGCACAACAAAATGACAAGCATTAGGAAACAATTCACTGTGAAAGTGTAGATCCTCACAGACCTCCAACAGTCGACAGCAAAGTTGCTGAAGGTTTCTCTAATAGTGTTGTTGTGGTCTTCAGCCCAAAGACTTGTTTGATGCAGCTCTCCGTGGTACTCTATCCTGTGCAAGCTTCTTTATCTCCTCATCTACTGCAACCTACATCCATTTGAATTTGCTTACTGCATTCATATCTTGATCTCTCTCAATGACTCCCCCGCCCCCAATACTAAATTCATGATCCGTTGATGTCTCAGAATGTCTCCTATCAATCGATCCCTTCTCTTAGTCAAGTTATGCCACAAATTTGTAGTCTCCCCAATTCTATTCAGTACCCCTTCATTAGTTACATGCTACCCATCTAACCTTCAGCATTCTTCTGTAACACCACAATTTAAAAGCTTCTATTCTCTTTTTGTCTAAACTGTTTCACCTCCATACATTGCTACACTCCATAGAAATATTTCAGAAATGTCATCCTGATACTTAAATTTATATTCATTGTAAACGAATTTCTCTTTTTCAGAAACACTTTTTTTGCCATTGCCAGTGTACATTTTATATCCTCTTTACTTCGAGCATTATCAGTTATTTTACTGCCCAAATAGCAAAACTCGTCTACTACATTAAGTGTCTTTTTTCCTAATCCAATTCCCTCAGCATCTTCTGATTTAATTCAACTACATTCCATTATCCTTATTTTTGTTTTGATTACGTTCATCTTATATCCTCATTTCAAGAAGCTGTCCATTCCAAACAACTGTTCTTTCAAGTCCTTTGCTATATCTGATGGAATTAAATTGATGTTGGTAAACCTGAAAGTTTTTAGTTATTCTTCCTGAACTTTAATTCCCTTTCCAAATTTGTCGGTTTCCTTTACTGCTTGCTGTATGTCCAAATTGAAGAACATCGGGGATATGCTACAACCCTCCCTCACTCTCTTCTTCGCTGCCACCATATCCCTTTCATGCCCCCTCAACTCATAACTGCTGTCTGGTTTCTGTACAAGTTGTAGATAGCCTTTCACTCCCTGTATTTTACCCCTGCTAGCTTCAGAATTTCAAAAAGTGTGTTCCAGTCAATATTGTCAAAAACTTTCTCTAAGTCTAGAAATGATATAAGTTTAGGTTTGCCTTTCCTCAACCTATATACTAAAAGAAGTCTTAGTGTCGGTATTGCCTAGTGTTCCTAAATTTCTCTGGAAGCCAAACTCGTCTTCCCCAAGATCAACTTACAACCGTTTTCCATTCTTATGTAAAGAATTCAAGTTAATATTTTGCAACCACAACTTATTAAACTGATAGTTTGGTAATAATTACACCCGACAGCACCTGCTTTCTGTGGACATAGAATTATTACATTCTTTTTGAAGTGCAAGGATATTTCGCCTCTGTCACACATCTTGCACATTAAATGGAATTTTTTTTGTCTTGGCTCACTCTCCCAAGGCTATCAGTAGTTGACGGAATGTTGTCTGCTTGTGAGGCCTTGTTTTAACTTAGGTCTTTCAGTCTCTGTCAAGTTATTCTCGTAATATCGTGTCTCCCATCTGCTCTTCATCTACATCCTCTTTCATTTCTGTGACACTGCCTGCAAGTTCATCTCCCTTGTACAGACCCTCTATATACTACCACAGCTTCCCACTTTCCCTTCTCTACTTAGAACTGGTTATCCATTTGAGCTCTTGATGTTCACACAGGTGCTTTTCTCTTCTCCAATGGCTTCTCTAATTTTCCTGTAGGCAGTATGTATCTTTCCCCTCATGATATATGCTTGTATATTCTTACATTTGTCTTCTAGCCATACTTGCTCAGCCATTTTGCATGTCATGTCAGTCTCATTTTTTAGATGTCTTTATTCCCTTTCACCAGCTTCGTTTTTACATTTTCTCCTTTCATGAATTACAGTAAATTTCTCTGTTCATCAGTTCAAGTCATTATTTTGTATGTTACCCAAGGATTTCTACTACACTCCTGGAAATTGAAATAAGAACACCGTGAATTCATTGTCCCAGGAAGGGGAAACTTTATTGACACATTCCTGGGGTCAGATACATCACATGATCACACTGACAGAACCGCATGCACAATGTCGGCACTAGTACAGTGTATATCCACCTTTCGCAGCAATGCAGGCTGCTATTCTCCCATGGAGACGATCGTAGAGATGCTGGATGTAGTCCTGTGGAACGGCTTGCCATGCCATTTCCACCTGACGCCTCAGTTGGACCAGCGTTCGTGCTGGACGTGCAGACCGCGTGAGACGACGCTTCATCCAGTCCCAAACATGCTCAATGGGGGACAGATCCGGAGATCTTGCTGGCCAGGGTAGTCGACTTACACCTTCTAGAGGACGTTGGGTGGCACGGGATACATGCGGACGTGCATTGTCCTGTTGGAACAGCAAGTTCCCTTGCCGGTCTAGGAATGGTAGAACGATGGGTTCGATGACGGTTTGGATGTACCGTGCACTATTCAGTGTCCCCTCGACGATCACCAGTGGTGTACGGCCAGTGTAGGAGATCGCTCCCCACACCATGATGCCGGGTGTTGGCCCTGTGTGCCTCGGTCGTATGCAGTCCTGATTGTGGCGCTCACCTGCACGGCGCCAAACACGCATACGACCATCATTGGCACCAAGGCAGAAGCGACTCTCATCGCTGAAGACGACACGTCTCCATTCGTCCCTCCATTCACGCCTGTCGCGACACCACTGGAGGCGGGCTGCACGATGTTGGGGCGTGAGCGGAAGACGGCCTAACGGTGTGCGGGACCGTAGCCCAGCTTCATGGAGACGGTTGCGAATGGTCCTCGCCGATACCCCAGGAGCAACAGTGTCCCTAATTTGCTGGGAAGTGGCGGTGCGGTCCCCTACGGCACTGCGTAGGATCCTACGGTCTTGGCGTGCATCCGTGCGTCGCTGCGGTCCGGTCCCAGGTCGACGGGCACGTGCACCTTCCGCCGACCACTGGCGACAACATCGATGTACTGTGGAGACCATGTACTGTGGAGACCTCACGCCCCACGTGTTGAGCAATTCGGCGGTACGTCCACCCGGCCTCCCGCATGCCCACTATACGCCCTCGCTCAAAGTCCGTCAACTGCACATACGGTTCACGTCCACGCTGTCGCGACATGCTACCAGTGTTAAAGACTGCGATGGAGCTCCGTATGCCACGGCAAACTGGCTGACACTGACGGCGGCGGTGCACAAAAGCTGCGCAGCTAGCGCCATTCGACGGCCAACACCGCGGTTCCTGGTGTGTCCGCTGTGCCGTGCGTGTGATCATAGCTTGTACAGCCCTCTCGCAGTGTCCGGAGCAAGTATGGTGGGTCTGACACACCGGTGTCAATGTGTTCTTTTTTCCATTTCCAGGAGTGTAGATGTTGTCTTTTTACTTATTTTATCCACTGCTATTTTCACTATTTCACCTCTAAAAGCTAATCATTTGTCTTCTACTATACTGCTTACCCCTGTGCTAGTCAATCATTGCCTAATGCTGCCTCTGAAACTCTCAACCCATCTCCTTAATTTCGTACCTTTTTGCAGTATCTTCAGCTTTAATCCATAGTTCATAACCAATACATTATGGTCACCGTTAACATCTGCCCGCTGAAGTTCTTACAATTTACAATCTGGTTTTGAAATTTCTGTCTTACCATTCTGTAATCGATTTGAAACCTTCTAGTTTCTCCAAGTCTCTTACGTGTATACAATCTTCTTTCATGATTCATAAACCAAGTGTTATTGATAGGATGGAATGTAACAATATTACAAAAATGATAGCTGTTCTCACTATATAGCAGAGATGCTGCTGAGTCACAGATAGGCACAACAAAAAGACTGTCACAAAATAAGCTTTCGGCCAACAAGGCTCATGTCAAAAATACACACATACACAGCCACGACCATGACCACAGCCTAGCAGCGGTGTATGATGGGAGAGGCAACTGGGGGGGGGGGGGGGGGGGGGGAGAGATAGCAGGGTAGGTGTGGGGGTCGTAAGTGCTGCTGGGGAGCATGCAGGGATGAGGTGGAGAGGGGGTAGGGCAGCTACGCACAATTTGGAGCTTAGACAGAGGTGACGAGGAGAAGGAGGGAGGTTAGTGGAAAAGGAGAGAAGTAAAAAGTGTGTGGATGGAATAGACAGTTGTTTAGTGCTGGAATGGGAAAAGGGAAGTGGCTGATGGATGAGGACAATGACTAATGAATGTTGAGGCCATGAGTGTTACGGGAGAGTTTTCATTTGTGCAATTTAGAAAAGCTAGTGTTAGTATGAAGGATCCATACGGCACAGGCTGTGAAGCAGTCATTTAAATGGAGAATGTCGTGTTGGGCGGCATGCTCAGCAACAGGGAGGTCCAGTTGTTTCTTGGCCACCGTCTGGCGGTGGGCATCCATGTGAATGGAAAGCTTCTTGTGACAGACGGTGTTGGTTGTCAGTGGTTGCAGCTTAGCTTGTAGGTCACATAACTGGTTTCACAGGTAGCCCTGTCTTTGATGAGATGATGATGATTGTGACTGGACTGTATGTAGTACATGATGGCGGTATGATGTATGGGACAGGTCTTGCATCTAGGTTTACTACAGTGATATGAGCCATACGGTAAGGGATTGGGAGCAGAGGTTGTGTAGGGATGGATGAGTATATTTAGTAGTTCGATGGATGGCAGAATACCGTTGTGGGAGGGCCACCGACAAACTGTGGCCAAGAAACAATTGGACCATCCTGTTGCTGAACACGCCTCTCAACACGACATTGACATTCTTTATTCTTCTCTCCTTTACTGCTACCCCCACTCTCCGTGTAAGCTCCTGACTGCACGTAGCTGCCCTACACTCTCTCCACCTCATCCTTGCACACTCCCCAGCAGCATTCACCATCCCCCTCCCACCCATCATGCACTCCTGCTGCTGCTGCTCGTAGTATGGCTTAAAAGCTGCCACAGGCTGTGGTCATGTGTATGTGAGTTGTGCGTGCGCGGTGGGGTGCGATGGGTGTATTTTTGACAAAGGACTTGTTGGCCAAAAGCTTATTTTGTGACAGTCTTTTTGTTATGCGTATCTGCGACTCGGCATCTCTGCTGTATGGAGTAGCAACTATCCTTTTCGTAATATTATTGCAAGTAAAGAAGCGTTTCAGAGTCTTTGCGTGGTTAATTGACCAAGATGTAGAGGGAGAATTTTGCCCGGAGCTGTGGATGATTCCACATATGGATCCAGAAGGGACGGCCACCACATTTGCCTGTGCAATCTGCGAGTTTATCTTGTGTAGACTTCTTTTTAAACAGCGCTACCCTTCCAATGAAGTGCAATGCCCACATCTGCACATATACAGACTGAGTTATGTAGCATGCATTTTTGCATAAAGTGTAATTCCGAAAAATGTAATAGAGGAGGAAGCAAGACACGGAGTGCTCATGGCAAAAGTAATAGAGAGTAAAAAGAAGACACTCAGGAAATGTCACACCGTGTGAAAAATGGAATATGCTTCTCAAAGTTATTTTCTGCAATGAAGGGAAAGTAATTTCACTTGAAACTGAATTACAGATTCTATAACAGTAAAAAATTGTGGGCTCTCAATCTGCAAGGTGAAAAGTAAACTTAACATTAATAGTGTCATGTACTTTTAGGAGGTTTCGAGAAACAAGAACAAAAAGTTACGTCAAGCACAGTGGTTATTACTGTTCTTTATCTTATAAGGATGGAATCAAAGCAAGGATGTTCAGAGACTTATTTTTGCACGATTTCAATGCTTTGGTGAGATAACAGTTTGATATATTCAGGGGCGAGATAGCATTAGCACTTATGATGGAACCGAGTTAGAACCTGGAGAGGTTCAAGAAGGCCCAGAGATGATGAAAACACTGTAGAAATAGATAGGACCTGTTTAAAAATGGCTTGAAGCAACCACTAAGGCACTGAATTGTCACTTCATATTAAGTTAAGAGATATGTCTTTTATTCAGATGGAATTTAGGCATTAAATATTTATCATCAGTTGGACAAATCCACAACTGAGGCTTGGCATCACTCTCAAGGAAGGTAATTATGCATATCTTGGAAAAAGAATAAGCATTTGCAGACAGCAAAACTTTGGTGTCTTTTACATTTGGAATTACTGCAGTAGCAACAATGTATGCACAAAGCATGACAATGTGACCAAGACTACTCATTTTCAAGAAATAGTGAAGTAAAAGCAAATAATTATGGTTTCTGATGACTATCCAAATCAAAATAAAAACAGTGTTTCAAGAAGTGTCTTGGTTAACCTTTCTATCTAATCTGATCTTAAGATAAGAAAAGTAATATTGCAGAAAGGCCATAATATAATGGAGATGGATAGCATCCAACAGTGAAACATTTTCATTTTTCCAGTACCTACACCAGCATACTACGTCCAGCAGCTAGATACAGGAATGAAAACTCACTCATAATTATTTCTATGTGTCAGCTAAACAAATATCAAGAATTTTGAAAGCCTTCCCCATAATTTTATGTAAGTCAGAGTGTATACAACCCGGGAGATCCGGGAATTTTTTCATCCGGGAAAAACCCTGGATATTTTTAGAATCCCGGGAATTTTTCATTGTTTTAGTTTTCAGTTAAATTTTTGTAATTATGACTGGTAAGAACCGATACTAAACTTAAATGCGCCATATACAACAACTATGCGCAGTGCTCATGCGAGCGTCTCCCAACAGCAAAATGTGTCAAAGGCTTTAGGAAGACTATGCAATGCTTCATAACAACAAATTGCCTCTGATGAGCGTGATGTCACAACTGTTTACATTAGATTCATTTTAGTAGTTACGAGTTGGCTCATGCACAGTTGAGTCACATTTTGAGTAGTAGATTCTCCTGCTTCTGGCTACAGGAATGTGGCTGTTGGCAGCAAGCAGCTAGATGCTACCGGGAAAAGGGGGCGCCAAATTCATATTCTTGAGGGGAAAAAACTTGTTTCACAAAGCGTCTAGCATCCAGCGCATGTTTGTCTGTCGATTATTCATAAGATTTTGAAATGCTTCCCTGTTGGTTTTTGAACACATTTTAAGTTGATTTCTGAATGACTCATAAGTTGACTTTTGAATGCATGCATAGTGTACGTGATGTCTCTGACAGAATCCTCGCATCTAGAAATAAACTTTCTGCATACGAAAAGGGGACAGGGCTATACGAGCACAGTCGAATAAAGCTGAAAAGATGGATGCCAATCACTGTCTGATTAAGTGGCTGATTGGGTTTGCAAATGATCAGTGTTGTTATAATTACTAGCGAAATCCATAGATTCAGACTACTAGAATGGAGATAAACAACTGACAGGAATAACAGGTGAGAAAGATTCCGTATTATCTTCTCGGTGTATCCAAGAAAATGAAATTTTGACTGAAAATTTTTGGCGAGATCGCTACACTATAAGGACCAGTAGGACAGTCCCCGACTAGCAGCCACGTAAGTTCTATTCTGGAAGTAACGCAGAATAACTAAACCTGTGATTCTGGCAGGGTTAGTGAAGTTAATCGGCGAACAAATTTTGACAGTGGCAGCAATAGCTACAGAATTGGTGATGACAAGACTGTTTGTTAGAACGAAGAATGAGAAGAAACGGGGACATCACATAAATTATGGAAGAATAAGAAGATTCCAAATTTATATAAAAATTTCGTAATACTACTTTTCGATCTCGTGCTTGAGAAGCTGGTGTGTATGAATGAAACGTGAAACTATTTCCTAATGTAAAGCTTTTTACTTGTAGTAGGCCTAATAGGCATTTGATATTGGTACTTCGTGGATTATATTCTGTCGTGTTGGCAATTTGTACCAAAACAGTCTCGTTTATTTGGTGTGTTACAAAATTGCTGCCATATTAGAAAGGCCTATTTTGTTTTATCTAGCACACAGTGGCAAAATAGACGTAATCAGATCGAGAAACCACACCAGTCTTGGGTATTATTTGTATTAATAGCTTTTTCAGTATTAGATAATGACATTTCAATTTTGCATGTAGCAAAACGTTTGACGAACTTTGATGAGGTAATAGATTCTTTCGCAGAAAGGAAAGCACATCATGTAAAGCTGCAGCAAGATTAGAGAGAAAAAATGCTATATTGATTTTATATATCCTATATTTAATTTTATGTCACACAAAACAGCAAGTTGTTAACTAATAGACAATAAAGAGTTCAGATTTTCTGAAGAGTTCTTGTTCTCTCGATCACAAATAATCCCATCCGCTATTAATTGCGAGGTTTTTTTGAGAGGGGTAGACTGTCAAACAGGCCAACTAGGAGCAGGAGACGCACCACAGGACATTTCAATTTCCACTCTCCTGAATATAGTTTGGACGTGCGGTAGAAAAATGCTTTATGAAGAGGCGTGGCAATGCACTTTGGCATGCTTAAGACCAAATAATATGTCTGTCATTTCCTCGAATACATATATTTTATGTTTCAGACTATTCAGAAAGATGTGCGCTACAAGCTGAACATATTTTGAAAATTCTATTTTTTGTTAGTATTGACCCGGTTCGCAAATGTCGTAGACCTGGGGCTGATGTGCAGAGCAGTCTGAGTTATAGTGGGTAGTCTCCACGTGACCCGTGTTTACATCTAGTGATTTTTGCTGTTTCCCCTTCGTTTAGTCTTTGTTTCCCCTTCGTTTAGTCTCACGTCAAATGAAAACAAAACGGATATCTGTGGTCGGGAGCTATCAAGTGAATTAAAACACATTCACATAAATACGGAAGGCTGAAAGTTTCAGATTTTATTTTATTTACACTTTTTTTATAGTCAAGCATTAATCGCCTTGCGAAACAATGACGTTATTTTTGTCCATTTGCTAACGAAATTTGACTTTTGTTACCCTTTTCCGCAGAGGCAGTCAATGTATTTGAAACGAAATGTTTAATTCCACAGTACTGGCTAGTTTCAACTGTTCGCTGCATTTCAAGTGCACGTTTTCATTTTCTAGCACGTATGGCATTATGCCATAATAAAGAACCAAAGATGATGTTATACAGTACTGGTGCTCCAAGAAAATTTACACCTGGAAAACCACATAATGTATGATCTTCCAATGGTTTACACGTACGTACATACGAGCTTCCTACGTCATGATAGCTACCCAAGCACGGTGGCGCCTGTTAATCTGGCGCGCTCTGGCAACTGTTGAAATGAACCCATTTCTAACAGGCTGGGGGAAAATATTGCGAATAGTGGGTTGAAAAGTGTTACTTTCAAAGTAAATATCCTTTTATGTAAGTTGAACTATGTGCACGAATGTACCATGAATTTATTAAATCACAGAGCGTTTGCCTCTCATTTAAAAAATCAACTCTGTGATGACAAGTCATTTAGAAGAATTGCAAACCCTGAAGAGCAGACATTTATGTCATTATTAAAAATTTTGCTGGCACGTTTGTGTGATATATCTTAAAGTGTAACGTGCGCAAAAAAGATCGGCAGTATATGCGAAAGCTTAGCTTCTCTTGCAGCTTATTAACCTTAGAGACCAATATTACACGTGAAAGCTTTGCTTTTCTTGTAGCAACACTATGTATATAAATTTAAGCTATTAACTTTCCCTGTTTGTGTGTTCGTGCTAGTTAAGAGTGATTTTGCTGTAGGCTGGTTACATCACGTGTCCTATGCTCTGAATATCCACTGTCATCGGCTGGCGCACATGACATGAGCTACGAATAGCTTACAAAAGCGCATCGAAATCTCGATTTCAATGATTCGGAAAGTAACATGCGGTGTTTGGTGGAATTCCAATGTATACTTTCGTAATACAAAAATACACAACGTACATGTTGCTGCACATCAAAGATATTTCCAAAACGTGTCTTTTTCCATGAGTTTAGTTTTCTGAAGTGCCGGGAAATTGTATGGCCGTGTATGAAACCATAACCATTCAAAGGATTGATAAGGGAAAATATACTGTCACCCGGGAGAAAGTGTATTTTTAACCGGGAAATCCGGGAATTTTTTTTCCTTGTCCACGTATACACCCTGTCAAACCAAAAAGAAAAACTGGATTCTACAATGCAGGTAGATGGGAACTGAACTACCAAAACAGAAGCTTTTTATACAACAAATGGCTCTGAGCACTATGGGACTTAACATCTGCGGCCATCAGTCCCCTAGAACTTAGAACTACTTAAACCTAACTAACCTAAGGACATCACACACATCCATGCCCGAGGCAGGATTCGAACCAGCGGTCGTGCGGTTCCAAACTGAAGCGCCTAGAACCGCTTGGCCACACCGGGGGGCTTTATACAACAAGTTACAGAATGTTGGTACTACTCCCAGGATAAAGAAAGGTATCTGAAATGTCGTATATTGAGTCACTCAAAACAGAGTTATCAAAATTTTATAGCATAAATGATTTGAAACTATTAATGAACAAGAACCAGCCCTACTGCTGGTCTTGTTCTGTATGTAAGGTTTTTTTTTTTCTAACAAAATAAAGCAATGTGTTTATTTTAGATATGGAAAATCTTTATTTCTTCTTCCGTAATCTCAGAAGATTTCCAGATGTTGTTTCTATACTGAAAGTACAACAAACAATACAAGTTATTAAAGACTTGACTATAACAAAAAAAACTTCCTATACACAAAAAATGGTATTATATACACAGTAAAAACAATTACCATTCAACCAAGTCAGCACCAATTATGTCGTAAATGTAGAACTCCATACCAAACTTCTCGGATTTCTTCAACTTCCGCTGTTCAAGCTCCTATGCAAAATAGAAATAATGTGAATATACACCCAGAGATCACTTTAATAGCTTTAGTGCTACAGTATTATAGACACGAGTGGCTTTCACAATTTACATAATGTACTTTAGAGTTTTTCCAAGAACATTAGACTTCCCCTTTGTCTCAGCTTTTTGGGTACAGCAAAAAGTGTTTACAACAAGAATCCGATGACTGCAAAGGTCAAAGATCATAGAACTCAGAAAAAAAAGGTAGATGAAATATTATTTGAAATGTAAAATGTAGTGTCTGTGATGATAGAAGACCCCGCTGATCCTTTCCCTTGGACTGTAATACTGACAATATGTATGTTATGTAATAAGGTTGTTAGTGACTGGATTTTTTCCACCCAGTTAAAAAAAAAATACAGTATTTGAAAATCAGACAGGGAAATAGCAAACATTAAGTTGAGCCTTTATAAATACCACTAACTAACACTGTAACAACATAGTAATTTGTTGAATTTTTTTCAGTCTTTGATAGCAAGATTTTATAAAATTTGATTTCTATTTTGATCAATTATGATCATCTCCGTATCAGTCTGTGGTGATAAAAAACAAAAATTTCATCCAATAACAATTTTTTACAGCACCTACTTCAAAACAAACTGTTCTGAAGATGATCACAGTTTATCTAGACAAGTACAGTAATCTGTTCTTGCAATCAAAGATGACAAATTCTAAAACTTCAGATGATGGATCACTACCCTTCGCTGCTGCCATGCTACATTTCTCAGTATTGTTTATCCTCTGATACTATCACTGATTTACATTTAAGTTATATTCATCTATACATGCTTTGTTTTCTGCACAACCCAACACGAGTAAAAACCTCTATGCAAATATTTTTAATACTCTGAAGCAGCTGTCATTGCTCACTTGGGTGCTGTATTAGCTATCTCATGAAAACTTGACTGTTAAACAAATGCATTTACTGTTTATACTTAAAGTGAATGAAATGAGTGTGGATTACAGAACCATTAAGAAATGTTTGTGGTTTGATTGCTGAGGGAGTCAAAACACATTGCTGTGACCAAAAACGTCTGCCTTTACCTGCCTCTCTGATTCTTTTGGAAAATTTATGGTGACATTTTCTACCAAAGCACCAATTTCACTGGTTTACTTAATTTGACCATGGCAAAGAAAATAGTCGAATTACCAGAAACTAGAGGAGAACAAAAGGTAAATCTTTTGATTCAACAATACCACTATAGGAATACCAGTTGGGAAGCATAATGAATTTCTATAAACATTTTACAAAGTTAAAACCAGATGGGGCATTGGATACACTCAAAAAAACTAGAGGAAAACTAAAGGTAAATCTTTTGATTCAACAATACCACTATAGGAATACCAGTTGGGAATCATGATGAATTTTTATGAACATTTTACAAAGTTAAAACCAGTTGGGGCATACATTCAAACTTCTGCAAGTGTTTTCAAGATCATTATCACAAAGGTGAGAAGACTCTAGGAAGATAGACTTTTAATCTAGTTATATGCTATAGGAAGCTGCTGAGTGGGGGAACCATCCATTCGGAAGAGTTTACCTCATCAGATGATTTTCAGGAGAAATTCAAGTGTAACTACTGGTATAAGAAAATATAAGAGAAATTGATGCTGGAATTCAGTTCATGGGGTAGTTTCAAGAAGTACACACAGTGGCACCTAACAAGACCGAAGTATTTAGATAACCCAATATATGAAGTAAATTTAGCAAAGGTATTGGTAAGGTGTTTACCATATTATGTAAGAAAGAAAATTTTATGTAGAGGTTTCATTTGTTGAAAATATAGGCACGATGAATAATGAGCACAATAATCCCAGTTAAAAGGATACATGCCAGGGAGAAGGTAGATTTAACACTAAATACCAGAGAGGTTAATTACTGTCCGGCAAATAAAAGTCAGAATAGTAAATCGAAACAACAAAGATGGGGAGAACAAAGTGCTGATACACAAATGTTTACAAATAGTGGCCTCAAGGAAGGTGCTAGAATAGTGAAGTATTTTTTGACAAACCAAACAACAACAACAGTAACAGAAAACGATGGATGTCATAGTCAAGGGACACAATTCAGGATATGTCAAATTAAGTGCAGGCCCATATGAAAAGAAGTTGGTTGCTTTTAGTCAGGAAACACCAATATACAATTGGTTACTCGCTGAAGAAGACAAAGAAACAATTATAGAGTGACGATCTGGAAGTGAGTGTGAACATAGATTTGGGAAATGAAATTTCCCGTGTATCTGTGTCTTTGTTGGAAGTATTAAAACAATAGAGTGTATCCAATACTGCCAGTTAGTGGAGCATACATAGTAGAAATAACTGGAAGCAAAGCAAGACAAATTAAGCATGAAGTGTGGTTACTGATAACATCAAATAATTTTACGTCTATGCAGAAATGCTTGGTAGTGCCTAATGTAAATTTGCAGTTGTTCCTAGGTATTGATTGGCTGATAAGATTTAAAGTAATACTGGATTTTTCAGCACATATATTAACATGTACTTATCAAGATCAGTATTATAGCACCATGTAGTGGGAAGATTACTGGTAATACAGACATATAACATCCACCTTTTAACAACAAGCACCATGACGGATTTATAGATACACAAAGTACACTGCAAGAACTAATTAGGATGAAAGATTATGAATCTGGAGTACTTGGAAACTATGTTTGTAGTTTTAAGATCAAACATAAACTGCCTTTTTTCTATAAACCCAATTCGGTACCATTAAGTACAAAAGGAGATTAACAAAACGTTTAGGAGGAGGACTAATAGAAAGGAGTTCTAGTGTATCCAATAACCTGTTATTAGTAGTGTGTAAAAGGATGGGGGGAGGGACAGTGCGTCTAAAATTGAATGCATGTACTCTAAATAAGCACATAGATCCTGAGAGAGATCAAACAGTCAGTATAGACAAAATATTGATGAAGTTCGAGCAAGCAAAGTATTTTAGGTTGATGGGTCTCACATTGGGTATTGACAAATCAAAATTGGTGTCAATTCAAAGAAACTGACTTTTTTAAAGGGTAAGTCATACCAATTTAGAGTGTTATCCTTTTGATTAAATATCTCAGTGTTGCTATTCATAAGAGCCTTGGATGCTTAGCTGGGTACAGGTTTATTAAAATAACTAATAAGCTATGTAGATGACATAATCCAAGTGTCCAAGACATGGGGAGAACATTGTGATTTACTGATTAGAACATTAGAAAGGTTTTACATCAAATATATCACTATAAGACTGTCAAAGTCTACTTTTGGGACAGAAGAACTTAAGTTTCTTGGTCACTTGGTAGGCATAAATGGAATAAAAGCAGATCCAAACAGGAAACGAGCCATAAAATGTCTATAAACTAAAAGTACAAAACAATTGAAAGCATTTCTGGAACTAGCAGGACTCTATAGGAAATAGATTTGAGGTCAGACCTTGAATAATCATAAGCTATTAAACTTGTTGAAGGGGGTGGGGGAAAAAAAGTAAATGGATTTGAGGTAACGAAGAGTCTTAAGGCCTTTCATGAGATTAAAGTAGCTGTAGTAGAGGTAACCATTTTAAAACACCCACAGATGAACAAACCTGTTAAGTTAATTACTGACGCCGTAGAGTATGGAATATTGTGCATGTTATTTCAGTGAGGGTGGGATATTAGTATGGGAGAACATAAAAGAGGAAAACAGACAGGAAAAGTGGGAGGTAGCTGAAGTTTCATGGAGGGTACAGTCTTTATACAAGGTGAAATGAAAGGAGAGAAGTACTGAAGCACTCAATAAAGTAGCAGAAAAGGTGGGTGAGTTACTTTAAATTGGGAGTTATGGAAAAGTAATCCCCAATGAAGGAAGCTTGTGCCAGTTTCAGATGGACCCAAAGAAGGGAGGATCCCAACCACTTTCCGGGTAAGCAAACCCCAAAGAAGGGAGTGTATGCCAGGTTCGAGTGGATTCATGAAAGGGAGGATTCCAACCACATTAGAAGAAAGGAGAGGTACTTTACACTGACCTGGCCTGCAAAATAAAAGGATAAGAGTGCTGAATCCATGGAAATACAGCCTACAACAAGGGAGAAATGTTTAAGTGTAATATTCATGAAGAAAAGGAATAAAGATCCTGCTTGAGGTAGCATCTCCTCCAAAGTGGATAATAAATTGAGAAAGTAAAAATTATCTAACTCTCTAGTTTACCATGAGTAATTGACTCTTTGTAATCTTATGTTTGATCTTAAAATTTTGTACAATAATTGCTTCCTCCAGAGGTAAGAAAAATTAATGGTTAAAGAGCTGAAAGTGCTCTGGAAAAAAAAAGGCAATGAAATTACGGCTCATTCAATGCCACTTTGCCATCCAAAGTAGAGGAGCTCTTAAATATAAAAGAAAAGAGTGCATGACAATTCTAATTAGAGGATATGTATATTTGCATTGATTAACTGCAAAGTGTATGATCAAGACACCTTATCTCTTAGTGGAGGGATATGTAGTAATCCATGGCATTCACAGAAGGGCGTGTACCATGCACGTCAAATATAAAGCTCAGGGCAAAGATGTGTGTGATCGCAATTAGTTTGTAAACATTGAGCCACATACTGTGGGAAAGCACTACTCAATTGGTGCGAAATCTACCTGCTGGATAGGATTTGTAATCACTGTGGAGCAAGGAGGAACGAAGGAGCTCTGGTACCTTGGAAGATCTCTGACACCAAGGAAGACGAATATGATGTACATAAGTGATAGTTATGTACAGAATGTTAACGAGGTGTCTTTGAGACAGAAATTATTAGTTGGTTATGGGGGTAGTAACATTCTATGTAACATGTAGCTGCTTATGAGTTTTTGACAATATACAGAGTTAATTGGACTTTATTTGAGTAGAGGAGCAATATTTTGTTTTACAGCCAATTCACTTATACAAATGTGGAAGGAAGAAAGAAGTTCGATGCCAAGGAAGAACAGGGCACAGCTTAGCTGGATGCTGAGATAAATCACAAGAGTTGAGATAAATCACAAGAGTTGCAAGGACGAATCTCTACACCAATCTAATAAGGGAATGTTATGGTTGTGATGTTAAGTGTAACTGCATGGAGTAATAGGTCTAGAACAGACGTTGCCTGAACAGTCAAAACATCGCCACACAAGCTTAATACAGCAGTCATCAGCATTTAATAAACACTCAAAAATGCCATGAGTAATGAGGATATTAGGGAAGGGGCACTACATTTGTAGTGTGTGGATAAGTTGAGAATTTGGCTCTGATGGGAGGGATGCTGCAGTAGTCCATGCAGTTGCAATGACCACTGTGTTCGGATGGTGCAGTGGTCAGGGCATCTGCTTAATAAGTACAAGAGCCAGGTTTGAATCCTGGTTTCGCACAACTTTTCAACTTTCCCCACTGATCTGACCAATGACCACTTGCAGCCAATGTCTGTAATTCCCTTTTTTTTTTGCCTGGAGAGGCTTTGGAATCACAACCATGGAGATGGTAGTGGCAGTGCTAGGACAGTGGACTACACTGAACCTTTGGCAGGGTTGGGAGCTCCTCAATGCTGGCAGCCACAGCCTTTTCTGGCGTTCTGGGCAGAGGTATGGTCTTTGAGGTAACTGTAGCAGCACAAGTGCACTGACAAATGCAGGTACTAATGCTGACACTACCAACCTCCATTTGTGTACAGCACTGGTCTTCTGAACTGGTTGTTTAAGAACAGAAGCAAAGGAGGTAGTGAACATGGGGGGCTGCCAGGCCTTACAGATATTTTTAGCCTTACCATACAGGATGAAATTAATTGTTTTAATTTCCAGTATCCTCCTTTCTTCAAGGAAGACACTGCAGTATCTACTCCAGAGAGGTGATCCCCAGAGTAGTTCACACACTTCAAAGGAGATCAACAACTGACTCCTGGGCAGCTGTACCACATTTGCCACAAGTGGTTTCTACCTTACACCCAGGAGTGGTATACCCAAAGCACTGGCATTTAAAGCACCACATGGCGTTCGGGACATAAGGCTGCATGCCTAGGTGGAGAAAACCTGCCTTGACAGGCTCTGGAAGTTTCATGGTGTTGAAAGTCAGTATGAACAGGCCTGATTTCACTTGATTACCATCCACTCTTTTCATTAGGTTTTGCACGTCAACAATGCCTTATTAGGTCCAATCAACTTTCAGTTCTTTTCTGGGAAAGTACACCTTTGCTGTAGTTCACAGAGTTGTAGAGTTTAGTTTCTACTGCATGCTCCTCAAGGCATTGAGTTTTCTGGAGGTCCTTTACTTGTTGGGAACTAGGTGTTTCTACCAACAGCATCCCATTGCGCAATAGCCTGACAGCTTTTAAAAGGCCAGCAATCCCCTGTAAACCCTTCTGAATCTAGAAAAGGAAAAGCTTCTCAAACTAACTACTATAAACACAGTCTGACCAACAGCATGCATTCCGTTACTATTAACATGAGCACTCTGAAAAATCCCTATCTCAGGAGGACTGGCTACACAAGCCCTCATGTTGAATTGCATGCCCATACCAGAGGTGTACACATTCCACTTTTAACCTGTCCCTGCTTGCCTGGTAGATAGACATGCAAGCTGCCGCATGTTAGCAGTGCAATGGGCTGGCAGCTTCACTCCCCTCCAAGCCACGCCATGCCCAACTCAAGCGCACGCTAAAGAAGTCTTTCTTGCCTGCCCATCTTTCCACTGTGCTACTCTACGACACAGTTTATTGTGTACACTTCCAATGTAGTGTTATGAGTAGAGTTCGGAGGTTGATGGAAAGTATTTTTTTACCCGAGTATCACAAGATGAGACTCAATGAAATATAGATTGATTTTGGGTCACTGTAGGCCAGAAAATGGTTGATTTTATTTGAACTTTTTTTCCTTTTTAGTGTATTTTGGGTTTATGTACTGCATTTATTTTGATATGAATGATTTTCTCTGAAACTTCACTGTCTTTCAACTAGTACTGGCTATTCTCAATTTGAAGCATCATCAGGTAACCTCTAATACATGTTTTCTTTAGTAGGAAGAACCATCTCTGAAAGTTGAGATCACTGCATCTAAGAACCTGAAGATGTCTATTATATTGCAACGGAACTAAAGTTAGGTTTTGGAAGTCTACTTTTTGTAACCTTCGTATATTTCTGCCAAATATGACCCCAGTTACAACACTTAATTTTTCCAGATGTGTGTTGCAGGTTCACTGAATTCATTCTAAATGGCAAAACAGTTCATTCAAAATTTCCCAAATTCATTCTAGCCAACACAAAGTTTGTTTTGCATACTGTGTTAATCTAAAAAGTATATGCCTGAAAGAAGCAACTATTCTTTCATGCTAAGGTTTCTTCGCACTATGTCAGTTACCACCAGAATGTGGTTTTAATATCCACTGAGCCACATTTTTTGCTATCTGAATCAGTGTTTACCCTAAATTTAGAAAGCCTCTCAATGCTTCGGCCTCAAGTCCTTAGTACACAGTTCCACACAGTTGTCAGCCACTAAGTCTTTGACTTCTTTCAAAATACATAGGTTGGAACTTAAATAGTGGCAACACTGCTGTGGAGACACTATGCAATGGACTCTACTATTGTCACTGATAGCACATGTTGTTGATATACCTACCGTACCTCCGAGCCCATCCCATGTGCCCGCAATCGAGGGAAAAACAGCCACTTGTGAGCAAGCTGTCTAATGTAACAGTGTCACTCTGTTTTCGAAACAGGAACAATGGAGTTGGATCAAGATTGAATGGGCCAGAGGTCATACAGCACGACAGCGTCATCGAAGTCTTCAAGAGGTATGCGGGGAATCGGCATTGCCGTACAGAACAGTGGTGCGTTGGGTAAAAGCCTTCAACAAAGGTCGGCAAACTGTGGCAGACATGCATCAGGCAGGTCATCCTAGTGTCTCTGAAAAAGAAGTGCACGCTGTTGCCGCGTTAGTGGACAGTGATCGACGCCATATGATTCGTGAGCTCGCCCACGAAACCGGATTAGCGCATACAAGTGTGCCTGGCATCCTGAAGAAATGCCTGGGCACGTGAAAAATTGCATCACGATGGGTTCCGCAAGACTTGACAGAAATGCAAAAATGGATGCTCAGATGCACTTTGAGCACTACGAGTGCGAAGGAGAGGCTTTTTTACACTGTATCTTAATACTGAATGAGACATGGTCACATCGTGCCAAAACTGGAACGCCAATCCAACGAATGATGTCATTATGGGTTGCCGCGAAAGTTGAAAGTGCATCAAAGCCCCAGTATGGTGAAAGTTATGGTGATCCTTGTGTACGACTGTGATGGTGTTATTTTAACACATTACATTCCTCCATGGCAGACTGTCTGTGCACAGTATTACTGTTCATTTTTGGAGCATCACTTGTGAGCAGCTCTGCAGAAGCGGTGACACTTTCTGCGCAACCCACCCATCATTTTGTATGAAAATGTGCAGGCGCATACAGTGCATGCTGCAGCTGCTCTGTTCCGTCGATGGGACTGGGAAGTTGGTGACTACTTCGAAGGACAGTAACAGGTGCAAACATGTAACTCTTTTGTATCAGTTGTGAATAAATAGTTGCCACTATTTAAGTTCCAACCCTCATATTTATGGACTGAGGAAATCGCTGGTCAAATTTACAACCATGTCATAAAACACTCAAGGTTCCTGAAAGAGTGTTAATTAACTTTTTATACAATTTATATTGAGAGACACCTACTGCTTTATTGGAGCTGCCCCATAAACTCATGAAAACTTTTCCCCTGCTGGACTTGAGCTCCTTTTCATGTCTGGTATATATTCCCCAGTCTTAATTTCTCCTCAGCCTCCTCCAAGTTCGGTTTGTTTATTTTGCTGCTCACACAGTTATGATAAATGAGCTGCAATGAAACTACCTACCCAAACATATATCTGGCTAGTCATAGTGGATTAACAGTGCAACCTTTTGTCAGGTGTAGCAGGCTGAATGGGTTCTGTGAAGCTTGCACTTGTGGGAACCCAAGTTGGCCTACTCTAACCACTGTGCTTCAATACACATGTATTCATGCATCTGTGCTGCGGCAGATTGAACTGTTTTAATGGTTGCAGTGGAGATAGGGGAAGGCAGGATGGAAGGAGAATTTGTACACCTCTGGCTGATACCCACCAGTGGCCCACCTATTCCACTGGGAGTGAAACATTTCATTTCAAGCATTCCATCTCAGTTCCACAATCAGTTAGGGAAATACAACAGATCCACTCACAACAGAGATGTGTGTGCCTGAGTAAGCCTTATACAATTGAGGTGCAGCAGATTCCCCGGAAGTTGTCCACCAACAACTGTTCCACCACAACAGCCATGCACCTCATCGGCATGCAGTACACTTTGAAATTGAGGTTTTTTCCTTTTGTAGAGGTTTTTCCACCCTCGTGATCTGGGTGATCAAACAAAGATCCCCGTTCCCTGTGACACACAATGTTCCAGTGCCACACAATATGGTGGTCACTGAAGCATGTACAGAGCTTATGGTGACAGATGATTGGTAGTGCTTACCAGATCCCCAGCTCAGGAATCCCAGTGTTGCCAAGACCATCCTAGAAAACAAATTCTGAGCCTCAGAGGGCTGATTATTTTGATGAAACCATAACTAACATATACCAAAATGGATTTACTTAACTTGGCATGCTTTAAAAGTATAAAGTGCAATTTGCCTTTTTGTTATGCTGCTATTGTGTAAACCACGCCGCGAGAATGAGCTCTGCGGTTTGCCAATATTTCTGTCAACATGTTTTGGGATCAAAGATCACGCCACACAGCCGAATACCACAGATAAATTTCACATCTTCTTTGGAGTCGTATGATGTAAAATAGGATAGTCAGACATATATGTGTGTGTGCAATATATGCAACATACACGTATGTGGGTGAAGCTGTGTGTTAAAAACTAATATAACACTTATATGTGTCAAGAGAAGCTGTAATCTATAATTTTTCTCTTGCAATTTCTAGAACGACAATGTAAGATTTTCATGGCCTCAGTAAGTAGTAAGTTCAGTCACTGTGTGTGTGTGTGTGTGTGTGTGTGTGTGTGTGGCAGGGGGTGGGGATGCTTCATTACATTGCCCTTCAGTTTTCATAAATTAATGTTAGTTTATGTGAAACAGTGCCATATCAAAACATGAGAATGTGTTTCATGCTGTTACTGCTTCTCGACAGTGCCGTCACAGCCAATCACGGTCAAATGCATTGGCACAACCTTCTATGTAGTAACCTTGGGTTTAGGTAGCAGTAATGTGTAGTGATGAGATTTGTACTGGACATGCCAGCATGGAGATGTGCATCAGTCTTCGAGCTGAGAACGACAACTTGCATTCAGTGTCCTCTTTGTAAGTTAGTACTCCCTACAGTTTACCAACACCAATGGAAGTCTTTGATATAATTTGTAAAGTCTGTTACCGTCCTAATCAAATTAGGGAAAGAAATTATAAAACAAACTGACAAAAAATTGGGTTTGTTGATAGAACACATCCGGAGGCATCAAGAAACTGTCAGTTTGGTAATGGAGGGTAAAAATTTACAAGGAGTTGGTTGGTTGGTTGATTTGAGGGAGGGGACCAAACAGTGAGGTCATCAGTCACATCAGATTATGCAAGGGTGGGGAAGGAAGTTGGCCATGCTCTTTCAAAAGAATCTCATCCCGGTTTTTGCCTGAAGCAGTTTAGAGAAATCGCAGAAAACTTAAATCAGGATGGCCAGATGCTGGTTTGAACCATGTCCTCCTGAATGAAAGTCCATTGTGCTGACCCTGTGTGGAAAGAGACCAAGTATCAAATACAGTAAGGAACTTCCAATAAATGCAAGTTGCAGCATTTATGCACAGATTAAGACGTTAGCTCAGGGAGCAGAATAGGATAGAGCGAAGTCTGCATGAAACCAGTCTTTGGACCAAGACCACCAAAAACAACAACATAACACTGGCATCTGAAATCATCGAAGAGTAACATACTACTCAAACGCGTATAGGTGTATCTGGTTGGAACTAGTGCTACTGGACTGCAGAATATACTCAGGTAGCTGCCTGTTCAGAACTTTTTGTGATATTAGCTGTATGTATAGGAGTTATACTTCTTTTTATAAAGAATAAGGATAACAAGTTTGACATTTTCAAACAATGGAAAATCCAGGATGGTATGTAACATCTCGGCATCTCTGCTATATGGTGAGAAGCAACTTTCCTACTCATAAGACTAATACTTTTATGTTCCTTGTGAATCAAGTGGCTAAGGCAAAGACAAAAGTTGTAGTTTAACATATCAACTGCATCAGAAAGGGAACACCACCTAAGTCAGATTACAACTCAGACAGAAACTGACTGTCCCGATAAAGAAACTATCAACCAATCAGCATGTAAGGAAACCACAGAAAATTTGAATCAGAATGGCTGAACCAAAATATGAATTCCACTTCACACACTGTGATTAAGCCAACATCTCCCCTTTTAAATCAAGTTCCGTTGGGCCTAATGTTATTCGCTGAACTATACACAGAGCTCATGGTGATAAAATCTGTGGAGGCTTTGAGCTAACACTACCAACAGACCCTAGCATTTGCCAGACCAAATATGATTCAGTTCTCACCATTTACCACCACCTACGAGATGTGCAAATTTATGGTCAAAATGAGAACTGACCTCCTCCAACCTTTAAGTTCTTTGCTGCTTTTATTGAAAACTGGAAGAATAAAAGTAATTAAAGAGAAGTGTAAGCCCAGCAGAAATACATACATAAATGCATTGATGTGTCATTGATAAAATAACAGTGTGTATGTTTTGTTTTGATATGATGGTTTGTTAGTAATTTCTAAATTAGGAATAAATAATACTATTTTCTCACAGGCTGTAGAATTTCACTGAATTTGCTCCTCTTTATTGTTGCTAGGACAGCTTTCCTCCCCTTTAAGTAAGTTTTCATGAAATCTCCAGCATTTGGAAAAGAGAACCAAAAACTCGAAGCTGATCTTAATGTTAGCAGACCACATCCAAACAAAAATCTGTAAAAAATTCAAACTATGTAAAAGGCACAATTTCTTCATTTAGTGTTTCCTATTGTATTATTAATTTAGAAATAAAACAACAGAAAGTCCAGCATGGAATAATATCAATATGAATAGGATAGATTGCTACTCACCATATAGAGGTGGCTCGAGTTGCAGACATGCACTTTTCATTGTGCATATCTGTGACTCAAAGCCTCTTCTATATGGTGAGTAGCACTCTATCTTTTTCATATCATCGTTAATTTAGATATAATATTTATAAGGAATATTTTCACCAAAATTTAACCACTATTAAATACACACAAACAATAAAGACAGGTTAGCAAGCCGCAGCAGTAGTAATTATATATATTAGCTTTAATCCTTTGCACTCCAGACACAGGGCATCTCAGCGCACTCTTATTTTAATTGTGGCCAGCCAGGTGGCGAGCACACCACAGAGAATTGCGAGAGTCATTTTGTGAAAACAGCGAGGCCACTGACCAACAATTAGGGTACGCATCAAAAAGTGCACTTTTAGATAAATTTACATAAGCATTACAGTACAAAACTTTTCATTGTATGAAAGTTTTTAAGCTCTTCTCAGTGGACTTTCCATTTTAATTTCACTTTAACTGTTTACAAATGAAGCACCATTATCATCAAAATCATTGTCACTGTCTTTTTCACTTAGACATCTCTCTAAATGCTCTACAATCTCTTCCTCAGAAAGGACTGTGCACGGAGAATTAACCATTTCACACCTACTAACTTGAACATAATAATTACAACTTCTCTCTCAACACAACTGCTACAGCTTGACACCAAGTTAACTCAGGCTTCTCTAGATGACAGTACTGTTCAGTACTGAAGAGCATAGTACAGTCAGATTCAAGAACGAAGCATGTGAGAACTACAAAAAATTAGGTCAAATGACGCTCGAAATCAGAGGGGAAAACAAAATTCGCAATGCTGAGTGCCACTTGCCATTGGAGTGCTAGGAATTAACAGGAGATTCCTGGAAAGTGCTGGAGGAAATCAGAGAAGACACAGGAGGGAAGGATGAAATGTCATATATTGCAAGGATAACTTATTTTTAGTTAATGCAAAATGTTAACAATCCAACATACAAATGAAGCACCGAGTTGGCAATTGGCACATAAACAAAACAGATATCATAGCTAGCTTTTGGACAAATCAATCGTGTAGTTGAGCTGCAGTGCCTGCACAATGTACTTAATGTGGACAATGTGGTGTAGCTTTGCTCCAGTAAGTCTAAACAAGAATTCATCCAACAGCTAGCAACATTCTCAGTGTGGTTCATGTGCCAATTGACATTTCAACACCTCAGCTATATGGTGGGTTGTTACCTTTACTCCTGTTATTTACTGTTTATTATTTTTATGTTCGTTTATACATTTTCTTCCAATCTGCCTTTCCATCCCATTTCACTCACTTTCCTGGCAATTTTCTCTAATTACTGATTAGTCTTATGTGCTCTGAATATTTCCTATTTTACAACAAGAATGAATCTCAGATTCCAAAAGACACTGATTTTTAGGTTACGTGTATCGACCGGTTTCTGGAGCTACTTAGTAAGGCCCATATTTGTTCCTTTCATACAGTCCACAACAGAATTAAAGGGTCACTTTTTGAAACCATTCATTTTCTCCAGATGTGCCAGAGAAGTTTGAAATTTGGTTCGAAGTTGCCAACAACCTTCCTTTGTAATGGTGCAAAAGCACAGTTCTCTGTGACATCACAGGCTTGGTGAAGCTTCAAAAAGCAAGGTGTATATACATGAATAAGAGAAAGGCTTGAGCTGAGACATTCATATGAGGTGTAAAATGGGTAATGATGTTGTATTAGCACCAAATTTCACCATAATTATGTCCAATGTCACTGTCCATATGGCACACCATGGGAAGATCACCACTTCCCGCCCCCTCCTCCCCTTAACCACATCTCATCCCTTCAATTGACACTTCTGCAATGGAAGACAGAACTGTGATGGCCAGTGTTGAAATAATGCAGCCTTCTTATGGTTAGCTGAGGAAAACATCTGAAACACCGTCACTCAGACTCATTGCAGAAAGACCTCAGGGGATGGCGTCAATAAAACCATCCCTTCCCTTGGGGCATTGATTTACACACATTTTGTGACTGAAAACGAGTTTGCAATGCAATATGCTACAGACCATTGTTATTGACAACCTTTGACACTGTTGTTATCCCCCCCCCCCCCCCCCAATGATTCAACCCTTCTCTAAGGACACCATAGAGCTGCAACCCCGTTAATGTGATCTGAACCCTTTGGAGTGTAGTGTTACCATGATTTTTGCTTTGGTATACAGGGTGGAACCACTATGGACCATTCAAATCCAATCAAGGAAATTTGAATGTGATCTGCAGCAGCGAAGAGTGTTTCTGCTGTTTCAACCCTCTTATGGTGTCATCAAGGAGGGGGAGGGGAGGGCATTGACATTCGCATGAATAAAACAGCAAAGGGTCCCTCTAAGACTCCCCCAACTCGGCAACATCCCTCAGTGCCATCCACACATCTTTCTTGAGTGCTTTAAAAATGTACCTTTATGGAGACAACCCTCGACCAATTCCTAAGCACCTGTGGACGGGCAACTCCTTAGACACTGCTCGTATTCAGCACACCTGCAAGCACGCACAAGAGCAACAGTGTAGCACAACTCAGATGAAGGGTGTCACTGGTTTATTTGCTCACAGGTGCCTAGAAATCAATCAAGGCTTGTCTCTGTACAAGTATATTTTTAAAGTGCTCAGCAAAGGTGCATAGGTGGCACCGAGGGTGTTGCCAAACTGGGGGAGGGCGGTGGGGGTCTTATGAGGCACTGTTTACTGTTTTCTTCATGCAACTGTCAAAGTCGCAACCTGCCCCTCCCCCTCTCAATCATGCCATAGAACAGCGTGAAACAGGAGGGCTGAAGAAACAAATGACCTTTGCTGCTTCGGATAACCTTCAAATTTCACTGAATGGTTCTGAATGGCCCTAGTGTTTCCATCCTGTATACCAGAGCAGAAATTGTGGTCATGCTACACTCCAAAGGGATCAGATTAGGTCCAATGAAGTTGCAGCCCCACAGTGTCCTTAGAGAAGGGTTTAATCATTTGTAGGGTGTCTGAGGTTGTCAAGAATGTCATTCTGTTTCATACTGCACTACAAACTGTTGTTTTTGACAGCAAAATGTGTGTAAGATGATGATGATGATGATGATGATGATGATGATGATAGTGTTGTTGTTGTTGTTGTTGTTGTTGGTGGTGGTGGTGGTGGTGGTGACTTGAGGTGAGGGGCACTCGACATCATGGTCATCAGCACCCTGATGAAAAGTCATGGGTGGGGCGAAGGCTGTCCCCACATGCGGAGCAGTTTATAATGCATTAAAGTCTGCCTCCCTGCCCGACAAATTTAGGGATGAGGCCTGACAGTTCACAAAATTTTCCCACCCTTGTAACACTGGAATCAGTACCTGCAAGGATGGTGGGCAAATCTCCATCGAGACTGAAGGGCTGTCCTAATACCAGTATATAGGACACACAGCCACAATATGCTGAACTGAAAGTGGCACACCACAAACTTCAAAGAGTGGTGGATCCTCCCACTGGAGGAGGAAGCCTTGTGTTAAAGGACTATGCTTGATGCACAATCTGGTAAGCAGAACCTCCTTTCAGCAGTGATGCTGACATGAAGTCCGAAATGCCTTTGTGGTCGATTTGAGCAAACATATTTTGTTGTCTGTCACCTTCAACCATTCAGTCTCCCACTGACGCATGATGCGTCTGTCAGAAAATGAGATGATGGCATGCAGTGGGATGAGACACTGATGGACAGTACCATGCCAACATACTTCCTTAGTGGCTTAGTTGGCCATGTTGTAGGCCTGTATCCCAGTGAAAGATCACCTCCTTGCCATGGTGTTGGAGCTGCTGTAAGAAGTCATGGATGAGCTGAATCAGCGGGTCTACTGGATACATTCGGTTAAGTGCTTGCAGTGCACTAAGAGAGTCAGAACAGACAAGAAATCTTGTACGGTGATGTCTGTGAACCCTCTCCAGTGCCATCAGAATGCCATATAATTCCGCATCATAATTTGTAAATTGTTCTGGGAGTCGCACTTTAAAAACCCTATCAGGGAAAACAGTAAAACAACTGAGGACATCCTCTTGCTGGGACCCATCTGTATAAACAATGGTTTTAACTCCAGTATGTACAGAAAATGAACAACAACAAAGTTGTAAAAACAAAATCTGGAGTACAAGTTTTGGGTCTCTGAAGACGCCAAGGTGGCAATGCGTTCCATACCTGGTTGTGTATTTTGATGCCTGATAGATCCAGATCCTTAAGACCGTCTGTAGCATGTATCCCAAATGGGTGGGTTACATGAGGCCGATTCCTGAACAGTCGTTAAAAGGTGGGTTAGACCACTGAACTAAATATCAAGGAGTGAGATGACGCTGAGATTTTCAATGCCTGTCGAGCCAAAAGGATATGTTGCCGAATCCAGAGTGGTGGTTCACCAGCCTATGCACACACATTCTGAATTGGGCTGGTCCAAAAGGATCCACTCAATATCCAAATGTGTTCATGGTGGATAGCATCTAGCATCTTGAGGTAGGAAGGACAGGCTCATCCATTGACCAGGCTGCCAAAATATAAAATTGATCAAACAAATGTCCTTTAATACTACAGGAGCTGGGACTTGTCAGCTCCCCGTGGTTTTTCTGTTAAGGCATTTCAAAATATCCAATGACTGGAAGGTTCATAGGTCTTTCAGGTGTGGAAGCCAAGTTAATTTTGAGTCAAATAATAAACCCAAAAAGTGTACAGTGTCTTGGAAACATAAAATGTTGTCCCTCATTGTGAGCACTGGATGGTTAAAACTTCAACGAGCACGGTTAAAATTGACAAATGTAATCTTCTTGGGTGAGAACTGAAAACCAGTTGTCCTGGACCAGGTTTCTAGCCTCCTAATGGTCAACTGTAGCTGCCTCACCATTGTTATAAGATCAGAGGAAGAGTACAAGATTGCAAAGTCATCCACAAACAGAGAGCTTTTGGCAGGGCTCCTCACTGCGGAGGAAATGCCATTGATAGCAATAGCAAACAATGTGACACTGAGGACACTGCCTTGGGAGGACCCAGTTCTCTAGAACACAGCAGTATGACATGGCATCGCCAACACGATATTGAAAATGCCAGTCCTCGAGAAAGGATTGGATAAGAAGCGGCAGATGTCCACGTAGTCCCCATTCATGAAGTTGGCGAAGGATGTTGTACCTCCAAGTAGTGTCATATGCTTTTTTGTGGTCAAAAAACACAAAAACCAAATGGTTTTGGGATAAGATGGACTCCTGTATTGCCGTCTCCAGTAGAAATAAGTTGTGAAGGGTGGAATTGTAGTGCCTGAAATCACACTGGGAGTGGTTCAGGTGACCTCAGAATTCAAGCAACCAGACAAGGCGGCGGTTGACCATACGTTCAAGAATCTTACCCATACAACTGGTAACGGCTACACTCCAGTAACTGTTAGGGGTGCTATGGTCCTTGCCTGGTTTCCGGAATGGAATTAATATTGCCTCCTTCCAAGTTGTGGGGTGCTGTCCACCAGATCTGACTGAAACCAGGGAGGAGCTGTCCTTTCATTTCAGGGCACAGATGACAAAGCATGGCATAATGGATCTCATCAGGTCCTGGAGCAAAGTCTCTGGCTACAGACAAAGCCGATTCCAGTTCCCACATGGAGAATGTAAGGATGTAGACTTCCTCATTATGAAGAAGAAATTGAGCTCCCTCATCTCTGTAGTCCTACGGAACACCTGAAAAGCAGGAGCTTGTCTGGATGACAAGAAGTCTCCAGTTAAAACCTGAGCCATGTCTTCTGGCATGTCCGCCAAGATCCCATTACTTGACAAGACTGTAATGGGATGTGTACTAACCTTGCCTGCAATCCGTCTTATTGATTCTCAGTCTTGTGCAATGAAAGTGGACCAATTAATCGAAGTCATGAATTTCTTCCAGGAAGCCCTCTTCCATTCTTTTATCACTCGCCTCCCATGTGCTCTCGCAGATCTGAAGGCATGAAGATTTTCTGTAGTTGGGCAGTGTTTGAAGTTCCACACAGCTCTTCGTCTGGCCCTGATTGCCAATTGACAGTTCGTCTTTCCACCAAGGTACAGGCCTTCATCTGAGGTGGTTACTCGACTGGGGGATGGACTCCACGGCAGCCTGTTGGATCTCTCAAGTGATATGGGTAACCATCTCCTGAGCACAAACCTTTTGTTCAAAAATAGAAAGGATCCACACTGGGAAGTGGTCACTAGATGTAAATCTGCAGCTACTTCCCACTGAAGTGAGTCTGCAATAGTTGGGGAACAAAAACAAAGGTCAACAGCTGAAAGAGTCCATGTATCTGTGGAAAAGTTATCACCTGACCCGCGTTCACAAGGCAGATATTCTCAGATTGTACGAGTCTCTCAATCATCTGGCACCTGGAGCAGGTGGTAGCCGAGCCCCATTGCACTGTGCTTTAAAGTCCCCCACAAGAAGGAATGGGCATGGGATTGCCTGGAAGAGTTCTGCCAGAGTATCTGCACCCAAAGCATTGTTAGGGGAAAGGTACAAAGAGCACACTGTGATTTTAAAGGGTTCAAGAACTTTCACGGCAATTGCTTGTATGGTCGTGGTAAGAGGGGCAGGAGAGGAGTCACATCTGTCATCAATGAAAACAACTCTACCTTTAGCCCTGTCTCCAGTAGTATAGTCCTTCCTGTATGGGTGGTAACCCCATAATGCAAGTGTGCCGATGACTTTAAGATATGTTTCTTGTAAGCAGATGCAGAACAGTTTCTCCTGGACCAGAAGCTGTAATTCTTCCAAATGTGAGCGACATCCATTCAAATTCCACTGCAACACAGATGGCCCTGTGGAAACCATTGTTTAGCGATGGTTGTTCTGTTCTTTGTCCCTCGGAGATGGTGATTTACCGGGGAGGTCAGGGGGAACATTAGCCAGTTCCTTGCTCTCTGGTTCCTGCAATTGGAAGTCCATATCCTCAAGAGCATAGTTCCCATCACAGAGGGAGAGAGCTCACTGATCTGAAGATTTAACTACCACTTTCTTGGACTTGGAGCTACTTTTTGAAAGATGTTACCTTTACTGGTGGGAGGAGGTGGTTACTGGGTTGTGGGGATGGCTTAGTTGATTTCTAATGATGGGTAGTGGCATGTGGCTTAGGTTGTAAGCCCATTACTGATGTCTTTTGAGTGACTTCAGTTTCAACTGGAGTGTTTCCCCCATAGGTACACCGACAATTGCATGTGCTCGTACCTGAATCTGTGGTCTGAGTTTGTGTGGAGGCATCACACTTAGCGATTGGAATCTTAAGGGCTGATGCAAAAGAAAGTAGCAAAAACTGGTGGTTGGATAGCTTTGAAAGATTTTTTAGCTTCACCATAGGGTACGTGTCTCTTGACTTTCAACTCCTGGATTTTGTTGTAAACCTCACACTTTCTGCTCCACACTGGGTGATCCCTGGAGCAGTTTACACATTTTGGAGGAAGTGTACAAGAATTGCCTCATTCCTGAGCTGACCCTCCACAGTTGTAACATGTAGCCCTCCCAATGCATCCCATAGTGGTATGGCCAAATCTTTGACATTTGTAGCATCACACTGGGTTACGAACAAACGGGCGAACCTTAAGACGGATATAGCCTACAAGGATATGATCAGGTAATTCCGGAGTACTAAACATTAGAATAAATGTTGCTGATTTTTCTAATTTGCCATTGACACTCCTCATATACTTGTGCACTTTCACGATGCCCATATTTTTCCATTCTTCAAGCAACTCCACGGGGTCCACCTCCATTAGTTCGGAGCAGGTAACCACACCCTTACTGAAGTTAAGGGTGTTATGTGACTCAGACTCGACTGGGTTGTCAAATAAGGCTTTACATCCCAGCAGATATTTGGGGTGAATTAGCAGTTTCAACTAGAAGTGTTCCATTACACAGTCATTTGACACTTTTGAAGAGACCGAGCAATACCTTCCAATGCCTTGTGAATATAGAAAGGGGGTACCTTCTTAGAAGTTCCCCCAGTTTGCTTGATTACAATGAAAGTGTTATGGCACACTAATGTCCTGTTACTATGATTCTGAGACTTCTTTTTGGGAGGACTGACCAACCAAGTTCTCTTTGATGAGCATATGTAGGTACTACCTGACAGTACACCCAGCCTGTCAAGAGTAGTAGTTTGATGAGACCATTCCACAGGGATCCCATGAGACGCTAGGGAAACAACCATTTACCCAGGCAGAGCCCTACATGCCTGAGCAAGCTTCATACAACTGGGGGCGGCAGGTGTCCCAGAGGTTGCCCACTAGAGACTGTTTTACCTCAACAACCATTCACATCATATGCATGTAGCGTATGTTTTTTTTATATCGAGGCGTGTATCTTCCTAGCAGTCCAGGTGGTGAAGTCAAGACTCCCTTTCTCCAAAACACACAACATTCCACTGCTGCCCAGAGCTTATGGTGGCAGAGGGCTGGTGGTCCCCAGCTCAGGAACCCACGGGGTCACCAAGCCCAGAGTCAGCAAACAAATGCTGAGCCCCTAAGGGGAATGAACTGAGAGAAGGGGTCCTTTCATTGACCCTCTTTTATCTCACCTCCTGAGGCCTTTCCACCTCTATTCTTGTCCACCCATAAGAAAAATGGGCAATTTCAATGCTGGGTGTTGCGGTTCTGACCTCCATCATAAAGGCATCACGAGAAGGGGTGAGATGTGGGTGGGGGGGGGGGGGGCTGTGATGGTCTTCCCATGGTGCTTTGGCAAAAATTGTGGTTAAATTTGATGCCAATCTGACATCTTTAACCCACCTCACATGAACTTCTGAGTTCTAGTCTTCTTTTGCATGTGGCAACACCTACCCATTTGAAGATTTGCCGAGCTGGATGGTTACGTTGCGGGGTACCATGCTTTTGCATCATTATGGAGGAAGGTTGTAGACACTTTTGAGCCACATTTCAAATTTGTGCACTGCAGTGGAGGAAAATGACTGGGTTTCAAAAAATGTGACCCTTTAATTTTTTCCACAGTATATATTTAACTGAAATTAACTTTTATGATATAAACTTTGTTTCATGAGATTCTGTAAACAATGCTTCCTTGGACCTTAAACAATAATAATTATTGGAAGGTAGCGTATCTACCACATACACTGGAATTTGTAGTGATATATCACAGAAAATTAATCTGAAAAAATTACATTGCTGACGTACACTATCATTGATTGACTAATATGCGACAAAACATCAAAAAGTATAACTTTCCAATAACAATAATAATAAAATTTAACCACACAATTCTAGCCCGCCCCCCTCCCCCACACACACAGACAGACAGACACACGGAGAGAGAGAACTGAGGTACTGGCACAGCTCCAACAAACATAATAAATACCACAGACAAATGAGTAAGGGACAAGTAAGGCAATATGGTTTCTGCTGGGTAAAACCACTTGCACATTTGAAATAACTGTAAATTGGTGCACAGACAATAATCAAAGAGAAATACTGGGCTAACTGAAGTTGCTAGATGGAATCGGTACCATAGCTACCAGTAGGGCCACACAATCCCTTCAGGCCTCAGTGTGGAAGCCAGACAAAATGTGTTCCACATAACAGGAAAAAAGGCGTCTCCAGGCAAACCGAAGCCAAACTGCATGGGGAGGTAAACCTGAAGAACAAATCCTGGTCCAGTTGGCAGGGAGCTGATCAACACGCTTTTACAAATAGTAACTGCAAATACCAAAATGACACAAAACTACAATGAAAAGAAGCTGGGCAGATTATTGGAAGGAGACCTAGCAAGAAAAAGGACAGATTATAGGATAACAAAATATCGAAAGAAAAAAATAAAAAGTATAAAGCAGATATTTCTATAGGAACATGGGACACTAGTCTCTGTGCACTCTGGATGCCTTAAAAATATTGCTGGATAAACTAAAGAAACTTAAGAGTGGAATTGTAGCCCTCCAAGAAATATGCTGCACTGAGAATGGAAACCATAGATATGAGAAGCAAACTTATTTTATAATGGCTCCACGAAAGTACATGAATTGGACACACAATTCATTGTAAACAGCTAGATTAAACACCTAGTGATCCTGTTTTACAAGTGGAAGTCTAAAACTGTCAGTTTTAAGGATTAAGGGGGATTTTTTGATTACAGTATAATTATTGCTCAGGTTCAGAAAAAAATCTATTCTATAACTTCCTGATAAAATAGTAGCTGGACATTTCATTGCCCATGTGGAGAGAGAACAGATATTCAGACCAACAACCAGCCCACACAGTAAACACTCAACAATGATAACAGAATCAGATTAATTTCAATTGCAGCATCTCATAATATGTTTGTTGGTTTCATACAGTTCCCACATAAAAACATCCACAAAGAGACAGGGAAATCCCCTGATGCAACATAGTGCACCAAATGACAATATGCTGATATATACAACACAGATCAGACCAGCTTGATATGTGAGAAGATTCAGGAGCCCAAAAATTGACTCAGATCACTACCTGGTATGGGCCAGCATTAAAACAAGTATATCTAATACACCAAAAGTATTTGCAACAAACCATGCGCAACTGCCCTAAGGCGCCTGAAATTAAGAAATGACACCAAGAAGTACTAACAGAGGCACTGAAGGGAGAAAAGGAGCACAACAGTATTCAAGAAATGTGGGAAATGATTAAGATGGTAATTGAAGCTGCAGAACATGAAGCACTGGGAATAGAATTTAGACACAGGAGAAACCCATGGTTCGATGCTGAATGAAAGGCAGAAACTAAAGAATAGAATAAGGCATACAAGAAGACATTACAAAGCAACTGTATGAGAAGAATAAAGCAAGATTATGAAGAGAAAAGGAGAACTGAAGTAGATTTCACCAAGAAAAGAAAAGAGAATGACTGATAGTGTTAAATGGTGTGGCTATGGCTTCATAATGAAACTCTAATAGTAGCCTAGCCAAGGGTGAAAGTGGTTTCATCATACGCTAAGAGAAAGGATCTGTTAATGTGGTGTCACCGCCAGACACCACACTTGCTAGGTGGTAGCCTTTAAATCGGCCGCGGTCCATTAGTATACGTCGGACCCGCGTGTCGCCACTATCAGAGATTGCAGACCGAGCGCTGCCACACGGCAGGTCTAGAGAGACTTCCTAGCACTCACCCCAGTTGTACAACCGACTTTGCTAGCGATGGTTCACTGACAAAATACGCTCTCATTTGCCGAGACAATAGTTAGCATAGCCTTCAGCTACGTCATTTGCTACGACCTAGCAAGGCGCCATGGTCAGTTACTATTGATATTGTAAATAATGTACAGACAAGAGCTACGTTCAACATTAATGGATTAAAGTTAAGTATTCCACCAGCTACATCCTTTTTTTTAGTCTAACTTCCTTGTCCTGTTCCAGACCTCACGCCAGCCTGCTTGAGCTAAAACACGTGCCTTTCGACTTCCTCTTAGATTAGTGGGTTGGCCCTCTTGCCAATCCACAACATTTTGGCGACGAGGTTTTCCGCGTTCTTATCGATATTGCCCTGATTTACTTGTGTAATGGCTTTGCCACCATCTCCAGATGTACTGTCCAAATTTTATCGCTTACAGAATCAGCAGACGCAGGCATTACTGGACGCCCTTGGACAGCTCGTCCAGGGTCAACGAGCAATGCAAAACGATGCGGCAGCCGCCGCTCCACCGCTAACGCAGCCACAACACACTGTTGCACCAACTTTTCATCCTTTTGATGCTGCACTGGAAAGCTGGACGGAGTGATCACGCCAATTTGGATTCCATCTCGCCGCCTACAGAATTCAAGGTAATGAGCGGCAGCCTTTACTCCTTTCCTCCGTAGGCGTCCAAACGTACCGTGTGATAGTGAAATTATTTCCCCGACGCGAAATAGCAACTCTGTCCTACGACGAAATTTTGTCTGCATTAGATGCATATTTCAAAGAATCAGTCAATGTTGTTGCACAAAGGTATACCTTCTTTCGTACAAAACGTACGGCCGGTCAAACTAATCGGGAGTGGGTTGCAACCTTGCAAGGGCTTACTAGGGATTGTGCTTTTGAGTGTCAATGTGGACTCCCTTATTCAGATACTATGGTACGTGATGCAATTGCACAGAACGTTTCTGATGTTCGTATAAGGGAACAGATTTTGAAACTAGTCAATCCCTCCCTTCAACAAGTGATGGACATATTGGATCGACAGGACACACTTGACTTTGCTCAGGAATCATTTGAAACTTCACCAGCCGTGTGTCACATTAACCGGCCCACCGGGCACGCTGCACGGAACGGTAAACAGCCCTCGCGCCCGTCCGCGCAGCTGCCACCACGCTCTCAGTCACGTGTGCCGCGCAGGCAAGCAAATGCAGTGCTAAAATCATGCCCGCGGTGTGCTACTAGACATTCGCGTGAGAATTTCCCGTCACGCCAGGCTATTTGCTTTTTCTGTAATAAAAAAGGACATGTTCAGAGTGTTTGCCAGAAAAAGCTCAGAACGGACACTCACACCCATTCCAGGCCCTTTGCTTCGCGCCGTATTTGAACCAAGGATACTCAGGCTCGCGAAACTTCGCCCATGGAAATTCATGTAGTTCATTCCACTCCGCCCAGTGCCACTCTCTCTAACAGTGACTGTGTTCGTCCCACAAATTGTGTGCGTTGACATCGACGGAAATCCCGTCATGTCACAAATGATTCTGTACCAGTGTCAGTTCACGTTGCACAAGACAGTCGCTCTTGTCGTCAGCAGGACAATAAACTTTTTGTAGATTTGGACATTAATGGCCAAGTGATACCATTCCAGCTCGATACCGGAGCTGCAGTTTCATTGATCAATCAAGACACGTACAAACAGCTGGGCACACCTCCGTTGCGTGCCGCAAATGTTAAGCTAACTGCATATTCAGGTCACGGGCTCCCTGTGTTAGGACAGTGCAGCCTTCTTGCAACATACAAAGGACAAACAAAACTTGTGTCATTGTACGTCCTTTGTTCTTCTTCTGCAGTGAACTTGTTTGGTTTCGATTTATTTCAGTTGTTTAACTTGTCTATAGTAAATCAGGTCCTATCAGTGAACCAGACTGTGCCTTCAGACAGTGTTTCTCGTCTATGTGAAGAATTTGCAGACATTTTTGCACCGGGCCTTGGTTGCGCTAAGAACTATAAAGCACATTTGGAACTGAAAGTAAAGGCGCAACCGAAATTTTTCAGAGCGCGCAATGTTCCCCACGCATTGCGTGATGAGTTCGCAAAAACATTACACAATTTGGAATCGCAAGGTGTAATTGAACGTGTGCAGGCTTCTCTCTGGGCATCACCCTTAGTAATTTTGCAAAAACCTTCTGGAAAATTGAGACTTTGTGTGTACTTCAAGGCAACAGTGAATCCACAACTAGTGATTGCAACTTTTCCTTTACCCCGCCCGGAAGATCTTTTTGACAAACTGTGCCCGGGTAAATATTTTTCGAAGTTGGACCTAGCAGATGCGTACTTGCAAATACCGGTGGACGAAGAATCCCAGCGTGTTTTGGTGGTTAACACGCATCTTGGTTTGTATCGATTCAAACGACTGCCATTCAGGTGTGCATCCGCCCCTGCATTGTTTCAGCAATATCTGCAAACTGTTTGTGCGTCGGTCCCTACTGCAGCAAACTATCTGGACGATATTGTGATCTCCGGAAAGACGGAAGAAGAACATTTAGCCAATCTCAGAACATTATTTCAGGTCTTGCGACAAAATGGTCTTCGCTTGCGGAAGGACAAATGTGTGTTTTTTGCTCGTGACTTACCCTGCCTGGAACATGTACTCAATGCCCAAGGCATACATCCCAGTCCCGAGCACCTCCGTGCCATACAAGACTTGCCTTCGCCGCAGAATTTGAAGCAGCTACAGAGTGTGCTGGGAAAAATTAATTATTATCATCGGTATGTGCGCCACGCCTCTTCCATTTCAGCTCCGCTTCATCGCTTACGCCGTAAAGGTGTTCCGTTCGTCTGGATGACGGAATGCGAACGCGCCTTTCGCCAGCTGAAATCGGCGTTGCTTTCCAATACTTGCCTTACGCCATTCGATCCCCAGAAACCCCTTTTGTTGATGGTGGATGCATCGGATTTCGGGATCGGTGCTGTGCTTGCGCACAAAGATGGATCGCACGATCGCCCTATTGCCTTTGCGTCCAAATTGCTCTCATCTGCGCAAAGAAATTATTCACAGATCGAGAAAAAAGCATTGGCTCTCGTATTTGGTGTTACTAAGTTTCATGATTTCTTGTATGGTTGTCACTTTACCATCATCACAGACCACAAACCTTTGACATCGCTTTTTCATCCGAACAAGCCTGTACCTCCACGTACAGCGCAGAAATTCATTCGCTGGTCTATTTTCCTTTCGCAGTACTGCTACGATATCTTGTTTCGGTCCACTGCTAAGCACGGAAACGCCGATGCGTTGTCCCGTTTACTTGTTGCTGAGGATAGAGCATTCGATTCTTCCGAACTTGCTTGCACGTTCATTGATGCGGAAACCGATGACGTGGTCGAATAGTTTCCGATTGATTTTCGTCGTGTAGCTACAGCCACAGCTGCTGACCCTGTCCTTGCTACCATTCTGCATTTTGTTGCTACGCAATGGCCCTTGTCAAAGTCACGGATCGAGGATCCGTTGGTTCGCCGATTTTTTGCTCACAAGGAGAGACTTTCTGTACGACGTGGTGTTTTGCTGTTGCGTTCTGATAATGATGAGTCCAGGGTCATGGTCCAACGTTCGTTACAGTCCTCTGTCTTACGGCTTCTCCACCAAGGACATTGGGGTATAGTGAGAACGAACAACTTGCTCGTCAGCACTGTACTTGGTTCGGCATCGATGCTGCGATTACGAATATGTGCTCTTCTTGCATGGCGTGTGCCGAACAACAATCTGCACCGCCGCGGAAATTCTTTGCATGGCCAACAGCCACTTCCCCTTGGCAACGCTTACACATCGATTTTGCTGGTCCATTCTGGAATGCTCGATGGTTGGTTGTGGTAGATTCATTCAGTAATTTTCCTTTTGTTGCCCGGATGTCTTCCATGACGTCATCTGCCACCATCCAAGCGTTATCTGCTATCTTTTGCATTGAAGGTCTTCCGCAGACTATTGTTTCCGACAATGGCCCACAATTTAGGTCCGCAGGATTTCAGTCATTCTGAAAGGCCAATGGTATTCAACATCTGAGAACCGCGCCGTTTTCGCCGCACTCAAACGGTGCCGCTGAACAATTGGTCCAGACTTTCAAGTCACAGACGTTGAAGTTGAAAAAGTCGCATTCTCAGGAGAACGCGTTGTTGCTCTTTTTGTTCTCGTATCGCTCTCAGTCCCGAGATGGTCGCTCGCCGGCTGAGTTGCTCCACGGTCGTCCTCATCGAACCTTGATGTCTTTGCTACATCCGCCGCATCAGGTTCCTGTGCAGCGGCAGACACCTGCTTTTGCTCCGGGCGACGTTGTCTACTATCGTAACTATCGAGGTTCACGGCATTGGCTCGAAGGGCGCATTCTTCGCTGCCTCGGCCGCGCTACGTATCTGGTTTTGGGGGCCTCTGGTGAGGTGCGTCGGCATCTCAATCAGCTGCGCCTCTGTCGTCGCATGGGTTCTGCCGCTCCCCGTCTGCTTTCAGCGACGGTGCCGTCCGGTCAGCGCCCTGGGGACCCATCTACTGGCTCGCCTCAGCCCCAGGTGTTACTGACGCTGCCTTCCATTTTGCCCCATGGCGACGTGCTGCTGCCGCCGCCTGTTCTCCCGCTGGCGACGCCTGCAGTGGACGCGTCGCTGCAACCGCCAAGCGCCTCCCTGGGTCACGCGCCGCCGATCGCTTCCCGTGACCAGTTGTCCTCCGACATGGACCTCTTGCCCGCTCCGGACCATATGGCGTCTTCGCCCGTCGGGTGCCCCGGCCCGATGGAGGTCGACCCTTCGGCCCCTCCTGTCTCTCTACGGGCGCATACACCGAATGTTGGTGTGCACCCTGGAGTAGGTTTTCAGGCGTTTCCTAGCTCCCCTCGGACCGAATAGCAGGGTGCGGGTGGCACAGCCTCGCCTGTTGTTAGGCTCCCCACCTCGTCGCGTACGTCAACATGGGGTCCTCCCCACGGCGGGCGGAAGCCTTATAACACAACCGTACGCCGATTTGCGGGGGAGGAATGTGGTGTCACCGCCAGACACCACACTTGCTAGGTGGTAGCCTTTAAATCGGCCGCGGTCCGTTAGTATACGTCGGACCCGCGTGTCGCCACTATCAGAGATTGCAGACAGAGTGCCGCCACACGGCAGGTCTAGAGAGACTTACTAGCACTCGCTCCAGTTGTACAACCGACTTTGCTAGCGATGGTTCACTGACAAAATACGCTCTCATTTGCCGAGACAATAGTTAGCATAGCCTTCAGCTACGTCATTTGCTACGACATAGCAAGGCGCCATGTTCAGTTACTATTGATATTGTAAATAATGTACAGACAAGAGCTACGTTCAACATTAATGGATTAAAGTTAAGTATTCCACCAGCTACATCCTTTTTTATTAGTCTAACTTCCTTGTCCTGTTCCAGACCTCACGCCAGCCTGCGTGAGCTAAAACGCGTGCCTTTCGGCTTCCTCTTACATTAGTGGGTTGGCCCTCTTGCCAATCCACAAGAGTTAACAATGGCTCAAGTACTGATGACACAAGGAGTTCCTATGAACTGAACAAGCAGCAGCAAATGGAAAGAATCTGGTCCCTCCAGTAGTTGAAGAAGTAAGAACTTTGTTCAAATGACCAAATAACAAAGAAGCTGGAACAGCTGCAATCCCTGCAGAATTACTAAAACAGGGTAGTCAGAAACTGGAACAGCTCCTCTTAAAAATACTGATGTTGATCTGAGAAGTGAAGGGAGGTATTACGTGCGCTCTCTACAATAACGGAGATCAAATGGAGTGTGCAAACTATTGATGAGTTACATTCCTAAACGTGGAGTATAAAGTACTCACTAAGCCCATTTTACTGCCTCCATCTGATCATCCACACAGAAACATTCCTATACCAACATGGATTTTTCTCAGGAAAGCAAATGGTGGAGCAGTTTCTTTCACCTTGAGAGAAATCTTAGAAAAAAACAACTGAATCTGGAATTGGTACACACCACCTATTTGTTGACTTTAAAGATGCATATGATAGTGTGGATAAGAATAAATTATATACTGCCCTGAGAGAAATGGGAATATCTGATAAACTGTTGAAAATGTTGAGGATGACAATGAGCACTCCAAATAGCAGAGTCAGGGTTCTATGAGAATTAGCAGAGCCACTGGATATTCACTATGATGTAACATCAAGGAAAGGTCATAGTGGGTTCCATTCTTTTTAACGCAGCACTGGAACATATAATACAAGAAGCTAACTTGCTGGCCAGGGAGACAATCATCCACAAAACAGTGGAAATATTAGTCTACACTACTAATATAAACTTAGTCAGAAGATTTCAGATGGTAATGCCAGAAACATTTATTGTGTTAAACAGGCTGCTAAAGACATGGAACTGACAATGAGTTAAAGACTAAATTTACAGCTTGCAGATGAGTAGAAACAGGAAACATGCTGAAGTCAATAGCTTTATCTGGTTGTGAATCTGAGAACGTCAAGGAGTTTAAATACGTGAAATTGGCCATTACCTACTATGATACCTCCTCCAAAATTAAACAGCTAAAGGCAGCCAATAGAGCTTATTTTGCTCTAATATAACTATTTTCTTCAAGGCTCTTATTTTGCACCACTAAATCTCAATAAACTCCTCATAAGAATAATGCTCACATAGGCCTCAGAAACTTGGCTGCTAACAGTATGGGATAGCAACATGCTGGACAAGTTTGAGAGGTACTCTGCAGAATAATTGACTCCAGCTACTAAGGAGATAAGTGGAAAAGACAATATGAGAATGCGCTTTATACCATGTGTAATGAGCCATGTATCAAAAAAGCAGTCAAGTCAAACAATGGAAAATCCAGGATAGAATGACAATATTATGAAAAGGATAGATAGCTACTCATCATATAGTGGAGACACTGAGTCGCAGAAAGGCACAACGAAATGACTGCCGGTCTGGCCTCGGAAGCCACAGACAGTGGTCATGTGTTACGAATTGTGTTTGTGTGAATGTGTGTGTACGTGCTCTTTAATTCAGAAGAACACATTTTGGTTGATAGCTTACTTTTTATTGTGTCTGTCTGTGATTCAACGTCTCTGCTATATGGTGATTAGCAATACATCCTCTTCATGATATTGTCAAACAGTTAAGTCCACATGAATGCAGAAGGCAAGGCAAGTCGTACTGAAGTAGCAGAGAAGATACTAACTGGAAATCCCAGAGGGCAAAGGGGGTACAGCAATGCAAAAACAAGGTGGACAGAGTTGACAACATACAGAGAATGGAATACAGAAATCGGAAAGCACTAGCATGCGACATATCTGATGGAAAATCATCTGAGAGGCGAAGGTCCACAACATATTGTAGAGACGTGGAACAATAGGAATATGCCTCAAACTGGATTTCAAAATGCCATTTTTCTAATTCAAGAATCAGTGGATACAAAATTTAAAGACACCATACCGCCAACTGATATTTTCTGTAACATATGAAAAGCATTTGATTGTGCAGTTTGTGGTTTTCTCATAAAGAAGATCAAAAAGTATGGTATGAGAGTTGTTGCTCATAACTAACTTTTTCCACACTGAACTAAAAGAATGCTATGACACATTAATAACCTCTATCAATCAAAGATTGGAAAAAAACACTTTTTTAACCAGAGGTTCAAAATTCCTTTCACCCAATTACATTTTGGCTTTCCTAATTAATTCCTGACTAGAGTAGTTTCCTCCAGCTCTTTCCTCTTTTTCCAAATGATCCCTGATCCTGAAAGCTAGTATTTTTATCTGCTATAATTTCAAAATGTAACTAGACTTTGTAAAGATAGACAAAGAAAAATAAGAGTCTCATGAAAAACATAAGTTTCAGCATCTACACACATCTGGATGTTTATTTGCTTTCTGTATCATGCTTACCAACCTTATATCATGCTCCGAAAGAGTGAACTTTTCTTGAAGTACACTCTTATCAATGCTTACATCATCCATTTCCGGTAAAACATCATTCAAAAAACGTGTGATTATTGGTTTTTCAGCACACCATTTCAACACGTGTTTCTTCAGATCTTCAGTAAAAATTGCCACAAGTGCAGACTCCTCACCACCAAGTTTGAAAATTCGAATTTTTCCTTTGCTTTGTAAAACACTCTGTAAAGACAAATGTGAAAGCCAATAATGAAGTAAATAGCTTTTTATTTTGAATGATATGCAGTATGTTAATGTGTAAATATATGGGAGGCCAGAATGCAGTAAAAGTAGTATTTTGCCAAATAATGATGCTTCATCTCAAATTATTTATTATCTAACTGATATTCAACAGTCGATCATAATCAAGGAATAAAAAGTGTTATTTACATCCATATGATTTAATGAAATAGCCTGAATCACACGTAAGAACTACAGAGAATAGGATACAGAAATTGGAAAGCACTAGCATGGGACTGGTGATGGGCTAAGCCTGAATAACGGTTGAATAATAAGTTTGTTTAAGCACTGCTGTGAAGTGTTTCCTTGGAAGTAAGGTATAGTTTAGGGTACCATACACCCATTTGCCAAAGTTCTGTATGCAACAGTTACAACACCCATTAAAGTGAACATCCTTTATTTTGATTGGTTTCAAATACTTCACTTAAGTGTATTCATTTAAGTAATCTCAAAATACTGATCACACACTTTTCTTTGGCTTTTCTGTGATTGGTGGAAGTCGGCTGAGTGTGCTATTCTGGATCGTTCACACTCGTTATGAACCTTAGTTATGTAACAGTCCAGTGCACCATAACAATAAGTAACCATTGTGAATATAGTGTTGATCTGTGTGCGAAGTGGTGCACAGTGATTGATAATACCATTTGCAGAAAAGAGCGAAGAGGCTCTACCTGGTCCTTCTAGCATTTCACCACCATCTTTCGTGCCACTTCTGTGACGCATTAATCCATTACATGTTTGTTTCTGTTATACGATATAAGCTGGCTGCTCTGGGAGGAGAAGATGGAGCTTGTCTCAGCAGCCAATGTGTTGCGAGTTGATCACAAGCTTCTGCTCCAGCGTCCTCCACTCAGAGGCCAAGTAAAAGTGTGAAACCAGTATGGCCCTTTTTCATTATCTGTTATTAACATATTTAGTTAATGTTAATTAGCTCTCAATCCTAGGAAGCATTACAAAAGTGGCGGTGACAAATTGTCAGCCGCACCATACATAGTTAATATTTAATTAGATGGTGTAGCATAGTCTGTTGTATTCAAAAATATGGTTTTCTTCATGGTGGCAAAGAGAAATTTGACTGTGGAATGGAAGAAATTATGGAACAGAGTAGCAGGCAAATAAAAAAATAACTCTTTTCTGTTTTGACATTTGCCACAAGTATCTAATTTTCAGTGGCTAATACGACTTGTATTATGAGAACTTACAACAACAAACACAGTTGTAAGCATAAAATATGCCTGTCACCTAAATCCACATCTGAGAAAAGTCAAGTCAGACTGACATATTTATTAACTGGGGAATAGAAGTTGGTGTGCTAATGCAGCTCCAAGATGAAGTCACCACATCCTGCACACTACCATACAGTGTTAAATATATCTGAAAAATTTAAAAACATACATTTACCAAAGTCCAAAAAATGTTACACTTTGCAAAAGAAACTCCAAGCCAGTGGCACATGTACAGAATATGCAAGGTAAGCACCATTGCCTACAATAATATGTGAGGAAATTACAGATGGTGTGTTAGAGTGCTGCCTGTACATAGAAACAATAAATTTTTATTACATATATCAGACTTTCCACAAGTGATGGATGGGACATTTGGAGTTAAGGAAATCGAAATACAATGTTTAATTTAAATCCTTTATTTCTTTAGCCAGAACTCAAACATTTGTTATTTGATAGACAAGATTAATGGGCAATTTCAGTAAGTCACCATTATTTTTGTTTGCAGTTTTGACTAATAGTTCTGGATTAACACCATAAAAATTAAACAGAGTGAAAAAATTTGATGTTGAATTTAACTTAATGTCAATAATGTACTTTGGACACTTCAGAAAACTACAAATTGTCCCATCCACCACAAGTAGCATGTGCCACCCATCCCAGTGTTTATGTACGAAAAAACATTTTGAATTAAAACATAACTTGCAGAATTCAGTAGATCTTGAGCATGACTCAATGAAATGAAAGTCTTTCTCTACTATCAAAAACCAGTGCATGATTTTAGTGACAGATGGGAGAGCTGTCATTGTAAAAAAAGAAATTAATGAAAAAGAACTTGGCAATGCCTACTAGTTTCCACATTTTCTAGCTATGCTGCTGAAAACAAGCTAAATAATGAATTGTTTGTCAACTGTGGGCAATCATTGTAACAATGAACTGTTTGTCAATAACGGTGTGAAATCATTGCTAACTTGATAACATACTGTTTACTACTACCATTCACAAGCGAAATTTCTCTAAGATGATGGTGATAAATGAAAGGGAAAAAGAGTTGCAGAATGTTTCTGTTCTATGCATGTAATTTCAGAGCCTTCGGATTTTATTGAAACTAGTCACTCTCATGACTTTCACATTTTTAAAGTCCACTCATAGGCTCATGCCTGGTATAATATATGGTGTACCAGTACTAGAACATTGTCAAATGACTTATGATAAATGGGGGTAACAAAGATATTTTGTGGGTAATTTAACTTAGATACAAGGTACATAATGAAGCAATTTATGGCATGCTGTGACCTTGACACACTGCATTTGGGGAGGTCCCAAATAGTGATTTTTGACAATTCGAAATTTTCAAAATCCAAAAAGTCAATGTGTGCTTGCAATTAACACAACCAAATTTGTTTTATGATTTCAGCCTTATCACCTCTCTACAAACACCAAATATTGTTTCAGTACTATCATTTACGCACGAGACAAAAAATATTGGAAACATGCAAGAATGAGATAACTTGTGTAGTTGTTTCTTTATGTATTACTTCCGAATCATGAAACATTGCAACACGCTACTGCTTTCTTCTATAAGGGAGAGGTGTTACCTTTCAAATGAGACCAATCTTTTGGCTGTATCTGATTTAGTACAAGTGCTAGGAGGTCACACATGGTGGCACATTTTTTGAAAGAAACGGCCAAAATTGTAACCTTGAGAGGGGCTAGCTCAGCCCCACAGGGGTTTCACATTTCAATACCTAAGATATGAACTTACTTTAGTGCAGGTATTAATTAGGCCAATTTCATTAAAATCTGTAACCATGATGCAATCTCCATCTGATTATTTCCAATGGAATGACCCAGTTGAGTACTGGACAAATACTTGCTCCAGTCTTTTACCCTTGAGGCATATTTTTTATAGCACCAATTTTCTCAGAAGAGTAGCAAATACCTTAAGTTTAATTGTTGTAATCTTTAAGTTATATGTAGACCTCAAGAGATGTCACTTTTACACTTTTGCAGGCCATCTTAACTTTCTTGAATGATTACTCAATCATCAGCATGAAATAAGTTTTTCACATCTTGCTTCTTTCCTACTTTGCTTCCCAATAGAGCAGTGTCCTCTTTCCAGGTTATTAACTGCACAAGCATTCTTTCTTAAGACAGGCAGCAGTGCACTTCAGGGGGGTAGGACATCGAACGGGCCCATTTAGGGCAGTAGAGGCACAACAGGACATTTTAATTTCCACTGTCTATACCTTTAAAAATAAATTCATAAAACTTTGTCAGCATGACCAGGAAGGATTCACACTCATAGCAGTGGAAGTTCAAAAACATAACAAAATATTTTTTTTTTTTTACATGTGAAATTTCGTCATTTTTTCATTTATTATTGACTGCATTTGTTGCTAAAGGTACACTTCTATTCATAAGTAAGAGAGATTCGTTGATGAATTTTGCACAGCATACAAACCATAATTACAGGTGTATGAAACTCTCGAATTTTTCATACCTATTAAAAACTGCGGTAAAAATTGAGATAATTAACTATGAAATTTGAATTTTTCCTAAAACTGAAGTTTAAAGTGTAACAGCTCATTCATTTTTTTAATAATTTAAATAAAGTATAAAGTTTCATACACCTGTACGTACGGTTTGTATGCTGTGCAAAATTCACCGAAGAATCTCTTCACATAGTGAGTACAGAAAGAGTGAGTCCTTAAGTGTGTGTGTGTGTGTGTGTGTGTGTGTGTGTGTGTGTGTGTGTGTGTGTGTGTGTGTGTGTGTTGTAATTAATCTAACATTGTCCTCACGATCCCTATGGGAGCAATACGTACATGGTATATTTCTACATTAATCATCTAAAGCTGGTTTTTGTAAAACTAAGTAGACTTTCACAGAATAATGTGTGTGTGTGTGTGTGTGTGTGTTTTCAAGCACCTATAAGTTCAGTTTCTTTGGCTTCTCCAACTCTGTCCCATGTGTTAAACAAACTTTGAGCATTTATGCTGCCCTTCTCTGTATGTTCATTGTCCCATCTAAGTCATTTCTGGTACAGCACCCACAAACTTCAACTATCTTCTAGGATGGGCCACATGAGTTCTTTGTAAGTAATCACCTTTGTACACCGATTGCATTTCCCTAGTATTCTATCAATGAACTGAAATCTGTCACCTGCATTACATATGACTGAACTACGTGAATGTCTCATTTTATATCCTTACAAAGTGTTACACCCATGTATTTGTGCGAGTTGATCTATTTCAGTTGAGACTAAATGATATTGTAGTCATACAATATTACATTTTTCATTTTGTGGAGTGAACAATTTTACATTTCGGAACAGTTAAAGCAAGCTGCCAATACTTGCACCACTGTGAAATCTTGTAAGAATATTTATGCATCTTCTTTCAGACAGGACTTTGTTATAGATAACTGCATCATCTGTACAAAACCTGAGGTTATAATTCACATCATCTGCTAGGTCATTAATATACAATATGAACAGCAAAGATCTGAACACACTACCCTGGGGCACACCTGAAGCCACTTCTCAATCTGTCAAAATCTCTCAGTCCAAATTAACATGATGCTTCCTCCCTACCAAGAAATCCTCATTCCAATCACAAATTTCGCTTTCTACTCCACACATATTCCATAAGTGCAAAAACTGATGTGATTTGTGGCCATTCGGGATGATATTCTGAACCATTTTGAAGAAACGAAGATTTAACGTTTAATTTCCCATGGACAATGTAGTCACTTTCATTGAATCTCAGCCTTAGGTAAAAGGAGGACAAGGAAGGAAATCAGCCATGCAACATTCACATTAATTGATTTAGGGAAATAAAGGACTACCTTAATGTGGATAGGCTGATAAGAGATTCCAACCCTACTTTTCCCCATTGTACGTACACCCAGTGTGCTAACCATAAACTTGTCTAGTTCAAATCTCTTCTTTGTGAGTTGATTAGAATAATGCATCATCATCATCATCATCTTCAAAGTTGTCATTGTCATAAGAAGAAAGTTGGATGCATCCAGTCTGCAACAAAGTGCTCATTTGTTCCTCTACAAGTAACTTAATTCCAGAATGTAAAGGGAACATTATCATAATTACTGAGGCTTGATTAATTTTTGAAAACAGCAGAGAAAAAAATTAAATTTAAGAGACATGGGAATGCAAAAGAACCAGTAGAGGAGTTGGTAAGCAGTTTTGCAAGCTGCTCTTGCAGTTTTCTTTTTATGTCATTAACTAGGAACAAAAATAACCAAGACTAATTGGACAGTGGGTAGATTCTTTTCATGAAGGCATCATGACTGAATAAAATCATTTGTTTCCAAATAACATATATAAAATTTAAATTCTCAGTTATGGCTCACTTGCATCCAGAAAACAGAGGATTTGTTAAGACTTAAAGGATGAATGTTCAGACAGCTGAAACTGCCAAACTATGACTCAGGTAAACACAGCTGGTTAAACTGATTACGAAAATATGATCCAGTCAGTTTTTTTTTTTTTTTTTTTTTTTTTTTTTTTTTTTTTTTTTTTTTTGTGGTTTTAGGGCGCACAACGTCAACGGTCATTAGCGCCCAGACTACTTTAGGAATGCACCACGAGTCACAAGTTTAAAACAGCAACAAAACGGAGAACACGATGAAAGACATACTGACAGGCATAGGATTAAAAAAGAAAACAGCATAATCAAATGTCCTTTGAGAGGGTTGTCAAATTGATAAAATGAAGAACGCGAGCAGCTGCTCGTGGGTCATCCGCTAAAATGGCTTCTACAGTACATGGCAGGCCAATATCGAGACGTAGGGTGTTAAAATTCGGACACGACGTTAAAATGTGGCGGACCGTCAGCAATTGCCCACATGGGCAGAACGGCGTCGGCGCAGCAGTCAGCAGATGGCGATGGCTGAACCGGCAGTGGCCAATTCGCAACCGGGCCAAAACTACCTCCTCCCGCCGAGAAGGGCGTGAGGAGGACGTCCAAGCCACGGGTAGAGCTTTCAAGGCCCGAAGCTTGTTGTCTGAAAGTGCAGCCCAATCGGCATGCCACAGCGAGACAATGCGCCGACAAATTACCCTGCTACAATCTGACGAAGGGACACCACAAGAAGCTGTCCGAGGCTGGAGGACCGCAGCCTTGGCCGCGGCATCTGCAGCTTCGTTTCCAGGGATACCGACATGGCCAGGAATCCACATAAAGCTAACCGGAGAACCGACGTCCACCAGCTGCTGAAGAGAGCGTTGGATCCGGTGCACGAAAGGGTGAACCGGGTACGGATCACCGAGGCTCTGGATAGCGCTCAGGGAATCGGAGCAGATGACATATGCAGAATGTCGGTGGCGGCAGATGTAAAGGACAGCCTGGTAGAGGGCAAAGAGCTCAGCTGTGAAGAACGAACAATGGCCATGGAGCCGATATTGGAAACTTTGTGCCCCGACAATAAAAGAACACCCGACCCCGTCATTGGTCTTAGAGCCATCTGTATAAATGAAGGTCGTATTAATGAACTTCGAACGAAGTTCGACAAAACGGGAGTGGTAGACTGAATCGGGGGTAACCTCCTTCGGGAGTGAGCAGAGGTCAAGGTGGACGCGAACCTGAGCCTGGAGCCAAGGTGGCGTGTGGCTCTCGCCCACTCGAAAGGTGGCAGGGAGTGAAAAATTAAGGTGTTGAAGGAGGTGACGAAAGCGAACTCCAGGGGGTATCAGGGCGGAGACATACAACCCGTATTGACTGTCGAGAGAGTCATCAAAAAAGGAACGATAAGATGGGTGGTCAGGCATTGCCAGTAGCCGACAGGCATACCGACAAAGCAGTATATCGCGCCGGTAGGTGAGTGGCAACTCACCAGCGTCAGCATGAAGACTCTCGACGGGACTAGTATAAAACGCTCCGATCGCAAGTCGTAAACCCCGATGTATGGAGTTGAGGCGGCGTAAGATGGATGGCCGTGCAGAGGAGTATACGAAGCTCCCATAATCCAGCTTGGAGCGGACGATCGACCGATATAGGCGAAGGAGGACGGTTCGATCCGCTCCCCACGACATACCACTGAGAACACGAAGGACACTGAGAGAACGAGTACAACGGGCAGCCAAATAAGACACATGTGGAGACCAACTAAGTTTCCTGTCAAATGTAAGACCTAAAAATTTTGTTGTCTCCACGAATGGGAGAGCAACGGGACCAAGTCGTAAAGACGGTGGGAGAAATTCTTTGTAGCGCCAGAAGTTAATACAGACCGTCTTCTCGGCAGAAAAACGGAAGCCATTGGCGACACTCCACGAGTAAAGACGGTCAAGAGAACGCTGAAGACAGTGCTCCAGGAAACACGTACGCTGCGCGCTGCAATAGATGGTAAAATCGTCCACGAAAAGGGAGCCTGATACATCAGCTGGGAGGCAATCCATTATTGGATTGATCGCTATGGCGAAGAGAGCGACGCTCAAAACTGAGCCCTGTGGTACCCCATTCTCCTGGCGAAAGGTGTCTGACAGGATAGAACCCACACGTACCCTGAACTGTCGATCCATTAAAAAGGAACGAATAAAAAGAGGGAGGCGACCACGAAGACCCCATGTATGCATGGTGCGGAGAATGCCCGCCCTCCAACAGGTGTCGTAAGCCTTCTCCAAATCAAAGAACACAGCCGCAGTCGGGCGCTTCCGCAAGAAGTTATTCATAATGACGGTCGACAAGGTAACCAGATGGTCAACAGCAGACCGGCGCCTACGAAATCCACATTGTACATTGGTAAGTAGGCGTCGAGACTCGAGCAGCCAAACCAATCGAGAGTTAACCATTCGCTCCATCACTTTACAGACACAGCTGGTAAGCGAGATGGGTCGATAACTGGAGGGCAAGTGCTTGTCCTTCCCCGGCTTAGGAATCGGGACAACAATAGACTCGCGCCAGCATGCGGGAACATGTCCCTCAATCCAGATGCGATTGTAAGTACGAAGAAGAAAACCTTTACCCGCAGGAGAAAGGTTCTTCAGCATCTGAATATGAATAGAATCAGGCCCTGGAGCGGAGGACCGTGATCGGCCAAGTGCGGTTTCGAGTTCCCGCATGGTGAATGGGGCATTATAACTTTCACGATTCGAGGAGCGGAAGTTAGGTGGCCTAGCCTCCTCTGCCTGTTTGCGGGGGAGGAAGGCAGGGTGGTAATGAGCGGAGCTCGAAACCTCTGCGAAAAAGCGGCCGAAGGCATTGGAGACAGCCTCAGGGGCCACAAGGACGTCATTCGCGACCGTCAAGCCAGAAACTGGTGAGTGGACCTTAGTGCCAGATAGCCGGCGCAGGCTACCCCAGACAACAGAAGAAGGAGTAAAACTGTTGAAGGTGCTTGTGAAAGCAGCCCAGCTGGCTTTCTTGCTTTCTTTAATAATACGACGACACTGTGCACGTAATCGTTTATAATTGACACAATTCGCCACTGTAGGGTGGCGTTTAATGGCGCGTAAAGCACGTCGACGAGCACGTAGAGCGTCTCTACATGCTGCGGTCCACCAGGGGACCGGTACGCGACGTGGAGAAGAAGTAGGGTGAGGGATGGAATATTCAGCAGCAGAGAGAATGACTTCCGTGAGGTGTGCGACCTAACTATCGCAGCTTGGGAATGTTTGATCCTGAAAGGTCGCCCTTGAAGAGAAGAGCCCCCAGTCTGCTTTGGAGATGTTCCAACTAGATGAGCACGGAGAGGGGGTATGCTGCAGGAGATGGATAACACACAGGAAGTGGTCGCTCGAATATGTATCAGAAAGAGCATACCACTCGAACCGGCGTGCAAGTTGGGGAGTACATATAGAGAGATCTAAATGGGAATAGGTGTGAGATGTATCCGAAAGAAAAGTAGGGGCGCCAGTATTGAGGCAGACGAGATTGAGCTGGTTGAAAAGGTCTGCTAACAGGGAGCCCCTCGGGCAGGATGCTGGAGAGCCCCAAAGGGGAAGGTGGGCATTGAAGTCTCCAGTTAACAAAAATGGTGCAGGTAGCTGAGCAATAAGTTGCATCATGTCTGCCCTGGTAACGGCAGACGACGATGTAGTGTAAACGGTACAAATGGAAAATGTAAAAGTGGGGAGAGTAATGCGGATGGCAACTGCCTGCAGGCCGGTGTGCAACGTGATGGGATCGTAGTAAATATCATCCCGGACCAGCAACATAACCCCTCCATGAGCTGGGATACCTACCACAGGGGGTAGGTCAAAACGCACAGAGGTGTAGTGTGCCAAGGCAATTTGATCGCATGGGCGTAGCTTCGTTTCCTGGAGGGCTACGACGAGCGGACGGTGCAAGCGAAGCAGCAACTTCAAGTCCTCTCGGTTGGAGCGAATGCTGCGAATATTCCAGTGAATAAGTGCCATCGTAAGAAAAAAGGAAGATGAAAGAAGGGGTCACCTCGAAGGCCGCTGAGGGCCTGGCTTCGAGCGAGCACTGCCGCCGCTATCAGTAGGCGGACAGTCATCGTCCATTGGGTCTATAGGTTCATCGGCCATCTTGGGAAGATGGCCGGGAGGGGGAGCTTCCTCCGCCGGTGAACGGCCAGATGTTCGGCTACCAGCGGTGCGGCCAGGCGAAAGGGATGACGGCCTGGGGCGGCAACCGCTGGGTGGCGCAGGAGAAGAAATGCGCCGTGGCGGAGAAGGAGAACTGTGCTTCCTATTAGCCTTCTTGGATGGTCGTTTGGTGGAAGTACCGGACGAAGGCTGGGAGGTCGAGGTACGTAGGAAGTCTGCACGGGACGGTTCCTTCTTGAAGGCCCGTGCATCTGACTTCTGGGTCTTCGTCTTAGCAGAAGCTGATGAAGGGGCTGGTGTCTGTGGGGTGATGGGACGAAGAGGAGACGTCGACCGCGCGATCTTAGCACTGGCCGAACGGACGACCGTGGTGCTGAAGGTCAGATCGCAGGTCTGGGTTGCCACCTCCCTGGTAGTCCGAGGAGAGGCGAGGACAGTACTGTATATCCCCGCTGGGAGCAGCGTGGGCTTCCTACTAGCCAATAGCTTGCGAGCAGCCGAGGTGGACACTTTCTCTTTGACCCGAATTTCCTGGATACAGCGTTCTTCCTTATAGACAGGACAGTCGCGGGAGGATGCAGCATGGTCACCCTGACAGTTCACACAACGAGGAGACGGAGGTGGACAGTCACCCTCATGGGCATCCCTGCCACAAGTGACACATTTAGCCGCATTGGAACAAGATTGGCGAGTGTGATTGAAACGCTGACACTGGTAGCAGCGCGTAGGTGTTGGGACATAGGGGCGAACAGAAATAACCTCGTAGCCCGCTTTGATGCGCGATGGCAGCTGAACACTATCGAAGGTCAAAAAAAGTGTCCGGGTCGGTACAAGGTCATTGTTGACCTTTTTCGTGACCCTATGGACAGCCGTCACGCCCTGCTCAGCGAGGAAAGATTGAATCTCCTCGTCAGTCAAACCGTCGAGGGATCTAGTGTAGACCACACCACGAGACGAATTCAAAGTTCGGTGAGCCTCCACCCGGACAGGGAATGTGTACAGGAGTGTGGCCCGAAGCAGTTTTTGTGCCTGAAAGGTGCTCTCAGTTTCGAGTAATAAGGTACCGTTACGCAACCTGGTACAGGATTTGACAGATCCGGCTATGGCATCGACGCCCTTCTGGATAACGAAAGGGTTGACAGAGGAGAAATCCTTTCCGTCCTCAGATCGAGAAACGACGAGGAACTGTGGGGCAGGCGGTAGTACTTTTGTCACTGGTAGCTGGTCACGTTTCCGTTTTTGGGCAGAAGTCGAGAGAGATGGAGTGAAATCCATTGCGGAGAAATCCCCCATGATTGCCAGCGTCTCCGATGGCGCGCTCCTTCCTTGTGGGGACCCTCTCAGAGGGCACTCCCGCCTTAGGTGAATGTTTACACCTCAGGTCACACCTCCCGAGAAACAGACGGAGGGACCAATCGACATGGTCAGAAGGTATCAGCTCAGGCAATCACCCCTCCCCGGGCCTGGCCTTTACCAGGGGGTACGCGCGTGCCTTACATGTCTACCCAGGGCGGGGAATTACGCGTTACCCCGTCACCGGCTACGCGTGCGAACGCGTGGGTCGGCCTTCAGGCGCGCACAGCGAGGAAGGAAGAAGAGGAAAAAGAGAGAGAGAGAGAGAGAGAGAGAGAGAGAGAGAGAGAGAGAGAGAGAGAGAGAGAGAGAGGACAGTGTCTCAAACGCCGAGGCGGAGACCAGAGAAGGCAAGGAGAAGAAGGCAATGAGAAGGCAATGAGAAGGCAATGAGAAGGCAATGAGAAGGCAATGAGAAGGCAAGGAGAAGAAGGCAAGGAGAAGAAGGCAAGGAGAAGAAGGCAAGGAGAAGGCAAGGAGAAGAAGGCAATGAGAAGGCAAGGAGAAGAAGGCAATGAGAAGGCAAGGAGAAGAAGGCAATGAGAAGGCAAGGAGAAGAAGGCAATGAGAAGGCAAGGAGATTATGCAGGGGAAGAGTAAGGAAGACAGTGAGGTGGAGAAGAGCAAAGAAAGGAACCAACCAAAGAAAGGAAGAAACGAGAAGTGAAAAAGCAAAATGACCGCAAATAGAGGTCGTGGAACCGTCCGTCTCCGGACGCAGGCGCTAACTACCCCCTTGAGGGGGAGGGACTCCTTTTAGTCGCCTCTTACGACAGGCAGGAATACCTCGGGCCTATTCTTACCCCGGACCCGCAGGGGGAGATCCAGTCAGTGTCACACACACTTAAACATCCAACCCACTAAACTGGATCAGAGTCTGAACAGCACACTACTGCTCTATTATAAGCATACAAAACTAACAAAATATGGCCCAATGTAATAGATAATTCACAAGTATGATGTTCCGATGGGTCCTTGTATATGTATGCCAAAGGGCTAGGACATTTTCTTATTGACACTGAAACCACTTTGTTCCACTGTTGTATATGTATGCCAAAGGGCTGGGGCATTTTCTTTTTGACACAAACCACTTCATTCCATTGTTGTGACAGGAGGAATATCTGCCACTGTAGACTTTTTGACAACTTGGAAAAATGACAAACCAAATTACGGTGGCTGACTCAGTTATAGTACATGTCACTTTGGAAGGTACCTTTATGCAGAGAGGAAAGCAATTATAATGGGGAAACATGGAGGGGCTAAATGTGTACATGTAGCAGTGGACACTTTCTATGATACTAGACATTAAAAATTGTTGCTGCACACAAGAACGAATAAAGCTGTATTATTACTACAGAGTGATCATGTGACTGGAGGAGATGGGTTATCACTGTCCAGCAGAGATCATGGCATGGTGCCCAGAGAAAGCCTAAATCTCTTTGGCTGCTGGCAGTAGTTGCAGGAGGTGTGCTTCAGACCTGGGCCATCTTCTGACATGACGTGCATTGTGACAACTTTGATTCTTCATTACAAAACTATTTTTATATTGACTTTAAAATTTTAGAAATTTTCAGTGAAAATACGTGCAACCAAACTGAGCCAGAGTAGTCTATAAAATGATAACCGACTTGAAAATATGCAGTTTGCCACCACAGCTTCCAACCCTAGTGGATGTCTGGTGTATATTGTGGTTGGTTGATTGGTTGGTTTAAATCAGGGGTGAGAAGGGGGAGGGGGGATGGGGGGGGAGGGACCAAACTGCGAGGTCATCAGTCCCTTGTTCTCGACAAATTAATTACACAAGGGAAAGAAGCAAAAAAAGGAGACGTGCAGCACAATGACAGGAGAATGGAAGAACCAGAAGAACAACAGAAGGACAGCCAACACTACTAAGGACAAAACAGGCAAAGAAAACCACAGAGAGAAACAAGAAACAGGTAGAAGGGTTAAAAACAAGAGAGCAGATGACCGTGGCTGGCCAACCACGAGAATAAAAAGGAAAAGCCAGCCACTCTACGACATGTTAAAACATCCAACCTAAAAGCATTAGAGTGGAGAACACAAAGGGACAAAGGACATGAGCGAAAACTTATATAGAATGATAAAACCCACCAAAACATACAAAATGTAAAACTAAATTAGCCGATGAGGCGTTGTCAGCTAAAATTAATGGCAATGAGTCCGGTAACTGAAGAGTCTGTCGCAGGCAGCCAAAGGAGGACAACTTACCAAGATATGGGCCAATGTCAGCCGGGTGCCGCACCAACAATGAGGTGGGTCATCACGGCACAGGAGGTAACCTTGTGTCACCCAAGTGTGGCCAATGCGGAGCCGACAGAGAACCACAGAGTCTCTGCAAGAGGCCCACGTGGAGGTCTTCCACACATTTGTAGTCTCCTTAATGGCACACAGTTTGCTGTGCATACTGAGGTTATGCCACTCTGTCTCCCAATGCCGCAAAACCTTGTGGCATAGTACTGAATGCAGGTCAGTTGCAGACAAGCTGATCTCCATAAGCAGTTTCTGCGTAGCCTGTTTGGCCAGCCTCTCAGCAAGTTCGTTGCCTGGGATTCCGATGTGACTTCGGGTCCAGACTAACACCACTGAACAATTGGACCGTTCCAGGGCATAGATGGACTTCTGGATGGTCGCTACCAAAGAATGACGAGGGTAGCACTGGTCGATAGCTTGTAAGTTGATCAAGGAGTCAGTACACAGAAGAAATGACACCCCACGGCATGAACGGATGTGCTCAAGAACACGAGATATGGCCACCAGCTTGGCACTGAAAACACTACAGCCATTGGGCAAGGAATGCTGTTTGACATGTCCTCCATGGACATACGTGAAGCCGACGTGATCATCAGCCATTAAGCCATGGGGGTGAACCACTTCATGGCCTCGGTACATGTCAAGAATCTAAAGGAAATGGCAGCGGAGAGCCGCAGGGTTAACTGAGTCCTTAGGGCCATGTGAAAAGTCCAGGGGAAGCCGCGGCCTAGGTGTACACCACGGTGGTGTATGTGAATGAACCTCAAGTATAGGTGGTAAAGGAAAGGACTCCAGTTCAGAAAGAAGGGATCTGACACGAACTGCAATTGGAAGCCCTGACCTGGGCCACCGATGCAGGAGATGAACCGCCTTGAGTGGGAAAAGGAGATGGTAATTCGGATGCGCAGGACAACTACGAACATGTGAAATGGAACTGGCCAGCAGTTGTGCATGCCTAACCTGCAATGGAGGGACTGCCTCCACCAGGACGCTGGTCACCGGACTCGTCCTAAAAGCTGCTGTCATTAGACGAACACCACAGTGGTGCACTGGCTCGACTAAACGCAATGCTAAGGGTACTGCCGAACCATAAACCAGACTCCTGTAGTCAAGACAGGATTGAACAAGGGATCTGTAGAGCTACAGCAGCATAGAGCGATTTGCACCCCAGTTGCTCAGGCAGGCTCGACTAAACGCAATGCTAAGGGTACTGCCGAACCATAAACCAGACTCCTGTAGTCAAGGCAGGATTGAACAATGGATCTGTAGAGCTACAGCAGCATAGAGCGATTTGCACCCCAGTTGCTCAGGCAGTGGAGGGCGTTGAGGTGCTGCCAGCAGTTCCGCATAAGCTAACGAAGGTGAGGAAGCGAAGTCAATCGGGCGTTGAAAACCAGTCCTAAGAATCAATATGTCTCCTCTAGAGTGAATGGATCATCATTAAGGTAAAGTTCTGGTTCTGGATGAACAGTACAATGCTGACAGAAGTGCACAACACACGACTTTGCGACCGAAAACTGGAAACCATGGGCTAGAGCCCATAACTGCGCCTTTTGCATGGCTCCCCGTAGACGCCGCTCAGCAACACCAGTACTGGTGGAGCAGTATGAAATGCAGAAGTCGTATGAGTAGAGAGAAGGTGAGACGGACGGCGCTACAGCTGCTGCTAGACCATTAATGGCCACTAAAAATAGAGATACACTCAATACAGAGCCCTGTGGGATCCCATTCTCCTGGATATGGGGAGAACTATGGGAGGCACCAACTTGGACACGGAAAGTAAGAAGCAACAGGAAATTTTGGATAAAACTCGGAAGCGGGCCTCTGAGACCCCACTCGTATAATGTGGCAAGGATATGGTGTCGCCAGGTGGTGTCGTACGCTTTTCGTAAATCAAAAAGATGGCAACCAGGTGTTGGCATCTGGAAAAGGCTGTTCAGATGGCAGACTCGAGGGACACAAGATTATCAGTGGTAGAGCGACCCTGGTGGAAGTCGCCCCGACATGGAGCCAGTAGGCCAATCAAAAAGATGGCAACCAGGTGTTGGCATCTGGAAAAGGCTGTTCAGATGGCAGACTCGAGGGACACAAGATTATCAGTGGTAGAGCGACCCTGGTGGAAGTCGCCCCGACATGGAGCCAGTAGGCCACGTGACTCCAGGACCCAACCCAACCGCTGACACATCATACATTCCAGCAGCTTACAAAGAACATGATGAGGCTGATAGCTATCCACATCAAGCGGGGTTTTACCGGGTTTGAGCACCAGAATGATGGTGATGGTGCTCTCCCGCCATTGCTATGGAAAGACACCATCGCACCAGATCTGGTTGAAGATGACGAGGAGATGTTGCTTGTAGTCGGACGAGAGATGATTAATCATCTGACTGGCCCAGGAGCCGTGTCAGGGCAATGTCCAAGGGTACTGAGGAGCTCCCACTCTGTAATGGGGCATTATAGGATTCACTGTGGCATATAGTGAACGAAATCACTTTCCCTTCTAGGTGCCATTTGAGAGTGCAAAAGGCTGTGCGGTAATTCTCTGACGCAGATGCTCGAGCATAGTGCTCAACAAAGTGCTCGGCAATCATGACTGCCATTTATGTTAACACCGGGAATGCCTGTTGGGGTCTGGTACCCGAAAACACGTGTGATCCTTGCCTAGAATTGGGAAGGTGATGTATGGCACCCACTGGTAAAGATGTGTCTCTCCCAACACTCCTGCTTCCGTTATTTGATAAGTTGGTGAACGCGGGCACAGAGCCGTTTAAAGGTTATGAGGTGCTCCAGGGAAGGGTGCCGCTTATGCTGCAGTAGAGCTCACCAACGCTCCTTAATTGCTTCAGCGACTTCCGGCGATCACCAAGGGACTGTCTTTTGCCGGGAGCATCCTAAAGAGGGAGGGATGACGTCTTCTGCCACAGAAAGGATTGTTTTAGTCACATGCTCAACCATCACATTGATGTTCCTGTGTGGGGGAGATTCAACAATGACAGCAGAGGTGAAAGTTTCCCAGTCCGCATTATCTAAAGCCCATCTGGGCAGGCGTCCATGGGCCTGATGCTGGGGCAGTGACAGAAAGATGTCACTACCACACAGGTTGTCATGTGCTCTCCAGCGGATAGATGGAGAAGTATTTGGCTGCAAATTGATAAATCAATGGCCGAGTAGCTACCATGAGCCACACTGAAATGTGTGGCAGCGCCAGTGTTTAGGAGGCAGAGGTTGAACTGAGAGAGTAAAGTTTCAACATGTCTGCATAGGCCAGTAAGCACGGTGCCACCCCACAAGAGGTTATGGGTGTTGAAATCTCCCAAAAGTAGGAAAGGTTTATGGAGTTGACCAATCAGTGCAGCTAATACATTCAGGGATACTGCAAGATCTGGAGGAAGATCTACACTGCAGATAGTTATTTCCTGTGTCATCTTTATTCTGACAAACAAAGCTTCAAGAGGGGTTTGAAGGGGTATGGTTTCACTACAGACTGAGTTTAGGACATAAACGCATACTCAACCTGACACTCAATTATAGTCACCACGGTTCCTGTAATATTCCTTATAGCTGTGGAGGGCAGGGGTCCGCATTGCCGGGAACAAAGTTTCCTGGAGGGCAACGCAGAGAGCAGGTTTAAAGCTTCACAGTTGCCGTAGCTCAGCCAGGCAATGGAAAAAACTCGCAATTCCACTGGAGAATGATGTGATAGTGAGGCGGGGAAGGTATGGAACATTCAATGAGGCAGTTTACGCCTCAGGGTCATCTGCTGCCAACGACTTATTGCTTGAGCAGTCTATATCCATTGTGTCTGAGGGCCCAGCGAGATCTAGGTCCTCAGAAGACGCCAGAATCTCCACCTCATTCGCAGATGCAGAGCTTGTAGGTAGCGGTGGTGTGGGTGCCACCGCAATTCCCTTGGTCTTGGGGATCTTCTTTTTGGATTTCTCTCGCTGCTCTTTGGGTTTCCTTGGCTGGAAGGACTTCACTGATTCATTCTCCGTGACTGAGGATGAGAGTGAAGCCCTACGACCAGCCACTTTTGGGCTCTTCAGCCGCTGGTGGGTGTCATCTTTCCCACTAGTAAAAACCTGGGAAGGGAGTGACCCAAGGGACCCCTGCCTAGCGAGAGGAGCCAAAGGCCAAAGGCCAAAGAAGACACTTACACTTCTCCAGTGCAGAAGTGGGGACTGATATGCCCAATGGTGCGGGCGTGTTGCTCCCCGAAGTAGTGGTGCAGCAGCAACAGGGAGGGAAGTGCCCTAACCGTCAAGGGGGCAGGTGTAGTCTTCCGGCTCTGGGGGGTGACTGGGGATGGAGCTGATGGGGCTAGAACTGCTGTAGCAGCAGCGTAAGATTTATGTCATATGTACAGGATGTAGGCATTCAAATTTCCATTTAGCCTTAGTTTAGGTCAGTCAGTCCACAGTCTTGTGCTCCATGATTTTCCTTTCTTTCTGGAGAATTCTGAAGTCAGGCAAGCAAGCGAATGGTGCTCTCCACAGTTGACACAGATGGGAGGCGGGGCACATGGAGTATTGGGACGTGATGGGCGTCCGCAATCTCAACATGTGACGCTGGACCTACAGTGAGAAGACATATGGCCGAACTTCCAGCATTTAAAGCACCGCATAGGGGCGGGATATAGGGCTTTACATCACAGTGGTAGACCATCACCTTGACCTTCTCGGGTATGTATCACCCTCAAACGACAAGATGAAGGCACCGGTGGCAACCTGATTATCCCTCGGACCCTGGTGGACATGCCAAACGAAATTTACACCTCACCGCTCTAAATTGGTGTGCAGCTCATTGTCAGACTGCAAAAGAAGGTCGCTGTGAACTATGATACACTGGCCCATATTTAAGCTCTTATGAGGTGTGATGGTTACAGAAACATCCTCATCTTGTCATAAACAAGTGACACCCGTGACTGGGCAGAGGATGCTGATTTGATCAAGACTGACCCAAATCTGATTTTGGACAAGCCCTTCACCTCCCCAAACTTGTCCTCTAAATGCTCAACAAAAAACAGAGACTTCATTGTCAAGAAAGATTACCCCATCAGCTCTCGAACCTACAAGGTACCGGGGCGAATAAGAGTCGTTGCCATCCTTCGCCTGATGTTCCTCCCATGGTGTGGCTAGGGAGGGGAACGATTTGGGGTCATACTTCTGTGCATCGAATTGAGCCCGTGAACACTTAGAGACTGCTGGTGTTCTACACCAGCAAGAGATTATGTACTACACTTAATTGCGTGTCCTCTGCTCTGATGCCACCCATTCCGACCAGGGGCCCTCCCCATGGCCGCCACCCAGCCGCAGCAAAGGCCACCTGGCAGGATGGCCATTGCCATGAGTCCCAATGTTCCAGGGTGACAAAGCAAGTAGAGAAAGTATGTATTATTTCTCTGTAAGAATATATATGACAATTGCTTCAATCTTCAAAGATATACTTCTTGGGTCTGCAGACAGATCATGCTATCATCTGAACACACACTATTTTTGCAGTCCATCTGGCCATCATCTACAAGTGAGAACACTGCTCAGGGTAAATAACCTTCCTGGGAATTGACAACATTCGCATTTATTACTGTGAAGATGATGACCATTGTCCAGCATTTGGTTTGGCTCTCAGTGTAACACTTGTTTGTGCAGTATCAACATACCTGTTGTTGAATTTTAGAAAATGACTATCTCTGGCTTCCTTTTCTCTCCAGATCTGGGATCCACAGCATCACCTTATCAAGCAAAGCTACAAGAATCACATTCTTGTTCTCTCACAGTATGGGCAAAATCAAACTTCCCATTACTGAAGCAAAACATACTTCTGTATTGTTCCTACTCTTTTACATCCATAAAATCTGATGCCAACTGCATCTTATTTTTTCTGAGAGTTCCAACATACAACAAATTCTTTGCTTTCAAGTAATTTATGATATCAATATCAGAAAACCAATTTTCAACAGTGACACTGTGATCACTTCACTTGGTTTATTGCCAACACAGGAGGGAGCTCCTGACCATTGTCCAATATAAATTTTGATGGTGCGTCTGAAAGCCAGTGGTCAAAATACTAAATATTTCAACAAATTGTCTACAAAGTACAAATTACTCATCCATCAAACAAGGAAAGTAATAAAACTGATAAATAAAAGAAAACACAAACCTCCATAAATAGGACATCCTTAGGTACAATGAGCTCATGGATCATGCGAAAACCTAAAGATAGGAAGTTACTAGCCAGGGGGAATCCCGTGCTGCCTAAAATGGGAGTAGGGAACAAAACATATCAGCGGTACCTATCAGCTGATTATGGCTGACTGACGGTTAACAGACGTGGGTAAGAACCAGTTTCAAAATGCTAATTTATTAATGCAGATAGTGTATGAAATATTATTTTATACACTGATTTAATTAGGCCTACGTTTATGAGTATCCCACCCCAACCTGTAGAGTCTTGGTCTTTTAGCTTTAGTATATTTCTTGTGTTCATTGTCAGAACAGGATTTTGATATTCCTGCAGCTCACAACGAAGCTGTCACCTCTCAACCTAACCTAGAACTTGGGCTATGCAACAGATCAGCCTGTAACCACAACCAGTATTCCAAAACATAATATTCTCTTCTAATTAGCACACATATGATGTCACACACTATAACATTATTACATCCTGGATCAACGACAGTATTTTGTGTTCGTATGTTCAACTAACCTGTCAACACATTTTTGATTTTTATGAGGCTTGAACTCTTGCTACAGGTCAAAAGGATTATTTTCATCTGGTGATCTGCTAGGGTCAATAGAAGCATCTGATTTCACCCATCTGGTTTGTCCCGTGCCGTAAAGATGATGAGGAGGTGTGTGACACCACTATGACGTGGTTTTTTGAGTTGGTTATGTTTGTAGGGTGGTGGTGGTGTACTTTATGGTGGATCTGGACATGCCGAGTTTAATATGGTATTGGGTTCATTTGAGTTTGGTAGTCATTGCGCTAACATGGTTTTGAGTTTAGGTAGTTAGTGAAGTAATGTGGGTTGTGGAAATGTTTTCAGCGAGTTGCTACGGTTTCTTTTTTCCCCTTCTTTTGCTTATGTGTTTGACGTTTTTGTCAGCTCTGATTCGTTCGGTGTTTGTTATGCAGAAAGAATTCTACAGTAAATGTGGTGTTTTGTCTGCTGTACATTTATGATAGGTCAGTTGTGTTTTAATTCATGTAATGAATATGTAGTATTTGGGTTTTTGAGTGTTGGGGTTTTGGTTCCACTTTTCAGATATGTAGGTGTTGGTTTTTGGTATCAATTGTTGCAGTTGATCTATACAGGTCAAGGGAAATGCCAGATTCCACTTTTCAGGCTTGTAGATGTTGGGGTTTTTGGTATCTATAGTTGCGGCTGAGCTATACAGATCAAGAGAAACGACCGATTCCTATGGTTTTCTTGATGTGGCGGAATGTTGTTAACATAACTTGTTATATTATTTATTTTCGGGGTGGTTCATTGTTTCTTTATTGTTGTATATTTAGCTTGTCCCCGCCCTAAACCCCCTATCTTTCGCGGTTATCCCGTTAGTTTCATTTTATTTTTGGAGCGAGACGTTATTGTCATTTTTATTTTTTCTCGCGTTTGTATGTAGTGACGTCATGTTGCGATATTGTATTCGTTGGAACTAGCAGTTTCCGCCGTACTGATGTGGCGTAGGTCAAAATATACGGGTGGAATCGGATGCTTCTGTAGTGCCGCTACACTGACGTCTTTTATGAAAACTGCATTGAAGCAAACATTTGCGCAGGGTATACAATGTTATCTTTTTCAAGCTTCATTAAGGAAGTTTCATTGTTATAATGTAGTGTACATTTTCCTAATTTTGTTATTGCGGATCTGAGAAGCAGAAACCATACTGGCAAGTATTCATTATTCTATTCACAATACATATCTGTGACAGATCAAATTATCTAATATTTCTTGTTTTTATCCTAATATGAAAATTAACGCCTAGTTCCCGGTATAACACAACGTTCTAAATCCCATAGTGCAACTTTGAAAGAAATATAACGCATTACTATCAGAACCATATGCACTCCTATTACTACCCATCCAATAACAGGAAAATAACATTCCTTGCAGCACCCGAAGGTTTGTAAATTTAGAATATCACAAATCTTTACAGTGATCAGCAGTGTTGCGCTAAAGAAACCACAAACGACAGTTAATAAAACAGAAACACTATCAGAAATACTTTTAGCTCGAGATTATATGGGCACCAAGCAAATATTTCGCGAAATTTTGCTCAGAAATTTAAATTCCAGCGCAACGTAATTACAGGAAATAATAGTGTCCACAATTATCAAAGGGATTCCTGTTAATACTTGTAAATATGGTAACAAATTTTACTTCTACAGAACACTTACCACATCTTTATCTACAGTCGTTTTGCATTTCACAATAGCGTAAACCTGATGGATGACAATAACAGGTGGTAGATGGCCTTCAAACGCTTCGTTGGGAAACTTACTTCGCAAGTACACCAAGGCACTTTCTGTATCTGACGGCGCATCTTTTCCAAAATTAGTATTTGTTTTTGGGTCACTATCTGTCAACCGTATGTCAACCGATAAGTGAGGTTTCTTCCTTTGAATGTAAAAGTCTGGCAACGTTGCACGTCTCTTCATATTATGGAGAATACCGTAACGGTAGGAAGAACCGTAGCGCCCCCCAGATCTCTAGCATACGAAATTTACGAATTCAACCATTTTATGTTTATGCTATCTCTCAAGTTCCGAAGATTTTCATACGCCGGCTGGTTACTGCCTTTCGAGAGTGCTACTCAGCTACAGCGATGAACTAGACAACTGCATGGCTCTTGTTGATATGTACATCTTTGGCTTCACATTGCATATTGAAATGTAAACACTAGTGAAAATGCACGTGTTGAGCCGAAATACAGTACTTTGCAGTGGAGCGAAAAGCGACAGTGTGGTTCCAGTATTTTGTTAGTTAGCGGGCTGTGGCGAATAGTACAAAATATTTCTGCTTCATATGTCTCTCATTTCCATCCCTTTTTGTCTTTGTGACAGTCATTTAAGTGTGGAATTTTGAAAAACAAAAAATGTTTGTACTTGCCGAAATGAAGCATGTCATACGAATTCCACCACATGATTTTAAGAAGAGGCTTAATGATGCTATTTCAGAAGAGCTGAACAAGAAGTTGGCGAACAAAGTATGTGTTTGTTTTGGTTGGGCTGTAAGTATCACTTACTCGTAACTGTTGTAACATTTTTGTGTTTTCTACAGGTTGTTTTAAATGTCGGTTTGTGCATTGCACTGTTTGACATAACTCGTTTAGAAGATTCTTACATATTCCCTGGTGATGGCGCAGCACACACCAAAGTAAACTTCCGTTATGTTGTATTCAGGCCATTCATGGAAGAAATACTCATAGGTAAAATTAAAAGCTGTAGCCCAGAAGGCGTTCAAGGTAGGTGTCACATCGTTATCGTTTATGGTATTATTAATGTGTCTTAATATCGACACATTTACAAGCAACTATTGAATTATTGCACTCATTATGAGTGAATCAACACATGTAAATTTGGTCTTATTTTTAAGAATAGGTGACTTCAGAATTGCAGAACGTGAGTGAAATTTTATTTTGTCTGTAACTGGTTTTGTACTTGCCGTTTCTCATATTTTTCTCCCCGCAATACTCCTAGCTATACTTGTAATGAAGACCCCAGTGACTGACACATATTCAGAGGCTGACACTTAAAATTCACGAAGGTCGAGTTCTACTACATGCAATTTAGTCCATTTACAGATGTACTGACATAAAAATTCGTAAATGTTTAAGCACAAAACAACACTGTAACCAAAATTAACCATTCTAATTACACAAAAAACATAGAAGGTAGTTTTCTCTCCATCAAATCTGTAGGCATACTACTCAATTTTCAGGGTATTAGACATGTGAATAAAGCTAAATTTACGCCATCATAAATGCTTAAAATTGTTTTTAGTAAGATAGTACTAGGCTTTGCATGTCACTGCCAAGTTTATTACAATAATAATTTGTCAGAGTCAACTTTACACAGTTTGAAAGATGATCAGTCAACTTATTTCTGCACTTATATTTAACTTTGTGCATCATTGAAAATGCTGCCTTATGTAGACAAGTTAGTCCAAATACCATGAAACATGCAATGCGCCTTTTACTATGTTAGGGTAGGTTGTTACGCTCACTAATTTCTGGATGTTATCTTCATTATTTTCTGACTTTAAGGGAATATCATTTTGAAATCAAATTATTTCATGTTCAGTCTCACTTCAAGAGAAAAGTTCACACATTTCACATGAATGTCTTTCATATCCACTTTTTGGAAAAGTTGAGCTGTGAAAATCAGTTTTAAAACTCTGTCTTCAGTACTGTCAGGTTGGTTGCAGTAATCTCGTCATGCGGGATGAAAAAGTGTTGCTTGGTGTGAGTGATAAAGACAGTGAAATGAAATGAAAATGGAGACAAGAGAGGCAGATAGGGTATTGTCAGACTTGTTGTTGTTGTTGTTGTGGTCTTCAGTCCAGAGACTGGTTTGATGCAGCTCTCTGTGCTACTCTATCCTGTGCAAGCTTCATCATCTCCCAGTACCTACTGCAACCTACATCCTTCTGAATCTGTTTAGTGTATTCATCTCTTGGTCTCCCTCTACAATTTTTACCCTCCGCGCTGCCCTCCAATACTAAATTGGTGATCCCTTCTTCTAGTCAAGTTGTGCCACAAATTTCTCTTGTCCCCAATTATTGTCAATACCTCCTCATTAGTCATGTGATCTACCCATCTAATCTTCAGCATTCTTCCGTAGCGACACATTTTGAAAGCTTCTATTCTCTTTTTGTCTAAACTATTTATCGTCCATGTTTCACTTCCATACATGGCTACACTCCATACAAATACTTTCAGAAACGACTTCCTGACACTTACATATATACTCGATGTTAACAAATTTCTCTTCTTCAGAAATGCTTTCCTTGCCATTAAAAAAAAAAAAAAAAAGCTCCGTCTTTAGGCCACAAGTGGCCCTTCCGGGACCGTCCGGCCGCCGTGTCATCTTCCGAGGAGGATGCGGATAAGGAGGGGCGTGTGGTCAGCACACCGCACTCCCGACCGTTAGGACGGTATTCTTTGACCGAAGCCGCTACTAATCGGTCGAGTAGCTCCTCAATTGGCATCACGAGGCTGAGTGCACCCCGAAAAATGGCAACAGCACATGGCGGCAGGATGGTGACCCATCCAAGCGCCGGCCACGCCCGACAGCGCTTAACTTCGGTGATCTCACGGGAACCGGTGTAGCCACTGCGGCAAGGCCGTTGCCTTTCCTTGCCATTGCCAGTCTACATTTTATATCCTCTCTACTTCGACCATCATCAGTTATTTTGCTCCCCAAATAGCAAAACTCATTTGCTACTGTAAGCGTCTCATTTCCTAATCTAATTCCCTCAGCGTCACCCGATTTAATTTGACTACATTCCATTATCCTCATTTTGCTTTTGTTGATGTTCACCTTGAAATGAAATGATCGTATGGCATTGTTGGCCGGGAGGCCCCATGCGGGGAAGTTCGGCCGCCATATTGCAAGTCCTTTTAAGTTGATGCCACTTCGGCGACTTGCGAGTCAATGATGATGAAATGATGATGAACACACAACACCCAGTCATCACGAGGCAGAGAAAATCCCTGACCCCGCCGGGAATCGAATCCGGGACCCCGTGCGCAGGAAGCGAGAACGCTACCGCAAGACCACGAGCTGCGGACGATGTTCACCTTATATCCTCCAATCAAGACACTATCCATTCCGTTCAACTGCTCTTCCAAGTCCTTTGCTGTCTCTGACAGAATTACAATGTCATCGGCGAACCTCAAGTTTTTACTTCTTCTCCATGAATTTTAATACCGACTCCGAATTTCTCTTTTGTTTCCTTTACTGCTTGCTCAATATACAGATTGATTTCATTGGGGAGAGGCTACAACCCTGTCTCACTCCCTTCCCAACCATTGCTTCCCTTTCATGCCCCTCGATTCTTATAACTGCCATCTGGTTTCTGTACAAATTGTAAATAGCCTTTCGCTCCCTGTATTTTACCCCTGCCACCTTCAGAATTTGAAAGAGAGTATTCTAGTCAACATTGTCAAAATGTTAGAAAGGTAGGTTTGTCTTTTCTTAATCTATTTTCTAAGATAAGTCGTAGGGTCAGTATTTCCTCACTTGTACCAACATTTCTACAGAATCCAAACTGATCTTCCTCGAGTTCGGCTTTTACCAGTTTATAGTTTATTCCATTCGTCTGTAAAGAGTTCGTGTTAGTAATTTGCAGCCGTGTCTTATTAAACTGATAGTTCGGTAATTTTCACATCTGTCAACACGTGATTTCTTTGGGATTGGAATTATTATATTCTTCTTGAAGTCTGAGGGTATTTCGCCTGTCTCATATATCTTGCTCACCAGATGGTAGGGTTTTGTCAGGACTGACTTTCCCAAGGCTGTCAGTAGTTCTAATGGAATGTTTTGTCTACTCCCGGGGCCTTGTTTCGACTTAGGTCTTTCAGTGCTCTGTCAGACTCTTCACTCAGTATCATATCTCCCATTTCATCTTCATCTACATCCTCTTCCATTTCCATAATATTGTGCTCAAGAATATCGCCCTTGTATAGACTCTCTATATACTCCTTCCACCTTTCTGCTTTCCCTTCTTTGCTTAGAACTGGGTTTCCATCTGAGCTCTTGATACTCATGCAAGTGGTTCTCTTTTCTCCAAAGGTCTCTTTAATTTTCTTGTAGGCAGTATCTATCTTATCCCTAGTGATATACACCTCTACATCCTTACATTTGTCCTCTAGCCATCCCTACTTAGCCATTTTGCACTTCCTGTCGATCTCATTTTTGAGACATTTGTATTCCTTTTTGACTGCTTCATTTACTGCATTTTTGTATTTTCTCCTTTCATCAATTAAGTTCATTATCTCTTCTGTTACCCAAGGATTCCTATTAGCCCTCGTCTTTTTACCTCCTTGGTCCTCTGCTGCCTTCACTATTTCATCTTTCAAAGCTGCCCATTCTTTTTCTACTGTATTTCTTTCCCCTATTCTTGTCAATCGTTCCCGAATACTCTCCTTGAAACACTCTACAACTTCTGGTTCTGTCAGTTTATCCAGGCCCCATCTCCTTAAATTCCCACCTTTTTGCAGTTTCTTCAGTTTTAATCTATAGTTCATAACCAATAGATTGTGGTGAGAGTCCACGTCTGCCCCTGGATGTGTCTTACAATTTAAAATCTGGTTCCTAAATCTCGTCTTACCATTATATAATCTATCTGAAACCTGTCAGTGTCTTACCACTTAGAAATATTTTGCAAAACACTCATCGTCAGCAAACTGATATTTTACATTTAAACAGATTTCATTTAAATGGGTTTCAGACAAAGATTTTGAAAAATCACCTTATAAAACCATGTCTAAAATCATTGTAAAACTGATCAATGGACAAAAAATAAACTATTACTATAACTTTGATGTTTGACTGGTCTATGGCAATCGACTGGTTGAGAATCCCATGTTCTACAGCTATAAACAGGCTCTGCAAGCTGCTGTACAGTGCATGGCAGAGGGAACATTGTACAGTTGCTCAATCATTACCTTTCCAGACAAATATTTTCAGAAAATACTTCCTACCACTTATGTTTGATGTAAACAAATTCAGAAATTTTTTCATGGCTGTAGCTAGCCTACATTTTATATCCTCTTTTATTTGGCCATAATCAGTTATTTTGCTGCCCAAATACCACGCAGAACTCAGCTACTACTTTTACTGTATCATTTCCTAATCTAATTCTGTTAGCATTGTCTGATTTTATTTCACTACATTCCATTACCCTTGTTTCACTTTTGATGGTGTTCAATGTATAACCTCGTTTCAAGACACTATATATTCTGTTCAACTGTTCTTCCAAGTCTCTGTCAGAATTACAATGTCATTGGCAAACTTCTTTTTCCCCCTCTACCTCCATCAACTTTAATTCCATCTCCAAATTTTTCTTTGGCTTCCTTTACTCTTTACTTAGTCTACAGATTGAATAACATGGGTATAAGCTACAACTCTGTTGCACCCCCTTCTCTTCTGTGGCTTCCCTTTCATGTTCTTTGACTCTTCTCCCTTCAGTATGGTTTCTGTACAAGCTGTAGAAAACATTTCACTTCGTGGATTTTATTCTTGCTACCTTCAGAATTTCTGAGTGTATTCAACTCAGTAATGTCATAAGCTTTCTCAAAATCTGTGAATGCTATAAATGTAGATTTGCCTTACTTCAACCAAGGTAAATCATATGGTCAATATTGCCTCACACGATCCTTCATTTCTCCTAAACCCAAACTTCCCTGGGGTCAGCTTCTATTGGCTTTTGCATTCTTCTGTAAATAACTCATACCAATGTTTTGCAACCAGGACTTGTTAAACTTATAATTTGGTAATATTCACACCTGTCTGCATTTGCATTTCTTTCGATTTTGAACTATTACACTCTTCTATCGGAGGGTATTTCCCCTGTCTCATATATCTTGCATGCCAGATGGAACAGCATTGTCATAGCTGGCTCTTCCAAGGATCTCAGTAGTTCTGAGGAATTGTTTCCTCTAAGGGCTGTAATTTAACTTCGATCTTTCAGTGCTCTGTCAAATTCTTCTTGCAGTATCTTGTGTCTTGTATAATCGTCGTTTACTTCCCGTATAATCTTCATTTACTTCCTATTCCTTTTCTATGATACTACCTAAAGTGTGTAGCACTTCTGTAGATTCCTTTCACTTGTCAAATTTCCCTTCCTTACTTAGTATTGGTTTGCCATCCAAACTCTTGATACTCATACAGCTATACAGCTACTTCTCTCTTCTGCAAAGCTCTTTTCAGTTTTCCTATAAGCGGCCTCTGCATTTCCCCAAGTCATGTATGCTTAGCCATTTTGCATTTGTGTAGATCTTATTTTTTCAATGCCTCTATTATCATTTGTGGCATTTTTACGTTCTCTCCTTTCATCAGTTACATTCAATATTTACTGTGTTATCCAAGGAGTTCTATGAGGCCTTTTCTTTTTGCCTATTTGATCCTCTGCTTCCTTCCTTTTGTTTCTGACAGTCTTTAAGAGTTCAAATAAAACAAATATCTGTGTCAGTCACTTTTTTTATTTTGTCCCACAATGTCATTTTTAAGTGTTTACTCCCTTATCTTCAGGTGGAATAATGATACTTTGTAACATTTTTGCTAGCTACATGCAGTCTGTTGTTTGCTGTGGTTTCATTTTGCTACAAAAATGTGCAACAAGCACTTGTTAGTGTAACATGGCTCTACAATTACAAGTTTTAAGTGATGATAGAGTTACAATCTGTTTCAGTGCCCAGAACAGTGTGGTTCATCATAAATAAAAACTTTTTAACTTAATTTGTCGTGCAGAATGTGAACCAATAACATAAACAAACCATAGATTGTAAAGATATAGTGCCTTGCCTCATAGATTAATCATTACTAACTTACACTGTGGACCATAGATACATGTAACAATTATGTGATTACTTCATTATTTACAAGAAGTCATTTATAAGAATTGCTATTCCAAATCCATGACAGTAAAGACGCAAATAAAATAAAAACATAAAAAATGGAAAACTTAGTCTTTGCATCAGCACAATCAAAGTCTTACTGTCTCTGTACAATGCACTGGGAATTATCTTTTATTAAGGTCACTCAGGAATTAGAAAGTGAAAAGAGTTATAATGCATTTTCTAGTATAGTTGCAAAACTCTTTAAGAAGCTCATAGCCACTGTCTCAGCTTTTTTCATTTAGTGTGCTCATTGCCACTGTCTCAGCTTTTTCATTTATGTGTTCTGTCCATATTTTCTATTGTGAATGAAAATTTCCAGTTCTTTATAAAGACTGAGTTTGTGGCCTTTGTTTAATTTGTGAAGTATTATTAGATTGTCCTCTACAGTATCAAAGGAATGTTATGTGTTCTGTGAATGTGTGTAGCTATGGCACATTTATGGAGTGTATTGTATCAAAATGCATTAATTTGTTCTTTGAATTTGGTTTGAATGCTTCATCCAATCTGACTGGGGCATTGATTGCATTTCAGCTAGCATAGTCTTACTATGTAATTTATTGCTGGTGGGGAAAGCAACTGTTACCTTGTATAGTTTCAATACATTAACAATTTTTATGAAATGGTAACGAAGTGGGGAAGGTATACTGTCCTGGAGTCCATCTGTTTGTTGTTCTTATTTATTTTTCTGTTTATCTTTCTCAGTAGCTACAAAGAATGCAGCAAATGCTGCCAAGGTCAGCAGTAACACAAAAATTGTGGTAGCACACAAGGCCAATAGTTTATTAAAAAGAGAACTCAGTGAAACAAAGTACAGTACTATTAAATCCACCAGTGACAGTAAAACACTTAAAACCATAAACAGTAATCTAAAAGAACATAAAACAGTAACAACAAAAGCAGACAAGGGCAACACATGAACAAACTTATATTGAGTAAACATTAGAATTCTTTAACAAAAACAATATTGAACAGATAAAGAAAGACCAAAAAGACAAATTTCAAGCTGAACTTAAGACTCTTAAAGAAGACTGACTTCTTACTTACTGTGAAGGAGAAATACAGATACATCCATGAACACAAAAACACCACAACTGAGGTCACAGTTAAATATGTACAAGGAAGACTGTCCTGTGAGACCTGAGACCTGAAGTTATATGTAGAAACAAGCCATATAAGTTGAATCACAAACTAAAGGAGACTGTGATGAACAACTACACATTTGGAGTAAACTGCTCCATCGAAAACAGTTATACTGTAGCAAATGAGCTATTAGACAGACAACCAAATGGTCTATCAATGGGCTCCAACATATCGGGGACCATAGCTAACATATTCATTAACCACCTTGAGCAAAAATTATTCAGTGGCAACAGCCCATGTTTACAAGACATCAATTTTTACAAAAGATATGTGGATGACACATTACTAGTAACAGAGAGGGTAAACAAACAAGGTGTTGAGGCAATAATTCAAGCATTCAGCAGTATGCCTAAGAACATTCAGTACATTTGTAAATATGAAATTCAGAACTCGATAAACTTTTTCATCTTTGCCATTACCAGTAAAAACAGTGAACATGTGATTAGGATTTACAGAAAACCCAGAACTGCAGATGCAAATATCCGTGATTCTTCATGCAACCCACTCATACACAAATTAGCAGCGAACAGTTCCATGTTGCACAGAGCATGCAAAATGCTATTAAGCAATGAAATTGAGTCGTCAAACAGCTAGCAGCTGAAAATGGTTTTCGACCTGCACTCATAGAAAAAATGCCTAAGAAAGTTAGGAAAGGAATGGACAGAAAAGAACAGCAAGCAGACAGACACCAGAATTGTATGCCATCCCTACTTTGATACCATTTCATAAGAAACTGCTAATATATTGAGACCATTCAATGCTTTCTCCACCAACAAAAAGTTAGATAATAGACTGCAAGACAATACAAAAACCAGTAAAGATAATTCTCCAACTCAGATGTATACAAGATAAAATGCAGTGACAAAGCTTCCGGACTAGATTCAGAGAACACATTAATGCATTTAGATGCAACACACCCAATAAATTTGCCATAGCTTCACATATTTAGCACTCAGGACATTAATTTGGTAACATAGAGGACAATCTAGTAATACTTAACAAATTAAAACCCCCAAGGGGCTCATGGTTCTTTTTGTGAGTTCGTGCATTTCACTCAAGGGGCTTCGAGATATTGCAGCCCATTCTTCCTACCTGGGCTGCATTTCCTTCACTGTGACCCTCGCTCCTTAACTGCTGCCCCATCCTTCCCCTCTCTGAGTGTTCTGATTTATGTCTACGTGGCTATCCACCTGGTTCCCTGTATTCCTTGCAATTTTGTTCCTCTTGCCTTTTGTTTTTCATCCTTCCGTTTTGGCATTTTTGGTCGTCCTTTGGGATTTGACCTTCGCTTCTAAATTTTCTCTATGCAGTGTGAGATATGACGTGGATACCTTTACCCCTTTCCTTCCTCTCATCCTTCCCCAGCATAGCCCCCTTCCACCTTGCTAGGTCACCAGCTTGTGTAGCCTGTCTGTGTGGTAGGGCTGTTATGTACCCATCTGGCTGAGACCCCTGACAACACAGGGATCACACTACTGATACCCGAGCTGTTGCCTCTCCACGTATGCCAAGGAGAGTGTGCTTGTCATCCTGGAGCATTGGAACTCCCAGCAATGGCCGCCATGTCAGGCGACCCTTGCTGTGGCTGGGTGGTGGCCATGGGGAGAGCCCCGGATCTGAATGGGTGGTATCAGGATGGATGCTTGGTGCATAAAGTGTATCAAGCTGCAAAAATCTGGCCATTTTCAAACGGCCACCTCTTTGAATGGTAAAGGATCATTGAAAGCTGCTTTGTATGACATGGCAGCATTCCCTTCCTTGGCAGCACCCTGGGAAAGGGGCCAGGCTCACTGTCTTGGGATGAAACACTTTCCCCACTACCTGGTCTGTACTAGGATGGATGGGGGCACATTCACCACCACAAAGCTGTTGTTTTTTGTAGACAATATCGAGGACAACTTTAGTGAAGTGGTCTGCAAGTAAGATGCGATCAGGCTCCCTGTTGATCAGAGCTGCTTCTGCTACCCAGTCTGCAGCTCTTTGTGTTTGTGATTGCGTTGGCAACATCCCGGTGTCTGTTACTCCTCACAGTCTCTGAATATTGTCCAGAGTGTTATTTTGCATAGGGACCTCATCCTGCAAACTTATGAGGAACTCTGCGCTAACCTGCAGTGACACGGTGTTCATTCTGTTCAACATGTACAGAAGGGTAGTAAATACGACCTCACTGATACCGGCACCTTTATTCTGGCTTTTGAGAGAGATACTCACCCAGGGAAGATAAAGGTTAAATGTTACTCATGTGATGTGAAGCCGTACGTTCTGCCACCCATGAGGTGCTTGTGTTTTGGGCATATGTCTTCCTACGGTGGACTCTCTTTGTGTAGGCTGTGGACACCGACTCCAGGAAGGAAGACTGTGTTCCGCCACCTGTGTGTGTCAATTGTCATGACCGCAACTCTCCACACTCACCAGATTGCCCAGCTTACAAGGGAGAAAAGAACCACCAAGAGTACAAGGCTCTTGATTGCCTATTTTATGCTGAGGCTCATCAAAATTATGACAGACTCCACCCACTGTTGATTTCTTCTACTTTTGCCTCTGTTACATCCTTTCCCCCCTCCTACCTCTTCCTTTTTCTGAAGATGGACACCTTGTCGCAGTCTTCTTGTAGCTGTGCAAGGAGCGGTCACTGGAGATGAGGCCACCTTTGCTGGAAGTGAAACAGAGCGAAGTCCCACTCCATGACTCGTGGGGCACTGAGGGCTCAGCCAGGGTGAAGTGGAGCTGCTGGCTGAAGAAGTGGGAGAGGGTTAGGTGGCAAGGTGTGCGGGACTGGGGGTGCTGACTGGCAATCTGGGGCATAGCTAGTTCTGGTGGCACTGCCAAACATGGCCCCCCTGCGGAGACCTCATACATTCAGTGACTGCGAATGCTGTGGACTGTAGCATTAGCCCAGGATGGACAGCGACCCAACAATCATGTCCATACCGGGGTGCTCAGCTGGAACCAGTGATGGACCCGAGACAAGAGGCGGCTGGTGGAGATAGCAGTGTAGTGTGGGTTCATGGTGCCCCCCATTTAGTAACTCAGCAGACCTTGTCTGTGGAAGCAGAATTCACCATGGTCAACATCTTCTCTTTGAAAGTCCACACCATCCTTTCTGCCCCTCCATAGGATTTGGGTGGAATGGGGCGGTTAGCTGCCATGTGATCACTTGGATCCCGCAGAAACAGATAAACTGGGGGCCATTATCCAAAATGATGGCCAATGGAAGATCATCGATAACAAGGATATGAGGCAAAGTCCAAATAATATTTGCCACTGTAGCAGAGGGGAGTGGGTGGATATAAGGAAATTTGCTGGATGAGCTGAACACAGTGAGCCACATCCAATGCAAAAAGGGACCGACAAAGTGAGTGTGAAGAATCTCCAGGGGTTCTGTCTGGAGCCAGGGTGAAAAAACCTTGGGGGAAACTGGCTGATGGTGGGCACACGTGGTACTGGACTGAACTATCAAACTGATATCAATCCTGATGTCTGACTGGTAGGCGTGCTGACAGGCCAGCTGCTTCATACACAGAACACAACAGTGAGTGGCATGCAGGAGATTGAGGACCTTGGGGTGCAGAGCTTGTGGGATAATGACCTAAGGCCAGTCTTAGGGCAATCTCCAATGCCAAACATGCCAAATACACTGGACAATCGAATGGACTGTGGGGTACACTCATGTCTATGCTCTGACCACTGACACATCAATGGGGAACACCTGAAGGGCCAATGATGAGCCAGTCTAGTTAAAAAATGATGAGTTCCTGAGAGCATCAAACGGGATCCAAGCCAGCTGACAGACAGGACCGTGTTGATGTTTACGTGGCGATCGGATGGTTTGTAGCAGATGTCATATGTATATGTTGCCTGAAACAATGCTCAACGCTGAAGCCTTTGTGCTGTTTTATTCAGGGGTCTGGTCCAAAGATCAGACGATGCATGTAACAGCTTGCGGTCTGTGATCAATAGAAAATTCATTCTGTACAGATGGATATGGAATGTCTTCACTGCACACACAATAGCTAACAACATTTCTCTGTCTGCGAGTAGTTGCACTGAGCCTGGGTGAGAGTTTTGGGTGTTCAGATTGGGATCTCAGTGGGAGAGCACTGCGCCAACTCCATGCTGTGAGACGTCAGTGGTGAGGAAAGGGGCTTTTCTGGCAAATGCAGGATGAGACAAGTTGATTATTGCAGAGCCTACTTTAGTGTGAGAAATGCTGCCTCACAACGCAGGTGACCACACAAAGCGAACCCTCCTTCTTTGCAGGGTGTTAAGGGGGGGGGGGGGGGGGGGCGCTTGAGCTTGGCGGCCTGGGGGATGAAACGACTGTAATAGCTAATCTTCACCAGAAAGGACTGTAGTTCTTTCACAGAGTGGGGGCGTGGCATGTTGTCAATGGCCTGTAAGTGGTCTCTAGTCAGACGGATGCCTTGTTTGCAGAGGAGGAAACCAAGGTGCTCCACTGAGGGCTGGAAAACTGTACATGTATTGATGTTACATTTCAGGCACTCAGCCAATAAGTGTGGAAACAAGGAGTGCATATTCTGGAGGTGTCTGGCCATAGGTGTCCCTGTCACAATGATGTCATCTAAATAATTGCCACATGAGGGATTCCCTGAATCAGTTGTTCCAAGAAGCATTGAAAAACAGCTGGGGCACTAGCGATTCCAAATGGAAGCTGGTTATACTGTTACAAGCCAATGGGCATATTAAGCACCAGCAGGTCACAGAAAACTGGATATGATGGCAGTCATCAGATCAATCTTCATGTAACAGTCTCTATTCTGTAGCCTGGAGAACAGGTCCTCTGGTTGTGGAGTTGATAAAGAATCTACAATCAACTGGTCGTTCACAGCCTGAGACAGCCATCCATTTCTTTTTTTTCCAATAATGAGAGGAGAAGCCCACTGACTGGGAGAAGCTTGGGGGATGATATCGAGTGTGACCAACCTGTCCAGTTCCACCTTCACCGTCTCCTGGAGGACGTGAGGCAATGGGTGCTTTCATACAAAGTGCGGGGCCGGGTGCTCTCATGCAAAGTGCAGGCCTGAACCTCGCTTCAAGTGAAGGTGTACCTCAGCAGATGCCACCCGAGCCAGACCTGGAGAAAATAATTCTGAAAAGGGGTCATAAAATTTTCGATTCCTTGAAACAGAATATGAGGGATACCAAATGCGCACCTTCAGAAATGGAAAACCCAAATTGCTTGAAGGCATCTAACCCAAAAATGTTTTCCACTGTGCCAGAAGAAACCACCAAAAATGAAAGCACATTGGACACATTTTTATCGGAGACTTTTGTCAAAAACACACCTTGCACTGGAATTTCATGACTGCTTTAGACCATGTGTACAATGGAGGAAATCCCAGCATCATACAGGTAGAAATGTTGATCAGAGGAGAAGACGCGCCAGTATCCACTTGGAAAAGTACAGTCCAACCCATCATGTGCAGTGTGAGTAGGTACTTGATGGGTTTTTCTGATGTCAGGTTAAGCACAGTGTCAGTGGTATGAATGGCGTCAGCCAGAAAAGAAGACAGTGTGTGCATGGCTTCAACATCACTAAGCCACTGTGCAGGCACGGTGCAGCACATGGAAGTAGTGTGACGATGAATGCCACAGACAAAACAGATAGCCAACCAGCATGGGCAGGGCAGGCTCAAAGAAATACTGAGGGCATAATGGAAGACGACACTGACCCATGTGCTTGTCAGACAGGAAGGAGATGAAGCCTCTGAAAAAAAAAAAAAAAAAAAAAAAGAAAACCATGACTGGGAACTCTGATGTGTTGTTATCCAACGTGGAATGGCTGTGGGGAACACATTGATTACTCGTAATACCAGACCATACTTTCCTGATGCGTGCTCATGACATGTGTACTGCTGACCCACCAATCATGGCCACTGTGGCAAAACAAGGCTCCCCTCTATAGTCTGGGTACTGTGTGAGTTCAAAAGCCATAGCAGTTTTAAGAATTTTATCCAAGTAAGGGTCTGCATGGTGCATAGCTTGTGCATGCACTTCCCTATCTGGTACAAATTGAAGGAGGGGATCCCTAATCATAGAATCAGCATACGAACGATAACAAACAACATCTTCAGACCAGGTGAAAGCACGACAGCAACGAGTAAGGTCGTGAAGCTCAGTGACCGAATCCTTATTCAATTCCAGCAGCAGCAACTTCCACTGCTGATAGAATTGCAACCTAGCACATGCCACTAGAGACTAGAGACTGGCTTCTGCAGTGGTCTGACAACAGAGTGCAAATATCGAGAAATGACAAAGCATTGGGATGCTCTGTAAGAGACAACTTGTGGAGCAAAGCCATCACATCTCTAGATGACCATGACACGAAAAAGAGGTTTGCTTCAAATCGGTGTCGGTTACCTAGTATATTGCGAAAGGATGGTTGAGGTGCTGTAAATATGTGTCCCATTGGTCAGAAGAAGGAAATAGAGAAACAGCTGGGGGGTGTGTCACCATTGACAGACAATGCTGACAGCTGTTGTTGTAGTAAGCGTCTCCCATGGCGAGATACTTGATAAGAAATAATAAGACACAGGTAAACAAGAGCAAGAATTTATAAGGACCACAGTAAGGAGATTTAATAACATAGGAAAACTCTTCTCAGTAAAAAACAATAATACAGTTTTTCAGACACTAACAAGTGTATGCCTGGAACACACAGTGAATGAATGTAGTAGGATGTGAAGACTATGCCACTGATAAACCCTAACAACGGAGATTGAGCATTTGATGTAGTTGGCTGTCAGGTACATCTTGGGATATCGCTGGAGATTCGTAGGTCCTGCTGGAGTGTCTTCCGATCGGGCTCTGACTGATGGACTGTGAAGAGCCAATGCATGAATCAGCCCAGAACTCTCGTGGAATGAACTGCCAATGTGTTAGCTTGCGCTGCCCTACGTAGCCGGGGCATGGAGGAATTCGTGCTGATCCAGTTCAGGCAATGCTTTGTACATATGCAAACTCATGATGCTTCAGGGCTTGAGGTGTTGGCGATACCTTTAGGCGAATTGTGGATCACAGCAAAAACCCGACTGCTGATGCTCTTACTCCATTAACTGCCAGTCCAACTGACACTGGTCCTGTTAGGCCAGCCACCACCGCAGCAGTTCTGGGTCCAAGATGGCTGAGTAATCAAAGCACAGAAGGCCCAAAAAGACTCATTGCCTGTTGCTCCTGTTGTGGTTTACGTTTACTAAATCTCTTTGTTCTGTATTAGCTGGATAAACTAATGGTGAACAAGAAGTACAGAATCACACAGTCCAAGAGTACTCTTGACCCGAGGTAGTAGTTGTTATCAGAAGGCAGTCGGTGTAATATGCAGGTCATACAGAGCATCAACAAGAACTACTGTTGCCAGTAGAGTGCTTGTTACATCAGGCAGCTTGGCCATGAGATCCTACCAGGTGACATGGCGATTGTCTTAATGGCATAGCTTCCTTCCACCATTTGTCCTCTGGCAGCCACTCACAGTGCCATCGGAGTTGCAGATGGCAACATTGGATCAAGTTTGGACAGTTGTGATAACTCCAACTTGCTGCCAGAGTCCATTGCATCATCTACCTCTTTGCAGTTTCTTCAGTTTTAATGTGCAGTTTATAACCAGTAAATTTTAGTCAGCTCACATCTGTCTCTGAAGATGTCTTTTGGTATAAAATCTGTTTTACCTTTGTGTACTCAAACTGAAACCTTTTTGTGTCTCTAGGTCTCTTCCATGTATACAGCCTTTCATGATTCTTACACTTAATGTTTGTAATGATTAAATTATCCACTGTGCAAAATTCTACACATTGGCTTCCCTGTCATTCGTTTGCCCCCAATCCATGCCATCCTACAATTTTTCCTTCTCTTCCATCATACTTTCTTATTTATTATTGGACCTACTCCTGCATTACTACCTATTTTTCCTGCCAAGGCACTTCACTAATTCTTGCTTTATGTTATTTAAACTTATCCATTTCCCTTCTTAAATTTTCTAGCCCACCTGCCTGATTACGGGATCTAATATTCCAAATGCTTTCGAGTGTAGTCTCTGCCCAGAGATCCGAAGGGGGGGGGGGGGCTATTTTACCTCTAGAATATTTTACCCATAAGGATGCCATCATGATTAAGCCACACAGCAGAGGTGCATGCCCTCAGAAAAAATTACGGCTGTTATTCCCTTGTCGCATGTGTGTGGGGGGATACTTATTTTAACTAAAAATAGAATTATTGTAGCACATATTTAAAATAAAAACTGTGTGCAGTGTTGCACTTCCTCCATGAAATGTTGATAATGACCGTATGGGAATTGGTTAGAAATGAAGTGTGAGAAAAAGGAGGGGTCATTGGAAGGAATTATGATCATATGGTGCTCATTTCAAGCTTTAATGGTGTTCTGTTACAGAAAAAATGGCAATTTTCAAGTTAGCTACCAATTGAATTTAGTGCCATTTCATATTTCTTGCTGCAGGATAACACTAGCTAAGCATTTTGGCAGATTCTTTTAGTAGTACCCACTTTCAGCTCTGTTTTTTTTTTTCTTTTTTTTTTTTTTACAGGTTGGTAGACATCAGTTGAGCGCCAGTCATTTATATTATAATGAGGAAGAGAGCTGCGAAGACACACACACACACACACAAAAACTATAGACAGCCTGTGGAAGCATGTTTTATTGCTACAGATTTAGATGGACTGTACTAGTCCACAGTGAATTTTTTGCAGAAATCAAAGTAGATGATCTTTAAAGATTTCTATGCTCTGAACATGAATATTACGATTAAAATTGTCTCCTAGCTCAGACGTACTTTAAGTTGGGATTTCACATACATTGCTACTGTATTCCATCGGACATCCAACTTACCCATAGTCCACCATCCTGTGTACCACTGTTCCATGACAGAAATGTCACTGTGATACTGCTCACCATGCTCATCACTGAATGCACCACAGTTCTCTGTGAAGACATCAAGGTGGAAGTAAAGGAAGTGCATCTTCAGGGTTATGTTGCAGCTAATGACCTTATAGAGATGAATGAGTTTGTCCAAAAGGTCCCTGTAGTTTTCAGCAGTCCTGTGTCCTAAGAACAGTGTTGTCACATTATGAAAACAATGCAACACATGCAGCTGATCAGGTGTTAGAGTGGACTTGAAGTGTGTGCTCCCAACAGCTGGCGTATCAGTGGACCAATGAATATCCCCCATGTGATCTTCTCTTCAGTCATGCAAACATATTACACAATTATTGAAATGCTGCTTCTTTCCTGTACAAAAACTTAAAAAAATGCTATAATGAGTCCCAACTTATGTGTGCAATGGTGGGGGAACAATTTTGTTTTTGTTCTTCTCTGTTGGCCATGATTTTCCCTCATCCTCATGACAGGCGGCTCTCTCACAACGTGAGGTCTGAGTGACATGCATTTTCTTTCCAACCTTTCCTCTGTAAGGAATGAACCAACACATTCAAAACCTAGATTGGTTTTTGCTACTTTTATATGTATCTATCAGCATGTGCTTGGAATTTCAGGTCCCAGAGGCAGGTGCTGTACAATATTCTCCTTTTTGTCATTTTACTGTTGTTTCCAGTGATTTCCTTAATGACAAAAATAATGTAGTTTTGTGTTCTAATCATTTATTTGTTTCAGTTACACTTGGGTTTTTTGATGATATAATTATTCCACCAGCATCGTTACAGCATCCGTCAAGGTTTGACGAAACAGAACAAGCCTGGGTTTGGAAGTATGACACTGATGGTGACACACACGATTTGTTTATGGATCCAGGTAATATTGATATCACAGCATGAAGCATTTGTTTTTTTTTTTTGTAGAAGACAGTGCACTTTTTATGTTTATGTTTATTAATTGCTTTTATTGGCAAGTGACATGAAGCCTTATCCACATAATTTTTTGTGTGTATGAATATTGGAACATTGTTTTGTAATGGCCATAGGTAAAGAGTCCTTGCTTAGCTTGTCTAATTTCAGGTCAAAGGATTACTGGAAATTTGTCTGTTATTTTCAAACATAACAGGCTCACTTCCCTCAACAGAAAAAGCCCATGCTCCCTAGTACCCATTCCCTCCTCATTGTGATTTTAACTTGGAATGGTTTGTTTATTGTTTATTCCATGGGTCACATGCATAACATTTCATTGTGGCATATTTCATTGGGGTGTTGCCTTCCTAGAAGTAATTGCCTGTGTCATTGTAGCTACTTCTGCAAGACTACCATTTTCAGTTTCCTAATTTTTCAGCCAGTGTATCCAAAACAGTATGTTAGTAGTTAGTCTAATTCTTGTTCAGCGCAGTATCCCAATCCAGATTCCATTCTTATTTTCAAACAAACTACTGGCAATTGTCAGTTCAATTACTTCTATAATATACACTGTTAGTGTCATTATTTTATGTGTATTTAGCATAATAATCCATGCTTTTACACACATGGAACTGTGCTCCTTCAGTCCTAATGAAAAGACTATTGTTTTGCTTACTATATTCCATTAGAAACTCTTTAGATGTTGCTAAGTCCAACTATTTTACAGTGTACTATCTGTTAGAGGCGTAAGTCAGTTAGAAACACTTTAGATATGCTTAAGTGTCAGGGTCATCTGTAGAAACCATCATCAAAAATGGGCCAAGTTTTAAAAAATTATGGAAAGTTGCAGGTCCAATATAATACTTGATAGAGCGTGTTTGCTAAAACTAAATACCTGTGAAGTTCAGGAATTAATCTATATGTGTATCAGAAGGTACTTGAATTGGAAGTCATATGTTTTTTGCCGTAGATAAGAAATGTAAGACTGAAATTTGTACTTGTAACCTTCTGTTTGCAGCCTGACATTTTCCCCAGAAGTAACTGTAAATTTACAACTTAACCTCCGTGTAAAGTCACAGTAGTTGCAAAATACTGTAATTACACAGGAAGTAAGTGAGGAAATTTTAATTGGTAGCCGAGACAAAATTCTGTAAAATAGTTCTAAAAGCTTGTCATTCTTAATGGAAATTCATTAGCGGTTGGTGAGAAGCGAACATAAACTGCCTAGCAGTTTAAGGGAGTTAAGGTTGGAGTAACAACTATCACCAAGCTATAAAGAACCCCTTCAAGAAGTAGAACACTACAGCCAGCTAATTTGTCACACCTGAAAAAGAGGCAGAAATATTTGCTTTGTGTAGGAAGATACGGAGCAACTGCGGAAAGATGAATAGTTGATCAAGCACTTGTCGAAATGTATATTTAATACAGTAACTGAAAATTACAGAAATGCACCTCTGTGTTAAGAAGTGTCTGATATAAAAACGTCGATATAAAGCAAAGTGCAGAAGGCAGAGAGCTGTATTAACAGATCCACACTTTGCAGTGCATAAAACCTTCAGTTCAGTGGTTACTACAGCTGTCCCACCAGAGAAGTTACATGAAATATTTTAGTAATTTGTAACAATTGGTGGTAGCACAAAATGTAGGGCCCAGGCACAGCATAATTAAAGCCAAAATAGCACACTGTCTTTTAAAATGTTTATTCATAATGAAAAGGTAACAATTTTCATTTCAATGTCATACCATTTATTTGGTATCCAGCAGGATTTCTGTTAACGCTAGGTACAACAAAACCCAAAATTTATTATTTACAATTTACCCTTAAAACTACTAATGTAAATAATCAACTGGATTCTGTACTGAATCAGTGCCCCTTCAAAATTAGCACACGGCAACATGTAATATTTAGTCCAACTTGTGACTGAACGAGGATTTAGGTGTTATAGGGCTATAAATGTACCTGCTGTGTGTGAACCACCCGTCAGTTAAGGTTGCTACATCTTGATCATCCCGCCAGTATTTGTAAAATTGTTTAAAAATGTTTAACATTGTAGGACCTTCCTGTTAACAATGTGTTAAGGTGACTCTAGAAAACATGCCTTTGTGTATGAATGGCATCCTTTTCTATTCAGTAGGTATTTCAACTTCATTTTTGATTTGTGTTGTGGCTACAAAATCAGCTGTATCAAGTGTTGGCTTTCTGCTCTTTTATTCAGCACTAAACTCTAGTAGATATGACAGTTTGGTGGAGACACCAGCTGCTTTGGAACTTCAGCTAAATTTTTGAAGCAGTTGGGGTACAAAAAAATCAATCATTAAAGAAGGCAGGAATCTGAACCCAAACTGTACATTTCCGTTTTGTTCGATCTGTGTAGATACAGAGACAAGTGGATATGAAAATAATGGTGAGCCAGTTTCCACAGCAGGTGTCAATCTGGTTTTGAAAATGATAGTTCAGAGAATTTGTTGTCACTTCAGACAGATGTTAGGATGATACTGTGTATTTTGCCAACATTTCCTTTTATTTGAAGTACAACTAGATTACTACCAAAAGCTGTTGATAAACTTTCTTTGTTGAACAAACTGTTTCCATCCATGGACCGTTATCTGTTTCATAAAAGCATTTACAGGATACTAGTCAATATAAATTCAGTAGGGTGATGAAATCCATGAATTCATCACTGTTGTCAGATAATAATATAAATAACATGAATGAGTGCACTGTCAACATCTACATCTACATGGATACTCTGCAAATCATATTTAAGTGACTGGCAGAGGGTTAATCAAACCACCTTCAAATAATTCTCTATTATTCCAATTTCGTACAGCGCGCAGAGAAAATGAACACCTATATCTTTCCGTGTGAGCTCTGATTTCCCATATTTTTTTATGATGATTGTTTCTCCCTATGTAGGTCAGTGTCAAAAAAATATTTTCGCATTCGGAGGAGAAAATTGGTGATTGAAATTTTGTGAAAAGATTCTGCCGCGATGAAAAACGCCTTTGTTTTAATTATGTACACCCCACACCTTGTATCAAGTCAGTGACGCTCTCTCCCCTTCTTTGAACGTGCTGCCCTTCTTTGAACTTTCTCAATGTACTCCATGTATATTATCTGGTAAGGATCCAACACCGTACGATAGTATTCTAAAAGAGGACGGACAAGTGTAGTGTAGGCAGTCTGTTTAGTAGATCTGTTACATTTTCTAAATGTCCTTTCAGTAAACATAGTCTTGGGTTAGCCTTCCCCCACAACATTTTCTGTGTGTTCCTTCCAGTTTAAATTGTTCATAATTGTAATTCCTAGGTATTTAGTTGAATGTATGGCCTTTAGATTTGACTGATTTAACGTGTAACCAAAGTTTAATGGATTCGTTTTAGAACTTATGTGGATGACCTCACACTTTTCGTTATTTAGATTCAATTGCCAATTGTTGTGCCATATGGATATCTTTTCTAAATTGTTTTGCAATTTGTTTTGATCTTCTGATGACTTTACTAGTAGATAAATGACAGCATCATCTGCAAACAATGTAACACAGCTGCTCAGATTGTCTCCTAAATCTTTTATCTAGATAAGGAACAGCAAAGGGCCTCTAACACTACCTGGGGAATGCCAGAAATCACATCTGTTTTACTTGATGACTTTCTGTCAATTACTACAAACTGTGACATCCCTGACAGGAAATCACAAATCCAGTCACATAACTGAGACGAGCAATTTCACCACAAGCCACTTGTGTGGTACAGTGTCAAAAGCCTTCCGGAAATGGAGAAGTATGGAATCAATTTGAAATCCCTTGTCAACACTTCATGTGAGTAAAGAGCTAGTTGTGTTTCACAATAACGATGTTTTCTAAGTCTGTATTGACTGAGTGTCAATAGACCATTCGGTAACTGATAATGTTCGAACACAAGTTCCACAATCCTGCTTCATATTGACGTTAATGATATGGACCTGTGAATTATTACTACTACCTTTCTTAAATATTGGGGTGATATGTGCAACTTTTCAGTCTTTGGGTATGGATCTTTCGTCGAGCGAATGGTTGTATATGATTGTTAAGTATGGAGCTAATGCATCAGCATACTCTGAAAGGAACCCAACTGGCATACAGTCTCTCTCAGAAGACTTGCTTTTGTTAAGTGATTTAAGTTGCTTCAGTACTCCGAGGATATCTACTTCTACGTTACTCGTGTTGGGAACTGTTCTTGATTCGAATTCTTGAATATTTACTTCATCTTCTTTGGTGAAGGAATTTCGGAAGGCTGTGTTAAGTAACTCTGCTTTGGCAGTACTATCATCTATAGTATTTCCATTGCTGTAGTGCAGAGAAGGCATTGATTGTGTCTTGCCGCTAGCATACTTCACATGTGACGAGAATCTGTTTGGACTTTCTGCCACGTTTTGAGACAAAGTTTCGTTGTGGAAACTATTATAAGCATCTTGCAATGGATAGGCGATTGGAAGAAATTTCACTATTGAATGTCTCATATATATATATATATATATATAATCTCTGCTTGTGTCTGTATATGTGTGGATGGAAATGTGAATGTGTGTGTGTGTGTGTGTGTGTGTGTGTGTGTGTGCGAGTGTGTGTGTGTGTGTGTGTGTGCGAGTGTATACCTCCCCTTTTTTCCCCCTAAGGTAAGTCTTTCCGCTCCCGGGATTGGAATGACTCCTTACCCTCTCCCTTAAAACCCACATCCATTCGTCTTTCCCTCTCCTTCCCCTCTTTCCTGATGAGGCAACAGTTTGTTGCGAAAGCTTGAATTTTGTGTGTGTGTTTGTGTTTGTTTGTGTGTCTATCGACCTGCCAGCGCTTTCGTTCGGTAAGTCACATCATCTTTGTTTTTAGATACATATTTTTCCCACGTGGAATGTTTCCCTCTATATATATATATATATATATATATATATATATATATGTTCGTTGCGAAAGCTTGAATTTTGTGTGTATGTTTGTGTTCGTTTGTGTGTCTGTCGACCTGCCAGCACTTTCATTTGGTAAGTCACATCATCTTTGTTTTCATGGAAGACTGCCAGAATGTGGCATTCCTTGTTACACAAATAGTAAGAGAAGAGAGACAGGAGCATCTGATGGCTCTGAAAGTCAAATCTAGATGACAAGAGCGGACAGAGATTGTTCAAGAATAGGTGTATGAATTTCAGCACCCATCTGTACCACAAAGCAGACTCAACATGTAGAATGTGATTAGCTGGCTAGCTTTAACTGCAAACGTGAAACAGTAGCCAAGTCACCCAGCGGCTTGTGCACCGAAAGCTCTATTACAAATTCGATTGTCATGGAGAACTGATATTTAGAGAATAGCAAACAATGTGTAGGGTTCCAGAATGAATTTTCACACTCTAGTGAAGTATAAGCTGTTTGAAAACTTCCTAGGAGATTAAAACTTTGTCATACTAGGACTCAAACCTGGAATCTTGTATTTCGCAGACAGTTCCCTAGAACCTAGGCTGTGAGTAAATCATTTCTCTGGAATATCCTTTCTTCTAGGAGTGCAAGTCTTGCAAGGTATGCAAAACTTCTGTGAAGTTTGGGAAACGGGGGAGAGGTATTAGTAGAGGTGACACTGAGAGAGGCTTGTGAGTTATATCGTGATACACTAGTCGGTAAGACCATTGTGCATGAACGGCAAGGTTTAAGTCTGGTGCACAGTTTTAATATGCTAGGATGTTTGAGCACATAGGGTTTGAGTCAAGCCTGGAGGTGTGCTCAGATATCGTAACGGTTAGTAATATCTCCTTGCTTCCAGTTCTTTTAATTGCAAGTAGTTTATATATTATGTTATCTTACCATCACCCCCACCCCCTAGACTCCCTTTCTGCTTTGTACCAGTTTCTAAAGTAGAGTCAACGAAAGATGATCTGTGACAGCTAGCAGCACTGTTGCCAGCTTTTAGCTGTGAAATGCAAATATTTTCTGGCAAAAACAGTAGTTGTCTATAGAGCTGTGACAGCACTAAGGCATTGCGTGATGGGATGAAGTATGTGTGTGAAGCAGCCACACCGAACCCACTGCTACTGTCAGGGATCTTCTCTTGCTGACTCTCCTATAACTGGTTCTCATTTCTCTTGCTCTTTATCTTTACTTCTTACACTGTTCTTCTTTCATATCTTTTCTTACCAGTGAACTGTGTTTGACCTCCTACTCTCTCTGATGCCCCAACTTGCATGTTGGTCTCCCCGTGTCCTCACTACAAATGTCTCTCTCTCAACCTGGGTTTTGTATGACCTGCCACCCCTTTACAATCTTCTCCAACCTACCCCTCTTTTTCTCTATGTGGAAGGAACTAAAAGCTCTGAAAATATAGATGCACATTTTTTTTTACCCTACAATTAAATGTATCTATCACTGCTTCTTGGTAATACACACTCGGGACTAATCACTGACCGGTCATTGTGTCTTCTTAGAATTTTAGGCTGTATCTGTTTTGAACACCAAACCAGTTGATACAGTGAAGACTTAAATGGCCAGTGTTTGCTTATGTTTAAACTTCCTCTCTGAGATGCCGTGATTTATGCATAAAATTGTGCCAGTTGAAGATGTCTGTTGCAAGTGGGCATGAAATGCTAGTAAATAGTTTTGTACTGAGTCCCATCTTGGTGGTCCAGTGTTCCATTCCCAGACTAAGAATCCAAAGGTCACGGATTCAATTCCCGACCGGTCCTAGGACTTTTATGTGTCACTTATCACTTGTTTCATGTCTGGCAACATTGTTAATTTGAAATATGCCACGATGCACTTAGGTCCAGAGTCTATGTCAAAGTGTAGGTCCCTCTGTAAGTGAGTTGTGAAATCATGTTGATGGCCGGTGGGAGGCAGTGACATACCAAGTATGCCAAATAAAGTGCTGTGGTGTTCAAACCAATTTTGGATTAATTACAACATTTACATTGACCATGGTCTGTCAGACAGAAAATTTTAACAGAAATGAAACAGACTGCTATTGGTTGCAGAATCTTCTGTTACCATGCAGAACTGTCCCATCCAGCTGATGGGGCACTCCAGCTTGATGCACCTGAGAGAGTCTAATAACAAGTTCAGAATAGTTTAATTTACAGCTTGAAGGCAAAGAATATCACAAATCGAATGCATTTATAAAGCAGAAAATTGAGATGAGAAGATTATTTAATAATATTATCACAAAAATAAAACCAAATTCAACATGAGTTTAATTTTGAAATGCAAAATTTTTGGGGCTCCTTCTCTATTTTTACACTACACAATGGAAAAGTCTGGTCAATATGAATAAAATAAAATATATCTGTTTCTCAAAGTGCAGATGATGTGATTGTATACTGCAATCATAAAAAAAACTTCTATTAAACAAGCTGTAGCACTTTAATAGAAGTGACAAAACCTTATGGTTATGCACAAGCTGTAGCAGCTTGTTTAATAGAAATGACAAAACCTTATGGTTATGCACCTGTTTTATAAAGTTGACTTAGGACATGGCCTGTTTTAGGCAAACATTTAAATAATATTTTATGTTCTGAAGAAGACGTTATTACAAGCGTTGAAACCTAGGTAAACGATAAAGTTAACCTGCAACTGTAGGCTGTATATTCTTATATAAACAATATCAGTTGCTGTCGCTTCATAAAAATGTTAAAAATTATGAGTGTCAGTGTACTAATCTTAGCCTTTCCCTTGAATATAGTCCAAACTGTCAGGTTTCTGGCTACGTGCAATGCTCAGCACCTTTCAGTTGATAATTATTATTGACATCACTGATACCAGGGGCATAATTATGTGATAGTTGGAACTGAAATCAAAACTGTACCTTTAAGGTAATGTGTCACTGTAAAATCAAGCTTGTTTTGTTTCTAATTGTTTTCTCTCTTTCTGTATGATGAGAATTTGTTTAAGAAACCGCTATGTGAGTGCAATGAGGAGTGTAAGTTTACAGGGTTATGACAGAAATAACTCCATAAATTATTGCTTCGTCTTGCTTGGAATTGCAAAACTCAGTTACAATCTGTAAATTTTCTGAAGGCTGGGAAACAATTACTTTCATTAAATATTGTGTTCTATATGCAATTAAATGATTAAATTTTAACATTTAAACAATAGGTAGAAATGTGGAGCAACCTTAAATATCCAGGCTTAATATTTAATGACTGTGAAAAAGTAATACATTACAACAGTTGGACACGTAAAAGATTTTAGAAGTCTTTTTGATATATTTGCCTAAACTTAAACTGAAATGTCATTTGGACTACCAGTGATCATCCTAGAAATCTCCAAAAATTATGGACTCAGTATCAAATTCTAAAGGTGGCAGGGGTAAAATACAGGGAGCGAAAGGCTATTTACAATTTGTACAGAAACCAGATGGCAGTTATAAGAATCGAGGGACATGAAAGGGAAGCAGTGGTTGGGAAGGGAGTGAGACAGGGTTTTAGCCTCTCCCCAATGTTATTCAATCTGTATATTGAGCAAGCAGTAAAGGAAACAAAAGAAAAATTTGGAGTAGGTATTAAAATCCATGGAGAAGAAATAAAAACTTTGAGGTTCGCTGATGACATTGTAATTCTGTCAGAGACAGCAAAGGACTTGGAAGAGCAGTTGAACAGAATGGACAGTGTCTTGAAAGGAGGATATAAGATGAACATCAACAGAAGCAAAATGAGGATAATGGAATGTAGTTGAATTAAGTCGGGTGATGCTGAGGGAATTAGATTAGGAAATGAGACACTTGAAGTAGTAAATGAGTTTTGCTATTTGGGGAGCAAAATAACTGATGATGGTCGAAGTAGAGAAGATATAAAATGTAGACTGGCAATGGCAAGGAAAGTGTTTCTGAAGAAGAGAGATTTGTTAACATCGAGTATAGATTTAAGTGTCAGGAAGTCGTTTCTGAAAGTATTTGTATGGAGTGTAGCCATGTATGGAAGTGAAACATGGACGATATATAGTTTGGACAGGAAGAGAATAGAAGCTCATAACTAATGAGGAGGTATTGAATAGAATTGGGGAGAAGAGGAGTTTGTGGCGCAACTTAATGGGAAGGAGCCGGTTGGTAGGACATGTTCTGAGGCATCAAGGGATCACAAATTTAGCATTGGAGGGCAGCGTGGAGGGTAAAAATCGTAGAGGGAGACTAAGAGATGAATACTGCATCAAACCAGTCTCAGGACTGAAGACCACAACAACAACAATATTCATCACATTTTATTAATTTTACATGTTAGTCCCTTCCTATCCTCACTTGCATACTTGTGGATGAGGTGTTTGCTTTACCCTAGCTCTATTGAAGGTAATTGTGTGGGTTCCATGTTTGTTTGAAATTGTTCAGAGTGTTCCATTAGAACTATACTAGACACACAATGGCCCACTTCATAAAGGAGAGTAACAGAATGCTTTCCTCCAGTAATAAGAAACAGGGAACAAATCTGAATATGACTAAGGTCATATAAAGTGTGGGATACCATTTGGGACTGTTCTGAGTCTATTGATTTTGTTGATATACACTGCCTGACCAAAGAAATGAAGCACACAGAAAAGGGGGGGGGGGAACAGGTTTAGTGAGTAAATGATGTTATTTTGTTACAAAATCAAGTCAGATTTACAAAGAATTTGGTAGTATGAGCCCACTTATCACTATGATGTTCAGGCCTGTATGCATGTACTAATTCAATTGAGAAGGATGTCAAAGCTGTTGTAACATCCCCTGAGGCAGGCTGGGCCACAACTGTTGTAACCATTCCTTTATATCCTGGATACTGGCACTGGGACAGAGTTGAAACCCAAGCTGGTTTCACACCTGTTCTGTCAGAAATAGATCTGGGCAACCTGTTGGCAAAGGAAGTGGCTCAACATCATGCGGACAGTTGGTAGAGGCATGTGCCATGTGTGGACGAACATTGTGATGTTAAGAAATGTCGCCACAGTCCTGTCACATGAGAAGTAACAGATGAGGACGTAGGATGTCTGTGGCATACCTGTGCCATTAGAGTTCCTTCAATCCCTACTTGCCATTACTTGAAGTCATATCCGATGGCTTCTGACACCATAATGCCATGACTAACATTGCTGAGCCCATCCAAAACATTGGAAGGATGGGACGTCTCCCCAGGTTTCTGCCACACTCATCGTAATGGTCATCCAGGGTAGTGCAGAACTGCAATACAGTGCCACTCATCATCAGTCTTTGTTTCCTGGTCATGACGCCGCTCCAAACACAGGTGTATTTGTTGTGGTGTTAACAGCAGTGCGCGCATGGGACAGTAATTCCCTAGTCCAGTTTTTACTAGTGTCATACAAACACTACAGGATGGCACAGAATGTCGCAGGGAGTCCATTACTTGTTATTGGGTTGCAGATGTAGATGTGAAGGGCTTACAGTGTGCTTGACAATGAGTATGTGTGCCCTCAAGTTCTTCTATCTTGTCCAGCACTGAGCCACTGTCACATTTGAATACTCCACATTTCAAGATATTGCATGATTTGACTAGTTGGCCAAATGGAGACCCACAGTGAGGATCCTTTCACACTCTGTCTATTGATAATAATGCTGACTCCCAGGCATCTTCACGTCCTTTACAGTGATTGCTCATTATCTGATGTGAATAATCTCCCTAATAGAGTAGTCCGTAACTTCAACAGGTGCCAAAATTTTATTGTCTCACATTGGTCAAACCATCAGTGTACTCGACCATTTCAAATTCTAAAGACCAAGGGCAGATGAAAACTTTTGTGGAAGTATCATGCAGAAACATAGCTACTGTCTTCATTATATGAATAGTTTCCCCAGTCTGTGGTACTGATATGTGAAGATTCGCTTACTTTGCTTGCTCTTACTCTTATCATCTCATGTTGTATCATACTTTGAGACATCCCTGTGTATTCCCAAGAACATTCTTAGCCCGTAAAAGGTCAGTCAGACAGGTCTGCAGTGTCTGTTCTTGAAATTCACATAGATCATTGGTAGGGGTCTTGAAATCCTAACTTGGCCGCCTCTGTACTTATATGCCATAATGGGATTTGTTGTTGACAGTACTGACTCACTTTCAGAAAACTGCAACATTCACAAAGTGAACACTAGATAGAAGAACAGTTTGCATCTAGATAACATTTTCTGAAGCATTGTACAAGGAGGTGTGCACCATTCAGCGGGTTTCATTGTTAATAGGCTCCCAATAACCTGAAAAAATTGAAGGATAAACTACAAGTGTAAGTTGAAAGGTTTCATTGTTTCACACTCCTTCTGTACTACATAGGAGTTCCTAAAGTAGTTGAGAAACTTTCTCTGTAGTGTGTATTCTATCTCAATTCTTTTTTTTTTTTTGTGTGTGTTCTTAATTCCTTAGGTCTGTTATTTATAAACTAGTTAACAACTCCTGCATTTCTTGGGTATTTATCTTTCCAGTTTTCTATTAGAAATGTGTGTTTTTAATGTAATATCCTGAACAGTTTCTGTATGCTGGGCATACATCTCTATGACAACGTCTCTTCATAGCTCTATTGATGGCAATTGTTTCCGCCTACAACTGTTTGCTTTTCGCAGTTGAAAGCTGTGAAAAGTGCCGCCAGGCATCAGGGAGTTCCTTAAATTGACTCGACTGTAGGAGTGTTGTAGTACTAAAGAATAAATGTATTAAAATTTCATGCATGATGCATCATTTTTTCATGCATCTCAATGTTTATGATGTCCTATCTCCTGAACTGTGTGTGGTACCATGATATAATTTTTGTAGTTGCATTTAGCTGCATATGTGGACATTGTCTGCAAAATTTATTGCAAATAGAGTTAGTACACAGAAGAAATAAATTTAAATGGTCTTACACGATATGGCAGTTTTTCACCCATCTCATCATTTATGACTTCATATCTCCTGAACTGTGATATGTAGGTGGTTCTTGCCCTGTGACAGAGATTCTTGCCAGGCAGTAAGGCATATGTGTACCAAGTTTGGTTGTTATCAGTCCAGCAGTTTAAGAGGAGATTTGGAAAACACACACACACACACACACACACACAAATAACAAAAAGCTTCTTCTTCTGTGTTTTTGAGTGTTGTTTAACAAAATGTTGTTTTTAATAGGAGAGACAATAAGATTTCGTGTTACTGCTGAGAGCTTTGTGGAAACATCACCTGTTGGTCCTGAGAATCCAGATGTAAAAGATGCTGTCGATACTACAGAAGAGCCAAAAGTTCCATACAAACTGACGGTAAGTTAACTTGTATTTAATGCCAAAACTTTAATCTCTTACATGATAGTTCCTATAGTACCTGAGAACACAGGCTAGTACAATATCTTTTTGTTAACTATACTGTGCATTTATTGTAGTCTCCATTATTGTTCTCATTCATGAATACACTACTATGCCACTGAACTAATCTATAGAAATAATGCAAATAGTAGCACAGTGAATTGTATTTGGAAATAGAAATGTGGATATGATACATCCTGGATACTAAATAGAACTAAACAAAAATATAAGAATTTATTCTGGTGACTAATTTTTAAGATATTGATGTTATTAACATATGAAGAGGGACAACAGTTTTGTTCTAGAGATACCTCGTTTCCAAGCCAACACAAGTTATGTGACAGGGCTTTTTTTTGTCACAAGTTAATATTCTGTTTTTCCTATTACATTTTCATATTCTTTAATGGTCTCGTAACAGTGCAGTTGCTTTAGGACAAAGGTGTGCAATGGATGGCCTTCTGGCTGCGTCTGACTCTCGATTAGTTTCAGTCTGGACTGCAGAAGAAATTCCATGTGAAAATAAAATGATTGTACTCTCAAACATACATCTTGTGAGGCATAATTTATTGGCGTGGAATCTCAGGAAGGGGGTGCCATTCATAATGGTGTGTTACTCCATAAACTTTAACGTCACAGATGCTATAGTTTTGACTTGACTAGAAGTGCTGCTGTCGTGTCACATGAGGAGGTGGTCCACGAGCTTAAGTAAGTATGTGAACCAGGCCCATGGTTCCCCAAATGTTGCCCATGCCTTCTTTCTTTTCAGGTATGAAACACAATGAAGTGACCTGTTTTTGATTTATATTCTACAACATATCTAATACAAGTATTTGTTATCATAGTTGTGCAGTTAGGATAGAATGAAACTAACACAGTAAATATTTGTGTGTATTTTGTTGTAAAGGATGCCATTTGTTAAGGTACATTACCTGTAAGTGTGAGCTGGAAATGTAATATGTGTGGATTCAAAACCATGCCCTATTCTGATTTGGTTTTAAAAGATTGATTCCTTCAGCAAAGCCTCACCTGGTTCAGTCCTCATCCTCTTCATTGTCCATATGAGCTCAAGTTCAGCATAGAATTTTCCTAGTACTGAAAGATTTATCCATTTCATACACTCATTAGACTGACTACTTGGTCCTGAATTGCTCTGTATGATGTACAAGGACTGCCTTTTACATTTTAGAAAAATAATGAAAGAGAACATTTTTTACACAAACTGTTTTATTGTTTCTCTGAATCTGACTTCTAAAAGTTACATAGTTTTTTATGCCTTCAAACAAATTTGAGAAACATTTTTTCTCCATTTGGACATTGGTACCTTAAAAACTTGGTTTTGGAAGCATTCAACCCTCTGCCATGTACTTCACAATAGTTTGCAGAGTATGGATGTAGGTGTAGAACAGCTTCTTGAGGTGAGAAAATCACTGTCCACACATTTTTTTTCATTAGAGAACAAAAATAGTTAATTATGTATTAAGCACAGTAAATATGAACAGTGAGACACTAATTTTAAGTTTTTCTCCATCAAATAAAAAATTGTTTGAGTGCTATGTGAGAGCTTGCATTATAACATTGAAGAATGATGCGACATTTTCTGTTCACTGTCCTAGTTTCATCAGTGACTTGTGACAAACAAGTTGTTGTTTACCATTCATTTCTAACAGTTTTTAATCCTCTAAAGCAGTCCAGTATAACTGAAGAAACATGATCATTTTCTTAGAAGCGCTTTGTGGGTGAAACTCTTTTGTTAATTTCTGTACTTTGCTGCTTACTTTCCATCCTGTAGGAATATATCTAAATTTTATCTCTTGCTTCAGTGTTACTTTTCCTCGGTGGACTTTTTACAGAATTTCCTTACACTGGCAGACATAAGCCTCTTTTTGAGTTTCAGTCAAATAGAGTGGAATCTGTTGCAAACAGATACTTTTTACAGCTAAATGTTCAAGCAAAATCAAATGTGCTGCTGTCTTCAGTACACCTATATATGGCTCTGTCTTGCAGTAAAGTACCTTGCCAATCCTCTTCAGTCACGTCCGGCATACAGCATCAATGTTTTTTGGAATGACAACTGATTTTGGTCAGCCTTTGCAAAATTCACTGCTGACAGAACCATGACCACAAAGAAATTCTGTAAACCAATAATGTAAACAATGTTTTCTAAAGGAGAGGGATTACCAAAAGTTGAGCAAAGTGATTCGAGGCATTGTTATTAAGTTAGGCCATTACAAATATCATAAAAAATAATTGAACGAAAAACTTAACATGAAATTGTTTCTTAAAACTCTTTGAGAAAAAAAACTTACATAGCCACTTTATGAGCTGCAATTATTTTAAGAATAACAAATGACAATTTTAAAACCACAGTAATGTCACATCTCAGTAGCACCTTCTAGTGAACATTTGTAAGCACTTAAATGGTCACCCTCGTACCATGAATTATTATGGTATTGTGTAGATTGGGAAGACACTAGCTCTAGTTAGTGCTTGCTCTCCCTTGCTCCATTATCCTTCCCCCCTCCCTTATCCCTCCCTCCCTTTCCCTCACGCCCCCCTCTCATACAAACATACCCACATTTTTATTATTTTCAAATAATAAAAAAAAGGCTTCTTAAGATTTAACAGGCGAAAAAAATAGTTATTCGTAAGCTTCACAACTGTGTTAAGAAAATGCTCCTAAAAAGAGGGGAAGTGGGAGATGGTATGTCATCAAGTGATCTAAATGCCGAGGTATTGTAATTTTAAATTTTGTGGTAGTGTAAGCATTTGATGTCGTGAAAGATAAATATTGTTATAGACCGCATATTTTTGTTAGTTCATAAGTGTTCGTTCCCTGATGAACCAGGGACTGTGCTGAGGTGGGTTCATTTGCATGCCTCGACAATACAGATAGCATTGCTGTAGGTGCATCTGCAATGGAGTAGTATCTATGGAGAGGCCAGCAGCCTTTGGAGTAGTTACAGGGACAAGAGCCGTGACGACACTATCCAACATGGCCTTACTGTGCTGATACTGTGAATAGCTGAAAGCAATGAGAAACTACAGCATTTATTCTTTTCCCCTGGGGACATGCAGATCTACTGTGTGACTTAATGATGATTGGGTAAAATATTTGAGGTAAAATAGTCCCCCCATTTGGATCTCTGGGCAGGGACCACTCAGCAGGATGTCATCATCAGAAAAAAGAAAACTGGCATTCAGTAGGTCAGATCGTGGAATGCTAGAGAATTTAAAAAGGGAAATAGATTGGTTGAAGTTATAGTGGAAATTAGGCCCAACCTTAGTGCCCAGAGACAGTAGCCTGTGTGTGTGTGTGTGTGTGTGTGTGTGTGTGTGTGTGTTGGTATCTTCTCATTATTGTGCTGAGTAGCGATCTATCCTTTCCGTATTGTTATACATGTGGATGAAAAATAAGTTTTCTAATTTTTCCATTGCTGCATATTTTAAATAGTATTCAGATTACTGACAAGACAGCTTAAACTCTATTTGCGATACATTTTTAACTGTATCTTAGCCGAGAAGGCTGTCTTTTTTTGTGTTGCTGGACGCACACAGTTCTATAAAAATACTCTTGGAGGGGAGGGGAAGGGGGGAGGGGAGCAGAAAGAGGAACTACTAGTATGTCATTTAATAAGGCATAGTACTAGGAGTGTGAGAGGAGAAAGACATATTGAGTTCTGCAATAAATTTCAGCTACAGATTCCAAATCACAAGAGGAATGGTGTATTAGTACTTGGAACCGACATATAGACTTGGAAAGATTCCAACTGGATTACGTCATAGTCAGACACATAAGCTGTACCCAGGGGGAGATGTAGATTCACATAAAAATTCAGTAATAACAAGGAACAGACTGAGTACTTTATGACTAATATAGTGAATACCGCATTAGGATGTTCAGCAGAATAATAATGGACTTCTCTAAAAAGGACACTCACAGAAATTGGATGGACAAATATAGATACAAAGAAAGTAGCTATGAAGCTTTCAGTGGATCAACAAAAGGAGAAAGTACAAAAATATTAAAGAAAGACAGGAATACAGCATCGTAAGTCTCTTAGAAATGAAATAAATCGGAAATATAAGGAAGCTGAAGTGAAACAGTTGCAGGGAAAAGATGAGGAAATCAAAAACAAATAGTAGTCAAAATGACAGATTCAGCATGTAGAAAAATCAGAATTACCTTCAGTGAAATTAAAAGCAAAGGTGTCAACATTAAGAGTGTGAAGGATATTCCACTGTTAAATTTAGAGGAAAGAGATGTGTGGAGAAATTACTAGAAAGCCTCTAGGAGGAGGAGGGGGAGGAGGAATTGTCTGATGAAGTGATCAAAGAAGAATTGAGAGTTGAAATTTAAGATATAAGGGATCCAGTGTTAGAGTTTAACAGAGCTTTGAAGACATGGGATCAAATAAGGTGGAAAACATTCATAACAATCCTTCAGAATTTCTAAAACCATGGGGAGAAGATGCAACCAAATTTCTCTTCAGTTTGGTTTGTAGAATCTGAGAGACTGGAGATATACCATCAGACTTTCAGAAAAAATAGGTAGCAAGGGAAGATAATTTCGAGAACTATCACATAATCAGCTGAACTGTTCATACATTCGAGTTGCTGACTGGAATAATGTATGGAAGAAAAGACAGTTGGGGATCTGTTACATGACAATCAATTTGGCTTTAGGAAGAGGTAGTTACCATCTTGCTCTTGATATTGGATCCAAGGTTTCAGAAAAATCAAGACAAATTGCTAGTTGATTGAAGTCCTCAGGAAAATAGATGTAAGCTACAGGGAAAGATGAATAATGCACAATAGGTACAAAATACCTGAAAACAATAAGAACTGAAGACTGAGGATGAAGTGCTTGGATTGAAACGGGTGTGAAACGGATGCAGTCTGTGATCACTACTTTTCAATCTGTACATCAAAGACACAATGACAGAAATAATAAAAAGGTTCAGGAGTGGGATTAAAGTTCAAGGTGAATGGATATGAATGACAAAATTCACTGGTGACATTTCTATCTTCAAAGATAGTGAAGACAAATTACGGGACATGCTGAATGGAATGAACAGTCTAATGACTACAGATTATGTATTGAGGGTACACTGGAGAAAGATAAAAGTAATGAGGAACAGCAGAAATGAGATTACTGAAAGACTTAAAATCAAAATTGGTAACCAAGCAGCAGATGAAGTGAAGCAATTCTGCTACCTTAAAAGCAAAATAACACATAATGAACAAGGCAGTGACAACATGAAAAGCAGTCTAGTTGAGGCAAAGAGGGCATTCTTGCCCAAAAGAGTTCAGTATAAAATTTTGAGCTTAACTTGAAAAAGAAATGTCTGGGAATGTACATTTGGAACACTACATTGAATAGATGTGAATGACTGATTGTGAGAAAATTGGGGGTAAAAATAGAAAGAAGCATTGGAGAAATGGTGCTAAAGAAAGGTGTTGAAAGTTATGTGGACTGATAAATAAGAAATGCGAAGGTTCTCCACAGAATTGTTGAGCAAAGGAACATATGGAGAACACTGACGAGAAGGATGAACGGGGTGATAGGATGTTTGTTAAGACATCAGGGAACCACACAAGGACAGGCTATCATTGTAGGCCGCATCAAACACTTCGGAAAACTGATGACCACAAAAAAAGTATCAGATTCTTGAGTCAATATGATCAGTTTGCATTGCTGATTACAAGCCAGCAACCCCTCAGTGTTGCCATTTAGCAGTTGGTCCATCTCTGTTTCTCTTGTAATACATGCCTTTCTTAGAGGTGTGCAGACATTAAGGGTAGTTAGAACAGAAAAAATTCACATTTTCGGATTTTTATGTCATTATAAAATTTGCAATTTTCTGAATAAAATGATATGTATGTCATGTATAAACTCTCATGGGAAGTATTTTGTTTTATTTATTTATTTTTTTAATATAATCTTCACTGGTGAAAATGTTAAAATTTTTATTTGCGTTACTTCAAGATCTAATAAAATTGGTCATTTTTTATATAGTAGGCTGTGGATTGCTGTGTTATAAAGCTTAAATTACATGTTTGTATTGGTAGCAGTGTCAAAAACAGTATTGTATCGTTTCATATTATAAACACGCATTGTATGTTGTAGTGTTAATGTTTTTCTGAGGAAAAGTGATGAATAGATTGGTAAATCTCTCAAAAAGTGAAGTATGACACCAGAATGAAGCATTTTTTAAGAAATGTGGGTTTCATGGTAATTGATTTTCGAATGAAGGGAAACATTGTGTTCAAAATGTGGTGTGTGAAGTTACAGACAGTGAAACACAGGCAAACTTGTCAGTATCTAGAGAAACACCCATCGGCGCTTTGAAGATTAAAATAAAACATTGTGATACACAGTTTTCTCAAAATGAAAGTGATGTAAATGTTAGGTTAGGTTATTTTCTGATAGACTTACAAGTGTGTTAGGTGAATGTGCTGGGCCCAGGCTCCTTGCTGCTAACAAAGTGATTGCTTTTGGTCACATCTTTTGCAAAAATGACTGTGCGAGTCAACGGTAGCTCGTACGGAAAGAAAGAGCAGCTGATGCTACTGAGGACTCGGCTGCGAGCATTTCTGATGACTTCTTGGGCTCTTATTTGTAATGGCATTCAGACAGTCAAGGGTGCTGTCGATTGTTGCATATGAATGCAAAATACCCGCATTGTGCATTTCCACAAAGTGATTTTTACTCCAAAATGGCGATCATCCTACAAGTTGTATCATATGTGCAGCGCAGAACATAGCAGTTTCCGTTAATTGTGCCAGTTGCAAATATACTCATTCATTTTGGAATTCTGATAAGTGTAAATATAATTATTTTGAAGTACATGTTAGGTAGTTTTATGGCTTGAAAGCTATTGGCAAAGGACACAATGCAGCAGAAACAATGTGTGCCATGATGAATATGCCATGCCCACCGTGTAAAATCGATAAGTATGCAGGATTTATTGGAGCTGCTGTGGAATCTGTTGCATGTGAGTCAATGAAGGGTGCTGTAAAAAAAGCTGTTGAAGTAAATGATGGTATGACTGACATACCAGTAGCATTTGATGGCACTTGGCAGAAGCACGGCTACAGTTGTAAGAGTACTGTTGCTATGGTGGCCAGTGTGGGTACTGGAAAGGTAACAGATTTCCAGATTTTAACCAAACATTGTCATAAGTGTAAATCATGGAATGAAGAAGGGCGTATCTGTGACAGAAATTATGAAGGAACAAGTGGTGGTAAGGAGACCTCTGCAGCTATTGAAATTTTTATTTAGTCACTCTGTGAACGAAAGGGGAGTGTGTCACCCCCTAAGTTCGTAGGTGATGGAGACTCAAAAGCATATAACAGTGTAGTAGCCACTCAGCCTTATGGTGAGAAGATTATCACAAAACTGGAATGTGTTGGTCATGTCCGAAAGAGGATGGGCACCAGGTTGAGGAAGTTGAAATGAAGTTTGAGAGACAAGAAACTTTCTGATGGTAAAACCATAAGAGGCAGGCTGACAGACAAAATTATTGATGAACTACAACAATATTATGGGGTGGCCATTAGAAATAATACTGAGGATTTGTTGAAAATGAAGCAGGTAGTATGTGCTACATTCTTCCACAGACTGTCAACTGCAGAAAAACCAGTACACCACCTTTGCTCTCCTGGACCTGATTGATGGTGCAATTATCGCAATGCCCAGTACTCAAACACTTCATACAGCCATAAACATTCAATCCCAACAGCAGTCATGGATATCATAAAACCTGAATGAGATTTTCACTCTGCAGCGGAGTGTACGCTGATATGAAACTTCCTGGCAGATTAAAACTGTGTGCCGGACCGAGACTCGAACTCGGGACCTTTGCCTTTCGCAGGCAAGTGTTCTACCATCAGAGCTCCCCAAGCTTGGGGAGATTTTCACTCTGCAGCAGTGTGTGCGCTGATATGAAACTTCCTGGCAGATTAAAACTGTGTGCCAGACCGAGACTCGAACTCGGGACCTTTGCCTTTCGCAGGAAAGTGCTCTACCATCTGAGCTCCCCAAGCTCCATCTGCAAGTGTACCCTCTGCACAAAACAGGTTGATAAGGCAGCCTAATACTGCCGCAACTGAACAGGCCTCTCGCACAGGGCAGCCTGTATGTCGGAGCCTGGAAAATAATTTCTTGCTGCTGAAATGTATGTTACCTTTCAGAGCAGGTCGATACAGCAGACTGTTTCTATTACCACACAATATGACTGTTGTGCAGGTCAGCCTAAGCCACACACACATGTAATATATCAAACAATGGAAAATCCAGGATGGAATGTAACAATATTAGAGAAGGAAAGTTGCTACTCACCATATAGCAGTGATGCTGAGTCGCAGATAGGCACAACAAAAAGATTCTCACAATTATAGCTTTCGGCCATTAAGGCCTTTGTCAACAATGGACATACACACACATACAAACGCAATTCACACACACACGACTGCAATCTCAGGCAACTGAAACTCAGCATCTCCGCTCTGCAGTGAGTAGCAACTTTCCTTCTCTAATATGTAATATATATTATATGTGAATTACCCTCAGATTGCAAGCATATCAGGTCCCATGGTGCAAATTAGGCCACTTGAGAGTGGTGCCCTGTCACCTGCTCTGACCCAGCCCTTGCTGCCCTTGCTCAGTGGTTCGCCCCAGTTCCTGTCCTTCCCACCTTTTTAATTCTTCTTACTTTTTACATCTATTGCTGGTTTACTGTCTTGTCATTGTTGTTCTCTTTCTTGAGATTTTAACAACTTACCTGCATTGTTAGTTTTCTGGTAGCAATAGAGGGTGAGAAAACGCAAGTCTGATATAGAGGGCGGGTCTCCCATCACGTAAGGTGTCCCAGGGGCCTCGAGATGCTTGCTGGGTGCAGCAATGCACATTATCACTTCTACTTGCTAATATCTCTTGGTTTTATTAATTCTTGGTTACAGTAGAGTTCATCAGGATTTGTTTCTGTCCCCTTCCTCTCTGAGGACTCTTGCCGGCTTGATGCACAGAGGGTGGAGAGACTGAAGACCTTTTAGTTTGGTCACTTTAACTCTGTCACCTCAATCCAGTCTGTTATCTTTGCTGTACCTATTATGGGCATCCAGAAAGTATTTTTTCTATCAGAAATGGGTTACCTAAGACCAAGCTAAATCAAGGCATGTTATGTTACCTATTAGTCCAGTATTCCTTCATGCACAGTGACCGAATGTTTCCATTTCTTTGTCAGTGTCTCTTGTTTGTTCCTTCTCTCTTCCTCTTCAAAACACCATGTTTGTAATCTTTCTTGAGTGCATCTCAGTCCTGTAAATTTAGTGACCGTAATTCCTCAAGTTCTTTTCCTGTTTGCCTGTACCAGTTGGACCAAATAAGCTTGTATTTCAAGAATTTGTTAATCTCATAGATTAGTTCATATTGGTCCATTCTTTCTGTGTGTTCCATGACTTTGATTATTTCCATCTGCATTGTAACTGTGACTTTAGGGATTTGTCTAGATATCTGCATTGAGTTTTAGATGTTGTATTCCCTCTTTTTCTTGGTCTTAAGACTTTTGTCATAATTTTGTTATGTTACTTCTAACTGCTCTTTTAATGTTTTGTGTTAGAGACTAAGATTATTTGAAGTGTAGAGTGCTTCTTGTTTGATCACTGCTCTGTGACAGAGTTACAATTCCAGGGAAGGCATTTTTATTCTAAATATTTGTAACTGAAATGTGGTTTCTGTTTCGTAAAGTCTTGAGTTTAGTGGCCTTCTCTTCATTACAGTTTTCAATAATCCATTGAATTGTAAGCACTCTGTTATTGTTAATTTTGAGTTCTCCCACTGCTATTTTTTATACCAGTCATGAATTTTATCCTTTAGTTCTTTATTTTTTTAAATTTCAAACACACATCACATTGTATAATTTTCCTATACTTAGATGCTTTGTAACAGTTTTGTTAATAAATTTACTGAAAAAGGAACAGATTGTTCACTAAAGGTAGTAAGGGTGGAGCAGTGAGCACTGTGTTCAAAAAAATTAATTGAACACATCTTTTATCCCTGTTGTCTGATCCGTAATCATGATATGTGTTTTCCCAAATTTTTAATTGCTCCTGAATCATCAAATAGGCTATTCATTTACTCCAATTAAAATTATTTGTTGTTTGATGTTTTTTATATGGTGATATAATGTTCACACATTGGCTGTATGTGTATGAGTGACATCATATGTTGTGGGTCGCATAAAATGTGCTGTTACTGAGGTGTTTCCTGGAGAAATGATGGCAGCACCCATCAAAAAGTGAAATGGGAATGAAAGAAACTATGTGAATAGCTTATATTAAGTAGCCAGTCAGAGAACAGACTGCAGTTGGTGTGTTCTGTAGTGATTAATTTAATCTATTTTCTAAACTTGGAAGCAATTTAAAAAAAATAAAAATAAAAACAACAGTTTGTCAAGATTCCTTGCTTCGTGGTGCTCAAAAGATTTTTCCTTTCAGAAAAACACTTAATTGTCGGTGAATAAAGCCACAGCAAGTACCATCATGTAGAAGAATAATTCTACTATCTGTACCTGTTGAGAGTGTCACAACTTTTCCCATGTTGTCAGTCAAATCTTTTGTCACTCAGTGACCACTATTAACCTTTGTTTCATTGACCCAAACAGTGTCGTCAAAATTAATTTCCTTCACTTCTTGCGGAAACCTGCATTGCCATGCATCTATGTCTACTCTCAACATCAACATTTTATAGCCTGATGGTTAATATACAGTAAATGTGCCACGAAAAGATTCTACATTTGTTATACACCTCTGAACATCTCTCTTCCTATCTGTCGTATAAAAAACAAGGTTAGTGCTTCACTGATTTTCTTTTAATTTTTATCCTTCCCAGTACGCACATACCTAGTCCAGCTATGTCGATAACTACTTACGAGACTTGCTAGACAGGTCTCTCATTTTTCATTTACCTCTCCAAGTTCTCCTGTACATTGCGTATAAATTGATGCACTTTTTCTTTAAGTGCAATTAATTTTGTGGCTTTCTTTATGTTGCCTTTGAATCCAAAGCCAGGATCCACCCATTTTATTTTGTATTGCAACAAGGAATGATGATTACACCAAAAACAAAATGGATATAAACCAGAAAGTTATAAAACATAATGCAGTAGCAGAACAGTCCTATTTTATACATCCTACTGCTCAACAACACAACCAAATTGATTCTGTTTTGTGACACAATGGCAAAGGTGGACAGTTGCCACATGACATCGAGAGCTCCGATTGGGTGATTTGTGTGGGCAATTTTGTCTTGGCTGTGCTTAAAGTGGAAACTGAGTGAGAGCTCACTTGAAAACAATGCAATTTTATGAGCTGATATGTGTGTCTTTGTACCCGCATCAGTTGCCTGTGGTGAAGGTTTTTTTCCATCTTGGTAGTTTTTATTATGGTTTTGTTACATATTGTGATCAGCTCATATTTACTTAGTTTTTGTGGATTCTGTTGATATTGCCTTTATTCTCCAGGGTAGCATCAATGAACCAGGTCTTGGTCTTTTGTCTTGGTGGGCAAATTCGTAATGTACAGACACTTTGGAAGAAGATTGATGTATTTAACAGCCAGGAACTTGTACAACAGGATGTCAACACAGGTAGTTAATGCAGTAATTGTATTTTTGGATTCATTTGTGTTCATGGTCTGTTGTAAGCAATAAATTTATTATTCAAGTATTCTTTAAATATCTTTATTATTCTTTAATAACAACATCACATAAAAATTAAAAACAAAGAAAATTACAATTACTTAATTGGCGCCTTGTCACATTTGCTATCATGCATTACCAGTAAGAAATTTACAATATTTACATGTTGTACTATGTGTGATAAAACAAATAAACTTACATTATATTTTGAAGGCATGTACTCTTTTATTGTTATTAGTTGCTGGCATTTCTACACAAAAATTAATACTGGTATTTGTCTCAGCCTGATTATATTTACCATTGTCCTGTAAACCTAAAATTAAGGAACCATGTGTAATCTCTTTCCAAGTTTCATTTGGTTAAAGGGCATGTTCTTGGTAACAGCATTGTACTGGTGGTATGTCAAGCTGTAATACTGGCTAACTAAAATTCATCAACCATTTCACACTGTAAGGAGATAAACAGGGAGGAGGGAGAAGAACAGTGTGATATCACTTTTTTTAATTTGTGTATATATTTACAATAACCAGAAGTTTAAATCTCAAACAGCACACAGCTTTTTTATGAAAATAGTTCTCATAAAATTCATGAAGTATACAACATTTCTTAGAATGGTATGATTTTGTGTGACATTATTGCAGTTACAGGTGCACATCACAGACTTGAAGTAAAAAGTTATAAGATTATTATTTACACTTTTCAGATGAGCACTTTTTACATATTTTTGTTTCCTCTTGTGGCCAAGAGACAGGTATCATACTGTCATTGAATTGGCCCTATATCATTTATTTCTGATTATTAGGGTAATGGAGAATTAAGGTGCATTATTAGGAAAGGGAAACTTTAAACTGAAAAAGCAATATGCATTATAGAAACCAATGGAGTTTTAACATCATAAAATACTTTGTTCCTATTGCCTATATCAGTGAATAGGTTATCTGGAATAAGGATAAATTTAATTAGACTTTTATGTTGAGCTCCCATGCTGATCAGTTCTGATACCTGTACCTTATGCATCACTACAGGAGATATTTATGGATGTCAGTAGTATATTACTTTGTTGCAGAGTCTCCAGATTCATAAAAAATATTTCATTTAGAAACATTTATACATTAAGTATTAATAACTTATTCCATTGGTGTCAAAAAATGTAGCAAGACATCCACAACTATTATAATTTCAAAAGGCAAATAGAAAAAAAGGTTTGCATTGTGCAGCTCAATACGTATGTACAGGACGAGGCATGAGTGAATCGATTTTATTTAGAACAGGAAATCTTAATGTTACTGTTGCTTGCAACCGCAAATAGTTAATTATTAGCTTATAAAGGGTCTGGTTCATGATCCATAAAAATGAGGATTTGTTAACTGTGGTAATTATTTGTGGAACTTTCACTTCTGGTTCTATTTGTCAGCAAATCTCTTGATACAGTATTTTGTATTCACAGAATATTTTAATATTGCTAACGTGAACTTATGAGCACTATGGAGGAAAGTTGAGCAACTGTAAAGGACAACACAAATCATGTTGCAACATCAGTCAAAATAAGAGCATTTTTATTACACCAATTTACAATTAACTTGGCAATTTTGTGGAATGCATTATTTAAATTACTGGCTCTTGTGATTCAAAGCTATTGCTTTAGAAATTTTGCTATGTTTTGGTGCAATTACAGTTCAAGACTAAGGTGAAATTCCATGTTTTCCTCTCTTTGTGTACAGGTTTCAATATTGAACCAGTGACATATTTTGTTTACTTTGGAAACTGTAGGAAAAATTAACCATTACCAGTTTCCTGTGAATTGTTGGCATGTTACTAGGTATTGCCATAATACTACCAAACTATTTAGTTGTAAAATTAATGTAACTAATCTTGTTAAAAATAGTTTGTAGATTCCTATAGCCATCTGGAAATTATTGCACTTTTTCTCAAATGTGTAGCAGCGAGCTTTCTTAATGAATACTTTATATTGCTCCTACACTGAATGTAATCACTAAATTTTGTAGCATTCTGCAACATTTGGTTTTTATTTATCAGCATCATTATAATTCTATTGGGGAGTGTCAGTCTGTAGTTCTACTTAGAGGGATTGCAGTGCATTTAACAGCTTACAAATATGAATCAACATGTCAGTCACTAAAACAAATTTCAGTCTTTGTGAGATGAGGAGTTAATATTAAAAGCCCCCTTATGTAAGCTTTTATTATAAAGGACTGAATTTTTGCAAGCTGGGTTGGAATGATGGAAATGTTTAAACACACTATTTACTTCAAAATACTGCTCCTGAACAGCACATTTACTCAGTATGCCTTTGAATCATACTCTGAAATGAAACCACTGCACAGGCACATTTGTTAAATATCTTCTGTGAATTTCTTGTTGGGTTCAAGTAATTTCAATCACTAATTCTTCTGCCTGATGTCAGGAACAGTTTTAAAAATAAATTACCTTCATTATTCTATTACTAAACAATGAGGTAAGTGTTCTCTGAGATATTCAAACAATTCCTTGGATGCTCCTGGACAGTTGGTTAATTCAAGTTCTTGTAAGTGCCGTAGCTGTATGAGACTGGACAGACCACTGGACGTAAGCAGTGGACAACCTGTAAGCAGGAAATATTTACATCATTAGATGTTTACAACATTATGTTCCTTGTGCACATATGAATTAATATGAACAAGCATCCCAGAAAAGCCTTTGTACTATAGAAATACTCAAACCTCAAACAGTAGAGATTACATATGCTCATATTTTTTGTACTTTTCTTTTTTTCCGCTTTAACAAAGGAGCTGCAATGGACATTTATAGGACATAGCAGTTTTTGGGTCCCTTCAGACCAAGTGGCAACAGAGATGTCTGGATGATGTAGGAGAAATTTGTAGTTAACTACATGCTGTAGATGAATACTGTACTGATATCCATAACCCATAAACAAGGAATGAAGTAGACTGTATGAAAACACATACAATTTCCACAGTTCTTAGAAAGAAAAAAACTGCAAAAATATACCATAACGATAGCTGTGATTTCTTGGGCCTGCAAGGGTGTTTAACAATATGACTGAATTAAAATAATATTGTATACTTGAGCTGTTGTTAGCAAATGAAGAACATGAGATGGAAACTGAGTAAAGCTCATACATCTTCTGTTGTTGGCGAACAGTTCACCAGCTCAAAGTAAGTTCATACACAATGTTCCTCTGCAAATTGGATTCCTTAGATAGGTGTGATACTGTGTGACTGTTTCCTCTCTGGTAATGATGTGCCAGAGTAGAGGAGGGTGACATTGGCAGTGTAGGAGAATAACTGTGTACTGACATCAGTTGTAATATTTGATTATATTCTAAATGTATTCTGCTGTTAACGCCTGTGCTACAAGTAAATAGCTTTAATATTTTTTGATTATGCTGAACCTTACAGGTAAAGGATCAAGGGCTTCCGAAATCAACATTTTACTGTTAACACAACCCCCAAAGCATTTGGATGACAACAAAAAGTTTGATAATAACAATATTATGAAAAGTATAGATTGCTACTCTCCATATGGATGAGATGTTGAGTAGCAGACAGGCACAACAAAAAGACCATTAAACATGCGAGTTTTCAGCCAAAAGGCAATCTCCTAAAGTAGACACACATCCACACAAGCACAACTCACTCGCACATGACCACTGTCTCTGGACACTGAGCTGAGTCTGTCCTCAGTCACCATAAACAGCGGTCATGTTTGTGAGATACTCTTGCATGATGGTGTGTGTGTGTGGGGGGGGGGGGGGGGACTACTTTTGAAGAAGGCCTATTAGCTGAAAGTTGACATGTTGAGTAGTCTTCTTTGTGCCTGTGTATGCGGCTCAACATCTTCTCCATATGGTGAGTAGCAACAGTCTGTCCTTTTCATAAGGTTGTCATTATTCCACCCTGGATTTTTCATTGTTTAAAATTTAATAATATGAACATAATAACATTTTAATTAATAAGTACCCTTATGTTTATATTATTTTGAAACAAAAGAATTCTATTTATGAATTTTAACAACCAACATAAGTGTTTGCAGCCAAGGCTTACCTTTAACAAAGATGAATTAAACAAAAACAGATTTGAACATAACATGATGCTAATTAACTACCATTCTGACAAATATAAAATAATGTACAGTTCTGCATGTACTTTATTTAAATTTAATAATTCATGAGGCAATAAACAAAATTAGTAATGACTTTGTTTCATTTGATATGTTTTTTCAGCACAGATGCATTTCACTTGCGTCGAATCATGTCTTCAAAAACTAAGGTTTTGCACCTGACTAATGAATTTAGATTGTTTTGTCAAGCTGTTTGTTTCTTAATATTTTTCTTGTATTGCCTAGTATGTCACTTAATTGATCTTAAATGTTAAGCACTCTTCACACACGTTTTGATAATTTGCTCTATATCATATTTTAAGAATTTGATGCTCCACTCATTCTGTCCTGTGTTGTCTGTATTCACATAATGCCCAGAGAGTACAAATTAATTGAATCTAATTTCATTCTTTTCCAGACATGACATAGCATTGTTTTTTAATAACTAATCCTGTGGAATGTAATGACAGACTTGTGATTTCCAATTGAACTTATAATTCTTAGTAAAATGACCCTGGATGATAACATCAGTAGGATTTTTCCAAATGGAATAAAATCTGACTATTTTAAAAATACAACTGGATTAAGACAGAGAATGCTGTGTCCTCTTTTCTCTTTAATGTTGCCTTAGAGAGAGTTGTGAGGAAACTCAAACTAGTACCTGTTGGGATCCTCCAAAGAAATAAAGTTAAGGTTTTGGCATATGGAAATGATGTAGTGTTCATTGGAAAGTGTGGAACAGAGATTAAACAGTTATTTGTGGACCTTATTTAAGAAGCATCCAGACTCAGCCTAAAAGTGAATGATCAGGAAACAACAGTCAAATTTCTGGGTGTGATGCTAACTGAGCAAAATCGGAGGCCAGCAGAAGTTTATAGGAAAATCTTTGGTTCTTTCTACAGTGAATCACAAAGCTGGTATGTAGGTGATAGTCAACTAAAAAATCGATGTGCTATTACCACAAGCAACAATAATGAGATTAATACATTCCAGAAGATTTCACTGGGCAGACCATTTGATGAGAAAGAGAGAGGATCAGAGAGTTTAAAAAATATTAATGGAGCAGTCATTAAGTAGAAAACCAGGGGGAGACATGGAAAAATGAAATTAAAACAATATGCAACAGGATGGATGTAAATAATTGGCAGGAAGCAGCACAAGATATAAGCATTTGTAGGCCATATGTGAGATTGGTACGGGAGCTTCGAGTTCTGTAGGAACCAAAAAGTAAAAGAACAACTAATCCTCGGGACCTTCTGCTCTGCGGTAAGGCTCCTGTGTTTGTTGACGTGGAAATAGTACTGCCATTAATGGACATGGCAATAAAAATATTTTTTTGAAAATATTATTGCTGCAGTCACTAGTACCAGTGTCATATTTTGCATTAAATATTAACAAAGATGTGCCACAAACATACAGACTGTATCCAGTTTGCTGCATTTATCCTGTAGTTAGTCTCACCATAGCTATCAGTAACAGTATTTGCTTAAGTGTGTTGTCATGACAATGAAATTTGATGGAGATGATGTAGTAGTCTGTTTTTTTTTATTGTTTCAGCCAGTGATGATATATAAATAAGTAAAAACCACTATGTGACAATAGTTATGAATCAGACATTATTGGCATTTGTGTGACAATGCTTCTGTCAACAAGAGGGGAACATTGCAGTGTAGGTTCAAGAAAATATGAATAACTTGCTGAGTTGGTCTAGCCCAAACCCTGATCTGAACCATTTCAAACATTTTTGTGATGCAGTAAGACATTAGATGCTAAATTTGCTCAATAACCTAACATCAGCTATTAATCATTGTTAACCTTTTTGCAGGCAATTCAGTGGAATTAGTTTTTTGTACCACATCAGAACTAAGATCAACTAACTGTATTTAATTTCTGATAAGTTTATTTTTGTGATTTAGGAACAAAGGCTATGATGGTAAGTATTCTTTCCAAGATACTTTTTGAGCTGATATTGGTTGCCATTACACAGAATTCGAAATTCTTTTGATGACGCTAAACATCTGTAGAAGCATACTTGCTATGTGTCAGATTTGAAAATTGGCCCATTTCTTCTTATTCCTATCAGCATAGGATACTGTAGAAAAGAAGCAATGTGTTCTGACTTCCCAAGTGACAAAAATAGTGATGTTATGATAAACAGAAGCTGATTGTTGTAGCAGTTTTTATACAACTGGTACAGCATGCTACCACAAGATGTCAGACATGGAGTTTTTGTGCTACTGGTACAGCGTACTACCACAGGATGTAGGCACATACAGAGGTAGCGAGACCAATTCCCATGAACATATAAAACTACTAAGTTGGTGCTAGGTATGCTTCTTGCAGTCCACAGAAAGAAAGTGACAAGCATACTTCCCAAGTCTCATGGAAAAGTTACTCTGATGGTAAATGTACTTCCCACTGGCCTTTAAAACAATGTTATTTGTGATATGTGTACATCCCATGGGTCCAGAGAAGCTTGAGACATTTTACGACAGTTAAATAGCTACATTTCATAACAAACAGATGTTAAAACTGGTACAGTGGACTACCACTAGATGCCAGGAGGATACAGAGGTGGAATGACATATTTGCATGAATGTAGTAAAGGAAAATAGTTGCTGGTAAGTATACTGGATGAATTGGAAGACTGGAAAAAAAATCAAATTCATTGTGTTGAAACTTAGTGAACAGCCTCCCTGCCAGATTAAATATTTATTTTAATAGTAGCATAAGAATGATGTACATGTTCTTAGATTAGATTAGATTAGATTAATACAAGTTCCATGGATCATGAATACGATATTTCGTAATGATGTGGAACGAGTCGAATTTTCCAATACATGACATAATTAGGTTAATTTAACAACATACTTAAGTTAATATAACAACTTTATTTTTTTGTATTTTTTATTTTTCTTTATTTTTATTTTTTATTTTTTTTTCTTAATTTATATCTAAAAATTCCTCAATGGAGTAGAAGGAGTTGTCATTCAGAAATTCTTTTAATTTCTTCTTAAATACTTGTTGGTTATCTGTCAGACTTTTGATACTATTTGGTAAGTGACCAAAGACTTTAGTGCCAGTATAATTCACCCCTTTCTGTGCCAAAGTTAGATTTAATCTTGAATAGTGAAGATCATCCTTTCTTCTAGTATTGTAGTTATGCACACTGCTATTACTTTTGAATTGGGTTTGGTTGTTAATAACAAATTTCATAAGAGAGTATATATACTGAGAAGCTACTGTGAATATCCCTAGATCCTTAAATAAATGTCTGCAGGATGATCTTGGGTGGACTCCAGCTATTATTCTGATTACACGCTTTTGTGCAATAAATACTTTATTCCTCAGTGATGAATTACCCCAAAATATGATGCCATATGAAAGCAATGAGTGAAAATAGGCATAGTAAGCTAATTTACTAAGATGTTTATCACCAAAATTTGCAATGACCCTTATTGCATAAGTAGCTGAACTCAAACGTTTCAGCAGATCATCAATGTGTTTCTTCCAATTTAATCTCTCATCAATGGACACACCTAAAAATTTGGAATATTCTACCTTAGCTATATGCATCTGATTAAGGTCTATATTTATTAATGGCGTCATACCATTCCCTGTACGGAACTGTATGTACTATGTCTTATCAAAATTCAGTGAGAGTCCGTTTACAAGGAACCACTTAGTAATTTTCTGAAAGACAGTATTGACAATTTCATCAGTTAATTCTTGTTTGTCAGGTGTGATTACTATACTTGTATCATCAGCAAAGAGAACTAACTTTGCCTCTTCATGAATATAGAATGGCAAGTCATTAATATATAATAAGAACAACAAAGGACCCAAGACTGACCCTTGTGGAACCCCATTCTTGATAGTTCCCCAGTTTGAGGAATGAGCTGATCTTTGCATGTTACGAGAACTACTAATTTCAACTTTCTGCACTCTTCCAGTTAGGTACGAATTAAACCATTTGTGCACTGTCCCACTCATGCCACAATACTTGAGCTTGTCTAGCAGAATTTCATGATTTACACAATCAAAAGCCTTTGAGAGATCACAAAAAATCCCAATGGGTGGTGTTCGGTTATTCATATCATTCAAGATTTGATTGGTGAAAGCATATATGGCATTTTCTGTTGAAAAACCTTTCTGGAAACCAAACTGACATTTTGTTAGTACTTAATTTTTACAGATATGTGAAGCTACTCTTGAATACATTACTTTCTCAAAAATTTTGGATAAAGCTGTTAGAAGGGAGATTGGACGGTAATTGTTGACATCAGATCTATCCCCCTTTTTATGCAAAGGTATAACAATAGCATATTTCAGTCTATCAGGGAAAATGCCCTGTTCCAGAGAGCTATTACACAGGTGGCTGAGAATCTTACTTATCTGTTGAGAACAAGCTTTTAGTATTTTGCTGGAAATGCCATCAATTCCATGTGAGTTTTTGCTTTTAAGCAAGTTTATTATTTTCCTAATTTCAGAGGGAGAAGTGGGTGAGATTTCAATTGTATCAAATTGCATAGGTATGGCCTCTTCCATTAACAGCCTAGCATCTTCTAATGAACACCTGGATCCTACTATATCCACAACATTTAGAAAATGATTATTAAAAATATTTTCAACTTCTGACTTTTTGTTCGTAAAGTTTTCATTCAATTTGATGGTAATACTGTCTTCCTCTGCTCTTGGTTGACCTGTTTCGCATTTAATAATATTCCAAATTGTTTTAATTTTATTATCAGAGTTGCTGATTTCAGACATGATACACATACTCCTGGATTTTTTAATAACTTTTCTTAATATAACACAGTAGTTTTTATAATTTTTGATAGTTTCTGGGTCACTACTCTTTCTTGCTGTCAGATACATTTCCCTTTTCCGGTTACAAGATATTTTTATACCCTTAGTGAGCCATGGTTTGTTACAAGGTTTCTTACGAGTATATTTAACTATTTTCTTGGGGAAGCAGTTTTCAAATGCATTTACAAAAATGTCATGAAATAAATTATATTTTAAATTGGCATCAGGTTCACGGTACACCTCATCCCAGTCTAACTGCTGTAGGCTTTCCCTGAAATTTGCAATTGTTAAATCGTTGACTGGACGTACTACTTTGGAGGACTGTTTAGTATTGCTGAATGGAGCTATGTCATATATTGTAACTAGCTGTGCACCATGATCAGAAAGACCATTCTCAACAGGCTGAGCAATTATCTGGTTAAACTTATCTTGGTCTATATAGAAGTTATCTATCAGTGAGCTGCTATCCTTTACCACCCGAGTAGGAAAATCAATAACGGGTGTCAAATTGAAAGAACCAAGTAATACTTCAAGGTCATTTTTCCTATTACCCTCTTTAAGAGAATCTACATTGAAGTCCCCACAAATAATAATTTGCTTCCCTCTGTCTGACAGATAGCACAACAAGGAGTCCAAATTTTTCAGAAATAGATGAAAATTTCCTGATGGGGACCTATATACAGTTACAATTATAAATGTGCCTTTATTTAATTTAATTATACAAATGGTTTCTTTGAGACAAAACAAAAAAAAAAAAAAGGTCTCTTGAATCTTTTGACCACACAGCAGAACGAGATACCAAGGTTTTGATACTGTGTGAGCATTGTTCGACAATAATTGATGCAGTTAACAAGTTAAAACTGTATTAGACCAGGGCTCAGACACAAATACCTGCCTTTCACATGATAATATTAATAACCCTAAGTGTGGAAATGGGAAGATACCCTTCTGTAACTACAGGGTGTTTCAAAAATGACCGGTATATTTGAAACGGCAATAAAAACTAAACGAGCAGCGATAGAAATACACCGTTTGTTGCAATATGCTTGGGACAACAGTACATTTTCAGGCGGACAAACTTTCGAAATTACAGTAGTTACAATTTTCATCAACAGATGGCGCTGCAAGTGATGTGAAAGATATAGAAGACAACGCCGTCTGTGGGTGCCCATTCTGTACGTCGTCTTTCTGCTGTAAGCGTGTGCTGTTCACAACGTGCAAGTGTGCTGTAGACAACATGGTTTATTCCTTAGAACAGAGGATTTTTCTGGTGTTGGAATTCCACCGCCTAGAACACAGTCTTGTTGCAACAAGACGAAGTTTTCAACGGAGGTTTAATGTAACCAAAGGACCGAAAAGCGATACAATAAAGGATCTGTTTGAAAAATTTCAACGGACTGGGAACGTGACGGATGAACGTGCTGGAAAGGTAGGGCGACCGCGTACGGCAACCACAGAGGGCAACGCGCAGCTAGTGCAGCAGGTGATCCAACAGCGGCCTCGGGTTTCCTTTCGCCGTGTTGCAGCTGCGGTCCAAATGACGCCAATGTCCACGTATCGTCTCATGCGCCAGAGTTTACACCTCTATCCATACAAAATTCAAACGCGGCAACCCCTCAGCGCCGCTACCATTGCTGCACGAGAGACATTCGCTAACGATATAGTGCACAGGATTGATGACGGCGATATGCATGTGGGCAGCATTTGGTTTACTGACGAAGCTTATTTTTACCTGGACGGCTTCGTCAATAAACAGAACTGGCGCATATGGGGAACCGAAAAGCCCCATGTTGCAGTCCCATCGTCCCTGCATCCTCAAAAAGTACTGGTCTGGGCCGCCATTTCTTCCAAAGGAATCATTGGCCCATTTTTCAGATCCGAAACGATTACTGTATCACGCTATCTGGACATTCTTCGTGAATTTGTGGCGGTACAAACTGCCTTAGACGACACTGCGAACACCTCGTGGTTTATGCAAGATGGTGCCCGGCCACATCGCACGGCCAACGTCTTTAATTTCCTGAATGAATATTTCGATGATCGTGTGATTGCTTTGGGCTATCCGAAACATACAGGAGGCGGCGTGGATTGGCCTCCCTATTCGCCAGACATGAACCCCTGTGACTTCTTTCTGTGGGGACACTTGAAAGACCAGGTGTACCGCCAGAATCCAGAAACAATTGAACAGCTGAAGCAGTACATCTCATCTGCATGTGAAGCCATTCCGCCAGACACGTTGTCAAAGGTTTCGGGTAATTTCATTCAGAGACTGCGCCATATTATTGCTACGCATGGTGGATATGTGGAAAATATCGTACTATAGAGTTTCCCAGACCGCAGCGCCATCTGTTGTTGAAAATTGTAACTACTGTAATTTCGAAAGTTTGTCTGCCTGAAAATGTACTGTTGTCCCAAGCATATTGCAACAAACGGTGTATTTCTATCGCTGCTCATTTAGTTTTTATTGCCGTTTCAAATATACCGGTCATTTTTGAAACACCCTGTATTTTCTGAAAGGAACTGGTCTCTCGGTATATAACAGTATGTGCCTGACATGGATCGGAAAATGGCTGTGGAACAGTGAGACAGCATCAAGTTTTGTGTGAAGTTGGGCACCTCAGGCAGTGAATTCATCAAATTTGACCCAAATACTAAGATGCATGTTTGTGGTCACTTTTACTCAACGAAGCCCCACCCAGCCCACAAGTAAAGCTCGTGCACAAGTTTTTTTGCTCAGAAAACAGATCACAGTTCTGGATCATCCCAGTGTATTCACCAGACTGGACTGCAGCAGACTTATTCCTCAAAGAGAAGTTGGCAGTGACAGGACACCATTATGATGCAATTAAGAACACCTAAGAAAATTCTATTGCAGTACTAAATGTAATTCCAAAAAATGACTACACTGAATGTTTCAAAACAGTTTTTAAATAAATCTTATAATTAAATTTTCCATGGGACTTTTAAAATAATTTTAGCTGTGTATTGATTCAAGCGGAGACTAATTTGAATAAATACGGTGACATTGTATACGTAGTCCGACTTATTTTTTGTAGTCACAGCCCTAACTGAACTGGGACACACTGTGTATTGTTCTTTTCACAGATCCATAGCTAGGAAATTGTGAATGCAGAAAATGCGCTATAACACAGGATACAATTTACAAAGATTAATTTACGTAGATTTAGTATTTATTTCATGTGCCCAAAGTCAAGTAGTATTCAAGGAAGTTGGAACAGATTTTCAGTTAAAAATTAATACAGTAATAGTCAAATGTATATTAATACTTGCAGACTTAAAAACTAAAATAACTCAAAGGCTGTTGTTGCCAAACACTGCCAAATAAGAATAATTCAGTGTTTACATGAAAATTTCTGAACATATGTACAGATGTAAAAATCACATGTTGATACTTTAACTAGATTCATACATCAGTTGATTCTTTTTGTAAATTTGATTGATTAGAAGAATTTGCTAGCAGTAAATGCTTCAGGCTCCCCTTAAACTGTTCCTTATAAGCAGCTAAGCTTTCTACAGTTGATGACAAGTTATTGAAAAGGTTTGTTTCTAAATAACAGACATTACTAGGAACAAAAGTGTTGATATAGGTTGCTCTTATTCCTTGTACTGGTTTTGTGGAATGCTCATGGTAACCACAGATTTTGTTTGATTTCTCATATGATCATACTTTTATAAATAATCGTTGTTGTGGTGCTATGTCAAATGCTTTTGGGTGTCCAAGAATTACTCCATACATTTGTTTGCATTTATCCATGGCTTTCATGATATGTTGTGTCCGCCCCGGTAGCTGAGTGGTCAGCGCGACAGAATGTCAATCCAAAGGGCCCGGGTTCGATTTCCGGCTGGCTCGGGGATTTTCTCCGCTCAGGGACTGGGTGTTGTGTTGTCCTAATCATCATCATTTCATCCCCATCGATGCACAAGTCGCCGAAGTGGCGTCAAATCGAAAGGCTTGCACTAGGCAAACGGTCAACCCTCGGGAGGCCCTCGTCACACAATTTTTGATATGTTGTGAGAAAAGTGGATGCTGGGTTTTCCATGACCAATGTCTATATGGAACTCATGATGGTTGAAATGTAGGAGATGATTCTGTTCTATGTACCTCTTTGCATTTGAGCTCAGAATAGGTTTCTACAACAGACTGAAGTCAGTGATATTAAGTAGCAGTTTTATGGATCACCTATGCTACCATACTTTTAGATAAGTGTGACTTATTATTCTTCCAACCACTATGCTCAGTGTCTTGTTTGAGGTATCTACAGTATGTTACGGCTAATAGAGGGGTTAATTCAGCTGCATGCTCTGTATAAAATTTGACAGGAGTTCCACTGAGCCCTGGTGAATAGTTCAGTTTTAACAGTTTGATCTGCTTCTTAATCCCAGTAACACTAATAGCTCACTACTTGACAAAAGAAAGCAAATCATCGTGGAGGAGATGAAGAAACAAAATGAAACTTAATGGATTGAGAGGGTATTTGATGTTATTTCAGTAATTTACAAAGAACTTTGCTGTATGAGGCCACTTGTCAGCATGACGCTGCACCGCCTCTTACCTGGATGCTTGCACTGATTCAGTTAGAAAAAAGTGGCTTAAAGTCATTTTATCCTCCCTTGAGCCAGACTGGCCTGCAGCTGTTGTAAACTGGTCCTTGATATCGTGGGTATCGGCACTGGGACAGTGTTGACATCTGAGCTTCTTTCAGATATTTTCTGTCAGGGACAGATATGGGGAGCTTCCTGGCCACAGACAGCTGATAGAGACATGTACCACATGTGGACGAGCATTGCCCCGTTGAAAAACGGTACCACATTACTGTTGCACGAGAGGTGACACGAGGATGCAGGATGTCTGTGACGTATCATTGTGCTGTCAGTTCCCTCAAATGCTACCAGCCTTGACCTTAAGTCATACCAGATAGCTCGTCACACCATGACGTCAGTAGTATCACCACTGTGCCTCTCCAAAATGTTGGAAGAATGGGACCCCTTACGAGGTCGCCATCACATACTTCTATGATAGTCATTCAGATAGTACAGAACCATGATTTATTGCTGAACTCAGTGCAAAGCTATTTATCGGCAGTCCATGCTTCCTTATCACAGCACCACTTCAAATGTAGTCATTTGTATTGTGGTGTAAACAGCATGTAACAGGAGCCGAAATTCCCTAGTCCAGCTGTTGCTACTCTCTGACCAATGATGTGGGATGACACAGAATGTTGCTGGCGAGTTCTTGGATGGCAAGATCATGTGTGAATTGGTTACAACGTGCTTGGTACACAATACGATGATCGTAACCTTGTGGTGATCAGATGTGGTTGACCAGAACCTTGATGATGAGTATGCCTGCCCACACGTCCCCATGAAGTCCCATCACACTGGGACGTTGTCACACGCAAATGCCCCTCAACCCTGAACTCTGTCAGGTGATAACGCTTCCACACTCACGCAGTATACCTGTGCTACCAAGTTCTTGAACAGTCGCTAAAGCCCTCTTTCATTTTGTTGTTTACATTGTGCTTTTCTCCCAAGAAATGCTTCAATTCGGGAAAAAGTTGGTAAATCGCTCGAGTGAAGACTGGGCCGTAAGGCAGATGTTCAAAAATTCCCACTTAAACTGCCAAAGCAAGTACTATGTCAGTGCAGCAGAGTGTATGCGAGCGTAATCGTGAGCAAGCTCGATGCCACTGGACACAGTCCACACCGTTTGTTGTGAAACGCACAGCGTAATATGTCTGACAGAAGGCCGCTGCATTTATGGTCTTTCTGCTAGGCATAAGGTCGATGAATCGGATGACCCTTCGAACCGAAAATACTGCGGCTCGGCTATTTTTTGTTTTGTTTCTTTTGTGTGTGTGTGTGGGGGGGGGGGAGGAGGTTATTGCAAATAACGTCATTCCAGTGACTGGCATTTTGTTTCTGGACTGTTACGGGAAACCCAGTTCTCGTCACCAGTGACAATGTTGCTCAAAACCTTCTCGCCATCCTTGTCTTCCCGAATGAGAAAAATCAGTGCAGTTCCCATTCGCTGTCTTCTTGATTCATCTGCCAGAATTCGAGGAACTCTCTTAGTACACACTTCATGTTTTTTGTTGTTGTTGTTGTGGTCTTCAGTCCTGAGACTGGTTTGATGCAGCTCTCCATGCTACTCTATCCTGTGCAAGCTTCTTCATCTCCCAGTACCTACTGCAACCTACATCCTTCTGAATCTGCTTAGTGTACGCATCTCTTGGTCTCCCCCTACGATTTTAACCTCCACGCTGCCCTCCAATACTAAATTGGTGATCCCTTGATGCCTCAGAACATGTCCTACCAACCGATCCCTTCTTCTGGTCAAGTTGTGCCACAAACTCCTCTTCTCCCCAATCCTATTCAGTACCTCCTCATTAGTTATGTGATCTACCCATCTAATCTTCAGCATTCTTCTGTAGCACCACATTTCGAAAGCTTCTATTCTCTTCTTGTCCAAACTATTTATCGTCCATGTTTCACTTCCATACATGGCTACACTCCATACAAATACTTTCAGAAAAGACTTCCTGACACTTAAATCTATACTCGATGTTAACAAATTTCTCTTCTTCAGAAACGCTTTCCTTGCCATTGCCAGTCTACATTTTATATCCTCTCTACTTCGACCATCATCAGTTATTTTGCTCCCCAAATAGCAAAACTCCTTTACTACTTTAAGTGTCTCATTTCCTAATCTAATACCCTCAACATCACCGGACTTAATTCGACTACATTCCATTATTCTCGTTTTGCTTTTGTTGATGTTCATCTTATACCCTCCCTTCAAGACACCATCCATTCCGTTCAACTGGTCCTTTGCTGTCTCTGACAGAATTACAATGTCATCGGCGAACCTCAAAGTTTTTATTTCTTCTCCATGGATTTTAATACCTACTCTGAATTTTTCTTTTGTTTCCTTTACTGCTTGCTCAATATACAGATTGAATAACATCGGGGAGAGGCTACAACCCTGTCGTACTCCCTTCCCAACCACTGCTTCCCTTTCATGTCCATCGACTCTTATAACTGCCATCTGGTTTCTGTACAAATTGTAAATAGCCTTTCGCTCCCTGTATTTTACCCCTGCCACCTTTAGTATTTGAAAGAGAGTATTCCAGTCAACATTGTCAAAAGCTTTCTCTAAGTCTACAAATGCTAGAAACGTAGGTTTGCCTTTCCTTAATCTTTCTTCTAAGATAAGTCGTAAGGTCAGTATTGCCTCACGTGTTCCAGTATTTCTACAGAATCCAAACTGATCTTCCCCGAGGTCGGCTTCTACTAGTTTTTCCATTCGTCTGTAAAGAATTCGTGTTAGTATTTTGCAGCTGTGGCTTATTAAACTGATTGTTCGGTAATTCTCACATCTGTCAACACCTGCTTTCTTTGGGATTGGAATTATTATATTCTTCTTGAAGTCTGAGGGTATTTCGCCTGTTTCATACATCTTGCTCACCAGATGGTAGAGTTTTGTCAGGACTGGCTCTCCCAAGGCCGTCAGTAGTTCCAATGGAATGTTGTCTACTCCGGGGGCCTTGTTTCTACTCAGGTCTTTCAGTGCTCTGTCAAACTCTTCACGCAGCATCGTATCTCCCATTTCATCTTCATCTACATCCTCTTCCATTTCCATAATATTGTCCTCAAGTACATCGCCCTTGTATAGACCCTCTATATACTCCTTCCACCTTTCTGCTTTCCCTTCTTTGCTTAGAACTGGGTTTCCATCTGAGCTCTTGATGTTCATACAAGTGGTTCTCTTATCTCCAAAGGTCTCTTTAATTGTAGCCCAAATTACCACTAACGGTTTGATAAAGCACTGACCATGAAATTTAAGGGAACACAAGCTCAGTCCATCAATAGGAAACAACTATTATGTTGAATTTTTTCCTTAATCCCTGATTTGAGTTAGTCACTCACAACTGAATGGCGTCCTGGTCATTCTTCACCGTGAATAATCGTTCGTTCGCCATTAAAAACGATGCACAATTTTTGAGATGAAGCTTCATTCGTCACATTTCCGTAAACTTCGGTTACATGTTAATTTCAGTAGGGCGGATTTTTTTTTGCGATGAGAAATCGTGTCACGCTGCGAATCTCATCACACAAATAAACTGTAAACGATAGTTTCCTCTCGATCTTAGTGTCCAACTGACGATAACAAGTAGAAAGGTGTATGACATGGGGACGGGAGGAGAATTGTGGGCTCGTCGTATCAAAACTTTCCGTACTTGTAGAAGGAGCCTCCTATCATGAATATTTCTCTGGCCTTTACAAGCCTGCCTCTCTCTCTCTCTCTCTCTCTGTGTGTGTGTGTGTGTGTGTGTTTGACCCGCTCGCTCGCTCGCACGCAGTACTATGTCTTTGACAAAGGAACAACGTGCAATAAAGTCGCCGATAGAATTTCGGAGGTCCACTTAGGTCGTTCTTGCCCGTCTAGTCGCGCAGCAGGCCGGGGACTGCAGCAAGGAGCGAAGCGGTCGATCAATACAGCCACCCTCGCTTCCCAACAGCTGTGTTGCGCTTCCTACTGCTAGGGGCAACTGTCGCATTCGTATGCCTCAGCGCTCGTCTCCACTACAATTCTTGCAATTAGCTAAATATCACTGGATTCATAAAATATGGTCCGGACTGCAGATTATAATAAAACATAGTCTTTCTTTGTACATTGAGACTGATTTGTTGTTAATTTGGGTATTTCCTAGCGGCAACAGTCGTAACAGACCTGATCAAGAAATACCCCCACTATTAACGGCCATATTTTCCCCAAAACCGACCACCATCGCCACCACCTGCTAACTGAAAAAAAAAAAAAAAAAAAGGAATCGTGTTGCATGAATGGCTGGGAGATCTCGTAGATCAGATTCAGACGCCTAATTGGAAAGGTTTTTTCCGTATGCTCTGCGCCCGCAGGCACCTTTCGGTCACGAAGTACGAGAGTTGTGTGTACCTGTTAAAGGTAGATACTATAATGGTGTGTGTGTGTGTGTGTGTGTGTGTGTGTGTGTGTGCTCGTGCTGAAGATGATGTACAACAAAGGAGACAAGGCCAAGACTTGCCCACGTTTCCTTATTGTTTGACGTAGACGTTTAAGTAGACTGGCAAGATCTCTTTCTCATATCCTAATGGTGAGATACCAGAGAGGAATAGAATAATTTAGCCAGGTTCGCCTATAAACTATAATTTTTCAGCTGATTCTTGATATAGTTCCGATGTTGCAGGAAAGAAATTTTATGAATTTTAAGCACCTGGAATTTATCTCCATGTCAAAGTGTCAAGTTGTGATGGTCAGAGGTTTATGGAAGCATCCTACGTTTGTTTCGTAGCGCTAGCCTTTTCTCTGTCGCTTCATCCTAAATCTTTTATTGATCTGCAGAATAGGACCGGTCCAAAAGACCCGACGCGCGGTGTACGACGCGAACTGCCATGTCATTTCCGCTTCACCGGCGTTTACGCAGACATTGCTGCTGTATACCCGGCTAACATGTGTCAAATTCCCCCACCGTCTCCCAGATTTACACTTACTGGCAACGGTAATTTACCGCAAAAACAACTTATTGTGGCATTGTGAAGTTACACATACAGTTTGGGACGGCAGAATGATTTTAGTGGTCCCTGAAGAGTACTGTATGTGTGCTCACTGGTCATCTGTAGGCCCAAATGCAGCAGTTGGAAAAAAATAATCTTTTACTGTAGAAAAGAGAAAAATGTGTGAACATTCAGCCTCTCGAATTTGCGTGATCTCCAATTCTGTGGGAATGGAATACAGGGAAACTCATTCATGCAGTTACGAACCTTGCAACCCAGCTGGCATAGCTGCGCTGTATCGCGTCAACAATGTGGAAAAGGACCAGCTCGGTTCACTCTTAGACTGTTAAGTCAGCCTCTGTTGTCCAATTTGCGAGTAGTTTTGAGAAAGCGACCCACTAAAATTTAATACCATCCTACAAAAATTATTGTGAACAAATAAATTATAGTACCATATATGGCATCAGAGCGCTACGAGCTATTTTTTTAAAGCTTATTTCTTGTTTGTCCACTTTTAAGAGTGACATTTCTTCCTAGTTGTTTTTGTTAACATTTTTTGCAGTTCTTACTTATTTTCTCTTTCCAATTTACGTGTCTGTAAGTGAATAGAAATACATTTTACTGAATACGTTATATATTCATTTTGTAACTAGTTGGATGTGCTTGATTTAATCCTATGAGAACATAATGTTAGATCATTAACTCAAGAAAGGTGACATCCGTAAAAACATGAAAAATATAAGATGTGCTTCGCATGTACTAAATTTATACACTTAGCTTTTAGGCTTCAAAATAATTTCCCTTAAAATATACTGAGTGGACATCTATCAGTGTTTAAAGATATGATACACTTAGTGTACATCTGTCAACTTATGTTCTTGTCGTCCAGGAACACGAATGCCTCGCCAACAACCAGCCGATATGGTTGCACTATCGGTCGGAGGATTGCATTAATGTATCGTCCAGCCGTTACGGCGCCTTCCGTCACCATCACCGGCGTACGTCGGCCCCATATAATGCCACCCCATAACAGCACGGAACCTCCACATTGCTGCACTCGCTGGCAGTGTGTCCAAGGCGTTCAGCCTGACCGGGTTGCCTCCAAACACGTCTCCGATGATTGTCTGGTTGAAGGCATATGCGACACTCATCGGTGAAGAGAACGTGATGCCAGTGTTGAGTTGTCCATTCAGCATGTAGTTGGGCCCATCTGTACTGCGCTGCACGGTGTCGTGGTTGCAAAGATGGAACTCGCCACGGATATCGGGAGTGAAGTTGTGCATCATGCAGCCTATTGCGCACAGTTTTAGTCGAAACAAGACGTCCTGTGGCTGCACGAAAAGCATTATTCAACATGGTGGCGTTGCTGTCAGGGTTCCTCCGAACCACAATCTGTAGGTAGCGGTCATCCTCTGCGGTAGTAGCCCTTGGGCGGTCTGAGCGAGGCATTTCATCGACAGTTTCTGTCTCTCTGTATCTCCTCCATGTCCGAATATCATCACTTTGGTTCACTCCGAGACTCCTGGACGCTTCCGTTGTTCCCTTCCTGGCATAGAGTAACAATGCGGACGCGATCTAACCGCCTTATTGACCGTCCAGGCATGGTTGAACTACAGATAACACGAGTCGTGTACTTCCTTCCTGGTGGAATGACTGGAACTGATCGGCTGTCGGACCCCCTCCACGTAATAGGCGCTGCTCATGTATGGTTGGACGGGTTTAGTGACATCTCTGAACAGTCCAAGGGACTGTCACTGTGATACAATATCCACAGTCAACGTCTATCTTCAAGATTCCTGGAAACCGGGGCGATGCCAAACTTTTTTTGATGTGTATAGTAATAAAATGGGTTATCAACTTTATTGTTTAGCTATAGAGGGTGTAACTGAATTCACTTTACAGGCGGTGAGGGCTTGTAGCACTGTAACATAAGTCCAGAAACGTACCGTTTTCCCCCTACACGCAAAATACCACAACCCACGTTCAAATCTCCCGCATTGTCGGCGCCACTGGCAAGGGTATTATGTACGTCATTAACCATTTACCTGATGTCCCATGCCAACTACATGTTCGTTTACATGCCATTCAGTTGAGTATGTGATCTGTCCACAGAGCTTTGTACCTACTACTGTGCAGTAGTACAGTAGTAGTACAGAATGCAAGCTATATACACATTTCATTTTTAGTGTGTAGCTATTACCGTCGTGAACAATGTTTATGGAATACACCAACATGATGTTACTGTAGGGCGAAGCTCGGTGCGATGGGAGAGTTGCCCCTCAGTTGTATGTGGAATGTTTTCCACACCGCCAGACACTTTCACATTCCCTCTTTGATACGGTGTACCAGCAGGCCTCGGAGAGGGGTACAGTCACCAACAGCACTGTCGACTGTGGTGCTCCACACCCTAGTTTTAAGAGGCAGTGGAAGAGAATGTGGCAACTAGTGCCAGAAACATAGCAGGTAAACTGAACGTGGATCACCAAACAGTCTGGCATGCTCTGCATGAGCAGCAGCTACTCCCATACCGCCACCAGAAAGTACAGAAGCAGGATTCTGCGTGACGAGCCCACTTCTGCAGGTGGTTCTTGCACACACTGTTGTGTGGATGAGCCTTACTTCTCATGGCGGATCCTTTTCAGAGGTGAAGCCAAGTTCACCAGGGAAGGCGTTCTCAATTCCTAAGACAGTTTTGTGTTGGCTGATAGAAACCTGCATGCTGCGCACCCCCCATGGGTTTCAGGAACGATACATTTTGAACATTTTGGGCAGGGTTCCTGGATGGCTGTGTGTTTGGGCTGTGCCTTCTTCCACAGTGTCTCACAGGTGCCGTGTGCTTGTGATTCCTTGATGTTGTACTGCATGGGCTCTTGAAAAATGTGCCACTGCATGTGTGTCAAAACATGTGGTTCCACCACTTTATTTTTTACGTGCGGTCCAAGACCATCAGGACCAACGATTTAGGTAACAGTGGATAGATCGTGGTGTCTTGATTGCCTAAGCTGCACATTCTCCTGACTTGAACCCGCTACACTGCTCCCTGTGGGGTCACATGAAATCACTGCTTTACGAGACTCCTGTGGCTTCCAAGGAACACCAGCTGGTGTGGATTATGGCTGTGGCGGTTGCTGGAGAATCAGGGATTGGTGATGGCGTGTACCTAAACGTGGTATGGAGGTACCGTATCTGTATTGACGTCTGTGGTTAGATACTTGTAAGTGAACCCCGACAACAGGCAGCAAGATCAGAGAGCCACACGCGTTGAGTTATTCTGCGAGTAGCGGGAAAACAGTACATTTCCAGGCATGAGTTTCAATACTAAACTTAACCTTGTTGGTGCTCACTTAAGTCATCGAAGTCTGTAAACGGAATTTAGTTATATCCTATATGTTCCAAATACTGTAAGGACAAGGCATTCAGAAATTTAAAAAAACCATTACATTATTATGAAGGAAATTGACACAAATTGGCACATGATTTCGTAGTGTTTTCAGAAAACCTGACGGAAGTGTTTTAGAGAATAAACCAAGCAGAGATGGTCTAAAACTCTCGGTACATTCTCAGTAAATGTCATTTTTCCGCCCAACATAAACAACTGACAAGAAATTAGTAACACGCAGAAGACGCACGCTAATAACGTGTAAAGCCGCCTCTGGCCTCGACTAGGAACTCTATTCGGTGAGAGAGACTGATCACTAGTTCCATCAGGTCCATATCTCGAGGAAGCCACTGATTGTTGCCGTTCTCCACGCTAGTCTAACCTGTGCAAGCTTCTTCATACCTGCGTAATTACTGCAGCCTACATTCATTTGACCCTGCTTACTGTATTCATCCCTAGGTCTCCCTCTTCAGTTTTCCGCCCACACTTCTCTCCGTTACCAAATTGCTGATTTTGCGATGTCTCAGGATGTGATCTATTAACTGATCCTTTCTTTCAGTCAAAATATGCCATAAATTTCTTTTTCCCCCAATTTCATTCAGTACCACCTTATAGTTATTCGACCCACCCGTTTAATCTTCATCTTTCTTCTGTAGTACCATATTTCAAAAGCTCTTCTTGTTAACTGTTTACAGTGCACGTTTCAATTCCGTACAAAGCTGTACTCCATACAAAAATCTTCAGAAACGACTTCCTAACACTTGATTTATATTAGATGTTAAGGAATTACTCTGCTATTGTCAGTCCGCGTTTGACATATTCCCTACTTGGGCCATCATAAGTCATTTTGCTGCCCACATAGCTAAACTGATTTACTACTTTTAATATCTTATTTTTATAATGTACTTACATTAACATCGCCTGATTTAATTTGACTACACTCCATTACCCCAGTATAAGTTTTGTTGGTGTTTATCTTCTAACCTCTTTTCAAGGCTCTATCCATTCCGTTCAGCTGCTTTTCCAAGTACTTTTCCGTCTCTGACAGAACTGCAATGTCGTCGGCATACCTTGAAGTTCTTATTTCCGCCTCCTGAACTTTAATTGCCTTTCCAAATTTCTCCTGAGTTTCGTTTGCTGCTCGCCCAGTGTCCAGATAGAAAACATCGGAGATATGCTACAGCCCTATATCAATCCCTTGGTGGCAGCTACTTCCTTGTCATGTCCTTCGACTCTTTGCAACTGCAGTCTGTTTCTGTACAACTTATGAATAAACATCCGCTCCCTATATTTTATCCCTACTTCCATCAGAGTTTCAAAGACTGTATTCCAATAAACACTGTCAAAGATTTCTTTAAATCTATAAATGTTATAAATGTAAAGTTGTCTTTTTTCATTGTACCATCTAAAATAAACCGAAGTGTTTTAGTATTGCCTTGTGTATTCCAGTATTTCTCCGGAACCCAAACTGATCTTACCCAAGGTCGGCTTTTACCAGTTTTTGCATTTTTATGTAAATAATTCGTGTCCGTGTTTTGCAGCCATGTCTTATTAAAGTGATAGTCCGGTAATGTTACCACCTGCCTTCTTTGAAATTAGAATAATGACATTCTTCTTGAAATGTCTCATATATCATGCACGCCAGATGGGATAATTTTGTTGACTCTGGCTGTCCCAAGGATCTCAATAATTTTGTCCATCCATTGGCTTTGTTTCTACTTAGGTCTTAGTGTTGTGTCAAATTCCTTTTGCAGTGTCATATCTCCTATCTCATCTTCACCTAATTCGTAATCTGTAAAATATTGTCTTCATGTTCGTTACTCTTGTATAGACCCCATATATATTCCTTTTACCTTCAGCTTTTGGTGTGTGCTGATTCCGCAAGTGTATGTTCAATTAAAGAAAAGCCACTACAGTTGCTAGTAAGAACGTTATTAAGACCAGGACCAGTTTCAGCTTTTACATCAGGCCATTTTCGAGTAGATCTCAAACTGCCATTAGTAATACATATTGTAATATGATGGATATGTAAATATTTGTACGATGATTGAGGGAAAACAAAGCTTAGATATGTACTATATAAGTACAGAAAGAATATGTAACTCACGTTGTGCTGCAAAGAAGCAACATCAGTTGACAATAGATAAGTCAAGTGGATTTAAAACGATGTGCCTAATGGCATATTGTCGCTATGTCATTGGGCACATAATGACTTTTACCTCTTCTCTCAGTTGATGTTGCTTGCCTACACCACAGCGTAACTGACAAGAGGGTGGACGAACATATGGAAAGACCAAAAACAACACACACTGCCCTGGCTAACACGCTTTAGGAAAACTGTGATGGGCGCAAGAGATGTGACAGTTCATCCTCGTGCTCACAAAGCCAGTTGTGGACTATGCTAGTCATAGAATGAAATTTTCGCTCTACAGCGGAGTGTGCGCTGATATGAAACTTCCTGGCAGATTCAAACTGTGTGCCGGACCGAGACTCGAACTCGGGACCTTTGCCTATTCATGTCAGCAGGGGACCCTGTAGTTCTGGAACACAGCATCGCAACTGGGAAACTGACATACCATGGGATGGATGTGATCAGCCAAAGTGGTAACATAATCCTTGTCATTAATGCTATTTTGCAGAGTTTCCGTGGGTCCATGGAATACCACGATATGGTTGTCCAAATCATCACTGAACCTCATTGTTGGGACGGTCATAAACTTGACCAGAAGTTGGAAACAGTGGGCAACAAGACTCATTCGAAAAAATGACTCTTCCATTGCTCCATAGTACTACGGCTTGGGCGCCACTTTTTCCTGTTATGGGCATTTGCATCACAACTGAGAAGTTCCTGCTCGCCTTGCAATTACCTGCTTATCGAGCTCTCCTCGTGTTGTTTTGGTGCTGACAGCGTTCGCGAATGGGACATTCAGTTTTGCTGTAATTTTTGCAGCTATCGTCATCCTTTTCGTCACAATCCTGTTTTATGACCATCCGTCTCGATCACTCAACACGCACTTTCGTCCGCGTTGTCATGTAGCAGATGACGTTTTTCCGCTTACCCTGTATGCGCTATAGATCTTTGACGCTGTGCTTCTTGAAACACCAATCACTTCAGCTAACTTGGTTACGTAAGCACCCACCATACGAGCTCCAACAAAAAAGTGGTTCAAATGGCTCTGAGCACTATGGGACTTAACTTCTGAGGTCATCAGTCCCCTAGAACTTAGAACTACTTAAACCTAACTAACCTAAGGACATCACGCACATCCATGCCCGAGGCAGGATTCGAACCTGCAACCGTAGCGGTCGCGCGGTTCCGGACTGAAGCGCCTAGAACCGCTCGGCCACTCTGGCCGGCCGAGCTCCAACAATCTGCCCACCTTCGAATCCACTTAGTTCCGACATATTGCACTCAAAACTGTACAGAAGACTGTTGTGCCGGCGACTGATACTTACAACAGACTAAAAGACACTGCACGGGTGCCGTTCGTTCAAAATGGTTCAAATGGCTCTGAGCACTATGGGACTCAACTGCTGAGGTCATAAGTCCCCTATAACTTAGAACTACTTAAACGTAACTAACCTAAGGACAACACACACATCCATGCCCGAGGCAGGATTCGAAACTGCGACCGTAGCGGTCGCGCGGTTCCAGACTGTAACGCCAGAACCGCTCGGCCACAAACGGCCGGCGGTGCCGTTCGTGCTCAAATACAACAGTGCAATATGCCGGTTTGGCTAGCATCTGCATTTATGCTCAGGCATTAACATCTCGCAGTGTTTCACATTTTTGTCCACTCCCTGTATATTCCCTCTTCTTACGCAAGCTTCTTCAGCCATGCATTTTTTCCTCTAGCCATTCCTGCTTAGCCATTTTGCACTTTTTGTTAATCTTATTTGTAATAGCCGGCCGCTGTGACCGAGCGGTTCTAGGCGCTTCAGTCCTGAACCACGCTACTGCTACGGTCGCAGGTTCGAATCCTGCCTCGGCCATGGATGTATGTGATGTCCTTAGGTTAGTTAGGTTTAAGTAGTTCTAAGTCTAGGGGACTGTTGACTCAGATGTTAAGTCCCATAGTGCTTAGTGCCATTTGAACTATTTTTTTAATACGTCTGTATTCCCTTTCGCCTGCTTCATTCGCTACATTTTTGTATTTTCTCTTTTCGTCAATTACATTCGTTATCTTACGTGTCATCCAAGAATGTCTGTTAGGCCTTGTCTTTTTATCTTCTTGATTCTATGCTGCTTTCCAGTGTTACATGTCTGATAGCTACCCATTCGCTTTCTATTGAATTTTCTTTCCCTTTTTCAGTCAGTGGTTGCCTAATGTCTCCTCTGAAACTCCCAACAGTGTCTGGGCATTTCAATTTTTCCACGGCCCATCTCTTTAATTTCCTTCCTTTATGCAATTTCCTCAGCTATAATCTGCGATTTATAAGCAGTTAAGGTCGGAATCCACATTTGCCCCTTGAAATGTCTTACAATTTGAAATCTGATTTCGAAATATGTCTTACCGTCGTATAAATAATCTGAAAGCTTCCATGTCTTCAGGTGTCGCCTATACAGGGTGGTCCATTGATCGTGACCGGGCCAAATATCTCACGAAATAAGCGTCAAACGAAAAAACTACAAAGAACGAAACTTGTCTAGCTTGAAGGGGGAAACAAGATGGCGCTAAGGTTGGCTCGCTAGATGGCGCTGCCATAGGTCAAACGGATATCAACTGCGTTTTTTTTAAAAAGAGGAACCCCCATTTTTTATTACATGTTCGTGTGGTACGTAAAGAAATATGCCTGTTTTCGTTGTACCACTTTTTTCGCTTTGTGATAGATGGCGCGGAAAACACTGCAGTTGTCGTTTACGGAAATGGAGCGATTTATCTGACATCCAAAAGAGCATGACCATTGACTTTCGGACCAAGAGTGGAAGCATTCCCGAAACGGCTATGTTTCTAAACTGTTGACGTGCCGCCATGGTTAAAGTATACCGTGCATGGCAAAATGGCGCTGTATAAACCCAGGGCCGTGACAACTGTGGTGCCATAGGTGATGGGGGCGAACGACAACTGTGGAGATCTTTACGGGCTAACAGACGTGCAACTTTTGAGCAGCTGACCGCCCAGATAAACCAAGGGGCTATCAATAGTTTCTCCTCAACGACTGTCCAATGAATGTTATTACGGATGGGCCCTCACGGCAGGCGCCTGGTTAATGCATCTACGAGGGGGGACCCAAAAGAAACCGGATTGTTGTCATAAAAAATGTATTGATGAACCTTTTTACAAAATTACTTCAGTCACCTTCAAAATACTCTCCATTACATACGATGCACTTGTCAAGTCTCTTTTCCCACTGTTGGAAGCATGTTTGGAACTCTTCAAGTTTGATACTGTCCAGTGCCCTTTGCGAATTTGTTTTTACCGCCTCCACATCGTCATAACGCTCCCCTTTAAGCGTTTTTTTCATTCGTGGAAATAGGAAAAAGTCGCACGGGGCTAGGTCCGGCGAATACAGAGCGTGGGGAACGACAGACCACCTCTGAGATGCCAAATAGCGGGTCACTCGTAAGGCCGTGTGTGCTGGAGCGTTGTCGTGATGCAGAAACCAGTCACCTGGTTGCCAAAGTTCCGGGCATTTCCTCCTCACATCCTCTCGCAGACGCCTTAAAACATCCAAGTAAAAGTGCTGGTTAACAGTCTGACCAGGGGGTACGAATTCCCGATGCACAATTCCACGAACATCAAAAAAGACAATGATCATCGTCTTCACATTTGACCTCACTTGCCTTGCTTTCTTTGGTCTGGGAGAGTTGGGAGTCCTCCACTGGCTTGACGCTTGCTTGGTTTCTGGGTCATACCCGTAACACCAACTCTCATCCCCTGTAATGACTTTGTTCAAGAAGTTTGGATCACGTGCAATCTCTGTTTTCAAGTCCTGACACACATTCATGCGGATGGTTTTTTGCTCCTGTGTGAGAAGGCGCGGAACAAATTTAGCAGCAACACGTCTCATGTGCAAATCCTCACTCAAAATCCGCTGGGACGAGCTCCAACTGATACCTGTCTCTGCTGAAATTTGGTCGATCGTTTGGCGCCGATCCTCGTTGATCTTTTGGCGGACCTTTTCAATGTTCTCCTCATTTCGTGATGTTGAAGGGCGTCCAGAACGAGCTTGGTCTTCAACACACATCTCACCACGTTTAAAGCGCCCAAACCACTCGAAAACCTGTGTGCGGCTCATACTGTCCTCCTGGAAAGCTTCCTGAAGCATATGCTGTGTCTCCGTTGCAGTTTTTTTTTTTTTTAAGCAGGAAACAAAATTTCACACACGCTCTTTGTTCTTTTAAAGTTGCCATAACGACTTCGCCGAGGTAACCCGCCAACAGTCAGAGAAACACAATGCCACACTTGCACGTTCAGCTCTACACTGACGCCGTCTGCACAGCTGTTTCATGAAGGTCTCTACTAACACCATCTAGCGTGAGAACCCTGCACTACATCTACGAGTGGCAGCGCCCTCGGAGTCCGGTTTCTTTTGGATCCCCCCTCGTATGCTGACTGCTGTTCATCGGCAGTACCGCAACTGGATATCCACTGAGTTAGGGACAGGTGGTCCTTTCAGATGATTCAAACACCCTGCATGAATCGTCCGAGGGGTCCAGACCGAAGGAGGGAGAGTTGTACTCTGTGGAATGTTTTCGTGGCATTCCCTGGGTGAGCTCCTCATTCTGGAAGTTACAATGTATCCACACAAGTGTGCATCTATCATTGAGGACCATGCCCACACCTATATGCAGCTTGCTTTTTCCTCGTCACGATGGCATCTACCAGCAGGACAACACAAGATGTCACACAACTCGCGGTGTATTTGCAAGGTTCAAAGAGCACCAGGATGAGTTTACTGAACTTCCCGGATTTAAACCCAGACGAGAATTTGTAGGACCACTTTGATCGGCGTGGCTCAACATCCCTGTCGGTACGTTCCAGAACCTCACTGAATCTCTTATTGCACATTTCGCAGCGGTCTGCACTGTAAAAGGTGGTTATTTAGGCTTTTGAACGTGGTCTCGCTAATGTGACTGGACAGATAATTGTCCTAAAAGGACAAATTATCTCGGCGGGACAGTGACGCCGCCATCGCGACCTTGGGACCCGGGGGGCCCCTTTTTTTTTATCAGTTGCTGACCCTCATGAATCGAAACATGACTGCGTCGCGTCGTTTCATGATTCGAGGGTCAGCAACTGATAAAAAAAAAGGGGCCCCCCGGGTCCCAAGGTCGCGATGGCGGCGTCACTGTCCCGCCGAGATAATTTGTCCTTTTAGGACAATTATCTGAGCAAGCACCCACGCCAGCAAAAGGTTGCGTCGTTTCATGATTCGAGGGTCAGCAACTGATAAAAAAAAAGGGGCCCCCCGGGTCCCAAGGTCGCGATGGCGGCGTCACTGTCCCGCCGAGATAATTTGTCCTTTTAGGACAATTATCTGAGCAAGCACCCATGCCAGCAAAAGGTTGCCCGACACGTGTTGATAACAGGAGTTGTTTTAACCGGCTGTACCCGAATTTTAGTACATAAGGGGGGTGATTTGGAGCTCAGCACATCATGTCCTCTGAACCGATAACGTCGACATCTACGAGCAGCAGCAGCAAGTGTGTGTGTGTGTAACCTTCTTTCAAGATGTATACTGTAATCTTCGACTGTCAAGGCTTCAAGACATGTGCGAATGAATTTGTTCCTAAGGACTTAGCATTCCAAATGGTGTGCGATGATGGAACAGTGTTTGCCTCTGGAAGTTACATTCTTCAATGTACAACACCGTATTACGAACTTGATATCGAATCAGCAAAATGGTTGGCCGAGAACCATCACCACTACAACATTAATTCAGTAGGAGTCTCGCTGGATAGTGCATTAAACTCCATCAAGTCAGTGGTACCAACAAACTGCACTGTACTTGTTAAAGGTACTGAAAAAGTGAAATGGGTAAGAGAGTTCTTACCTGACTGCCTAATAACACAAGACATTTTGCTGACTAAAATAAATAAATCATTATGACGTTTTATATACATTACATTATCGAAAAGCACGTGTTGGGAAACCTTTTGCTGGCGTGGGTGCTTGCTCAGATAATTGTCCTAAAAGGACAAATTATCTCGGCGGGACAGTGACGCCGCCATCGCGACCTTGGGACCCGGGGGGCCCTTTTTTTTTATCAGTTGCTGACCCTCATGAATCGAAACATGACTGCGTCGCGTCGTTTCATGATTCGAGGGTCAGCAACTGATAAAAAAAAAGGGGCCCCCCGGGTCCCAAGGTCGCGATGGCGGCGTCACTGTCCCGCCGAGATAATTTGTCCTTTTAGGACAATTATCTGAGCAAGCACCCATGCCAGCAAAAGGTTGCCCGACACGTGTTGATAACAGGAGTTGTTTTAACCGGCTGTACCCGAATTTTAGTACATAAGGGGGGTGATTTGGAGCTCAGCACATCATGTCCTCTGAACCGATAACGTCGATATCTACGAGCAGCAGCAGCAAGTGTGTGTGTGTAACCTTCTTTCAAGATGTATACTGTAATCTTCGACTGTCAAGGCTTCAAGACATGTGCGAATGAATTTGTTCCTAAGGACTTAGCATTCCAAATGGTGTGCGATGATGGAACAGTGTTTGCCTCTGGAAGTTACATTCTTCAATGTACAACACCGTATTACGAACTTGATATCGAATCAGCAAAATGGTTGGCCGAGAACCATCACCACTACAACATTAATTCAGTAGGAGTCTCGCTGGATAGTGCATTAAACTCCATCAAGTCAGTGGTACCAACAAACTGCACTGTACTTGTTAAAGGTACTGAAAAAGTGAAATGGGTAAGAGAGTTCTTACCTGACTGCCTAATAACACAAGACATTTTGCTGACTAAAATAAATAAATCATTATGACGTTTTATATACATTACATTATCGAAAAGCACGTGTTGGGAAACCTTTTGCTGGCGTGGGTGCTTGCTCAGATAATTGTCCTAAAAGGACAAATTATCTCGGCGGGACAGTGACGCCGCCATCGCGACCTTGGGACCCGGGGGGCCCTTTTTTTTTATCAGTTGCTGACCCTCATGAATCGAAACATGACTGCGTCACGTCGTTTCATGATTCGAGGGTCAGCAACCTAGACCAAGTGTTAATAATGATTGATTTATTACTGTGCAATATTCTACCAGGCGGCTTCTCCTTTCATTTCTTTTCCTCGGTCCATGTTCTCCTGCTATTTTTCATTCTCTTCCATTTTCTGCTACGAATTCCAGTCTCCCACTACAAATAAAACTTCATCTCGCTTAACTATGTAAATTATTTTTATCATCCATTCTTTTTAGGTTAGGTTAGGTTATCTTTTATCGTCTATGAGCTGGTAGGCTTGTATTAACTGTGGTGGGCTTGGCTTCCTTTCCGTCTTGGCTGCGATAATGCCTTCACTACGCTGTTCACATAGCTTATCATTATTTCTATCGTATTCATTGTTAAACCTACTTCTGCATTACCTCTATTAGAATCAGTGCAGTAGCGCTTCTGCATAGTCGTTGTGGACAATAACATTCCTGAAATAGACTGGTCTGCCCAGTGTCCGGAGCTGTGCCTAATAGAACACCTTTGGGATGGGTTCGAATGTCGACTCCGCTCCAGTCTTCAGAGTCTAACGTCATCACCCTCCCTAGTTTAGGCTCTTGAGGAAGAATGGACTGCCATCCCTACGCAGACATTCTGACACCTCACTGAAAGTGTCCCCAGCGGTGTTCAAACCGTCATAATGGCGAAGAGTGGAAATATCCCGTATTAATATCCACAAATAGGTGTCCGGATACGTTTGATCAAATACTGTATTCTGGTTGGAGGATTTCTTTACACCAACTCAACGAGCCTGTTTCTGAGCGCCGGTCAAATTGTGCGAAAGCCATCGGGAACAGACATTTTTGACAGATAAATGTTGGTGCAGAATCGAATATATCGAAGGACAGTTCCATCTCCCTATGAGTCGCTTGTTGGTCTTTTCCAATCACGTGGTGCGCACAGTACCGATGTTTTTTTTTTCTTTTTTTCGCTTACGGAAGCATGACTATGATAATATTCTGCAGACTAATTGTGTACAGTCTTTTCCGTAGGCAACAGTTTGCAGAAAGTTAAGCAAAGTGATTCGAGGCAAATTGTAAAAAAAATTATCCAATGGTAATTTTCACCGTATGCTTTTTGAAATCACTTTCTTGAAATGATCACTTTAAGAAATTACTCAGCCAGTTTCTGAGCTGTCATTAGTTAGACAACAACAAGGGCTAAAAACTCGCAGATATTACGCGATAGTAATTTTTGACACATATGCGTGGACAAAATATGTTTGTGATCATTTTCTTTCATATAAATCCAGAGTTTGTGCCGTGCCAATTGCCGCTAGAGCGTATAGAGCCAATGAGTATTAAAGACACTAGATTAATAAGCCGGCCGCGGTGGCCGTGCGGTTCTAGGCGCTCCAGTCCGGAGCCGCGCTGCTGCTACGGTCGCAGGTTCGAATCCTGCCTCGGGCATGGGTGTGTGTGATGTCCTTAGGTTAGTTAGGTTTAAGTAGTTCTAAGTTCTAGGGGACTAATGACCACAGCAGTTGAGTCCCATAGTGCTCAGAGCCATTTTTTGAGATTAATAAAAAATACAGACAAGTTAATATGGTGGTCTTAATGCTGCAGGTATCCTGCATAGTCCTCCCCCTTCCCACCTTTCATTTGCATATAACGCGCTGACCATTCACACAACAACGTGAAACTATCAGAGAAGTCCTTCGGGATGTGGTTCAACTTGCGCATCACTTTGGCTGGAATGAAGGTTATTTAGTCGAAGCGTCGGCTCTTCGTAACCCTCTTTGTCGTTTTGTGGTAGGTTCGTGTGGATAACATCAAGTCTCGTCATCCGTGATGATTTCTTCCAGAAAAGAACGTTGACGTTTTGCGTTTCAATGAAGCCACGGCAGGCGCCCATGCTTCGTTTTCGTTCGCGAATCAATGTGTACGTGACAAACTTTCTCTTCCTCTAAACATTCTGAAGAATGTCGTGAACACCTGATTTACAGATGTTGCTTCATTGTGATTTGTGACACAACGTTTACACACTATACCACCGTGCCCACTACGTAACACCACCTGCTCAAAACTCGCTGGACGAATCCACATCTATTGTTTACAGCTGTTAGTTCAAGCCGCCACCTTAGTTACTGCGTTGACGTCACTTGTACGCAAGGAATAAAATCAGTGTCAGAACTTTTTGGTCGGACATTGTATGTTGTATAGAAAACAATCCTCTGCAAAGTGATAGATCTTTGCAGAAGACATATTAGAAGGTATATATAAAAAGGTTTTGTTGTTGTCTTCAATTTGAAGAACAGTTTGATGTATTTCTATACCCACTAATTACGTACCCTCTAGCCACAAATGATGGCCGGTATTTCCCGAAATTCGTTTGGCAAAAATGTTTGAATAAATACAAGAAAATTATCACAAGCAGCTCTTGTTAATACTTTTCTCTCACAAATGACCATTACATACACTGAAGTTGAAAAGAACTTTAAGCGTACTTTGAGAAAAATAGTACTGTCATCTCAGTAGCGACATACAATATTCCAGTTTTCTGTAAAATCCTTAAAGACCACTCTTGTACAGAATTTTAAAAAAATTGAAAGAGTGTAGATAAATTTTTGTAATACATCGAAACGTTAATACATCATGGAGTAAATTTGTTTTGAAACTGAAATTAAAAACTTTTCTTGTAAATAACTACCAGAAGATGCTAAAAAAATTTATTTTCATTATCCTACAACTAGTTTCAACCTTGAGGTTCAAATGGCTCTGAGCACTATGGGACTTAACTTCTGAGGTCATCAGTGCCCTAGAACTTAGAACTACTTAAACCTAACTAACCAAAGGACATCAAACACATCCATGCCAGAGGCAGGAATCGAACCTGCGCCGTAGCGGTCGCGCGGTTCCAGACTGTAGCGCCTAGAACCGCTCGGCCACTACGGCCTATCGTAACCCTTTCATAAATGTGCCTGCCACTGGAGAACGAGTAATGGACTCCCTGCAAAATTTTGTGTCATCCTGCACCATTGGTCGGAGCCTACCAGCAGTCGAACTAGGGAATCACCGTCCCAGACGTAGGCTACCATTAACACCACAACAGAAACAGCTGCTTTTGGAGTGGTGGCATGGCCAGGAAGCATGGACATGTGACAAGTGGCATCGCAGCGTGTTCAGTGATGAATCGAGTTTCTGCACTACCCCAGATGATGTAGTTGGCTAGTATGGCGGCGACCTGTGGTAATGTCCCATTCTTCCAACGTTTTGAGAGCACAGTGGTGTTACTCCTGACGTCGTGCTGTGGGAAGACAATGGCTAGTACTGATTAAGGGAACTCTGATGGTGTAACAGTACGTCACACACATCCTGCATCCTTATGTTCAAATGGTTCAAATGGCTCTGAGCACTATGGGACTTAACATCTGTGGTCATCAGTCCCCTAGAACTTAGAACTACTTAAACCTAACTAACCTAAGGACATCACACACATCCATGCCCGAGGCAGGATTCGAACCTGCGACCGTAGCAGTCCCGCGGTTCCGGACTGAGCGCCTAGAACCGCTAGACCACCGCGGCCGGCCCATCCTTATGTGTTTGCTCACATGTTACAGTATCGTGGTGACATTTTTCAACAGGACAGTGCTCCTCCACACATGGTATCTCTCTCTATGAACTGTCTGCGTGATGTTGGGGTATTCCTGTGGCCAGCAAGATTCGCAGCTCCGTCCACGACAGAACATTTGTGGGACCAGCTCGAACGTTCCAGTGCCAGTGTCCATTATATAAAGCACCAGTTACAGCAATTGTGGGCCAGCTTGCCTCAGGAGGGGATACAATGGCTTTACACTCTTACCAATAGAATCAGTGCGTGTATGGGGGCCAGGGGTGTTGCAATGTCATACTGACAAGTGGACTCATACTGCCAAGTTCTTTTTAAATTTGGCCCTATATTGTAATCATTGCAATAACATCTCACACTCTTACAGCCTGTGAAGTTTCATTTCGTTTCCTGTTCCCCATCTATGTGGTTCACTTTTGTCAGCCACTGCAGGTTCAGCCGTGAGGTCGCCATATGGTTGACTCACTAAAACTTCAAAATGTAATCCATGATTATTTATCGTTGTGCGAATATGTGGCCCTTGTATGTGGTATGACTCAAGTTTTGGGTACGAATGTCATGCCGCAGGTGAAAACCACATATTTGCACAATGATAAATAGTCATGGTCTCACGGAAGCATTTAAGAAAAAACGGTTCGGTTAGATAGGAACTGACCTGCCAGAGAGAGCACCTGCAGGTTACGCATGCCGCACAGGTGCTGCAGGCCGAAGTCCCGCAGCTGTGAGCACCAGCGCAGGAACAGTGCCGACAGCGACAGCATCGTGGACACGTAGCCGACGCCGATGTCCGTGATGTGCACGCACCTGCACACGAGAGAGACACATGACGTCAGAGGGAGCGTACTCGCTCTCTGTGCAGAAATTTCACAGCAGCCAACTATCAGCGGCACCTGCACTGCGAGGAAGTAAACTTGTCTTCTATTTCTACCATAAGTTTATTTAGGTAAAAATCTGCCTTAAATATTGAACAGTAGTTTGTTTATTTTTTAAGTCAAACACCACAGAATATCCTGTAATGTCTATCTCTTTGACATGAGACGTAACTGCCAGTACTCTAAGACAAATTAAGTCAGGTGTATGTACAATTTCACCGGATAATTTCGATATTGTTTTGCTTCAAAGGAATATGGGATGCTTTTAACTGATCTGTTGTACCCTACATCCTGGATGATGGTTAATAACCGAAACCGGTAGGTGACTAATGGGATAAATAAACAGCTGATGGTTAAAATGCGTTTCATAAAATACTTAAAGGCTGTTGAACCTCACCTTATAGAAACATTGTAATTGATTCCTTCTGTTTTATTCTTAGCGAACGTTTTCAGATAAATATTTATTTAAGAAATCTTTCGGCATTCCTGCAAGCGTCAAAATGTTCTCACGCCTAAAGTCATCGATAGTATCTGTAATACTACCCATTCAATTCTATTTTACACATCTGCCGCAACAGTTTCTTATTTGTCGGCAAAAGATTGGGGCAGCACGCTTTTCCTTCTCTCCCAAGTACCCATACATCGTATTTACGAAAGGCTGCATATTACAAGTTTTCATACATTGTTTCACAAACGCCTTAAGATATCGGAACAAGTTCTTCGACAAGTGACAGTATCTAAAGGCGTGAGTATTTTCCTTGCTGGGGGCCTGCTCCCTAACGGAAGCGACATGGTTTGATCGAGAAATCACCTATACGGAAAACTGACCGTCTTGTTACAGAAGTTGCCTGTGACAGTAGCCAAAGAAATATCTGGGCAAATATTTTGTCTTGAATTGTTTAAATGTAGTTATATTGTGTCTCGTAGCAGCACTTCTACAGTAATTTATACTCATTTTGTTTATAAGTAATGGAATGTGCTTTTACTTCCTGACGAAATTCAGTGCCTTCTGAATAAATGAATTCAGTGAATTAACTTCCCGTACTGTTTGCAAGGTAACTTTAGAAAAATAATGAAATACACTGTATGTGAGAGGCAAGACTGCTGCGATTTCAGCCCCGTTATGCCTTGAGAATACGAAGAAAATAGTATGACATTAGCACTGAATCACCATAAACAAAAAAGACGGTCTGTTCAGACCTGGGGTCAGCAGCAGGCTTTTTAAGTTGTTTTGCTTCTCACCGAAAGGATAAGATCAGAGACCCGTGGTTTCTGCTATTATTAAACCTTTTCGTCAGTCGAGCGAACAATGTCCGCAGGAACAAAAGAGCTGAACGGGACCATCACTTTCGCCTTTCGTTACCACAAGCTCTGACAAAATGGCGTGAAAAGTGATGGAAATAAGTTGCGTTAATCTCAGCTGCAGGGTCTGACGCGGCTTTGCTATTGTTAGATCAAACAGAAACACACAGGGTTTGAGTGGAGACTTTCGTATCACTGAGCGGAAGACGGAGCTCCTTTCTTCTTCGCGACCCACGGTAACTCAGCCCTGCAGGGGGCCTGCTCTCTAACGGAAACGACATGGTTTGATCGAGAAATCACCTCTGCGGAAAGCTGACCGTCATGTTACAAAAGTTGCCTGTGACAGTAGTCAAAGAAGTATCAGGGCAAATATTTTGTCTTGAATTGTTTAAATATAGTTATATTGTGTCTCGTAGCAGCAATTCTAGAGTAACTTATACTACTTCGTTCATAAGTAAAGGATGCCAGTTCCAACACTGGACCTTGCCGTCGCTGGGGTGGCTTGCATACGTCAGTGATACAGATAGCCGTACCGTAGGTTCAACCACAATGGAGGAGTACCTGTTAAAGAGTTGTTCCTTAAGAGGATCAGCAGCCTTTTCAGTGTTGCAGGGGCAGCAGTCTGGACGATTGACCGATCCGCCCTTGTAACAACAGCCAAAACGGCCTTGCTGTGCTGGTACTGCAAACGGCTGAGAGCAGGGGGAAATTCAGCCGTAATTGTTCCCGAGGGCATGCAGCTCTACTGTATGATTAAATGATGATGACACCCTGTCGGATAAAATATTCTGAAGGTAAAATAGTCCCCATCCGAATTTCCAGGTGGGGACTACTCAGGAGGGTGTTGTCATCAGGAGAAACAAAAATTAAATAGTGATTGGGGACTGGAATTCGATAGCAGGAAAACAAAGAGAAGGAAAAACAGGAAGTGAGTATGGACTGAGGAAAAGGAATGAAAGAGAACGCCGCCTGTAGAATTTGGCACAAAGCATAATTTAATCGTCACAAACACTTAGTTTAAGAATCATCAAAGGAGGTTGTATACGTGGAAATGACGTGGAGACACCAGAAGGTTTCAAATTGATTATACAGGGTGATTCAAAAAGAATACCACAACTTTAAAAATGTGTATTTAATGAAAGAAACATAATATAACCTTCTGTTATACATCATTACAAAGAGTATTTAAAAAGGTTTTTTTTTCACTCAAAAACAAGTTCAGAGATGTTCAATATGGCCCCCTCCAGACACACAAGCAATATCAACCCGATACTCCAACTCGTTCCACACTCTCTGTAGCATATCAGGCGTAACAGTTTGGATAGCTGCTGTTATTTCTCGTTTCAAATCATCAATGGTGGCTGGGAGAGGTGGCCAAAACACCATATCCTTAACATACCCCCATAAGAAAAAATCACAGGGGGTAAGATCAGGGCTTCTTGGAGGCCAGTGATGAAGTGCTCTGTCACGGGCTGCCTGGCGGCCGATCCATCGCCTCGGGTAGTTGACGTTCAGGTTTCATAACTAACCTTTTTCGTAGGACTCTCCATACAGTTGATTGTGGAATTTGCAGCTGTCTGCTAGCTCTGCGAGTCGATTTTCCTGGGCTGCGAACAAATGCTTGCTGGATGCGTGCTACATTTTCATCACTCGTTCTCGGCCGTCCAGAACTTTTCCCTTTGCACAAACACCCATTCTCTGTAAACTGTTTATACCAAAGTTTAATACACCACCTATCAGGAGGTTTAACACCATACTTCGTTCGAAATGCACGCTGAACAACTGTCGTCGATTCACTTCTGCCGTACTCAATAACATAAAAAACTTTCTGTTGAGCGGTCGCCATCTTAGCATCAACTGACGCTGACGCCTAGTCAACAGCGCCTCAAGCGAACAAATGTACAACTAAATGAAACTTTATAGCTCCCTTAATTCGCCGACAGATAGTGCTTAGCTCTGCCTTTTGTCGTTGCAGAGTTTTAAATTCCTAAAGTTGTGGTACTCTTTTTGAATCACCCTGTATAATGGTGAGACATTTCCAGGGGAAACTGTGGAATGTGATCACAGTGTATTGGTTATGAAATGTAAATTAAATCTGAAGAAATTGCGAAAGGATTTGAAATTAAGGAGATAGAACCTGGATAAGTTGAAAGAACCAGAGATTCTGCTAAATGGCTAATCAGGAATGGCTGGAGGACAAATGTAAGTATTTAGAAGCATATTTAACTAGGCGAAAGATACATGACGCCTACAGGAAAATTAGAGGCCTTTAGAGAAAAGAAAAGCAGTTGTGTAAATATCAAAAGCTCAGATGGAAAACCAGTCATAATCAAAGAAGGGAAAGAAGAAAGATGGAAGGAGTGTATAGAGGGCCTATACAGGGAGATGAACTTGAAAGCGATATTATAGGAAGAGAAGAGGACGTAGAAGATGATGAGATGGGAGATATGATACTGCCAGAAGAATTTGACAGAGCACTGAAAGACCTAAGTCCAAACAAGGCCCCAAAAGTAGACGACATTCATTTAGAACTACTGATAGCCTTGGGAAAACCAGGCATGACAAAACCATTCCACCTGGTATGCAAGATGTATGAGACAGGCGAAATACTCTCAAATTTCAAAAAGAATGTAATAATTGCATCTAAAAAAAAACAGGTGCTGATAGGTGTGAAAATAACCGAATTATCAGTTAAATAAGACATAATTGTAAAAACTTAAACATTTTTTTTTCCCAGACGAATAAAACACTGGTAGAAGCTGACCTCCGGGAAGATCAGTTTGGATTCTGGAGAAACGTAGGAACACGCGATGCGATACTGACCCTACGACTTACTCTAAAGGATAGGTTAAGGAAGGGCAAACCTACGTTTATAGCATTTGTAGACATAGAGAAAGCCTTTGACAATGTTGACTGGAATATTTTCTTTGAAACGATGGGGATAGTAGGAGTAAAATACAGGAAGCGAAAGGCTATTTACAATTTGTACAGAAAAGAGATGGCAGTTACATGAGTCGAGAAGCATGAAAGGGAAGCAGTGCTTGAGAAAGGAGTGAAACAGGGTTGCAGCCTATCCCCGATGTTATTCTATCTGTACATTGAGCAAGCAGTGAAGAAGACCAAAGGAAAATTTGGAGTAGGAATTAAATATCAGGGAAAGGAACTAAAAACTTTGTTTGCCGATGACATTGTAATTGTCAGAGAGAGCAAAAGACTTGGAAGAGCAGTCAAACGGAATGGACAGCGTCTTGAAAGCAGGATATAAGATGAACATCAACAAGAGCAAGACAATTGTAACGGAATGTAGTCTAATTAAATCAAGTGATGCTGAGAGAATACGATTAGGAAATGAGACACTTCAAGTAGCAGATGAGTTGCTATTTGGGCAACAAAACAATTGATGATGGCCTTAGAAGAGGAGATATAAAATGTAGAGTGGCAATGGCAAGAAAATCATTTCTGAATAATATACACTCCTGGAAATTGAAATAAGAACACCGTGAATTCATTGTCCCAGGAAGGGGAAACTTTATTGACACATTCCTGGGGTCAGATACATCACATGATCACACTGACAGAACCACAGGCACATAGACACAGGCAACAGAGCATGCACAATGTCGGCACTAGTACAGTGTATATCCACCTTTCGCTGCAATGCAGGCTGCTATTCTCCCATGGAGACGATCGTAGAGATGCTGGATGTAGTCCTGTGGAACGGCTTGCCATGCCATTTCCACCTGGCGCCTCAGTTGGACCAGCGTTCGTGCCGGACGTGCAGACCGCGTGAGACGACGCTTCATCCAGTCCCAAACATGCTCAATGGGGGACAGATCCGGAGATCTTGCTGGCCAGGGTAGTTGACTTACACCTTCTAGAGCACGTTGGGTGGCACGGGATACATGCGGACGTGCATTGTCCTGTTGGAACAGCAAGTTCCCTTGCCGGTCTAGGAATGGTAGAACGATGGGTTCGATGACGGTTTGGATGTACCGTGCACTATTCAGTGTCCCCTCGACGATCACCAGTGGTGTACGGCCAGTGTAGGAGATCGCTCCCCACACCATGATGCCGGGTGTTGGCCCTGTGTGCCTCGGTCGTATGCAGTCCTGATTGTGGCGCTCACCTGCACGGCGCCGAACACGCATACGACCATCATTGGCACCAAGGCAGAAGCGACTCTCATCGCTGAAGACGACACGTCTCCATTCGTCCCTCCATTCACGCCTGTCGCGACACCACTGGAGGCGGGCTGCACGATGTTGGGGCGTGAGCGGAAGACGGCCTAACGGTGTGCGGGACCGTAGCCCAGCTTCATCGAGACGGTTGCGAATGGTCCTCGCCGATACCCCAGGAGCAACAGTGTCCCTAATTTGCTGGGAAGTGGCGGTGCGGTCCCCTACGGCACTGCGTAGGATCCTACGGTCTTGGCGTGCATCCGTGCGTCGCTGCGGTCCGGTCCCAGGTCGACGGGCACGTGCACCTTCCGCCGACCACTGGCGACAACATCGATGTACTGTGGAGACCTCACGCCCCACGTGTTGAGCAATTCGGCGGTACGTCCACCCGGCCTCCCGCATGCCCACTATACGCCCTCGCTCAAAGTCCGTCAACTGCACATACGGTTCACGTCCACGCTGTCGCGGCATGCTACCAGCGTTAAAGACTGCGATGGAGCTCCGTATGCCACGGCAAACTGGCTGACACTGACGGCGGCGGTGCACAAATGCTGCGCAGCTAGCGCCATTCGACGGCCAACACCGCGGTTCCTGGTGTGTCCGCTGTGCCGTGCGTGTGATCATTGCTTGTACAGCCCTCTCGCAGTGTCCGGAGCAAGTATGGTGGGTCTGACACACCGGTGTCAATGTGTTCTTTTTTCCATTTCCAGGAGTGTAGATTTAAGTGTCAAAGTCTTTTGTGAAAGTATTCGTCCGGACTGTAGCCACGTTCGGAAGCGGAACATCAACGATAAACAGTTGAGACAAGAAGAGAATAGAAGCTTTTGCAATGTGGTGCTACATAAGAATGCTAAAAGTTAAATGGGTTGATTGCGTAATTAATGTGGTGGTACTGAATAAAACTGATTAGAAAAGAATTTTGTGGCAGAAGAAGGGGTGGGTTGATAGGATACATTCTGAGACGTCAAGGGCTCACGAATTTAGTATTTGAGGTAAGTGTGGGGGTAAAAATCTTAGAGGGGGACCAAGAGATGAATACAGTAAGCATTTTCAGAAGGATGTAGGTTTAAGCAGTTATTTGGAGATAAAAAAGGCTTGCAAAGGATAGAGCAACATGGAGAGCTGCATAAAACCCGTCTTCGGTCTGAAGGTCACAGCACACAACAAATGTTATATGTATGTCCGATGTTTTTTTATTCCAATTTTTGATCACAGTATAAAGTCCTTCGACGATAACCGGTTTTAGTCAGTAATGACCATCTTCAAATCTGTTCTACACCATGTCCTAATGTCGTAGCTTGTGATATGTTATGTCCATTGTCTCTTCTATAAGCACTTCCAGAGTTAAAACTTCTTTATATAAAATTTTTCACTAAAAAGTAAAGCGGAAACGTCCGGATAGTGAGGAATTGTATAGAGTGTGTGTGTGTGTGTGTGTGTGTGTGTGTGTGTGTGTGTGTGTGTGTGTGTGTGTGTGTGTGAGCGTGTGTGCGTGCATGCTAGCGTGTTTGTTTTTTTATACGGGGTGTAACGGGTATGAGTGCAGATATTTTTATATGTGGTGCATTAGTACGTACATACATCAGCGTGGTTTTTTTTTTCCTCTGTGTCGAGCGATCTTCCCACAAAAGTGTCACAAATTTTATGACCTGATGTTTCCTGCTTAGCTGTAACTACGCCACTGAGTGGACTTCACCTTTCAGCATAGACTTACCACTTTGCATCCATGTGCCCGCACTTCAACATCTAACCTGCTGCCTAGGGGAAAAAAGTATTACTGGCTTTCTCTTGCTATGTGTTCTTTGATGTACTAGCCAATGTGAGTATCTGAGATGTGAACTTTTCTGTTGAGTACCTATCTAGCTGGGCACCAATTTCACCTTAACAAGAAATAATAATCTGTTTCAGCATGTTACTTGTTACAACACATTGTACACTCATATCTGTGAAAGAAGCTCCACATGTCATCTTCATATTTGGTTGCAGTACTTCACTCGTCTCTGGAATGAGTTACTAATTATGTCAACCACCCATGGATCATCTCGTAAATATTGACAAGACTGGACAATTTGCTGTTCCGCTCATTAAACCATATCAACGAAAGTGCTGTAGACTACACGTTTGAGATGCTAGACAGCAAAACTCAGAGGACTGAGGTGAGGTGATATGGGAAGCTAAGGTACAGGTCCTGCTCGACCGATCCAGCTTTGACCATACTGGCGCTTTATACGCCTTACATCAGCAACAAAACATGACGGTTACTCTTCATACATATACCACATTCCCCAACCGTCGGGCATGGGTGAAATATAAGCCCAACTAAATGGGAACTTAACTGAAAATTTCACATTACAAATACATTTGTGCTAACGAGCAATATTTTATCCTAAACTCAGTGGCGATGATAACTTTCTGTTCGTCGTTTTGCGGAGCCACGTCTACTGGGACGTTTTTGTCTCTGTTATTGAGTATTTTCACTTGTGTCAGTTTTAATACCCTTCTATACTCAGATGATAAAATAATAATCCAAGAAAATGAAGATAACTTTCAGAGTTATCTACCATCTTAATTTGTTAAATAAAAAAAGTTATGGTATTCAAGGAAAAAAATCACCTATCACGCCCAATATTGTAATAAACAATGTAATACTGGAACAGGTAATTCACTTTCACTATCTCGGCTGTGACGCAGAACGAAATTTCGATGATGAAATTGATAATTTAACGCAGTCTATGCAACAATTAGAAAAGCGTTACAAAAAAAATCCACGAAAGGGAGACAGATGAAGTTTTGCAAAGTACTGGAAGTAACTACTATGTTATAGGTTCCCACACAAAAGCGAACAGGATCCAGGCTGCGGAAATGAGATTTCTCCGCAGTTTTAAAGGGTGCACCAGAGAATATCGCTTTAAAAATGAAGACATTAGGAATGTATTTCAGGTTGACTGAATGCAGATGAAAATAAATCTAAATAAGGCAGATGGAGGGAACATGTAGACAGAATGCCTGAAATCAGACTTCCAAAACTAATTCTTTATTACAAACTACGAGGGACAAGACTGAAGGGAAGACCACGGAAGAGATGCCAGACCTTGTTGACCGGAGCAAGTGGAATTATCTGATCCATGAAGGGAAAAGAAGAAGAATTATGATTCAGTTAAGCTGATCACCTCAGCTATTTCTTGAACCGTTTAAGACATCGTAATTCTGTTTTAACTCAACTGAATTGTGAAAAATTCCTCATTAGATGACTACAGCCTCTTTCCATAGCGCTTGATAATTACAGGGATATCGGTATCAACTTCGCTGCTAGTATTGTGTTTCTAAAAGAAACGAATTTGATTACATTTATCTCTTCAAAATCCGATTAGTAGTTTAGAAGAAATTAAGATATTTGGAGTTTGGGATTAATTCATTTTCAACAAGAAATCCATTTCTGTGTTTTGCTGGTATACGGAACTGTCGCGTCAAGCTGACGATGTGCTCAAATTTAACGCAGCTAAGGTAGTCTACTTACAAAAGCGGAATCATGGGGAAAAGCTTAATTTGAAACTGATACCAATCACACTTGGCTACGTGTGGTCGGACCGACAAAGGAAGATTCACCAGTAACTTTGGCAATAGTTCTGCTCTTATAAAAGAAAGGTGCACGTCAAAATTGACTGAGGTATAAACATAGTTAAATAATAATTCCGCGTCATGACTTTAATGTAAAGATACACACTGACATTGCAGAATTCATCAGAAATAGTGAAAACAAGGATGTCACAAAAGAATATAATAGTAATACTTCTTTAAAATTCCATAAACGTCGTCAAGTCTTCGAAATGCCCTCCGTCTACTGTAATAAACGTTTGTAATTGCAGATTTAAGAACTTCTGGACAGACAGAAGAGATCCGTTTCACTGCTCGCATTGCAACAATTCCATGTCCTAAATCGTCTTGGGTCGTTGGAAGTTGTGTAGTGTTTGCAATTTTCAGCACAAAATCAGGATTTGTAAAAATAATAATATTACAAATGTTGCGCCGATTACTTGATTGTCTGTCAACTTCTGTTGGCGCACTTCACATCTCGACTTTATTTACTCTTCTTAATTGAATATATGTTGAGATTTACTTAATCCTAAGAAAATGCGCATGACGCTTTGCAAGTCCCGAGCAAGACGCTTTAAGTATCTGCGTACCGTGTGTTTGTCAAAAAGATCAAGTCTTTTCTTCGATTTGTTTCCTCTCTAATCTAATTCAGACTATGGATCCCATTAGTGTCGTGTCTATAGTCGTTTATCATGTCTGGCTTTTCTTTTTCTCCGCTCACTTATTGATTATGGCTCATCAGAAATAGTAATTCAACTGCACAATTTTTCGTAAGAGTGTGAAAATAGTTTATCATTATGGCCGAAAAGTGTTTCAGACTATCGTGATTAGGCCTCAAATCTGGTGGTAAATATGACCTGTTCATTTAGTATGCACATAACACGTCGATTTTTCTTAAAATTCATATAGTTTCATGTACAAAAACTAATTTCAACCACAATATTCTGTTTGCCGCATGATACAATAAGCTTGGTCTTACCTGAAATATGTAATGTATCACTAACTGAAGGCATTCCTCTAGAGAAACTGAAATAAGCCGTTGTTACATCCCTCTTTAAGAAAGGTGGTAAGAGAGATGTCAATAACTACAGATCTGTGTCACTGCTGGCTTCATTTTCCAAAATATTTGAGAAGGTGATGTATTCTAGAATAGTATCTCGCCTTAGCAACTATAATATACTCAACAAATCACAGTTTGGGTTTCAGAAGAGTTGCTCGACTGAAATGCCATTTGTATGTTCACCTACCAAGTTTTAAAGTACTAAATAATAAAATAGCATCGGTTGGTATTTTCTTCCACCTGTCTTTGAATATGTGAATCACAGTATTCTCCTAGACAAATTAAAGTTTTATGGGACTGATGATATAGCCAACCAATGGATACTGTCACACCTGACAAAAATAATGCAGAAAGCTGTGCTTAGTAATTCAGCCAATATAGTCCGGGGAGGTAACTGTGACTGGGGAGAAATCATGTATGGGGTAACCCAATGCTCAGTCTTAGGTCCACTGTTGTTCCTCTTATATGTAAACGAGTTTCTATCTAATACACAACAAGCAGAATTAGTTATTTTCGCAGATGACACTAGTATTGTAATTAAAACTAGTATACAGACAGACACAGAAAAAATGGTAAGCAATGTTCTTAAAAGTATCATTGACTGGTTTTCTGCGAATGGTCTCACCCTCCGTTTTAAAAAGACACAACATATTCAGTTGTGCTCATCTAGGAGTACTAAATCAGTGATAAATGTAACACATGGTGAGGAAATAATAAATAGGAAGAAACTTCAATATTCTTAGGTGTCCATGTTGACGAGGATTTAAAGTGGAAAAAGTACATCTTAGAAGTCCTGTAACAACTTAGTTCAGCCACATCTGCACTTAGAATCATTGCCAACCTTGCGGAGAGAGAAATCAGTAATTTGACATACATACACTCCTGGAAATGGAAAAAAGAACACATTGACACCGGTGTGTCAGACCCACCATACTTGCTCCGGACACTGCGAGAGGGCTGTACAAGCAATGATCACACGCACGGCACAGCGGACACACCAGGAACCGCGGTGTTGGCCGTCGAATGGCGCTAGCTGCGCAGCATTTGTGCACCGCCGCCGTCAGTGTCAGCCAGTTTGCCGTGGCATACGGAGCTCCATCGCAGTCTTTAACACTGGTAGCATGCCGCGACAGCGTGGACGTGAACCGTATGTGCAGTTGACGGACTTTGAGCGAGGGCGTATAGTGGGCATGCGGGAGGCCGGGTGGACGTACCGCCGAATTGCTCAACACGTGGGGCGTGAGGTCTCCACAGTACATCGATGTTGTCGCCAGTGGTCGGCGGAAGGTGCACGTGCCCGTCGACCTGGGACCGGACCGCAGCGACGCACGGATGCACGCCAAGACCGTAGGATCCTACGCAGTGCCGTAGGGGACCGCACCGCCACTTCCCAGCAAATTAGGGACACTGTTGCTTCTGGGGTATCGGCGAGGACCATTCGCAACCGTCTCGATGAAGCTGGGCTACGGTCCCGCACACCGTTAGGCCGTCTTCCGCTCACGCCCCAACATCGTGCAGCCCGCCTCCAGTGGTGTCGCGACAGGCGTGAATGGAGGGACGAATGGAGACGTGTCGTCTTCAGCGATGAGAGTCGCTTCTGCCTTGGTGCCAATGATGGTCGTATGTGTGTTTGGCGCCGTGCGGGTGAGCGCCACAATCAGGACTGCATACGACCGAGGCACACAGGGCCAACACCCGGCATCATGGTGTGGGGAGCGATCTCCTACACTGGCCGTACACCACTGGTGATCGTCGAGGGGACACTGAATAGTGCACGGTACATCCAAACCGTCATCGAACCCATCGTTCTACCATTCCTAGACCGGCAAGGGAACTTGCTGTTCCAACAGGACAATGCACGTCCGCATGTATCCCGTGCCACCCAACGTGCTCTAGAAGGTGTAAGTCAACTACCCTGGCCAGCAAGATCTCCGGATCTGTCCCCCATTGAGCATGTTTGGGACTGGATGAAGCGTCGTCTCACGCGGTCTGCACGTCCAGCACGAACGCTGGTCCAACTGAGGCGGCAGGTGGAAATGGCATGGCAAGCCGTTCCACAGGACTACATCCAGCATCTCTACGATCGTCTCCATGGGAGAATAGCAGCCTGCATTGCAGCGAAAGGTGGATATACACTGTACTAGTGCCGACATTGTGCATGCTCTGTTGCCTGTGTCTATGTGCCTGTGGTTCTGTCAGTGTGATCATGTGATGTATCTGACCCCAGGAATGTGTCAATAAAGTTTCCCCTTCCTGGGACAATGAATTCACGGTGTTCTTATTTCAATTTCCAGGAGTGTATATATTTCTATTCAGTAATGTCATACGGAATAGTGCTCTACTGTAACCCATCTTGAAGAAAGATAGTGTTCATTGCTCAAAAACGTGCTGTAAGAATAATCATCTTGTAGACTTCTGTTTAAGAAGTTACCCGCCAGGGTAGCCGAGAGCGCTAACGCCGTGCTCCCTGGACTCGGGTAGGTGCGCCGGCCTCAGATCGAATCCGCCCGGCGGATGAAAGTCGAGGGCCGATGTGCCGGCCAGCCTGGATGTGGTTTTTAGGCGGTTTTCCACATCCCGCTAGGTGAATACCGGGCTGGTCCCCATGTTCCACCTCAGTTACACGGCACGCAGACATCTGAACACATTCGCACTATTCCATGGATTCCACTCGACGCAGACAGTTGGGGTACACTATTTCCGTCCCGGGGGGTACGGGGTGACGGCAGGAAGGGCATCCGGCCACCCCTTACACATTAACATGCCAAATCCGATTAACGATGGCTGACCCTGCGTAACTGCGGGACAAGGCTCAAGCGATAGGTAGACATCTGTTTAAGGAGTTGGGCATTCTGACTACTGCTTCACAGTATATTTATTCCGTCACGAAGTTTGTTCTAAATGGTCCACTGCAGTTGACAAGAAACAACGAAGTACATATTTACAATACCAGAAGGAAAAATGACATCCATTGCTCAACGTTGGGATTGTCTTGAGCACAAAAAGGAGCGCTCAATGCTGCAACAGAAAAGTTTGATTACTTACCCACTGATATAAAATGTTTGATAGACAGCAAGGTTAAACTGAAAAAGTTTCTCCTTGACATCTTCTATTCCGTAGAAGAGTTTCTATTACTATAATATGCAAAAGGAGTTGGGTTGGAATTTCTAACTCACATCTGTATATGAAAAGATAAATAATTAGAATAAAATAAACTTTTAAATATTCAGCATGGAGCCACATTTACAAATTAATTTGAGATGTGAATGTAAAATGACTCGTTCCACATCATTACGATTTATCGTGCAAAATTTTCCGTGGTACCTGAAACTAAGTAACTAACTAACTTGCTGAGCCATCTGTTCTGGGTCTTCTAGCGGCGTGCTGCGGTACTGAAGCGTGGGGATTTCAAAGGACACCTACAAATAAACAAGACATTCATTACGTACCTAGTTGTTTTCCGAGCTGACACTTAAAACTTTATGAGTATCCCTCGTAGCATTAAAGACGGTACCGACAGCTACCACGACAAGGACGGGATCTATGCTTCTCGCCTACAGGAGCAAGCAGCCTGCACCTCTGCCACCCTACTGGCTTGCAGGTGGTGTGGCGGTTGCCACCGCTAATTTCCTGCCGCCTCCCCGGATTAACACTCATTTCCCGCGCAAACAAGCGGCGGTGGCTGCGGTAGCGCCGTCTATTGACGTCAGCAACTGTAATCGGAAGTCGGAAAGCGGCCAACTAGCGACAAACGCTTCTTTCCGCAGGTTGCTGTTCAAAAACGACAATGCAGTTAATGTCGCTGTAAGAAGACACTGCACGACACTGCTCTCTCTCATCGGTCGCTACCACTTCAGACCACCGTCGCTATCTCGCAGAACGACTGGCTTGATCACTGTCCATCGATGTCCTCCCTCGGTGCGCACGACCGCTCTGTCTTTACGATATTCAGCAGCAGACTCCGCAATGCCGGTCTGGCGTCGCTCTGCGAACGCCTAACAAGTAGAGCACACCCACTTCACTTGCCACACAGTGACGCCTATTTCCGTAGTCACATTATGTACATGGTGAACCCGAACTCCTCCGGTAGAATCTCGGAGGTTCTTCAAGGGATTATTCGGATATGGGGTACGGCCTTTCTCAGGAAAGCTCACGGCGTCTGGAATTGGTTATGAATGCATGTGTACATTATATCTTAATTGTTCGACTCTGATCATATCTCAACATGATATAATGCATGGCTATCCTGGCTGCGTGCAAACAAGCGCAGAATGAAGCACCTAGAACCGCTCGGCCACAGCGGCCGGCACGCATAGTTTCCTGTGGCTAGTTAAAAAATAATTTCATTTCGTTTGATTTCTTACACCATTTATCTTTGTACCTACATTGCAATGAAAATTTCAGCAAGGCAATGCAAGTGCTGAAGCTGTGCACCATGTGTTTAGTTTGGAAACAATAGTTGCACTCACGATAGGTGCTCTTGACAACAATAACGGCCACATTCCCGTTTGTCATAAAACTTTCATTCAATATTGTTCGGTTCTGTTTCATTTTTGTTTATAAGCAGTCTTAGCTGAAGGTCTGCGTTAACAGTGATAGACAGCAAACGTATGCACAGGTTTACTGACGAACAGATGGTGACTATAGAAGTCGTATATGGATCGACTGAATACAATAGACCAGCGGTAGTGCGACACAATGCTGGGCTGTTTCCGGAGCGACGGCAACCACGTGGAAGTACTTGTGTAACTCAACTTTTGCAACTCTTAAACAGTAAAGCTATCGAGCACCGCCGGAACAACAAGCACGAGACGGAACTGGGTAGTTATGAACGTAAGCGTGAGGGGTGAGAATGAATTGACTATTACTGTTGTGACTGCTACGGTCGCAGCCATGCCTCGGGCATGGATGTGTGTGATGTCCTTAGTTTAGTTAGGTTTAAGTAGTTCTAAGTTCTAGGGGACTGATGACCACAGATGTTAAGTCCCATAGTGCTCAGAGCCCAGCCATTGCTGTTGTCAACAACAAATCCCGTGAGGGAATGGAACAGTTTTGTTTCCAAATAAGACAGGGAGGAGGAGGAGGAGGAGGAGGAGATTAGTGTTTAACGTCCCGTCGACAACGAGGTCATTAGAGACGGAGCGCAAGCTCGGGTGAGGGAAGGATGGGGAAGGAAATCGGCCGTGCCCTTTCAAAGGAACCATCCCGGCATTTGCCTGAAGCGATTTAGGGAAATCACGGAAAACCTAAATCAGGATGGCCGGAGACGGGATTGAACCGTCGTCCTCCCGAATGCGAGTCCAGTGTGCTAACCACTGCGCCACCTCGCTCGGTCCAAATAAGACATACAGCGCACAGTGTCGACATTTGCACTGTTGTGGAGATATTTGCAGTGGAATTTAGACATAAAGATAAAAGGGGGTAATAAGTCGAATGAAATGTAATTACTCAGTAACGAGCAATCTGGGCCCATGGGCCTCTTATATTGAAATACTCAGAAAGTATCCTTGAAGGATCTCCGAAATTTTACCGGAGTTAGATTTACCACGTATATAGAGTCAGAAAGCAAAAGGAGGCCACCCAGTAAACGCGCAGAAGTTCTTTCCTCAAAATGAAGAAAGTTCTGACCAGCCGTGACAAAAGTATCACACTTCGCACTCGACTACTTCGATGCTATGTATTCAGTATTCTACTCCGTAGTATTGGGTAAGAAAAGGGAAGCATATCAAATGCAGACGTATCGAAGCATATTAACGATACCACAGACAAATAAAGTCACAAATATGGCAGTACTGTGGCGTATGAGCAAAGATTTGGCAATTCTCGCTACCACCAACAGAAACACACTCGAATAATTTGGACATATAATGTGCAAAAAAACATGTTTTGCAACTAGTACTTACATTTTGTTGTTGTGGTCTTCAGTCCTGAGACTGGTTTGATGCAGCTCTCCATGCTACTCTATCCTGTGCAAGCTTCATCTCCCAGTACCTACTGCAGCCTACATCTTTCTGAATGTGCTTAGTGTATTCATCTCTCGGTCTCCCTCTACGATTTTTACCCTCCACGCTGCCCTCCAGTACTAAATTGGTGATCCCTTGATGCCTCAGAACATGTCCTACCAACCGATCCTTTCTTCTAGTCAAGTTGTGCCAGAAACTCCTCTTCTCCCCAATTCTATTCAATACCTCCTCATTAGTTTTGTGATTTAACCATCTAATCTTCAGCATTCTTCTGAGCACCACATTTCGAAAACTTCTATTCTCTTCTTGTCTAAACTATTTATCGTCTATGTTTCACTTCCATACAGGGCTACACTCCATACAAATACTTTCAGAAACGACTTTCTGATACTTAAATCAATACTCGATGTTTACAAATTTCTCTTCTTCAGAAACGCTTTCCTTGCCATTGCCAGTCTACATTTTATATCCTCTCTACTTCGAACATCATCAGTTATTTTGCTCCCCAAATAGCAAAACTCCTTTACTACTTTAAGTGACTCATTTCCTAATCTAATTCCCTCACCATCACCCGACTTAATTCGACTACATTCCATTATCCTCGTTTTGATTTTGTTGTTGTTCATCTTATACCCTCCTTTCAAGACATTGTCCATTCCGTTCAACTGCTCTTGCAAGTCCTTTGATGTCTCTGACAGAATTACAATGTCATCGCGAACCTCAAAGTTTTTATTTCTTCTCCATGGATTTTAATGCCTACTCCGAACTTTTCTTTTGTTTCCTTTACTGCTTGCTCAATATACAGATTGAATAACATCGGGGATAGGCTACAACCCTGTCTCACTCCCTTCCCAACCACTGCTTACCTTTCATGTCCCTCGACACTTATAACTGCCATCTGCTTTCTGTACAAATTGTAAATAGTCTTTCGCTCCCTGTATTTTACCCCTGCCACCTTCAGAATTTGAAAGAGAGTATTCCAGTCAACATTGTCAAAAGCTTTCTCTAAGTCTACAAATGCTAGAAACGTAGGTTTGCCTTTCCTTAATCTCTCTTCTAAGATAAGTCGTAGAGTCAGTATTGCCTCACGTGTTCCAACGTTTCTACGGAATCCAAACTGATATTCCCCGAGGTCGGCTTCTACCAGTTTTTCCATTCGTCTGTAAAGGATTCGCGTTAGTATTTTGCAGCTGTGACTTATTAAACTGATAGTTCGGTAATTTTCACATCTGTCAACACCTGCTTTCTTTGGGATTGGAATTATTATATTCTTCTTGAAGTCTGAATTTCGCCTGTCTCATACGTCTTGCTCACCATATGGTAGAGTTTTGTCAGGACTAGCTCTCCCAAGGCTGTCAGTAGTTCTAATGGAATGTTGTCTACTCCGGAGGCCTTGTTTCGACTCAGGTCTTTCAGTGCTCTGTCAAACTCTTCACGCAGTATCATATCTCCCACTTCATCTTCCTCTTCTACTTCCATAATATTGTCCTCAAGAACATCGCCCCTGTATAGACCCTCTATATACTCCTTCCACCTTTCTGCTTTCCCTTCTTTGCTTAGAATTGGGTTTCCATATGAGCTCTTGATATTCATGCAAGTGGTTCTCTTTTGTCCATAGGTCTCTTTAATTTTCCTGTAGGCAGTACTTACATATTGATTGCAAATGTGGTCCAGGTCTCAAAAAAATTATACTGCTTAGAGAAGTTATGTCCCAGAATCACTGTTCAGAAAAGCTATGGAAAAAGCGTCAAACAATGCTACTGATCGCCAACGTTCTTGGTGCCACTTGAAGAACAAGATAGTGGCAATGAAAAGAATTTTCTGACGTACACAAGTACAGTGCCTGATAAAAAGATGAAGTACGCAGACGACATGGTCGGATGTCAATGTAACTTTATACTCGTACACACCATCGACGAGTAAAATGATTTGAGCTGCAAGTCTCTGAGACAGGTAGGACGGCCACAAAATGGTTCAAATGGCTCTGAGCACTGTGGGACTTAACTGCTGAGGTTATCAGTCCCCTAGAACTCAGAACTACTTAAACCTAACTAACCTAAGGACATCACACACATCCATGCCCGAGGCAGGATTCGAACCTGCTACCGTAGCGGTCGCGCGGTTCCAGACTGTAGCGCCTAGAACCGCTCGGCCACTCCGGCCGGCAGGACGGCCACAAGATTGCTTTAGACTTGTTCACGTTTACCAGGCCCGGTAGAGTGTATAAGGAACGTGGATAGCGATAGATGTTGAGAGGTCACTGTGCATGACGCGAAGATGCCACGTACTTACCCCGAGGCCGCGTTATGAGAAACCAGAAGAGTTTGAAAGGGGCCTCATTGCGGTTTGCCATATGGCCAGCTGGACTAATCGTACAATATCCAGATTTGAGAGGCATCTGAATGTGACAGAGGTCCGATGTTGGCCTGCATGGGAAAGTGAAAGGTCTGACCGCGGTAAGGGAAGATCGCTAGTGTACCAAGCACACTGTAACCCCTCAACATCTGCTCCTACTATTAGAGAGTAAGTAGTGGAGTCTCTGGAATGTTCTGCGTCATCCCGCACCATTGGCCGGAGTAAGGACCTGCCGCCCCATGCGTCGCATTGTGTTCAGTGATGAATCACTGTTCTCCACCAGCGCGGCTGACCATTGTCGTCGAGTATGGGAGCGATCTCGGGAGAGGTCTCATTGTTTCCGGAGAAGCACAGCGGTATTAACTTCTGACGTCACGATGAGGGGAGCCATAGGGTATGACTTACCCGGCTTCAGCATAGATCTGGTCCTTAATGGGGAAGGTATCTTAGCTGTGCAGTATAGAAAGCTAAATCCAATGACTGTAGCCAATGTTACATTGGCTAGATAGGCCATACGTTTTCAACTCGTTTTAGGGAGCACACATAGTCTGAGAATAAGATAGCTTTCGTTTTGCACATTGCTGAAAAGGGGTATACGTACAGGATGTTTGACATAATGTGAAGGCTACAGTAGCCACAACAAATGTTTGTGCCGCATGCCCGTTAGATGTCGCTACTGTAAGTACACACAGTCGTCAAGTATATATAATTGTACAGAATGCAATAAATGAAGAGTGCAATAGAGTCTAGATTGCGCTTGCCAGATGTGTACGCTACTTTTTATATCAATAGTGTAAGGACCAAAAGTTTTGTGATTATTGATGGAAGTAAAAAAAATTATTCTACATTTCTTGGATCATGGTTTTAATCCTCAACCGTGTCACAGATTGTGAAAATAGTATGGAAATACTGCGCAATTTGCTCTAGGGGATGATGCTCGATTTAGTGGAGGAAATAGAAATTTATAGTGCAAATACTAAATATACTAAATGCTAACAAGAAGATCAAGAAACTGGTAGGAGCCGACCTCGGGGAAGATCTGTTTGGATTTCGGGAAAGTGTAGGAACACGTGAGGACATAGTGACCCCACGATTTCTCATAGAAGAAAGACAAACCTACATTTAGAGCATTTGCAGACTTAGAGAAAGCTTTTGACATCCTTGAGTGGAATACTCTCTTTCAAATTCTAAAGGTGGCTGGGGTAAAATACAGGGAGCGAAAGGCTATTTACAAAGGGCGTTCAAAAAGTTTTGCACAGTCGTCCTTAATTTTTTTATTTTTTGCAGGAGGAGAATTAAATTTTTTGTTAACATACTTGGAACAAGTTGGTGTATAAAAATATTTTCTGTTATTTATAGGTGAGCCATAATGCACTGTGAAGTAAATATCAGGTTGCGACAACGGTCGGTGATGGAGTTCCTCTTCAAGACCGGCGATGACTCTGCCACACTTATTCACAGGAAGTTGCTCCCTGTTTATGGGGAGGACACAGTGGATCGCAACAGTATCCAGCGGTGGTTGCAGAGGTTTAAAGTAGGAGATTTCTCTCTACTGGACAATCCACGATGCGGTAGACCACCGACGGCAGTGAGTGATGTGAATAAGGAGACCATTGATCAAATCATCCAAAATGACAGGTGTGTGACGACACGACAGGTTGCTGAAATGTCTCGTTTGTCATTGGGTAGTGTGTTATGACTGGTACAGACACTAGGGTACAGAAAAATCTGCGCACGTTGGGTGCCGGTATTATTGACAAGAGAAATGAAAACGATGAGAGAGAATGTGTGCGACGGTCTCATGAAGACCTTTACTGAAGAGTGGAACAGTATTTTGACGGCGTCATTGCCCAGGATGAAACATGGTTGGTTTTGTCCGAACATGAGAGCAAAACCCAGTCCATGGAGTGGCGTCATCCGGGTTCCCCTCGGAAGAAGAAACCAAGACTTTCACGAACAGCAGGCCGAAGTTGATGACCTCCTTCTTCTGGGATCAGTGTGGTGTCATTTTCATTGACTTTTTGGAGCCTGGCTCTACAATTAACCGGGACCACTACTGTTTGTCATTGAACAAGCTGCGACGTGCCACCAGGACCCACAGAGCACAGCTTCAGGGTCAGCTCATCAGACTACACCATGGCAATGCCAAACCCAATACAGCCCATATGACACTGAAGAAAATCAGGAAAATGGGTTGGAAATTTATTCCTCATCCTCCCTACAATCCGGACTTGGCTCCGTCTGGTTTTTACCTCTTTGATCGTCTGAAGGTCCACCTGCACGGTAAAACATTTGATAGTGAGAAAGATCTTATTTCCTGTGTCAAACGATGGTGTAAAAGTCAGTCCCCAGAATTTACACCATGGAAAGAATGTTGGGCCAGATGCGTCACAGCTCATGGAGGCTCAATGTATAGCTAAATGTTTAAAGTATGTTCACGAAAAATTTCGTTCTCCTCCTGCAAAAAATAAAAATATTAGAGTCGACTGTGCAAAACTTTTTGAACGCCCTTTGTACAATTTCTAGAGAAGCCAGATGGCAGTTGCAAGAGTCGAGGGCCATGAAAGGGAGGCAGTGGTTGAGAATGGAGTGAGATAGGGTTGTAGTCAATTCCCGATGTTATTCAGTCTCTAAATTGAGCAAGCAATGAAGGAAACCAAAGAAAAATTTGAAGTAGAAATTAAAGTCCAGGGAAAAGAAATAAAAACTCAGACGTTTGCCGATGACACTGTAATTCTGTTGGAGACAGCAAAGAACCTGGAGCAGCAGTTGAACGGAATGGGCAGTGTCTTGAACGGAGGATATAAGATGATCATTAACAAAAGCAAAACGAGGATGACGGAATGTAGTCGAATTAAATCAGGTGATGCTGAGGGAATTAGATTAGGGAATTAGACACTTCAAAGTAGTAGATGGGTTTTGCTGTTTGGGCAGAAAAATAACTGTAAGTGACGAAGTAGAGAGGATATAAGATGTAGACTGGCAATGACAAGAAAAGCGTTTCAGAAGAAGACTGACACTCAGTATAGATTTAAATGCGAGGAAGTCTTTTCTGAAAGTCTTTGTGTGGAGTGTAGTCATGTATGGAACTGAAACATGGATGATAAACAGTTTAGACAAGAAGAGAATAGAAGCTTTCGAAATGTGGTGCTACAGAAGAATACTGAAGATTAGATGGGTAAATCATATAACTAATGAGGAAGTATTGAATAAAATTGGGGATAAAAGAAATTTGCGGCACAACCTGACTAGAAGAAAGGATCGGTTGGTAGGACTCATTCTGAGCATTCAGCGGATTACCAATTTAGTACTGAGCCTCGTGGCGGGGAGGGGGGAGGGGGAAATCGTCGTAGAAGTAGAGCAAGAGATGAATACTGTAAGCAGAGTCAGAAGATGTAGGTTGCAGTAGTTATTGAGAGATGAAGAGCCTTGCAAAGGATAGGGTAGCATGGAGAGCTGCATCAAACCAGTCTTCAGACTGAAGACCACAACAGCAACAGAAACAACAACACTGTGAAAAGAAAAAAAAAAAATTCTGAACTAATACTAAATGAGGAATGCGTATTTAATCAGAATTCGCTTCTTTAATACTTTCGATGGCCTTCTCTGAAAAGTGTGTTGCAAGTTTGGAGCATTGGAAACACCGGTGCCGATGGACCGTTTCTGAATGTGTTGTGCACGGAATTCTTCCCCACAGTCCAATGTTCACGCGCGCTTCAATATAGGCTCCGCTGCATACACTTACCGGAAGGTGGCGCCTTAGTCATAAGGGCAAACCACGTACTTTAATTACTAGATTATAGTGATTTCTATCTGTACTCATTTGGTTCAAGATATTCATATTACATTAATTGATTTTGACCTTGTTTAAATGGTTACCTTGTGATAGTTACTACAGTTTCCTGATACAGCTACTGTAAGGTAGCATTTTTCATGTAGATTCTCATACTTATTTCAAAATTTATATTTAGTTCCATGTTGTTAATAATCGCTCTATCTGTTTGTTGAAATTGTAACTTTGCGTACTAGGGCGCCAGCTGTCTGTTGTTACTGGCCAATTTTGATTAACACTGACAAGCACGCTCAGCAGTTAGTGCTGTGATGGTTTTAAACAGTGACAAACTGGCTTTGACCAACTTTAAACGTTCATGGTTATCATTGTTAGTACAGTGTAGGTATCACTGATGCATTGTAACGATGGTATGTCAACACTGCAATAAGCTACAGTTCTTAATAGGCGTGGTATGCTGTTATTATATTTTACACTTTTCACAATCTCGTGCTTTTAAAAATAACTTAGGTTTCAAGTTGGTTTAGTGCTTTACTTCTACTGGAACGTAATTTTTCGTTTGTCCCCATAGGTTTTGAATTGCACTTTCTAATAATCTCTTTGGTATAACCAACGGTGTATTAAAAGCTTGGCTCATTAATGAACATGGTTTGTTGTCATATTTTTTACCAGCGAATCCTGTAATACTTTGCAGTTGCTAAATAGGTATGGGTATCGTATATACGTCGTAATCTCCTTCTGCTCTCTTTCCCTGTACATCTACTCCTCGCCCTTCTGTCTGTCCATCCTCTCCTCCTTTGCTCTCTCTCTTTTCATCATCTGTACAGGGTATGAGAGAGACATTTTCAACTGCTGAATCTGTGACGATAACGGCTTCGATGGCAGTATTTCGAGTAGCTTTAATCTGCGTACACGAAGAACTACAAACTGTGAGATGATCCAGATTTCGTAGTAGTTTTCTGATCAAATGCCGTTAAGCCATAAATACATCTTTCCCGTATTCTCTTAAAACCGACTTCGAGGAGAAAAACGCAGATTTGCACAGCACAGCAAAGCATTTTCTTTCTCGTAGTTCGTCTTAACAGAAAACCTATACAAAAATAGAGCCTATGTTTGTCTTGTTACGTAAATGGACCTTGTCAAGATTTTTCTTGAAAAGCTCTTCACCAACTTACCTTATGTGAACGGAACCTTGTGTCAAAAATTTCAAAGCCATTGGTGAAGAGCTTCCGGAGATTTAAGATTTTGAGCAAAGGAACATTTACATTTTTATTTATATAGATTTTTTATTTTTGTGCTCTAACAAATGTTTAACAATGGTAAGTCTTAAAATCTGTTGAGTGCTCACGTTACTTGAGAGGTAATTTCCATTTATTTACATATATTCCGAGAAACACTTTCAGACGATAGTGTTGTGCCCTGCAGTGTACACAGACACAGAACCGCTAGCATGAATGGTACTACGTTGTCACTACTTAACGTTTATTACTCTGAAATAATGTCGATCTTAAAGATTGTAATATTCGTGTACACTAAAGGCAGTTTTCTGTTTTATTAATATTTTTGCAGATCTGAACTAGTAATTAATTGTAAAGTAATGTGTTATTGCGAGTAAGACAATTAAAACTAATTATAATTTTTTTAAATTTCACTAACATTTATTGACAGTCAGAACCAGCTCTTATTTGCAGTTATCTGGGCGATAACTCCCACGAGTTAGTCCCACCCAGCCTGACAAGAGCACTGGTCAGCTTTGTTAAAAACAGCCTTTTGGATCGATTTGGCTGTCTCATCCGAAGTAGGAGATCAAAATACCCCGTTTAAGACATTTTCACAAGAAACATGGTGTTTTAATTTATATCAGTTTTAACGCAATTAAGGATACAGTGATAAATTTGAATATATGAGGGCTGGAACATTAATAGTGGCAACTATTTATTTACAGCTCTTACAAAATAGATACGTGTTTCAAAGTTTTACTGACCTTCAAAGTAGTCTTCAGCATTGTGTACAACCCGTTGCCAGGGATGTGGAAGTCGTAGGATACTCTCAACAGCGCCAGTTGTGTTGACATTTCGAGCGGCGCGGTCTATTGCCCGACGAATCTGTAGCAGTTCTGGAGCGAATGCCGTGAAGTGTTTCCTTCAGTTTAGAAATCGAGTTGAACTCACGAGGGCTTAAGTCAGGGGAGTGCAGTAGGTGGTATAGCACTTAGCAGCCCCATAAGTCAAACAAATCAGTAACAGCTTGCACTGTAGGTGCTTGAGCATTGTCCTGCGAAATGATGGTCAGGTCCTGCAGAAAATGTCATCACTACTGTCTCTAAGCTGGTCGGAGGTTGTGCTCCAAACATGAACAGCATAGAGACAGAAGTAATGACACTTTCTGCAGGAGCTGACCATCATTTTGTAGAACAATGCTCAAGCACGTACAGTGCAAGCTGTTGCTGATTTGTTTGACTGATGGGGCTGCTAAGTGCTGTACCATCTACTGTACTCCCCTTCGTGAGTTCTACTCGATTTCGACTTAGGTCCTCGTAAGTTCAACTCCATTGCTATACTGAAGGAAACACTTCATGACATTCGCTTCAGAACTGATACAAATTCGTCGGGCAATAGACCGCACCGCTCGAACTGTCAACGCAACTGGCACTGGTGAGAGTATCCTACCACTTCCACATCTCTGGCAACGGGTTATGGTGACTACTTTGAAGGCCAGGAAAACTTTGAAACACGTATGTATTTTGTACGCGCTGTAAATAAATAGTTGCCACTATTAAAGTTCCAACCCTCGTACAATGCCTTGGCAAGTTATGAATTCAGATGTGTATGACGAGTAGCCATAAAGTTTTAAAAATCACTTTGAAAAAATAAAGTTACATCATTAATAATATGTGAGTTTGCAGGTACATTTTTGCAGTCGGGTCACATATTGAAATTCCCGCGCCACAGCGCCGTAACACGCCGCTAGATGACGAAGAGCCAATACAAAATGTTTGGTTGGAGTATCGCGCGGTAATTCGTTTTCTGAAAGTGAAGGGGAACAAAGCTGCAACAATCCACAGAGAGTTGGTGGGAGAGGACGGCAACAATGCGCCATCATCATATAACACAGTGGTTAGGTGACGCAGACACTTCAGGGTGTGCACCTCTCTGTGAACAAAATGGCTCTGAGCACTATGGGACTTTACATCTATGGTCATCAGTCTCTCCGCGAACAACCGGAAATCGCTAGAGAAATGGAGGTTCAAAAAAATGTTTAAATGTGTGTGAAATCTTATGGGACTTAACTGCTAAGGTCATCTGTCCCTAAGCTTACACACTACTTAACCTAAATTATACTGAGGACAAACACACACACACACCCATGCCCGAGGGAGGACTCGAACCTCTGCCGGGACCAGCGACGTGGAGGTCCCGGAGCTCGAAGACCGGTGTGTCTCAAATGAGACGATAGTGCAAATAGTGGATATCGGTCGTGGATGAGTTTTCAACAGCTTGCACGACAATTTCGGCTGGACTTCGCAATTGCTCACACGTATTCGAAAAGCCCGACGTAATGGGGCAGCAGCGGAAGTATTAGAGCGGAGTCGGGCTACTGCAGATGGCTGATTTAGCTGTCTAATCACATAGATTGGCTCCAGTATTGTTAGTACTATTGAATCCCGGTCTTAGAAGCGGCCAGTTGTTTCTTCCGAAGCTCGAATGTCGGGTCCAATGCGGCATTCATTTGTGAGCCGCGCGCCGAGCGATTTTTTAAAACTTGGGGCTATTTCAAAAAAGTATCTACTGAATTACGAAAACTTATTTCAATGATTTAATTTTCAATGAACCATTCGATTGTTAATCAACTTCTTACCAGAACGCAAGGAAACAAATTATAAAATTCGAGTAAAAAAGAGTTGGTTTCTGTCTAGCCATTTGAGCCTTATTTCTAAACTGAAAATACAGGGCGGCATCTGCAACACTAAAAAAAAAAAAAATCTGTATGGGAAATTTTAGACCTATATTTATAACCTCAAAAAATTGTGTGTTCAAGTGAGAAAGGTGGCATATATCGATTTTTATGTTTAAAGGTATTGAAGTAGATGCTTTGTCGCTTGTGCTAGGTGAGCATTAGCTGTCTACGAATTATTATTACTGCTTACTTGTGCTTTAATGTCAGTAGGGTGGTAATTCTGTTATATAAGGTGGTTTGCTAATATGGCGTGTGTGTTTACACTTTTCAGTGCTTTAGGTGTTCAGAGCATTTTATTCTGACATTTATGTTTGTCTCTCACACATATGTTGAATGACAGTCACTTAAGATTAATTGCCATATTTGTACCAAGGCAGGGATTCGCTCCTGCCCATTAGGCAGAAGCGCTAACCACTAAGCCTCCCTGGCACAGTGGCTTTGAATAACTGCACGGACTATCCTAGTGTGCCTCCTTTCTCAATCCAAATCCCCATTCACGCATATCATAGATGTTTGAGACTTGAAAAGGTCTCTGGAACCAGGTAGTTTCATTTGATTCAAACACCTATGGCTGGGTTTCAAAGAGGATCCCCCGTTTCGTTAGATGCTGAGATGCTATTTCAATCAGTTGTAGAGCCTCTGCAATGCTGTTAGAATTTAAGGAGAATACCAAGAGGGATGTGGCATGAATGGGAAATGGATTGAAGAGGGAGGGGTGCTAGGGTAGTCCGTGCAGTTGTGCAAAGCCAATGTTCTCGGGTGGCGCAGTGGTTAGCGCGTCTGCCTTCTGAGCGAGGGACACGGGTTTGAAAGTCACATTTGTCGCTTTGTAGATGTTTGAGACTGAAAAAGGTCACTGGTCACATGTAGTTTCATTCGATTAATTCACGTATATCTGTTTTGTTGAATTTGTTTGAAGTTGTGCGGAGTGTTTCTAATCTTGCTTACCAGTGTTGCTAAGAATTATGTCGAATATGTAATTTTTTTTAGATTAGATTAGATTTACTTTCATTTCAATTGATCCGTAGTGAGGAGGTCCTGCAGGATGTAGAACAAGTCAGAAAAACAATAATACATGATAAATATTTACAACTCAAACAAATAAGCTAATGTACCATTCCACAGGTCCCAAGTGGAATGATCGTCATTTTTTTAATGAACACTATATTAAAGAATCATTTTACAAATACTAATGTACTGAATTTAAAACAAAAAGTTTATTTATTTATAAGGTAATAAACGTGTAATACAACTACTATAATACTTATTTACAATGAACACATTACTGAACTGAAAATGTGCAGAAGTTATATTGTACTTATATTGTACTTACTGATTTGTGTATATACAAATAAGTTGGTTCTACTGAGAAATTCATCAATGGAGCAGAAGGAGTTGGCCACCAATAAATTCTGTAGGCTTCTCTTAAACTGAATTTCATTGGCTGTTAAGCTTTTTATGGCTGTTGGCAAGTTATTGAAAATGTGTGTTCCTGAATAATGCACACCTTTTTGTACAAGACTAAGTGACTTTAAATCCTTGTGAAGATTATTCTTATTTCTAGTATTAATTCCATGAATTGAGCTGTTGGTTTGAAAAAGTGATATATTTTTAATGACAAATTTCAGTAAGGAATAAATATATTCGGAAGCAGTAGTTAGTATCCCTAGTTCCCTAAACAGGTTTCTGCAGCATGTTATTGAGTTCACACCACATATAACTCTTACTGCACGTTTCTGTGCCCGGAAAACTTTAGCTTGGCTTGATGAATTACCCCAAAAAAGAATCCCATATAACATTATGGAATGAAAATAAGCATAGTATGCCAGCTTTTTCATTTTTATATCCCCTATGTCTGACACAATTCGCATTGCAAATAGAGGTTTGTCAAGACGCTTCAGCAGTTCTGTGGTATGCTCCTCCCAGTTGAATTTATTATCAAGCTGTAATCCCAAAAATTTAACACTGTCCACTTCTTCTATCTGCTTGTCATCGTATGTTAGACATATACTCGTGGGACACCCCTTACGAGTTGTGAACTGCATGTATTGTGTTTTATCAAAGTTTGGTGACAAAGAATTGGCTAGGAACCAGTGATTAATGTCCACAAATATTTTATTAGCCGATCTTTCTAAGACTACACTTGATTTGCTATTTATTGCAATATTTGTATCATCGGCAAACAGAACGAACTTGGTATTTGGTAATGTTACCGATGAAAGGTCATTCATATATACAAGAAAAAGTAAGGGCCCTAAAATGGAACCTTGTGGGGCCCCACATGTAATTAGTTACCAGTTGGATGATGCCTGATAGCTTGATACATGTCTCTTTCCCAATAAAACCCTTTGCTTCCTGCCAGAGATATAAGATTTGAACCATTTTGCAGCATTTCCTGTTACACTATAATATTCTAATTTACTTAAAAGGTTATTGTGGTTTACACAGTCAAATGCCTTTGACAGATCACAAAATATACCAGTTGCCTGCAGTTTTTTGTCTAATGAATTAAGCACATTTTCACTGTAAGTGTAGGTAGCCTTCACAATATCAGAACGTTTCTTTCCTTATCTCATATATTCGTAAAGCATGTCTGGTTATTTCAATAATGAGGCAAGAGTTTATAATTCTCACCGCGTTAGGAAAGATAGTAAACACCTTTGTCCCGCGAAAAACCGTTGCAGGAGGTCGGACGCACTGTGACCACGCCGTCAGCCGACATTGGGCGAATTCTGAGGACGGAGTCTGGCGACCGTAGTCGATGTCACTGTCACCGTAGCTTTTGGCTGCGGCCTGTTGACGGAATGGCTGGCTGTTGCTTCGGTACGTGTAAACAGTTCGGCTTGCTGACCCTCTTTACGTTTCAGACTGCTATCTAGGACTTCATAGCCCATTATGTTGTCTCAAGCATTAGGAGACGAAATTCGAGACACGAAAGTATGCCTTGGACCAAGGCCAAATGCCTATAGAACGACATTTCCACCGCTGTCGAAAACCTACGACACTACATTTTAAAAGTGAGCTGCGCCATTCTTAGAATTGTAAAATTACCGTAGGCTACGGTAGACAATCGTAGGTAAGCGTAGAATACGGTAGTTTTCCTGGCAGCTTTGCTCAGTTACTTGTGTGTTAGGTGCGTTCCATACCAAACGGGCGTTACCTCATTTCGATCGAAATGCTTTAGTATGCGATTATCGTCTTACTAGATTCCCCTAGAAACCGGAAGCGGTGAACCGTCTCTGGAAACAGAGTGAGGATATACACTGAAAAGCCAAAGAAACTGGTACATTTGCCTAAAATCGTGTAGAGCCGCTGAGAGCGCGCAGAAGTGCCGCAAGACGACGTGGCGTGAACTCGACTAATGTCTGAAGTGGTGCTCGAGTGAACTGACACCAAGAATCCTGCAGGGGTGCCCACAAATCCGTAAGAGTACGAGGGGGTGGAGATCTCTTCTAAACAGCACGTTGCAAGGCATCCCAGATATGTTCAATAATATTCGTTTCTGGGGAGTTTGGTGGCCAGCGGAAGTGTTTAAACTCAGAAGAGTGTTCCTAGAGCCACTCTGTTGCAATTCTGGACGTGTAGGGTTTCTCACTGACCTGCTCGAATTGCTCAAGTCCGTCGGAATGCATAATGGACGTGAATGGATGCAGGTGATCAGACAGGATGCTCACGTACGTGTCACATGTCAGAGTCGTATCTAGACATATCAGTGGTCCTATATTACTCCAAGTGCACACGCCCCACACCATTACAGAGCCTCCACCAGTTTGTACAGTCCCCTGCTGACATGCAGGGTCCATGGATTCATGAGGTTTTCTCCATACCCATACACGTCCATCCACACGACACAATTTGAAACGAGTCTCGTCCGACCAGGCAACATGTTTCAGTCATCAAGATCCCAATATCGGTGTTGGCGGGCCCAGGCGAGGCATAAAGCTTTGTATCGTGCAGTCATCAACGGTACACGAGTGGTCCTTCAGCTCTGAAAGCCCATATCGATGATTTTTCGTTGAATATTTCGCACGCTGACACTTGCTGATGGCCCAGCACTGAAATCTGCAGCAATTTGAGGAAGCGTTGCATTTCCGTCACGTTGAACGATTCTCTTCAGTCGTCGTTGGTCCCGTTCTTCCAGGACCTTTTTCCGGCCGCAGCGATGTCGGAGATTTGATGTTTTACCGGCTTCCTGGTATTCACAGTACACTTGTGAAATGGTCGTACTGGAAAATCGTCATTTCACTGCTACCTTGGAGATGCTGTGTCCCATCGCTCGTGCGCTGACTATGACGCCACGTTAAAACTCAATTAAATCTTGATAACCTGCCATTGTAGCAGCAGTAATCGATCTAACAACTCCACCAGACCCTTGTCTTATATAGACAACGTTGTCGATTGCAGCACCGTTTTCTGCCTGTTCACATATCTCTGTATTTGAATACGCATGCCTGTACCAGTTCCTTTGGCGCTTCAGTGTATAAATGGATGCGTAACCTAAGAAACATTTTTGCTCTACTTAGTTATCCTTCTGCATGTTACCTAAAAGTAAGCGGTACTGATAGCAAAATTGAAATTGTTGATGCTTAATTCGGGTTTTATTCGAAAATTGTTCATCCGTAACGTGAAGCAGAGGGATGTTGTTGCGACGGTTCGATTCCGGCGCCAGCGGCCGCCAGTTTGAATTCCCGCAGAGCGGCTCCTCCGGCGGCAGCAGTGAGTGAGAGGGCGCTCCGGGATCGGTCGCGCCCGTGCTGCTGCCAGCGTGCGGACAGAACCTTCCGGAGTGGGACGGCAAAAACTTCTCGTTGCGACAGAGACGGCTGACGAAGAGTGGCGGCCGTCTTTGCTTTTCGATTCGTAGGGCAGTTCGGGGCACATGGTCGGTCATCCAAAGGTTCCAAGCCGTTGTTGGATCGAGTAGGTATGAAGAGTTTTATGGATGGGGCCGCTGGAACTGCTGCATACCGCCATTCGCTGCGTTGTGGACTCTGAGCCACGTTAAACAGCCACATAAAAAACGTGATGATGGTCGAGATGGCAGTTTGCAACTTTTAGACTATGTGGATTCGTGTGGCCGTTGCAGTTTGTAAAAGCGCATTTTCCTTTTCACACGATTGAGAGACTTGGTTATTAGTGAAGCGCCATGTCACAGATTGCGCGGCCCCTCTCGCCGAGGTCCGAGTCCTACCTCGGGCATGAATATCTGTGTTGTTCTTAGCAGCCGGCTAATGTCCTTAGGTTAGTTAGGTTTAACTAGTTCTAAGTTCTAGGGGACTAATAACCTCAGCAGTTGAGTCCCATAGTGCTCAGAGCCATTTTTTTTTGTTCTTAGCATAAGTTACTTTAAGTTAGCGCAAGTAGTGCGTAAGTCTAGGGATCGATGACCTCAGCAGTTTGGTCCCTTAGGAATTCACACATATTTGAATATTTGTTATAGTGAAGTACGTTACTGCTGCACATCGTGGATATTGTATTGAGTCCACGTGGTTTTGGCTGCACGAGCATGTCTCTCACAAGAACCATATTTATTACATTGTAGCGGCACCACCGTGTTAGTTTTGTGCATTATTCTGAGCACAAGTCACAGTCAGGTGTGGGCCAGATTGCAGTGAGTTACGCATACCAACTGTTGATAAGTAGAATAGAGGCCACAGGGCTGTCAATTTGCTGAAAGAGTATACGTAGTGGTTTTGCATGTCGCAAATCACAGGCAGAAAGGGCCCACTGGGCAACCTAGCATGTTATGAACATGTTACACGAAGCAGTGCGTATGGCAAAGCAGAGGCGCACAGCTGCGTTTAAATAGGTGTGGGTTTCAAACGAGATTCGTTCAAGTGTGGCAGCTCTCCTGGATGGCAGAGCATGTCAAACCACCAGCTACACACAGCAGTAGATGGGGCGCCAGCGTTCCAGTCCATGGCAGGTTGCTGATTCGGCCCTCCGAGGCCGACGCGGAGTCCGTAGCCAGCCAGCCGTGGGCCACTCCACGGCTCGCTACCGTGAGCAGTCGTCCTGGCTTCCAACGCACGCCGGAGGCATCGTGAGGCGAGGGCCGCAGATTCGGACTCCGGATCGTGGGCGCTTGTTGTCGCCGCGATCTTAGCCACGCCAGTGAGAAGCATGCAGCTGGCCACCTGCCGCTCACACCGAGTGGTGCTGACTCAGCAGGGATGCAGACGGCTGAGTCAACTGCCAGCATCCTGATGACGCCGCAACTCCGCTGCCGTACAAGGCCGACTCACAGCAGTGCGTGCATGGTTCACTGAGGCAGCCATTCTGCGCCAAGCTGTTTCGCAGAGAGCGAAGTGGTGTCCTCAGCATTGTGGGACCCAGTGACGCAGATCGAGAGGAATGGGGGCACTGAAGTTGGAAACACTATATCACTTGGAAAGCTCAGATGAGTCTTAATACGGTGCCTTCTACCTCTTCCTGCTACATTTGTTGTTGCTGTTACATTCGGTGGTAGAAGTTGCCACTACAACATTATGTTGAGAGCTGCATATCCTATTTTTCATTTCATTATTGTTGAAAAAGGTGTCATTCACATTTTGGAAGAAGGGCTGTGTACAGGTAATGTTGAGATGTGGGCTGTCAATTCCAACTAGTAATGGACCTGTCAGTTCTGCAAGGTTGCCTGTGGCCATTTTAATATTATTTATTCTGAAATGGAGGACGATGAACTCAGTGCATAAATTTAACAGTTTGTTGTTAAACTGCTGGTGAGACCTGTGCGATTTTCGTCTGCCATGTTAGTTAACAGAATTTGTTCCTTATGTGAAGATTATCTGGAGGTACTTTAAAATTGTTTGTTCTAAATGCAGGAGGGAGAACCCAAGGCATAATCTGAAAGTTGTTTTGGTTCATTTCATGTACGGTTATGTCATGCTGATTTCTTGTTAATTGCTACTGAGATTTGTGCCTGTCTACCTTTTTAGTTGATTGGACTTGTTTTTTATGTAAAGATTATCTGTGGGCCCTTTTAAAATTGTTTGTTCTAAATGCAGGAAGGTGAACCCATACATAATTTGAAAGCTGTTGTGGTTAATTCCAAGTACGTTTATGTCATGCTGGCTCATTTGCTACTGTCTTAATATTAGTTTTTTCTTAAAGGTACAGGGTGTCCAGAAAAGGACTCCCTGATTTCAAAATTAAATATCTCGAAAACAAAGATCGATAGAGGAATGCAGTAAACGGTATGTTTATTGTGAAAGCTGTAAGAAGTTTATACAGCAGTTTGAAATAATAGTTACAAAAGCTGCTAACAGATGGCGCTGTAATCGCCATACGTAATGCCTAGTATAAAGAGTGATCCGAAGCCCAGAGCGATCAGTTCCACTATTGAAACGTGAAAGGAGGTTAGCGAACCGAAGGAAGAGATTAAAACCATGTACTCCATTGAACAACGCGTTTTTCTGGTGCTAGAGTACCACAGGTTAGAAGAGAGTCCTACGGCAACAAGGCGAAGTTTTCAAGCACGATTTAATGTTCCAAAAGGACCCGATGCGAGAACCATTCGTACGCTCTTCGCAAAATTTCAACGGACAGGCAGCGTAACTGATGATCTAGTGGGGCATGTTGGCCGCAAGCAAACCACAGTTACGCCTGAAAATATCGCCACAGTTTCTGGAATTATTCAGCGAAATCCAATGTCATCCGTCCGTAGAATTGTATCTGAGACTGGTTTGAAGCGTTCCAGCACGCAGAAAATACTGAGAAAGAGCCTACACATCTTTCCATTCAAAATGCAAACGCACCAGGCCATACCCGTACGAGCTGTGCAACAAAAGGTTGCCTTTGCTAATCAGGTGCTCACAATGATTGATAGTGAAGGATTTGATGTTGGCTGCATCTGGTTTACAGATGAAGCACACTTCCACCTGAATGGATATGTGAATAAGCAGAACTGGCGATTTTGGGGTTCCGAAAAGCCATATTGGTGTGAAGCGAAACCCCTGTATTCTCCTAAGTAACTGTGTAGGCTGCAGTATGCAGCAGAGGCATTATTGGCCCTGTTTTCATTCGAGAAACGGTCACTGGTGCACGTTACGTTGCAATTTTGTAACAATTTGTCGCCACACAGCAAGCGTTAGAGGATCGACCAGGTACTGAATGGTTTATGCAAGATGGAGCCCGACCACATCGGACAGAACAAGTGTTTCGCTTTCTTGAGGAATACGTCGGGAATCGAGTCATTGCTTTGGAATATCCCAAATTTACTGGTGCAGGCATGGATTGGCCTCCATATTCGCCGGATTTGACTCCCTGTGACTTTTTTTTTGTGGGGCATAGTGAAAGACATGGTCTACCCGAAGCATCCCGCCACGCTGGACGAGCTTGAATCGGCGATCTCTGTGGCATGTGAATCCATTTCGGTTGAGACACTACGAAATGTGATGGCGAATTTCATTCTTCGTTTGCGCCACCTCTGTAGTGCCAATGGTGAACATTTTGAAAACATTGTGATGTGATTGTTTGCAAAGATTGTTTTCATACGATTATTTCACTTATGTATGCTGATATGAGCTGTACAGCATACAGCGCCATCTGTTAGCAGCTTTTGTAACTATTATTTCAAACTGCTGTATAAACTTCTTACAGCTTTCACAATAAACATACCGTTTACTGCATTCCTCTATTGATCTTTGTTTTCGAGATATTTAATTTTGAAATCAGGGAGTCCTTTTCTGGACATCCTGTAAAAGGCAAATGATAGCTTCAATTCAAATTTTCCCTGCTCTTTGATCTTAAAGGTTGTATTTAAAAAAATGTGTGATAAAATTGTTGTATCGATTCTCTTGAAAGGCTAACTGGGGGTTCCCCTCTTGAGTTTTCTAATATTTATGTGTAATAAAAGCATGAAACTTTGTTCACTGAAATGTCATTATGTATGCTTGTAAACCCCAGCACCACCACTCCATTTCTACGTCACATGTTGCAGAAAAAATAAAAAAAACCCATGCAGACTTATAATTTAGCGCTAGAAAACGCAATTTCCTCAAAAAAAAAAAGTATCAAACATCGGGTCAGTACTTCATCTAGCTTATATAAAACATGTTTTACTATTCTTAAATAGCTTGTGCACTTATCAGTAATGACAAGAAACTCTTGCCTTTGATTATGATGAAGAACAGTGTATTATGTACAAAATAGCAACTGGAATTGTATAAATTTTTATGCTTGTATATTTAACCTGTACTTGCGTCAGAATTGATTGCTTTGGTTACATAAAAGCGCAGAAGTTACGTGATCAACTAAGTGTTCTTATCGATAAAACGCAGTTTATAATTCGTAAAGATAAAAAATGTACAACGGACTAACACTCAACGATGTGAGGTTTTAATCATGTGCAGAACAAACAAAGAAAAAACAAAGAGAAGCCATCGGCTTCTAATTTCTCTCTCGTACATTCATTAATGTTTCTTACTCTATCAGTGCTACTAATACTGCCGCTGATGCTACCATTTACTACGTCATTTATGTACTGTACCAAAATTGTGGAACTGTAGTTTTGGTACGGCGCAACTCTAGTCATTCTGTTTTGGTTCCTCTAGCATCGTGCTATGGTTCTAGGCGCGAGGATTTCACCGTTTTCATTAGCGCAAAGAATCAAAACATTAATTTGCAACTTCATTATTTCGAGGTGACAATTAAAACTTTATGACGGTCTTTGTATTGTGGTTGTCGCAGAAAGAACTGGAACCTCGATCGACACTGTGCAGTGTGCTGGCGACACAACCTGCTGAGTAGTCATTGGAGCGACAAGTGCGGATGGTGAGGGCGGCGTCGCGGCGGCAACCACAAAGCGCGCAGCGGCGTGCGCACAGGAGGGGGTTGCCATGGCAACGGGTGGCGCCCCGGGCCAGCGCCCACGTGCCGAGCCCGGTGACCCTCCTGCCACTCACGTACGGGCGGCACCGGGGCATTGCCCCCTGCCGTGGTCAACCGGCCCTCCCTTCTAATAGTTACCTGCCGAGTCTGTAACGTGCTCGTCGATACCGGGCAACTCTTTGTCGCTGTGAAAGATGTGGGACGTAAGATAAATGATTTAGCTAACAGGATAGTCAGTAAAATCAGCACTTGGCTTTCAGAGAATAAGTTAACGCTTAAATGCAACAAAACGCCATGCATACAGTTTCTGAGGCGGAACTCTTGCAAAAGCGGAATTTTACTGTCCCAAAGTGGTCAGTCAGTGAAGTAGACCATTTTAAATTGTTTGGACTGACAAGGACGACACGGCACGTGTCGTAACCTGATACCTCAGAAACTTCGCTCAGTGGAAGGGGAGTCAAAATAAGCGAACTCGTGTGTCGGCTTATCCGTAAATGCTCGACCGTCTCCGAGAAAACTACGGTCAAATTTTCGAGGTACTTCGTGTCCGTTGTAGTGCTCAATAACATTAGCTGAATGTGGGGCATAATGGTTAGCGTTGCGCCTCGTTTTCAAAACCCAATTATTATTTTTTTACTTTCATTTTTTTTATTTATTTACCCAGGTCCGTAGAAGGTAAGTAGACGAATGTTTCTTGTCGAGTTAGATGGGATAGAAGGGCATTATATTAATTGTAAAATTACAACTGGGTTTCTCAGTAAGTATCATACATTGAGTATATAATACATGTGTGTCTGATATTTTCAAGAGTTACAATCTCTTCAAATTCTCATATTGTAACACTTCACTCCGTATCAATTCTTATATTTTATTCTTATATTTATTCTGCAGGAAGATTTGGTGCATTCTTTTGGATGATATCTATCATAGAACAATTCGGAACGTAGAAATTCCGAACACGGCGAGCACCGTGCGAAGGCAAGCTTGCCACAGTGACATTTCCTCATGTCAATCGAACTCTGGAAAGAAAAGTCGTTAGCATTGCTGAATATTTCACACTTTGGCAATAATATCGCGGCAAACTATGCGTAAGGGATAGCTTTACCGAAAACTGGCGCTTGCAACTAATTATGGATCAAGATACATTATAGGAACTTCACCGAAAACAATTTCAAATAATTTTCCCATTCATTTATTTTTAATTCGTTCATCAGACATTCAATTAATGGACTTGTAAGGACATCGTTATTTCAATATTCACTGAAAAACATTCGTCTACTAATCTGCGGACATCAATGAAAAACAAAAATATTTATCGAGTTTCGAAACGGAGCACAGAAGTTTAAAGCCGCGACTCTAGCCACTACAACACCATTTCGTCAGAGATTATAGCGCTGTAAAAGGCACAGAAACCACCTCGAAAACCTTGCCCGTCGTTTTGTCAGTGTCGGTCGAGTATCTACGGATAATCCGAAACACATGTTCGCTTATGTTGACCCCTCTCTGATTGAGCGAGGGAAATCGGGTTATGGCACTTGTCGTGTTCCCTTCGTAAGGATAGATGAAAAACTTTCAAGATGTTATGCAGAAACTGAATGCTGCTATCTTCACTATAGGAATGATCTTCACCGTCTTTGACACTGAAACACGAGGTCTTTTTTGCTTTGCCTACTTTCACTCTGTTATCTTGTATTGTGCTATATTTCAGGGCACCAATATTCCTAGCCCAGAGAAGATCGATCAAACAGATCTGCGGTGCCAGTTCGCGAACTCGGTGTAGTCCGTTGTTCATGTGACACGGAATACTTACTACGTCCTCTCTGTTCGTACTATATTCCATCATTTATTTCGTGAACACTTGACGGAAAGACATATACATTTGGGCATCACTTCCTTCAGCATTGTGCAGATAAGTGTGTACTATTCAGCAGGTTTCATTTCCAATAAGCTTCCAGCTGAACTGAAAAAAATTGAGTGATAAAGTATCCAATTTCAAGTTGACAGCTTTCTTTGGGCACAATCCGTCTATTATGTACAGGAGTTCCCCGCAGTAGCTGAGAAATTTTAATATGTTATTTTTCGTATTTGCGTACGTATACACTGATGAGCCAAACATTATGACCAACTGTTTAATAGCTTCTTTGTCCGTCTTTGGAACGAAATACATCACTCTTTCTGTGTATTAGGGATCCGACAGTTTGTTGGTAGGTTTGTGGCATCAGATGTCTAAGCATAGATAATGTAATTCGCGTAAATAATGGGCCGCTGATTTGCGTATTTGGTGATGGCGCCCATTAGCGACCCAGATGGGTTCCATAGGATTTATATCAGGCGTATTTAGTTGCCAAGACATCAGCGTGAGTTCACTAGAAGCTCCTCAAACCACTGTAGCACGGACGTGGCTCCGGGATAAGACAATTATGTTGCTGAAAGATGACATCGCTGTCGGGGAAGACATCAAGCATGAACGGATGCAAGTGGTTCGCAGCTGTCAGCATGTCTTAGATTAATACCACAGAACCCATGAAAGCGCAGGAGAATGTCTCCCAAAGCATAATACTGCCCCCGCCAGCCTGGGTACGCGGCGCGCTTCACATTTCGAGCCGCCGTTCACCTCGGTGATGGCGTTTGTGGAGACGACCATCGATCTAGTGTAGCAGAAATGTGATTCACCCGAAGAGCCGACACGTTTCTTTGATCGACTATCGAATACCGATGGTCCCGTGCCCACTGCAGTCACAACTGACGATGTCTTTGTGTCAACATGTGAACACTGTGGTCTGCCACGAAGTCCCGTATTCAACAATGTACGATTGAATGGTGTTCTCCGTAACGTGCGTGCACCAGCATTGTGCTCTTTCGGCAGAAATGCCACAGATCACCACCTATCCTACTGCACAGTGGAAATAAGCCTCCTAACACCACGTTCTGCGAAGAGTCGTGGACGTCCAACCATTTAGCGCCTTAGTGGTAGTTTCACTGTCCTAACTCTTTCCGTAGATACTCGAGACAGTAGCTCGTGAATATTCGACCAGTTTCGCTGTTTTCGAGATACTCGTTCGCAGGCTTTGCGTAATAATACACTGCCCTTTGTCAAAGAGGGTTATCTCAATGGATTTCCCCATTTTCAGCCCGCATCTTCGCTAGTGTGATCTCCCGTCCATGTCTGCTCCGCTTACACACTTTTGTTACCGCGTCACGTGCCCGCAAAGCCACCAGGCGGCATCCAGCGTCGCGGTGGGCAATGGTCACAGTTTTTGGCTTATCAGTGTTTGATTAATTCTTTGATTCTTTTGTTTACAAATTATATAATCAGCGTTCGCTAAACTATATACTGACTCGTTCCACAAGCAAGTGCCTTTGGTTCATATGGTCCTACGAAAAATGATAAATAGACAAAATAAATAAGTTGTGACCAAAACGGTAGCAAACTTGCAACGCCGTCGCTGCTTGCTGGTCTCACAAATGCAGTCCAACTTATCATAACCAACATTTTAATGTTGTAAAACAAGTAATAACGAACGTGACATAATGTTTCATTACATCAGTGTAGGTTTAAGAATAAAAAGAGTGGGAGATGGAGAACGAAGTGCTCGGATCAAGAAGGGTGTAAGACAGGATGTAGTCTTTCGCCTCTACTGTTCAACCTATTCATCGAAAAAGCAATGATGAAAACAAAAGAAAGTTTCAAGAGTGGAATTAAAATTCGAGGTGAAAGGATATGAATGATAAGATTCGCTGATGACATTGGTGTCCTCAGTGAAAGTGAAGAAGGATCACAGGATCTGATGAACAGAATGGACACGCTACGGTCGCAGGTTCGAATCCTGCCGCGGGGATGGATGTGTGTGATGTCCTTAGGTTAGCTAGGTTTAAGTAGTTCTGAGTTCTAGGGGACTGATGACCTCAAAGTTTAAGTCCCATAGTGCTCAGAGCCATTTGAACCATTTGAACAGAATGGACAGTCTAATGAGTACACAACATAGACTGAAAGTAAATCGAGGAAAGACGAAAGTAATGAAAAGTTGCGGCAATGAGAACAGTGAGAAACTTAAAATCAGTATATATGGCCACGAAGTAGATGAAGCTAAGACAGCAAAATGATCAATGACGGACGGAGCAAGGAGGACATTAAAAGCAGACTAGCACTGGCAAAAAGGGCATTCCTGCCTAAGAGAAGTCTGCTAATATCAAACGCAGGCCTTAATTTGAGGAAGAAATTTCTGAGACTGTACGTTTGGAGCACAGCATTGTACTTAGTGAAACATGGACTGTGGGAAAACCGGGACAGAAAGATAATCGAAACATTTGAGATGTGGTGCTACAGACGAATGTTCAAATTAGGTGGACTGATAAAGAATGAGGAGGTTCTTCGCAGAATCGGAGAGGAAAGGAATATTTGTAAAACAAGACGGAGGGACAGGATGGTAGCATGTCTGTTAAGACAAGAGGGAGTTGTAGAGGCAAAAGCTGTAGAGAAAGACAGAGATAGGAATACATCCAGCAAATAATTAAGAACGTAGGTTGCTAGTGCTAGTCTGAGATGAAGAGATTGTTAGAGAAGGGGAATTCTTGACGGGCCGCGTATAACCAGTCAGAAGACTGATGACTCAATTAAAAAAGAAATAGTGGTTTAAGAAGACAGACCTTTCTTGTTCGTTCTTAAGTGTTTGAATAAGAAATGTTTGTCTTCGTAAACCCACTCTGGTGCAATGACAGATCATTTGTCATAGGTTGCCTGTTCACCGCTCCACCTGATGATGGTGGAGCAGTCGTTCGCCAAAGTATTGTGCCCTCTGGACATCTAAATCCTACCGTTAAGCCTGAACTAATTTCACATGTCTGTAGTTAAACGTCGCCGAGTTTCTACAGCTATTTCTACGAGGATAGAGCAATTACGTTTTTCGTGTCGGTGCAAAACACTGTGTGGACGAGAGCTACCGAGCGTATTTGAACAGACAGATCGGATTTCTGCGAGGCTGGGAAACGAAATTGAATGGACGGGGGCGAGACGTGAGAGGCTGCGGGTTGCCGGGCAGAGGGGGCGCATCGATCAAGCGCGGTGTGGGTTGTAGCAGGGTGGGGCGCTGAGGGGTGGGGGCGGGGTGACACCCTTCAATTAGGCGGCGTGTCGTGTCGTGTCGCTGATTAGGCCCGCCAGAATAGCTGCGCCCTCAAAAGGCCCGGCCCTTCTCACAGTGGCAGCTGCTGACTGGCAAATGCTGGCGCGCGACCAGTGAAGTACGCCAGAGCTTCCGTTTACGAGTAAGACACCACTACACTGCTGGTCATTCAAACTGCAACATCGTGAAACGCGCACGCAACATACGTAAAATTGGCATGAAGTGACTACAGGCTTGGACATGCAAATCATTTACATGTTCGAATAACTTACGGGATTGCAGCCGATATTTCGATAGGAGCACACCTCGCAATTTTCAAGGCAAAACTGCAGCAAGTAAGAGCTGTGCAAGCCAGTTTAAAACCTCGTTTTTCAGAGGAACTCCGTAAAGATAAAACACACACACACACACACACACACACACACACACACACACTGTAAACACTAACGCCGCAACAAACTAAAGATGACCGACGTCAGAGGTTTTCGATAATGAAATTAATAATCAACGGGTGAGGTAGCATAAACTCTGTCCCTCTCTTTTTTGGCAAGTGAGAGAGCAGGATCCCATCCAGAATTTAAATAAAAACCACCATCTCTATTTATAAGGATACTTGTTAATTTAATTTCAACAACTTCCTTAACAATACTATTACAATAGCTGGAAGTGCATGTCAGAATCCCCATGTTATTACGAGGGTAATCTCAAAAGTAACGTCTCCTTTTTTTTTTATAAGTACATAGACCTGTTTATTTCTACAATGGTTTACATAAGTTTACAGCTTGAACATTTAGCTATTTTTCGACATAATCACCATTTCTGTCGATGCATTTTTGTAGACGCTGTGGCAGTTTTTGTATGCCCTTGTCATACGAGCTCGCCGCCATGCTGGCGTGATTGTTGCTTGGTCTCAGGTGTAAAGTGGCATGCCCAGGTTTCGTCACCCGGGCAATTGAGTCCAGAAAGTTGTCCTGTTCGGCTGCAAGGCGGCGACGAAATGCGCGGGAAACATCAACTCGTTGCCGCATGTGGTCCTCAGTCAGCATGCGTGGCACCCATCTTGCGCACACCTTCCGGTAGTTCAATGTTTCCGTTAAAATTCTGTGAGCGGTGCTTCGGGAAACCTCAGGAACCAACGTGCAGAGATCATCCAGGGTGATCCGCCGATCTTTACGCATGCTTTGCTCAACCTTCAACACTGTCTCCTCAGAAACTGACGGTCTCCCGCTCCTTTGTTCGTCGTGAATTTCGATCCGACCAGCTGCAAACTCTCTACACCACTGGCGAACATTTTTGACATCCATGCACGACTCACCATACACTTCCGTCAATTGGCGATGGATTTCGATCGGCGCAGCGCCCTTTGCGTTCAAAAACCGAATAACTGAGCCCAGTTCGCACTTGGCGGTAACATCCAACGGGTGCTCCATTCTCAACGGCTGCCAAGCCAAGACTGAGCGCCTCAGCACGGCGTGCGCATGTTTACACACAGCGTGTGAAGCACTCTTCATAACAGTGTGCCCAACTGCCACACAGAGTTCTGTACTTATAAAAAAATAGGAGACCTTACTTTTGGGATTACCCTCGTATATTCCATAGGATGACCAGTGCCAAGACAATGTTCTGCAATTGCCGATTTGCCCGGCCGTTGTAAGCATGTGTGCCGCTTATACTCAATACACAGGCCCTCCACAGTCCTGATAGTCTGACCAATACATGACATGCCACAACTGCAAGGAACAGGGTAGACACCCATCGTACGCAAATCAAGATAATCCTTTACGGAACCTAAAAGAACCCTGATCTTCCATGGTGGTTGAAATACACACTTCAAATCATATTTCCGCAAAATACGACCAATCCTGTTTGAAAAAGTTCCCTGTGGAAGGCAGAAAGGCAGTAGACTTTGGTGCTACTTCGGTATTATCATCACTCACCCGGTGCATAGTTGGTCGATAGCGCAACGAACGTCTAATCTGTATTTCAATATAACCATTCTGATGAAAGGTGACTTCGGCATGGGCTAACACAGCTGACAAACCCTCCGGGTCCGATATGACATGGGCCCTGTGAAACACGGTTTTTGTTTAAATTCTGCGTGGAAACCTGTCAAAAGACAGAGGGGCAGAGTTTATGCTACCTCACCTGTTGATTATCAATTTCACTATCGATAACTTATGACGTCCGTCATCTTTGGTTTGTGATGGCGCTAGTGCTTACAGTGTGTGTGAGTTACCTTCACGAAGCTGCTCTGAAAACCGAGGTTTTAAATTGGCTTGCACAGCACTTATTTGCTGCAGTTTATTCTTGAAAATGGCAGGGTGTGCTCCTGTCGAAATATCGGCAGTTGACGACGTCAGCCGCCTGCATTCACCTACACTACTGGTCATTAAAATTGCTACCCCAAGAAGATGACGCGCTACAGACGCGAAATTTAACCGACAGGAATACGATGCTGTGATATGCGAATGATTAGCTTTTCAGAGCATTCACACAAGGTTGGCGCCGGTGGCGGCACCTACAACGTCCTGACATGAGGAAAGTTTCCAACCGATTTCTCATACGCAAACAGCAGTTGACCGGCGTTGCCTGTTGAAACGTTTTCGTGATGCCTCGTGTAAAGAGGAGAAATGCGTACCATCACGTTTCCGACTTTGATAAAGGTCGGATTGTAGCCTATCGCGATTGCGGCTTATCGTATAGCGACATTGCTGCTCGCGTTGGTCGAGATCCAATGACTTTTAGCAGAATATGGAATCGGTGGGTTCAGGAGGGTAATATGGAACGCCGTGCTGGATCCCAACGGCCTCGTATCACTAGCAGTCGAGGTGACAGGCATCTTATCCGCATGGCTGTGACGGATCGTGCAGCCACGTCCCTGAGTCAACAGATGGGGACGTCTATAAGACAACAACCATCGGCACGAACAGTTCGACGACGTTTGCAGCAGCATGGACTATCAGCTCGGAGACAATGGCTGCAGTTACCCTTGACGCTGCATCACAGACAAGAGCGCCTGCGATGGTGTACTCAACGACGAACCTGGGTGCACGAATGGCAAAACGTCATATTTTCGGATGAATCCAGGTTCTGTTTACAGCATCATGATGGTCGCATTCGTGTTCGGTGACATCGCGGTGAACGCACATTGGAAGCGTGTATTCGTCATCGCCATACTGGCGAATCACCCGGCATGATGGAATGGGGTGCCATTGGTTACACGTCTCGGTCACCTCTTGTTCGCATTGAGGACACTTTGAACAGTGAACGTTACGTTTCAGATGTGTTGCGACCCGTGACTCTACCCTTCATTCGATCCCTGCGAAGCCCTACATTTCAGCAGGATAATGCACTAATGCACGACCGCATGTTGCAAGTCCTGTACGGGCCTTTCTGGATACAGAAAATGTTCGACTGCTGCCCTGGCCAGCACATTCTCCAGATCCCTCACCAATTGAAAACGTCTGGTCAATGGTGGCCGAGGAACTGGCTCGTCACAATACGCCAGTCACTACTCTTGATGAACTGTGGTATCGTGTTGAAGCTGCATGGGCAGCTGTACCTGTACATGCCATCCAAGCTCTGTTTGACTCAATGCCCAGGCGTATCAAGGCCGTTGTTACGGCCAGAGATGGTTGTTCTGGGTACTGATTTCTCAAGATCTAGGCACCCAAATTGCGTGAAAATGTAATCACATGTCAGTTCGAGTATAATATGTTTGTCCAATGAATACCCGTTTATCATCTGCATTTCTTGTTGGTGCAGCAATTTTAATGGCCAGTTGTGTAAGTTATTTGAACATTGTATACCCCGGGAGAAACTAAGGCCTCAAACCATTAGCGTCTATAAGGAAAGGTTACGGTGAGAGATTATCATTCATAAATCACATTAAAATTTTGGTTATGATAAGTCTCGTGTGAGAAAGATAAATGTTTACCAGCACGTTTCGACTTCGACAGCGGCATTACTGTGGCCTATCGAGACAGAGGTGTTATCGTTCAGAGATATTGCTGCTCGAAGTGGTCGGCATACCACGAGTGTCGTGGGAATATAGGATTCAGGAGGCCATACCCAACGCCATGCACTCGGCTCCCCTGTGTTAACTACGAATGTTCCGATACCACCAAAGTATCGATGACGACTCAAATGAGTAGTACTCAAATTGCCTTGCGATACTACTCACGTAAGTACTCCAAAAGTACCTATACCTACGCAAATCAATAATTTTTAATTTTTTTATGCAAATCATGTAATGCTGTGTATAGATGATTTTTACTTGACTGCTTTTGTATGTAGTCTAACAAAACAAATCAAATACTTTTATTTCTGTATTAATGATAAAAAGGTCACCTTTTGGAATGTGTCTCGAAAAGAGCAGTTACTTTGAATATTTAAGAGTCAACTTCCATTCTAAGTTTTAGTTACGCCAGGTTTTGAAAATAAACATGGATAAACGACTTTTTTGGCTTCCCATTCCGTAAATAGATTGCTTTTTGAAGATATTGTAGGGTTTGAGAAACAAAGAGATACTTCGTCAGTTCGATACAGAAACAGCCAAACTTGCACGATTCACTTTTTATTTAACTGATGACTAATTTTCTGATTAACTGAACCAATTTTCAAATCATTCAGACAGAGGAAATAGCATGCAAACCATGTCAGGATTACACATATATGTATAACGACGTCAAGTTTAACGACGAACAGTGACAGAACAAACATATAACTGGTAGACTACTTACTTCACTGTCAGTTACATAAAAAGTGAATCTTGCAACTTTCACTGTTTCTGTATCGAACTGGTTAAACAGCTTACTGTGCTGCAAATAACCACCATGGTGGAAATCAATAGATATTTCATCACTTTGGTGTGTATGCTTTTTCTGTTTACTGCTGTGTGCTAGCTGTTTAAGTCGTTTTCAAAAGTCATATTCCTGTGTTACAGTAGACGAAGTAGCAACTCCATCCAATTGTTACTCACAAACCATAGTTTTGAGTTTTTGTATGGCTCGCTCGCATGCTGCTGGATCTTGAAAATGTAGGTTTTCAAACTTGGATCCAACAGGGTTGCAGTGGCTCCATTGTCATTTTCTTCAGCTCTCTCAATGAAATGTCCTTCTATTCTTTGACAATTGGTGAGACTGGTGTCATACTATTAAATTCTGTTGACAAACAATTAATCGTTGGCATAATTTTGGATATTGTAACATGCTTATGTTCAGACGCTTGTCCTGTGATATATTCAAAAGGCTTTAATAAAGCTGGAAGTTGGATGAGTGTTTCCAACTCTACAGTAGTTGGCATGTCAGGTACTGAATTACGATTTCAGATATCAATTTTCTCAAATGTAGGAAGCGTCCCAAAGTGAAAAAGGCCGAATTCTGTCTCGTTTTAAAATCAGCGACAGGTTTGAAAAGTAAGCCTTCAGGAGTACTGTTTCGTATATGATTTTTTTTTAAAATTTGTCTGACTACGCGATTGCAAACCACAACAAACAATATGACCGACAGACAGATAAACAGGTCCAGCTAAGAAAGGGCAGCGCCTCGAGATCAAAGCAGTACCTTAGACACAAGCAAACATCACTCACTCACTCACTCACTCAGTACTCGCGTATGTGTGTAAAGGCGATCCGATACAAGTACTTTTCTTCCGATACTGAGTAAATATCGAAAGAATGATGCGACTCTAAAAGCAGGCCCGGCGGTTAATGTTTTGTCTAAGTGGATAGTTGTCCAAAACAGGTTCCTCCCTCTCTCGCTCCGTCCACCCTCCCACCGTAAATTCTAAACATAAGAAAAAATAATAAAAAGGACTTTTTATGGGATAAAAATCACAGCGAATCTTAAAATGATTCTTAAAATATAATTTGTTTAACTAAATGCTGTTCAACACAAAGAAATCACTCATATGATCTCAACACTGTACTACACCTCGCAATAACACGAAATACACGTATTTTACAAATTAGTTAAGTCTAGAATGAGATTTTCACTCTGCAGCGGAGTGTGCCTGGTATGAAACTTCCTGGCAGATTAAAACTGTGTGCCGGACCGAGACTCGAACTCAGGACCTATGCCTTTCGCGGGCAAGTGCTCTGCCAACAGAGCCACCCAAGCATGACTCACGCCCCGTCCTCACAGCTTTACTTCTGCCAGTATCTCGTCTCCTTCCTTCCAAACTTTACAGAAGCTCTCCTGCGAACCTTGCAGAACTAGCACTCCTGAAAGAAAGGATATTGCGGAGACATGGCTTAGCCACAGCCTTGGGGATGTTTCCAGAATGAGATTTTCACTCTGCATCGGAGTGTGCGATGATATGAAACTTCCTGGCAGATTAAAACTATGTGCCGGACCGAGACTCGAACTCGGGACCTTTGCCTTTCGCGGGCAAGTGCTCTGCCAACAGAGCGACCCAAGCACGACTCACGCCCCGTCCTCACAGCTTTACTTCTGCCAGTATCTCGTCTCCTTCCTTCCAAACTTTACAGAAGCTCTCCTGCGAACCTTGCAGAACTAGCACTCCCGAAGGAAAGGATATTGCGGAGACATGGCTTAGCCACAGCCTTGGGGATGTCTCCAGAATGAGATTTTCACTCTGCATCGGAGTGTGCGATGATATGAAACTTCCTGGCAGATTAAAACTGTGTGCCGGACCGAGACTCGAACTCGGGACCTTTGCCTTTCGCGGGCAAGTGCTCTGCCAACAGAGCTACCCAAGCACGACTCACACCCCGTCCTCACAGCTTTACTTCTGCCAGTATCTCGTCTCCTACCTTCCAAACTTTACAGAAGCTCTCCTGCGAACCATGCAGAACTAGCACTCCTGAAAGAAAGGATATTGCGGAGACATGGCTTAGCCACAGCCTTGTGTATGTTTCCAGAATGAGATTTTCACTCTGCATCGGAGTGTGCGATGATATGAAACTTCCTGGCAGATTAAAACTGCGTTCCGGACCAAGACTCGAACTCGGGGCCTTTGCCTTTTGCGGGCAAGTGCTCTCATTCTGGAAACATCCCCAAGGCTGTGGCTAAGCCATGTCTCCGCAATATCCTTTCTTTCAGGAGTGCTAGTTCTGCATGGTTCGCAAGAGAGCTTCTGTAAAGTTTGGAAGGTAGGAGACGAGATACTGGCAGAAGTAAAGCTGTGAGGACGGGGCGTGACTCGTGCTTGGGTAGCTCTGTTGGCAGAGCACTTGCCCGCGAAAGGCAAAGGTCCCGAGTTCGAGTCTCGGTTCGGCACACAGTTTTAATCTGCCAGGAAGTTTCATAGTTAAGTCTAGTTTATCGGTAATTTCGCTTAAACATGCAAGACAGCGATATGATTGACTCAATCTTGCAACACTGTCGATCTTAAATAAGTTTTGAATCAACTTAATATAGAGAACTTCGTTCCTTGGAACAGGATGAACCGGGAATTGTAATAAGCAAACTAACAAAGTGCAGAAACTCTTGCTTTAGGCCCCTTGTCCATTCATATTTCTTTAAAAACTCTAAACTTTTTCGTGTGTTCTTTTTGTCTCTTCAAAACTTCCAAAAAAGCGTCTATATCGCTCATCAATCTCTCTCCATAAAAATCATTTCTGCAAAATTTTACAGTTTTATTGACGCTTGTAGGATGTCTGGGAGCAAATTTTTCCAACGATTTAAAAAATGTCGCGGGGTCATCTGCTCGATAACTTCAAAATATTAATTTCTGAAAAATTAATTGAGTCGTTTTGAATTTCACGCTTTCGTTATTATTACTTTGAACGAGGCGTTTTTCAGTTTTGTACCGGCGTTGGAGTTGAGGTTTGTCAAGAACAAGATTAGCGACAGCTTGAACGCTTTTACGCCAAATTACCTTTAACTTAAAGTCACTAGAAGCATGTAAAATTGCTTCTGTTTTCAATGCGGTTCGATGACATGTATATTAGACGTAATTCTGTCTTCAAGCTTTCTACTTGATGAAAAATCTCAGTAAGCATTGTTAAATTAAAATAGCATTCGAGCATTAGCTAACAATCAGAGAATCCTGATGCTTTGACCAATACCATACTATGAATTTCCGTTTAGCACCGATTTTATTCTGTCAGTGACGTCAAGCAAATCTCACAAAACACCGGTGGTTATTCTCGTATTTAAAAGAAGACTTCTTGCTCCCTAAGTGGAAGTCTAGACCAAAGAACTCAACTTTTATTTTTTTTTTTTCAGCCTCGGGTCATACAATTTGTTTCATTATTGTTTTCGGCTTCTTAACAAGTAATCTTCAAATAGTCGGTTTAAATGGTTCAAATGGCTCTGAGCACTATGGGACTTAACATCTGAGGTCATCAGTCCCCCAGAACTTAGAACTACTTAAACCTAATTAAACCAAGGACATCACACACATCCATGCCCGAGGCAGGACTCGAACCCGCGACCGCAGCGGTCGCGCGGTTCCAGACCGAAGCGCCTAGAACCGCTCTACCACACCGGCCGGCAGTCTGTTTAAAAATAAAGAATAAGGGATATAGTGAAACACTAGGAAGTTTAATACCAAAATTAAACTAATTTCTATAAACAGCCGCACGTGACTACATTACTTAATACTTAGTGCAACAAAAGAGGCGCACGGAATGTTAACGTAACTGCACTCTGAAGGCTATAGTTATCTGCTTAAAAATAGAGAGCTCGTAACGTAAGTCGTAAATATAAAAATATTCACCACATAAAATTTATTGTGAGATATACTGCTCTCAAAGAGAGAAATAGCAACAAATTACGTAAAAACTGGTGTGGTAAAGCTTGACGTACATTTGAAGCGGATTCAAACAAGGGTCACCAACTGATGTGAATTGAAGTGGCAAACGTGTTGCTAGCAGTCGCAAGTGCACACTAAACATTTAATATGTTGCAACGATTGAATCAGGCTGTTATTATGTAGTGAGAGTCGACAGAAACTGCGTGGCAAGATACGCTCTGCGTGTCTTACAAACACTAAAGTAATAAGAATACAGGAATACTAATCATTCAATGGCAGATATGCCATATATTCAAGCGTTATATCACATTCGTAAGAGACGAAAGATTACTGTGAAATTATTTGTGTGACGTTTAGAGCGTATATTGCTTTTCAGGTTTGTCTCAGAACAGGCTGACCTCGAAATGTCGGCGTACGTAATCAGTACTCTCTTACTTTCCTGGGTTGTACGTTATGTCGCAGCAGTTAAGGGAACACTTGGTGTCATGTTGCTGAATATTTCCGAAACTGCGACTTAATGTGATGACAATGTCGTCGAACCGAACTATTCTCTTGAACAGAAGAAGTAGATGGCCTTGCGCGGCCGACAGTATTTTCTCAGTAAAGTTTTTTGTACAGTGTTGCTTGAAGTGGACACTACCTTCCACAAATAAAGTCAAATCTGGTATAAGATGATACATGCAATGCGGCTACGCAAGCCTGCGGTATCAAAATGCACGCTATGCTGGTTGCCTACTCAGAGCAGCTTAAGGCGTCGCCTCGTCGCCCCGTCTCCTCAATATGTTGACAGCACAGTGAGGCAATGCTCCTTGTTACCGCTTCCCAAGTTTCAAAGTAGAAAAATTTCAGATGAGGCTCGACATTCAGATGTCGAAATCCTCTTGTAACCCCTCTTTGAAGCAGGCCATATCTACGAGGGGTAATCTTAAAAGTTATCACCTCGAAGAAATAAAGTTACGTAGCTATTTGTCTGATTGCAGATACATGTCTGCAGACCTGGTTCCCGTAGCCATTGCTAAAGTAGTAATAGTTTACTGAAGGTAGTGGCTGTAGTAATAACGCCTTTTACGACCATTACGGCAATAGTGTGATAGTAGTTGTTCCCGTCCTACTAGTATGGACAGTAGTATGTAAAAACATGCAACATAAAAACGGACAGAATATAAAGAAAATATATGACAATTTTTCTGTGAAAGGTAAATGTGAAGCGAGCGGGAACAGAAAAGGATGTCACAGAAAAATGTATAAATTAGGGTGCAAGCAGTGAGCAAAGTGTTAGAATGGTAGTTGTAGAAGTAAAGTTATACAAGACATTTAAAACTAAAAATATTGTAAATCCAGAATGAACACCAATGAACTGTGACTACAATATTTAAATGTAACATAATTTAAAACCTGAATTTTATAGATCCATTTTTGCTTCTGTCTAGCCGGGCTGTTTTGAGTGAACAAATGCTTAAAATGTTAGTGCCAGCCAACTGAACCACGTATACAAGTTACAAGTGTATCAAGAACTGCTTGGCTGGAGCTGGAAAATATTTACTTTAGAGAGAGTCAGGACGATAGGATGTTGGCGATGGACTATTAAGTAAATTGTAGGTTAAGTCACTTTGTCTGTACCTTGTTTCTGGTTAGTTGTATTTTGAAGTGATTTGGCGGGCTCAGGAAGTAGTTTTTGAAAGACTAATCGTCGATAGACCTATAGTTGACAAAATATTCCTGATTAGATTCCCGTTCGAACCTCCTGGACGTGGTCTAGCGGTTCTAGGCGCTCAGTCCGGAACCGCGGGACTGCTACGGTCGCAGGTTCGAATCCTGCCTCGGGCATGGATGTGTGTGATGTCCTTAGGTTAGTTAGGTTTAAGTAGTACTAAGTTCTAGGGGACTGATGACCACAGATGTTACGTCCCATAGTGCTCAGAGCCATTTGAACCATTTGAACCTCCTGGTCGGGACTGCCGAGTCGGAAGTGATACTGAGGAAAATACTCAATAACTGAGGAAATAGGAGGAGGAGCAGATTAAAGTTTATCGTCCCGTCGACGGCGAGGTCATTAGAGACGGAGCACAAGCTCGAATTAGGGAAGGATAGAGAAGGAACCGTCCCGGCATTTGCCTGAAGCGATTTAGGGAAATCACGGAGAACCTAAATCAGGATGGTCGGACGCGGGTTTGAACTGTCGTCCTTCCGGAATGCGAGACCAGTGTGCTAAACCAAGGAAAGAGTATCAGTCTACGAGTCGGAGCTTCAGAAATATGGATGGAGTAGGGAAGCTATTAAAGCTGGAAAGGAAAAAGCAGAAGCTCAGTCCAAATGTAACAACAGTGAAGTGAAGTGGAAGGTAGATAAAAGATTTCTAGACAGGTGAATATAGAGTAATACCAACAGTAGCAGTAAATGGTACAGTGGGAACATGATTCATTATGAACAGGATTGGGATACTGAAGTACCGTACAGAGAAATGATGATGGGCATTTGAAGTTCCTGAGGATGTAGATACCGCGGTGATGGATATCACAGCAGGCGGTTCAGGTGAACAACAATGAACTACCGTGAACACTTGAGTGATAGGATTAATATCATCAGAATCGAGAGCAAATCAACGCCAACAGCAATAGTTAAAGTGTACACGCCGACATCACAAACAGAAGACGAAGAGATAGGCAAAGTGTACGACAACATTGAATGGGAATCTTAATAAGCAAAAGAAGACGAAATCCTAAAAATTACGGGAGACTGAAACGCTGTAGGGGGCAGGAACAGAAGACAGATACGCGAGAATACGATCTCCGTATTGGGAATGATCGAGGAGAAAGACTCTTTGAATTCTGGAATCAGTTTCAAACAGTAAAGAGCAAAAAGGTATGCTTAATAAAGCCCGGAGATACGAGATGATTCCGGCCCAAATTACATCATCGTGAGACTGAGATTCAGAAATCAGATATTGGATCATAAAGCGTGAATAAGAGGAGATACAGAGTCACACCACAAATAAGTAATGATGAAGAGCAGACTTAAGTTTAAGAGAACCGTCTGGAAGAATCAGTGTGGAAAGAAATGGGATGCTCAAGTAATGAGGAATGGTGACTTACTCTCTCTGAGAGTACAGATACTGAGATAATGGATTCCACAGTAGGCAGTTTAGTTGAACAGGAACGAACAGTCTTAAAAAGAGCAACCACACAAGTTGGAGAGACCAATATAAGATGCAAGGAAGGTAGTTGCAGAGAAACCATGGGTAACAGAAGAAGTACTTCAATTAATCTACGAAAGACACAACTACAAAAGGTGAAGGACAGAGGAATACTGCAAACTACATCACTTAGGAATGAAATTATTATAAGCTGCATGGAAGCCGAAGCAAAATGGCTGCAGGGAAAATGTGAAAAAGTCATAAAGGAAATGGTTGCCATAACTGTTCAGCGTATAGAAAAGTCAAAATAACTTCCGGAGAAATTAAAATCGGAGCCGCCAAGAACAATATTTCAATGAAAAGTCTACTATTAAACGCTGAAGAGTGAGAGGATGGATGTTAAGAGTACAATGAAGGCCTCTACGAGAACGAGGAGGAGGAACTGTCGACGTATTAGAAGAAGAGTTGCAGTCGATATGGAAGACATAGGGAATCCAGTATCAGAGTTTACAGAGCTTTCGAAGGCTAGTGATCAATTAAAGCGGAAGCATCACAAAATTCCTTCGGATCTCCTAAAAGCATTGGGGGAAGTGGCAACCAATTGACTGAGGGAAAAATGTGGGAATCGAAGCATTTGTAATTTGGTTGTATAGAAGGAAGTTGAAAATTAGTTAGACTGATAAGATAAGAAACGAAGAGAATCGGTGAGTAGAAGAACATGGATAAAGCATTAATATGGACAGGGTGATAGGCATCAAGGGATCACTTCTATGCGAAGGCCAAAAACTGTAAGAGAACGCAGAGATTGGAATACATCCAGCAAATAATTCTGCACGTAGGTTGCAAGTGAAGCTTTGAGATGAAAAGATTGGCACATGAGAGGAAGTCGTGGCAGCCTACTGATGATTCACCATGACTTGCCCCTTCCACCCTCAAAAATGGTTCAAATGGCTCGGAGCACTATGGGACTCAACTGCTGTGGTCATTACTCCCCTAGAACTTAGAACTACTTAAACCTAACTAACCTAAGGACATCACACACATCCATGCCCGAGGCAGGATTCGAACCTGCGACCGCAGCAGTCGCACGATTCCGGACTGCGCGCCTAGAACCGCGAGACCACCGCGGCCGGCCCTTCCACCCTCGGGATAAAGTTAAGTTCCTTGCTTCAGGGAGAAGACGGCCTTGAAGTTAAGTGTATACGAAGTAAATGTGTTGTCAACTTTCAGAATCCCGGTTCAGAAGGAATGATACGACAGGCAGCAACTTGTACAGATAGGCCATTAGGCAGGTATGCTTCAAATATGGACTCGCATTCGGGAGGATGACGGTTCAATCCCGTCTCCGGCCATCCTGATTTAGGTTTTCCGTGATTTCCCTAAATCGCTTCAGGCAAATGCCGGGATGGTTCCTTTGAAAGGGCAGGGCCGATTTCCTTCCCCATCCTTCCCTCACCCGAGCTTGCGCTCCGTCTCTAATGACCTCGTTGTCGACGGGACGTTAAACACTAATCTCCTCCTGCTTCAAATAGTTTTGACATTCCATGACAAATGGCTCTAGGCAGACTTGCTTCTAGTCAACATGCACTGTAAGTTCTGGCTTTCTTCAAACTGATACTGGATATTAATATTTTTGTCTGTTTTGCAGGCAGGAAGCATCTTCAATTTGTGAACATTTTCTTCTATAGCGGTGGGGAGGGGCATGGAGGAGAGGAGGGGAAATAGGCAGCTGCCCTGCGTGCTCCATGCTGGATATACTCTTGCCATAAAGTAATGGAACACCCTGTATAATTAGTACTTTATTGTATGTTAGAAAATCTAGTTTACCAGGCACCCTATGATAAATAGTAATAGCCTCATGGTTTCCAGAAAGGTTGCCTTCAAAATTCAAAACACACAGCACTGGAACACATTACAGCAGCCATTTTGTGAGGTTAATTATTCGGCAAGTCCTGGGTAGGTTTACAGAGGTATGTGGCACTAGATGTCTACGCACAGGTCATGCAGTTCCCGCAAATTACGAACCCGTGGTTTGTGGAAAAGGAATTGGCACCTGATAGCGTCCCACGCGTGTTCAATTAGGACCAGATAAGGCGAATTTGGTGGCTGAGGCATCAACATGTGTTCACTATCATGCTCATGATTCTGATCTTGTGACTCAGAAATTTACCCTGCTGGAGGATACCGTCGCCATCGGGGGAGAAAAAGTTTAAAAACATGCGAGTGATCTGAAATAATGTTCACGTTCACAGCTGCCATGGTGCCTTGAAGTACTACCCCAGGTCCCATGGAAGACCAGGTGAAGGTTGCCCATAGCTTAATACTGCTCTCACTTGCCTGCGTCCTTGGAGTGGTGTGTGGTCCGAGTACCACTTTGCTAGTACGAAGGCGCACTGGACAGATCATCGACCTGGTGCAACAAGAAATGCGATTCATTCGAGAAATCACACGTTTATACTGACCCACGGCCCATTCTCGAAGATCCCGCGCCCTTTGCAGTCATAACTGGTGGTGTCGCTAGAACTCATGGGCTCGTGGTTGGAGAGCACCATGTTCAACAATGTGCCGTGACCGGTGAGTCTGCACCAGCACTGTGCTCTGTCGTCAGATCTGCCATGGATCGTCGCCTATCCTCCCTCCGACTTCCACGTTCTGTGATGAGAAGTGGACGAGCAACACATGGTGGCCCACTCGTTGTTTTACCGTCTTCCAACCATTTTCCTTCGATGCTCACGACAGTAGCACGCGAACAATAGACTCGTTTCACTGATTCCGAGATACTCGTTCCAAGGAGCCAGGCCATAATAATCTGCCTTTTGTCAAAGCCTTCATTTGACTCTGTTCCGCTTATATGATTTTCTTAACGCGTCACGTGCCCTCAGGGCCACCTCGTTTGCAGTTGTCGTAATGATTTGGCTCATGAGTATATATGAAAAGTAATATAAAAAAGGTATCATCTACATTAAGCATCAAAACTGAACGTAAACGATCTGAAGGTGTGCAGGAAAAACTCGAAGCTGATCATTGACGAAATAAATAAGGTTACTCCAACAAATGTAACTGGTTGCTGCCATTCTAATACAACCTGAACCAATAAAGTTTTTTCGCAAAAACAGGTCTCGTCTGACTTGTAGCTATGTTAAGGAGATGGAGCCAAAGATCAGACCGTAAAGGGAGAAATGAAGTGAAAAAGCAGATAAAAATTCGCTTGACACCTTTTTAAGAGGCAGTCTCCACTCCTTCCAATCTGACTAAGTAAGTGTAGACTAAATGTGACTTAAATTCAAAGAAATAGTATCGAGGCAATTGAGAGATATATACCAAATAAATTAATAACAGTTGGTATTGATCCCCCTTGATACACAAAACAGGGCAGAAAATTGTTGCAGAAGCAACGAAGAAAGCATGCTAAATTTAAAAGAACGTAAAGTCTCCAAGATTGGCCAAGTTTTACATGAGCTCGAAATTTAGCGCGAACTTCAATGCGAGATTCTGGTCGTATGTAAAGTACAACAGTGGTGAGACGCAATCAATACCTTCACTGCACGATAAAAATGGTGATGTTAATTATGACAGCGTCACTAAAGCACAGTTACTATCCACGGTTTTCCGAAATTCCTTCACAAAAGAAAACGAAGAAAATATTCCAGAATTCGAATCAAGAACAAATGGCAACACGAGTAACTCAAAAGCAGATATCCATAGTGTAGCGAAACAGCTTAAAAAACTTTCGGTCCAGATTGTATACCAGTAAGGTTCATTTCAAAGTATCTTGAAACAATAGATCCATACTTAGCAATCATATAGAACCACTCGCTCGTTGAAAGATCCATACCCAGAGACTGAAAAGCTGTACAAGTCACACAAATACCAAAGGAAGGAAATAAGAGTAATCCGCTGATTTATAGACCCATATCACTAACGTCGATTTGCAGTAGGATTTTGGAACATATACTGTGCACGAACGTTATGAATCACGTAGAAGAAAACGATTAGTTGACAAATACCCAACACGGGTTAAGAAAATATCGTTCTTGTGAAATGTAACTTACAAAGCAATCATTGCTATTAACAGTAGACGTCAAATTGATTTCATAGTTTTAGATTTCCAGAAGGCTTTTACACCGATCCTCGCAAGAGACTTCTAGTTAAATTGCCTGCCTATGGATTACCGTTTCAGTTATGTGCCTGGAGTCGTGATTTCCTGTTAGAAAGGTCAGAGTTCGTAATAAATGACGGAAAGTCATCGAGTAAAACAGAAGTAATATCTTGCGTTCCCCACGGAGGTGTTACAGGCCATCTGTTGTTCCTGATCTACATCAACGATTTAGGAGACACTCTGAGCAGTTCTGTGAGATTGTTTGTAGATAATTCTTTCACTCACCGTCATGTAATGCCATCAGAGGATCAAAACGAATTGCAAAACGGTTTAGATAAGATATTTGTATGATGAAAAAATTGGCAATTCGCTCTAAATCATGAAAAGTGTGAAGTGATCCACGTGACCAATAAAGAGAATCCTCTAAATTTCAGTTATACGATAAATCACACAAACCTAAAGTTTCTAAACTCATCTAAATACTTAGCGATTACAATTACGAATAACTTAAATTGGAACGATCACATAGATAACGTTATGCGGAAAGCAAACCAAAGACGAGCAGAACACTGAGAAAATGTAACAGGTTTTTCTGAAGAGACTGCTTACACTACGCTTGCCTGCCGTCTTCTGTAGTACTGCTGTGTAGTGTGGGGTTCACATCAGATAGGACTGACGGAGGACAACGAAAAAATTCAAAGGAGGTCAGCTGGTTTTATATTATCGCGAAATAGGGGAGGGAGTCTCATTGATATCATATACGAATCGAAGTGGTAGTCATTATAAGAAAGGCATTTTTCGTTGCTGCAGGATCTTCTCATAAAATTTAAATTGCCAACTTTCTCTTCAGAGTGTGAAAATATTTTCTTCGCGCCCACCTACATAGAGAGAAATGATCATCATAGTAAAACAAGAGAAATCAGATCTCGCACGGGAAGATTTAAGTGTTTGTTTTTTCCTCGCACTGTTCGTGAGTGGAACGGTAGATACGTAGCTGAAGGGTGGTTCAGTGAACCCTCTGCCAGGCACTTAATTATGAATTGCAGAGTAATCATGTAGCTGCAGATGTAGATATACAAATAAACACAAACTAGCAGATATATAGCATAGGTAGGGCAGTGTGTTTTACTATAATTTTTTTACTGTGAGACTGTTTTTAAAAAATACAGTGGAGTTAAATTAATCAATTCTTTTATAGATTATTCCTATTTTTGTGGGTAAAAACTCCAGTAAATATGGAAAGGAATCACAATTGTAGCTTTCCTGTAGAACCATAGAGAAAGACTCTCACATCTTTGGGCTATCCTACTGCCCCATTAACGTTTTTACTTGCACTGTTTTATTGTTCAAGATATAAATGTATAAATTAATAATTGTATCGCCCGAAATGCTTCAGGAACACATCAAAGAAAACGAAACAATAACTGATTACCTGTCAAGTGGTTCAAAAATGGTTCAAATGGCTCCGAGCACTATGGGACCCAACTGCTGTGGTCATAAGTCCCCTAGAACTTAGAACTACTTAAACCTAACTAACCTAAGGACAGCACACAACACCCAGCCATCACGAGGCAGAGAAAATCCCTGACCCCGCCGGGAATCGAACCCGGGAACCCGGGCGTGGGAAGCGAGAACGCTACCGCACGACCACGAGATGCGGGCACCTGTCAAGTGACCTCTTACTGTTTATGCAATATCGTCTAGATTCGACCACCAACAAAGGCACATGGATGATAACAGCTACAAGCGTTCAAAACGTTCATCCCTGCTGGTGTGAAAGAGTACTGCGTATGGTACGCTTGCATGCTTTGATTAGCATGCGCTGGCCGTCAATCTAACATTCTGGAACTTTCCCCACGCTACAGGCCCTTTTTCGGCGGCGAGAGCGTTGCCTTTGTTTCAGTACTTAACGAGTGAGAATGCGACTAGGTTCACGACAGGAGCTATAAGAGATGATCGGACCGTAAAAATCGGCGTCGGTTGCGGTAAAAATTAAAGCAGATGCCGAGAGGAAGATTTGTATTAAGAAGGAGTGAGTGTCAGCGTTTTTAGTGTGAGTAGAACTGAAGAGACTGATCAGAATTTACTTGATTTAACGACCTATGGGAGACTGTAGTGAAAGAAGAAACTAGTGTCGATGAAAGAATTAAGGTTAGTTAAATAGTAACTTTCCCTGAGTGACAATTTATCAGTGTGAATTTCAAAAGTGTGGGTGTGGAAGGCATGGTTAGGAAGTTTCATTGTTGGTAGCAGTGGAGTAAATTTATGCACATAGTGTGATCTTACATAGCAGATCTAGATCATGTGAGATGTCGATGGCCATTATTTACCTATACGTCACGAACAATTAAGCACACGGTTTACTTTCTGTGTTCGACGTGATCCGTTGTAAGTCGTCTCCCTTAAAAGTCCCATAGACAAGTAATAGGTACAAAGTAATATAACTCAGATTTCTAACGGGTAGCTGACAGTGGGTACCAATATGTAAATGCCTCTGAACGTAAATCTCGTGAAAACTTGAGGCCAAAAGTTAAGAGTAAATTCGTTCACTATTGCGTTTTTGGACATATCGTTTTAAAAAAGGTGTTTGCACTAAAAAAGAGGTTGAGAATTGCACTGGAACTAACCCACGAGGTTATGTCCTATCGATGCTGGGAGAAATGCTCCAGTGGCCACGAGCCCGTGTTTCGTGCTTTCAGCGGGATAAAGGGCAACTGGATTGGCTAATGGCGTTAGTGGCGCGGCGCTCTAACTCGAAAATCCGGATCAGCACTGGTCAGCGAGTTACGGGCAGGGAAGCGAACGAGGTAACAGCCGTACCCGCTGTCAGAAATTCTCTCGTCGCTATCATCAGCAGGAAACAATCGACGTCAGGGATCGTTACTGAAGGCTGTTGCAAGAGGTTAGTATTTACATAGTGGCATTAAAACGCTTTTAATATGTATATGCGAGGATGCCTCCTTCCCTGCAGCCTGACCATCCCTCATCAGGTTAAAAGAAAAATCTACTCCGTGACAAGAGGAAGCTGATTAACTAGGAGAACAAGGCAAGTGCCTTTTTCCCAGGAACTTCACTCAGTGGAAGAGGAGTCAAAATAAGCGAACAGGTGTCTCGGTTTATCTGTAGATACTTGACCGTTTCTGAAAAAAAAAACGAGGGTCAAAGATTTATACATATTTTCGAGGTACTTTATGTGCCTTTTACTGCGCGATGTTCTCGTACTAAGTGGTGGCTCAATGGTTAGCGTCGTGGCTTATTTATTTTGTCCTCAGCGTTCGAAGTCCAATTTTTTATTTATTTTATTTTTATTGTTTTCATTTATCTACCCATGTTCGCAGAAGGTTACTATATGAACGTTTCTTATCAAATTAGGGAATATTATAGTATAAAAGTAATAATCAGGTTTCGAACACGGGGTAAAACGCACATAAATTACCTGAAAACACCTCGAAGACTTTGACCGTTGTTTGTTCAGAAATGATCGAGTATCTACGGATAAGTTCAAACACGTGTTCGCTTGTTTTGACCCCTCTTCCATTGAGCGAAGCTTCTGGGAAATCGGGTAATGACGCTTACCGTATTCTCCTCGTCAGTATATTCAGGCACAGATATTTACTTCGTAACGTTCTAATACCGACGTTGAATTCAGTTTGCAACCTCAGATGATAGATGATACTACGACAGGCAATCTCACTGCCAACACTCTCGCTATCTACTTCACTCACTCATCTTGTCACAAATAATGAAGGCAAGACCGGTGCTCGAACACTGGTACGTGCAAAAGAAAATTATCCTTACTGCAACTGTAGTCAACAGTAAGGGAGGCAAATAGATTTATAGTTGGAACTCTGGAAACGTGCAGTTCATTTGTTAAGGAAACCACACACAACACTCAAGTGCGACATACTCCGCAGTACTGTTCCAGTATTTCGAATCCTTATTCAGTCTGCCTGACAAGTGACGTCGAAAGAAGTGCGTGACGCTCTGCTATGGTTCTAACTGGTCGGTATAAACCACAGAAAGCACAGCAGAGGCGCTCAGACGACTGAATTTAAATTTTGGGGAAGAAGGCGACGATCTCGTGAAACCTTGATGCATATAGAGGTCGACGTAGGTAACAAACAACTCTTCCAAAATACCCAGAGCAATTATCTACACAAAAGTACGGTTTTCGCTAAGTTTTAGCGGACAGTGTAGCCGCTTATATGACGTAATCAACTAATTTTTAATTTTTATAGCGTTCCAGCTATGGCAAAGATTTTTTTAAAGTATACGTACACTAAGTGGTCAAGAGTATCCGAACACCTGTTAGTGAGCATTACTATGGAGCGCGTCGACTCTTCGCATTTATGACGACTTTATTCTGCTGCGGACACTTTCAATGTGGTCTCTGTTGATATTTTGTGGATGTGGGACAGCGGCTGGTCAAATTTTTAACAAAGAAATTCGACAAACAGCCGTACAAATTGGGAAGTTTATTTTATTTTCGCTACCAGATTCGGCAATTCAACACGCCATCTTCAGGTCCGATATGCACCTCTCGAAAAATATCGATTTTGGCATACTGACCGCAGCTCTTGTGGAGCACTTGACAATTCACGACATCCAGAAACAGATGGCCTCAGTGTGCCAATATCGATGTTTTTTGAGAGGTGCATATGGGACCTGAATATGCCACACTGAATTGCCGAAACTGGTAGCGAAAATAAAATAAAATAACGTTTCGATTTGCACGGTCGTTTGGCGAGGCGAATTTCTTTATTAAGTAAATCTTTCAGTGTGATGTCTGTATGGCTATGGACGAATGGTAGTTCTTCCTCAGGAGCCGAAACAATAGAAGGTAGTAATATTGGACGCTTGTGTCTGGAGAGAAGCTGAAACGACCCCTTTGAAAATTAAAAATGACTGTGCTGGTCAACTTCTAAGTTATTTGATTTTCAAACAGCTGAGCAAAACTCAACGTACTCAAACTTTTCTCTTTACTTATTCTGATCATCACTAAACTGACACACAATATTTTTAGCGCAATGCAATCTGACTTGCAATAATCTCTACAAAAGAATGGCCCCGGCTAACAATAACCTATACCTCTCATGAATCACTTACCTCACAAATCTTCGTTACTCGCACAATACTGCACAATACTGCAATACAGCGAGCACCAATAGTGCCAGTTAAATAAAAGATTCTAGCTACTGAAGGCATAGTTAGCAAATGAAAGATTTTGATAGAGAACAAACAATGTATTTACCTTAATAGTGTTCAAAAGTCACCATATACAGGGTGTCCCAGCTATCTTGTCCACCCGAAATATCTCAGGAACAATAACAGCTATTGAAAAACGACTTTCACCGGTATCAATGTAGGGCTGGGGCCCATGAATGTACATATTTGGAAACATTCTAAAACGAAAGCATATGTGTTTTTTAACACAAACTTATGTTTTTTTTAAATGGACCTCCTATATTTTTTCTTCAGCAATCCATAGCATGACAAAGCACATACACAATGGCGTAGATTGCATCGCAATATTCCCATTACATCCCGAGATATTGAGACGCGAAGTTGACTCTTGAAGCACCCGACATGCGCTGCTAGCGCACGTCCTGAGGCTCAGGCGTGAACCCCATGCTGCCCGTAATCGCGATGTGATTGACATGTGTAATCACACCTCCATACTTATCAAGAGGTCCGAAACGAATAATACGGTCTGCTGCCATCAACTCTCATAAGCGCATAATGGTTTTCCTCTTGCACGTTTTACGTATCTACGTACACAATATGAACCAGTACCGATCGGTGTACACCCGTCAGGTTCTCTTATTTATCCTGCACACCCAAAATAAGGTTTATCTAATGCGTTATATGACCCATTGTGCCTGTCGCGCAGCGCCTGGCTCTACCTAGTCAAAGTGTCCAACGTAGTTCCCACTACTGCCACAGTTACCACTTCGCCTTGTTTATGATTTGCAACCCATGCAAACTCCTGTACTCCACCACCCTCCGAGCATCCCATTTGTTGTTGCTTTGGCGTGCAGTAAACCGCTTGCCAGTGTAGTCGTGCATCAGAGTAATCTAGTGACGGCACGGAGGTAGTACACATTGTGAATAAACGTTGTGTTGTGGAACTTATACTGTACAGTATAATGTACACACATGAAGATATGGTAGAAATGCTGCTGATCTATGGAGAATGTACGTTGACGGAAATACGTTATGAGATTGCTTGTTTGTTGATAGTACTGTTAGCGAACATTATGATTATTAAGTTAATATGTCTGTTTTCTACCCTACTCTATATACTTGTACTGTACCCTGTTGTAGGTGGACGAAATGCTGTTCAGGCAGAACGACTGTACAGAAGACGATTCCCTGACAAGCCATCGCCTTCGCGCCGGATGTTTGGTCGTCTCACATCTCGTCTACGTGAAACAGGAAGCTTAAATCCAAGACCTCGACATCGTCCTGGAATACGCACAGATGAACGTGCTGAAGTTGCTGTGCTCGCTACCATAGCTGTAAATCCTCAAATCAGCGCACGTCAAATTGAACGTGAAGTTGGTGTGTCGAAATCAAGTGCACAGCCTATTCTTAAACGTCATAAATTTCATCCTTACCATGTTCATTTACACCAGGATCTTCATGGAAATGACTTCCGCAATAGGGTAACATTTTGTTGGTGGGCTCAGCAAAAACTTCTGACTAATCCACATTTTTTTGCAGATGTTCTCTTTACCGACGAGGCATCATTCTCCAACAAAGGAATTGTCAATATGAGGAATATGCATTATTGGTCCGCAGACAATCCAAAATGGCTCCGTCAGGTAGAGCATCAACGTTCGTGGAAAGTTAATGTTTGGTGTGAGATTATTGGAGATACCATTATCGGACCTTTCTTTATAAAATGGCATCCAAAATGGCAGACAATACTCCAGATTTGTACGACACAATCTTCCTGTTCTCTTGGACACCGTACCTCTGAACCGGAGAATGGTCATGTGGTATCAGCATGACGGATGCCCTGCACATAACGCCTTACGAGCACGACGACTTCTGAGCCGTAAGTTCCCTGGTAGGTGGATTGGACGAGGTGGCCCACATAGGTGGCCTGCCCGATCTCCGGACCTTACACCGCTGGATTATTTTGTTTGGGGAGCAGTGAAGGATGCTGTTTACCAACATGAACCAACAACACCAGAGGACATGAAGCAACGCATTATTGATGCTTGTACAGCCATCAAAGAGGAAACAGTAGCACGAAGTAGGGCATCCTTCATCCGCAGAGTGACCCTATGTATGCAAGCCAATGGGCATCACTTTGAGCATGAGATGTGAACGCTATGTTTAGTATGTAGTGCTAGTATCACAGTGGAAGTTTCTACAAAGGGCCATTTTACCCAGTGATGTTAAGAAACATTTGTTTGCAACAATTTGTCATTTAACGCATTAGATAAACATAACATTGATAATTATGTGATAATAAAACTAATTGGTTAAACATGTTTACATTCATCTTCTATGTCCTACCTGAACTTCCCAAATCAAAACATTTTTACCTAAACAACGGTAAAGCTTTTAGTCCACTTGCTCGTTTCACTAAAACCATCAACATGAATTTTACTATTACGAGTGAATGATTAACTGTCACTTGCGCTAGACCTACAGTAAAGTAAAGTTTTAACGTTGAACGGCATTACCTTTTTAGTAACGGATTAACGATAAGCGAAGTTAACTTTGTGACTAACGTTGCGGTACACAGATATGTTACAGAACCGCATCACCCCTAGCCTATGGGATAAATACCTGCTGGAATGTACGACGTTAATGCAGGATGGCAGCAGACCGTATTATTCGTTTCGGACCTCTTGATAAGTATGGAAGTGTGATTACGCATATCAACCACATCGCGATTTCGGGCAGCATGGGGTTCACGCCTGAGCCTCAGGGCGTGCGCATGTCGGGTGTTTCAAGCGTCAACTTCGCGTCTTAATATCTCGGGATGTAATGGGAATATTGCGATGCAATCTACGCCATTGTGTATGTGCCTTGTCATGCTATGGATTGCTGAAGAAAAAATATAGGAGGTCCATTTAAAAAACATAAGTTTGTGTTAAAAAACACATATGCTTTCGTTTTAGAATGTTTCCAAATATGTACATTCATGGGCCCCAGCCCTACATAGACACCGGTGGAAGTCGTTTTCCAATAGCTATTATTGTTCCAGAGATATTTTGGGTGGACAAGATAGCTGGGACGCCCTATGACTTCCATCTTAACAAATTTTCTTTTTCCTGGCGGACACACGTCCAGATCGTTCGCTTATACACTCCTGGAAATGGAAAAAAGAACACATTGACACTACGCGCTGTTCATATGCAACTGCCCAACACTACACAAGCGAATATTCCAACAATGAGTCCAACCAGCTACAGAACGCGCACATCGCAGTCAGCGATTTTCATACACAGCACTGCATGGCGTTACCAACATAAAAACCTAAACAGCCTACTTACAAAGCCTCCACTGCCATGCTGATACAGACAATCATGGCTTTCCAACTGTTCCTCTAGTGTTCGCAGCGCACAGTGCGGTAAAACGTGTTCACATCCTTCCGCATCTAGCGTTTTCTTTGGGTTAGCTGTGGTTGTTCCTTCGCTTTTCCACATCACAATCATGTCATAAAATAGTCGTCTTGGGTAGCTTTAGAAGAAATGAAATGTCCCTGGTGGATTTGTTAGTTAGGTCACGTCCAGTGACTAATCCACGTTCGAAATCACTGAATTCTCCTGACTGACCCATTCTGCTGTCACTGCTTCTCAATTGAAATGCAATACTCCCTCCTTCATTTATACTGGCGAGCCGCCTCACGTGGCATCTAGTGGTCAATTCCACATTCCATGAGGTGTCTACTTTTGAAGAGGACTTCGACGTTATATGCGAGGTACTTTATCAAATAGCGCTGCAAATCAATCTCCCCTTTTCGGTAGACAGGGCCACAGAAACAACTGGCCTAATGTACCAAAGCCCAACACTTTAAGCTCTGCTTGTGCAGCAATCAGACAAATTACTTCTGGAGCTATCCAGATATTCACAACGTATACGACAGTCGAAAAAGAAACTATATGATTTCGTTTATCGTGCATATCACCAAGCTGTGAGAGCAGTGGCGCGCTTGTATGCTAAAGCTATCCTCAGTGTGTCATGCTACCACGATATGTCTGTGCAAATGTTATTAAAGTATTTCAAGAATAGCAACACCGAGCGAGGTGGCGCAGTGTATAGCACACTGGTCTCGCATTTGGGAGGACGACGGTTCAAATCCATTGTCCGGCCATCCTGATTTAGTTTTTCCATGATTTCCCTAAATCGCTTCAGGCAAATACCGGGATGGTTCCTTTGGCAGGGCACGGCCGACTTCCTTCCCCATCCTTCCTTAATCCGATGGGATTTTAATGGCCAGTAGTGTATTTACAGTCTCTACAAGATATGCTGCCCCAGTTATTGGAAGACATCCTATTCCGCACACAATTACAGATCTTCTTAATAGAATCTCTGAAGATCGGTGGATCGATTGTTAGGAAGGCACAAAATAACCTGCACGCACGCCAGAGACTTCTGGCCATTTTCCTGTAGGGAAAATTAAAGCAATATGTCTATAAAAAAAGCACCAGTGACTGATGAAGACATGAAACGCCTCGCTACGATAAATCAAGGTGAAATTCAACGCGCAGCACTGTCTGTCCGGAAACACTTTATAGCATTTATTTAAAGTGCTTAACATTTTGAACACATAATTTGACAGTCGTAATAATAAACACCAGAACTGTACCTGAGTTACTGGTTTGTTTGCATTTGGTACAGCAGGGTAGAAGTTTGCGTTACCCCTTCTCCTGGTCTATCATAGTTCCCTCAGCTTGTATTTATAGAGAATTTGTAGTAGAGTATGCAACCTTTCTGCTACTTACATCGTATATCTCGCATAGAGGTCATGGAAATAAAAGAGATTAGAGTGGGTAACGAAACAGACAAAAAGCCGTCTTTCCGTCACTCAATCTCTAGTACTGGAAGTGTCTAGTACAGCCATGAAGTAACTTCTAACATGCATCGCACAGTGAATTGAGTGGTACAACGTAGTCCCTTATCCACAATAAGAGTACAGAACACTTTTTCGATGGTAACCAATTACTCCGCCATAGAAATATCTAGATCGTTTTCGGACACCGCATTTGACTCTCTCCATTTCCTTCATCCCAGTCTCACCCATATTATTGCACAGAAATCGCAGTAGAGTCACCCTCAAGCTTTCGCTAAGGCTTTAGCAATGTTCTGTTGCTGCACTGCTTGGCGCCTCACTGCAGACTTTACAAAGGTGAAATAAATTTAAAAGAAATTTTAATTTCGAACACCGTCACGTCATGTAAGTTACTCATGAGAGAGAGAGAGAGAGAGAGAGAGAGAGAGTAAAGGATGAGCACAAACTCGGAGTGGTGAAGAATGACGAAGGAAATCGATCACGCCCTTGGAATGGAACCAACCCGGCATTCGCCTTCAGAAAAGCTAAATCTGAGTGGCCGGACGTGGCTTTGAACCTTCGTTCTCCCAATGCGAACCATTTCGTCACTTCGCTCAGTTGGCGCGAGGCAGTCAGACAGTTTTAGAGTCTAGACTAATACTAATTACCTGAAACGTGCAGACACATGCGTCATAAATTCACTGCTTCCAAGAACTTACAGGACGTAGCAAACTATGTAGAGCTGTCACTAATGAGCATAATTAATGGCGAACGCGAGTTGTCAATTTATGACTCTTGTAGTACGCAAGAGAAAGACGTGCTTTTTTGGAACGGTCGCTCTGTGTTGCGCTGCGCTACATGTTTATTTTATTCGTCTCGTCAATAACTGTACGGTACTTTCCTTAAACGAATCTTGATTCAGACATTTTGCACAACAACAGGGCGTTATCTGTTAATAAGCAAGGAATATTAACTTTGAAACTTCCTGAGAGATTAAACTGTGTGTCGACCGGGGTCAAACCTAGAACCTCGCCTCTCGCGGGGAAAGCGCTTACAAACTCTCCGGTACACGTTTCTGACCTGCCAGGGCGTTTCAAACAGCTGTAGAGTGAAGGATTCGTTCTAGAATATCAGGATTGTTTATTTGGCCATATTCCGCAACTGCTGTTATATAACAATTGTTGTTTGTCTTTTTCCGTATTCTAATCGTACAGCAATTCAAGAACGTGCTCCACAAGACACGTTTCGCTTTTAGGACAAAGCTTTAACAGTGGTGGATCTATAAATATTACACGCATAATACGCTTCTGTTTTTTTATTCTTAAAGGGTAAAAGTTTTTGCTTATATGCAGGGCGCTAAAAAAAGTATTCCATATTCTAAGAGGTGATAGCATGCACCAAAACAAGAAATAAATCTCCAGTAAATATGGGCTCTAGAATGCATATTCAAGCAAATGCCGTGATGTTTCCTCTGAAAGGGCACGGCCAACTTCCTTCCCTAATCCGATGGAACCAATGACCTCGCTGTTTGGTCTCCTCCCAAAATCAACCAACCAAATCAATCTAAAATGCATATTTTAAGAACTATGAGCACTTGTTCGTCTTTGGTACCATGAAACACGTCTCTTCTATTGCAATGTCTTTGTTCTTACGAACGAACTACAGAATTCAGTACACAAATGAGGACACATTGCTCTGTTATTGTCCACAGGTACAGAATGCAGTAAACAACTGTTAGTGTTGTCACTGCGAACTGTATTCACATTTCTTGGTAAATGCAGCGCACACATTACTTTTAATGGGATCATTTTGTATTCTGATAAGCTTGTGAACTACTTCTATACCGTTGTTTTAGCTTTGCACTTATCAGCGTACAGGACACAGCTTCGACGGTGGCTCCCATTTGACAGACATAGCGGAAAGTCATGTCCTTTATTTCTCGTTTGTAATAATAGGCTTCCATTATGCTCGTAAGGACAACGATAAAAACTACAGTGTAGAAGCATTTCACAAACTTATCAAAACACGAACTTGTTCCATTAGAACTAATACAACGAAACGCCAAAGAAATTGCTACAGGCATGCATATTCAGACACAGACATATGTAAACAGGCAGAATACGACACTGCGGTCAGCAACGCCTGGTGCAGATGTTAGATTGGTTACTACTACTACAATGGCAGGTTATCAAGATTTAACTGAGCCTGAACTTGTTGTTATAGTAGGTGCACGAGCGATGGGACACAGCATCTCCGATGTAGCAGTGCAGTGGAGATTTTCCCGTGCGGCCATTTAACAAGTGTTCCATGAATGTCAGAAATCCGATGAAACATCAAGTCTCCGATATCGCTGCGGCCGGATAAAAATCCTGCAAGAACGGGACCAACGACGACTGAAGAGAATCGTTCAACGTGACATAAGTGCACCCCTTCCGCAAATTGCTGCAGATTTCAATGCTGGGCCATAAACGAGTGTCAGCATGCGAACCATTCAACAAAACATCATCGATATGGGCTTTCGGAGTCGAAGGCTCACTCGTGTACTCTTGATGACTGCACGACACAAAGCTTTATCGCCTGGGCCTGTCAACGCCGACATTGGACTGTTGATGACTGGTCGGACGAGTCTCGTTTCAAATTGTATCGAGCATATGGACGTGTAAGGGTATGGAGACAACCTCATGATTCCATGGACCCTACATGTTCAAGCTAGTGGAGAATCTGTAATGGTGTGGGGCGTGTGCAGTTGGAGTCATATGGGACCCCTGATATGCCTAGATACGACTGTGACAGAGAACACGTACGTAAGCATCCTGTCTGATCACCTGCATCCATTCATGTTCATTGTGCATTCCGACGCAGTTGGTCAATTCCAACAGGACAATGCGACACCGCAGAATTTTTAGAGAGTGGCTCCAGGAACACTCTTCTGAGTTTAAACACCTCCGCTGGTCACCAAACTCCCCAGACATGAACATTATTGAGCAAATCTGGTATGCCTTGCAACGTGCTGTTCAGAAGAGATTTCCACCCCCTCGTACCCTTATGGTTTTATGGACAGAGCTGCAGGATCATGGTATCAATTCCCTCCAGCACTACTTTAGACATTAGTCGAGTCCATGCCACGTCATGTTGCAGCACTTATGCGTCCTCTCGGGGGCCCTACACTATATTAGGCAGATATACCAGTTTCTTTGGATTTTTAGTGTATATGCACTGCGCTTACCGGAACGGTGAATACGACTTACGGTAACAACACTAACAAATGCTTGGTGTATGCTGTATTCATGGACAATAACAGAAGAACGTGTCGTCATTTGTGTACTGCATTCTGTAGGAGTAACTGTCGTTTCACGCTTCCCGCAAACTTGACGTCATTTTGACGACACACGTAATATCGACGAGCACATGAACGACAATCGACTTTGTGACAAGGAAGGATATCAATATTGTTACTCCTCGATTCATTCGCAGCAAAGTAAGCTGTCCTTTGAGGTTCCTACCTAACCACACACTCCGAAATCGCTAAGTATTTATTCCATCCTTCGTTCTCAGATTAGACTGAATGTAAACAACATCGTTTATTGCAGAACATACTTGTATTACATTCATGAAAAAGTCTCAGAACCTGTTAACAAAGGTAACACACACACACACACACACACACACACACACACACACACACAGACACACACACACACACACACACACACACACACACACACACACACACACACACACACACAAACTGGGTGAACCAGGATGCGAACGCACAACTTTTAACTTCAGAAACCACAACGATATCCATTAAGCTAGCACTTACATATATGTGATATTTCTCTGCTGCCTCAGTTATCATACTCGCTCTTGAAGGTTTATATCGTTGGTAGATTATTATGTGACATTTAATGTAATGGTGACGTGATTGTGATAAATTTTCAGTTCTCCTGAGAGAGCACTCTTATATGCAGGCATTAACCATGGATAAATCATTATGTGATTTTTTATTATAGCAATAATTATAATAAATCATTCCAAGAATAACATTGAAAGGTCTCTGTTGGATTCCTTTCATGTTAATTTCTTAAATCTGTTGTCATTTACGGCATAAATTCCTCTTCTAAATTTACTGTGGTATTTCTGACTATCTGGGAGGAGACTGAGCAGTGAAACGTGTTACTTTTACACATAAACAAGAACGATCTATCACACTACTACACTTTAAAACACAGTTTATATGTAATTCATGTCACACAGTCTCATACGGAACCTACATCCGCTTTCTTTTATATACTGTATATGATAAGATACTGTCATCCCCCTTCCTTTCTGTGTGAGAGGATGAATGAGCAAATGTGTTTCTAGTTGCATGCTTGAGGGTAGCAGACAAGCCTGTCTGCTAGAGAACAGTAGGACCAACGTCGGAACAGGTAGCTACGCTTTCTAAAAGCAGAGAGGTTTCCATTCTTAGCATGTTTCTATCCGTCCCTTGTCATGTTGGCATAGGAAGCTGTCTCTCTGGTCATTCCGTTTGTATCTGGGAAGCACGCTCGGTAGGAGCGCAGGTCAGTCGGCCCGCGGCGAGCGTCTGAAGTGTTAAGATCTCCGGCTAAGCGCGTGTCTGCTAAGTCCGCAGGACAATGGATTTCTTAAGTTCAGCCTAACTGAAAATTTAATCACCTTTATTTCAGGTTTATCACTGAAATATCTAATGTTATCTTAAATTGCAACGCAGTGTAATTCGCGTGTGAAGTTCAGAATATCTTCCGGTAGTTGCTTTGTCACTACTTTGTGAGTAAAGTGGAACCACGTGTTGATCAGTAACTCTAACTAAGATCATCAATCTTAAATGCGAATGCTTGTGTGATTATAACGTCTCGTCTTGACAATATTTTTCAATATAGCAACTTTTCTTTATGTTCAACCCACGTGGGGTGTACTTTGCGAGACCAGTACCACGTGCTTATATAACTGTTTGACCCATCAGGTTAACAGTAAGACGATAGTAACCAGTTCAAGGTTTTTCTTTAGTAAATTGCGTTTCGATGTAATTTATTTTAATTATCAAAATTATTGTGGAGTTACACTTTGTGTAAACCAAGTTGACCACGTGAAGCATGTGATGAAAGCGTCAACGTAGCCCTCAGCTATTCTTTTCGGGAAGATTTCACGGAGAGTTAGTATGAATTTAGTATACCAGTGTGTGGTAATTACATGACGGACAGGATTGTGCTACGAACGTAACTTCTTTGGGTGAAAATTGAATCGGTTGGTTGTGGTTAATTTCCTCTTGCATATGTTTCAACGTTCTTTGTGTGTTATTTTATGAATGCAGTGTTGTATGCAGTCTCCTAATCTTGGCTCCATATTTGATGTGTTCTGTAAGATCACAAACTCACATTTTCACAATCCTAAATAAGGCACCACTTTAGTATTGAATCAAGTTTAATATGCTGAAATTTCAGTGATCAATGTTAAAATAAATTTCCAAGTATAAACTGATTTATTTGTTTTTATTTAAATTCTTTTATATATATATATATATATATATATATATATATATTACCGGTTGTTGTATGACTATTAAAAGATTATAATTAATGTTAGTCTGGTTGGGAATTTGGTAAACCTAGACTAGATCCTAGACTAGATACCTGGTGAAACAGTTGCGCAGTAATGCACGGTTAAATTCCCCAGAAAGCTCACAGCTTTTAACCCGCTTTTATTGTCTATCAGTACCGCTTTCATACCAAATTAAACAACGTTACAACATGATTTTATAAATCTCCGGTACGCGCACGTGAAGTCTTATGAGAGACCCGTATTGAAAACAAATGAACTCGATAACCGATCATGCGATCGTCATTGCGCATGACATCAAAATGATGTCAAGTTTGTGGGAAGTGTTGTGAATGACTGTTATCCATTCTTCTGTAGGTCGTTAGTAACAGCAAAGAGCTTATAGCAGAAGAGACGTGCTTCAAATTAGCGAAGATAAATAAGTGCTCGTAACTTTTAAGGTATCCTTTTTAGAGCTCGTATTTAATGAACATAATTTTTGTGTTGGTCCATACTAACACCCCTCAAAATACAGAATGCTTTTTGAACACCCTGTATGTGATGTAAAATTTGCTTACAACGTTTATTGCTCTTTTAACATTTTGAAGCCGGCCACGGTGGCCGAGCGGTACTAGGCGCTTCAGTCCGGAACCGCGCGACTGCTGCGGTCGCAGGTTCGAATCCTGCCTCGGGCATGGATGTGTGTGATGTCCTTAATTTAGTTAGGTTTAAGTAGTTCTAAGTTCTAGGGGCCTGATGGCCTCAGATGTTAAGTCCCGCAGTGCTCAGAGACATTTTGATGTTAAGAGGTTTTTCCATTACTGACAGCAGATGCTTTGACCAATAAAGCTTACTTTCACACTCACACTCGCATGTTTTTAGCTTTTAGGAACCCTTTTTCCCTATCGCCACAGTTGCGTTTCTTGCACTTTCTTCACTTTTGTAAAACTTCGCGCAAGTTATCTTCATAGAAATTTCGTTGTGGCGTCACTTGTTCAGAAAAATTAATGTTTATCTCTTCTTTTGTGCACTACTGTAAAGCGAAAATGCGGCCAATTTTCTGTAGGCAATAGAGCAGAAGTTACGTGAATCTGAGTCTTTAAATCAAAAGAGAGAAGACACGATGAATTTACCAAAAATGTGATGCTGAAATCAAATCTACTGAATGACCCTTTTCATTGTCCACATCATGCTGTGACCAAACAAAAGAAGACATATGGTTTTGCATGTGACCGCGGGTACTAGGGGATCCATTAAGATTTTCCCATTTCCTGTTCCACTCGCTAATGCTATACGCAAAGCCGGTAAAACTCCAGATTAGCAAGAATTTATCCATTTTCACTGGCCTGGCCATTTCGCAAGATGAATGTGGTTAGAAGTGAAACGTTGTTTGGCTTTTCTGGAACGACTGTTTTCAAAATCATGACAGTTAAATCTCCCAATGACGTGCGACGCCTCTTTTGTGAAGTCTACCACAGGCGGAGGATGAGTAGTCCCGTAATGCTGTTGCGCCTACTAAAGAAATCCGCGGTGAGACGTGCTTATCTTCTTTACAGTTTCTCAATCTCCTCATTCATTCTAGGTGTTAAAAGAGCATGCTGACGAGCAACATTCAGTCGGTTAGACGAGTATTTTTTAAATTGCCTCATTCGCGGTTGAATTTTTCTGACTATCTCAGCATGACATCTGCCTTACTTATGAATAATTTTATCTGGTTTACCTAGGATGAATTCTCGTAGATATTTTAGACGTGTGACTGTCTCCAGCCATTATTCGCCAGTAGCGTAATAATTCAGTAACGGGTCTTCCCGTCTATTTATGCCCAACACGTTTCAGTTGTTCGTGTTAACGGCCGACTGCCAGCCCCTTCATAGTTTAAATTCTCTGTCACAAGTGTCTAGTATGTAAGAGTAGTCGTGTTTGGTGATTTTGATGTTGGAACGACCTCAAAAATCTAGTTAATAGGAAGACAGATGACAGATTCCAATCTGAATTTCATTGCAAGAATCCTAAGAATATTTAACATATGCATGAAAGAAACAGATAACTAAAATTTGGACTGACAGATTATTCCGTCTCCTTCAGGGCCTCTTATCAAATTCGACTAACGTTAGAGTAACAGAAGACTCAAGTAGTAACGGTTCTGTGTACAGGGCTCATGAGTGTGGCAGGAATGCAAGCCTAACGCCAGTCGCGTTGTTCAACACGTAAAGGAGTTCGAAGCAGACTTAGAAAACTCGTTATATCCTCCCACATACTCTTCGAGTACGTCCATTTTGTTAGATTCATTCTATACCGAGCCCTACTAACAGTCATCCTTCCCAGAGCCATCCACGAATGGAGTAGGAAGAAGTGAAAAAGATACCGATTTGTTATACAATCTCCCTTCCCCCTGCTCCTTCCCCGGCCAGCCTCACTAGCACAACGTACACTACCTCCAGGCTGACTGTATGTAGCCGGCCGAGGTGGCCGAGCGGTTCTAGGCGCTACAGTCTGGAACCGCGCGACCGCTACGGCCGCAGGTTCGAATCCTGCCTCGGGCATGGGTGTGTGTGATGTCCTTAGGCTAGTTAGGTTTAAGTAGTTCTAAGTTCTAGGGGACTGATGACCTCAGAAGTTAAGTCCCATAGTGCTCAGAGCCATTTGAACCATTTATTTGACTGTATGTAGAATAGAACATTTACGTCTATTTAGAAGTATTAACTGAGCGACTTAAACACAAGGAAGTGAACGCTAGAATTTGTAACCGTACAGCATAAATTACGTAAAAGATAAAGCTTGTGGACTGTTTTATTTTCAGATACGCTTTGGTGATTATTATACTTTAATATGAACGCCATCTATGATTTAATTATTTTTTAATGTTTATAACGAAAATGCCAGAGATAATAGTAATTAAAAGCACAGTAAAATGGGTCTGGAACGTGAGCTCCTATACAGACCCTGTGGAGGCAAATAGAGAACTTGAAGTGCCGCTGGTGCTGAACGATTAACGTTGTTGCGCTTATGAAAAAACTTTAATACCGCATCTGAAAGTAAGTGGACGCACCTATGAGACTAAATTGCAGTGCAAAGAGATCAGTAAACATAATGTATTGTGTATGTAGGTAAATACGGAGGCAAAGTGACTACGAAATTGATACAGCGCGGAAATTATATGACGCTTCGTAGGAAAATCCTTAATTATAAATGAAAAAAAAACACAATATTGTGGATGTTCTGCAGAATTCTGTAGAACATACACAATACTGTGTTTTTCATTTGAAATTATGTTTTTCTACCAAGAGGCTATGGAAGAATCATTGACATGAAAATCTTAAATGGTCAAGTCTCCAACGAACTTAAGACATATGCAAAATATATGAATATAATAATACAAATATTAAATACAGCGTCAACACGGAGTACTAACAAACACTGATTTAACAATTTTTTGTATTCACACGTCGAGGTATGGAGTATAATGTGTAACGGAAGAAAAGCATGTAGTGTTCAGTATTTGTTTTAGTAGTATGAAAAGTAGTTCAAATGGCTCTGAGCACTATGGGACTCAACTGCTGTGGTCATAAGTCCCCTAGAACTACTTAAACCTAACTAACCTAAGGACAGCACACAACACCCAGCCTTCACGAGGCAGAGAAAATCCCTGACCTCGCCGGGAATCGAACCCGGGAACCCGGGCGTGGGAAGCGAGAACGCTACCGCACGACCACGAGATGCGGGCTGAAAAGTAGTCAGCTATTTCATTACCTCTAAGGTGGTTCTTGAATATATTAGTGCGCCTATGTGTAATTGTTAAGCTATGTGGCAGTAAACCAGTAATACAAAATTTATAAATCTTGAGTCAGAACTATTTTGGGAGATGCCAGAATCTTCAGTTGTACAGTACACGCTCACGTAAAGGGGCGAAACCTGACAACAGATCCAGAAATGAAATCTCACTAAGTGAGACGCTCACTTGGTGGAATCAGTAGTGGAAAGAAGAGTAATTCTTGAGTTACTCTCGGCGTATTTGATAATCAAAATATCCACGGGTGTACTGCCGGTCTACAGTGTCCAACGTGCACAATATTTCGGCGATCAAACATGAAGAGGATTCTGGTACAGACGTCGAGATACTGGAACAGCGTTGTTAGAGAGGCCATCGAAAAAACCGTGACTGTGGCTATAATCTTAGCAAGGCTTGGGAACCAGCGATTGGGTTAATCAAGAGTAAATCGAGCAAACGTATAGTTGTGACGACCACGGCGGACAGAGCCATCACACCGACGTCATCTCAGGCGCCGTCGCAATCTGTTCCACCGCACGACCGTGGCGCGGGGCGCGGACGGCGGGGGGAGCGCGCCGCGGGCGGAGGGTATTTAAATCGGCCGCCGCCGCGACCGAACCCAGTTCCCCCTGGGCAGCCATAGCGTACGGATCTCCGTGCCAGCACGTTCACAGGAGGTCAGTCCGTCAGTTCACCTGATGATGGCGACATGTTTGGTCGCCGAAATATTGTGCCCGTTGGACACTGTAGACCGGCAGTACATCCGTGGATATTTTGATGAAAGAAGAGTAATCTACATAGACATTTAATATCACTTTCTTTGGTACAGAAAAGTGTCCATTATTCACGAACACGTATTTTCAACAACTTTCCAACACCAATCAACTTTAGCTAGTAATGAAATACAATTAAGAAGACGATAACCGATTTATTGGTGGGTAACACTTCTCCTTCAATGACAAATTTATTAGTATTAGTAGTATATACATCAGTTGATTCTACTATCAAATAACGAGAATGTTACTTAAAATCTAACTTCAGCAAATCTCCAGGAAAGTAATGCTGTCTGTGTGAAAAATGAAAAAGTAGTAGCGCAGTCCTTTGGTTAGCAGATCCAGAGAGGTGTTCACCGTCTTATTTATGTGTGTCCTCATCGTTCCCGCGTGGTGGATGTGAGTTGTGTCGTAATTGTATCTATTATATGAATGTGTGGTGTTTATTCTTTCGGACTTCCGTTCTTCCACAGCAAATAATCAGGCTACTGATACGGGCATGATCTCTGTAAGGGAAGCTGTAAACTTCTTTCTGCAATAACCTGAGATTTATACCGAACGAGGTGGCGCAGCGGTTAGCACACTAGACTTGCATTCGTGAGGACGGCGGTACAAAAGCGCGTCCACCCAGCCAGATTTAGGTTCCCCGTGATTACCCTAAATCGCCCCAGATAAATGCCGAGATGGTTCCTTTGAAAGGTCATGGCTGATTTCCTTCCCCGTCCTTGACACAATCCAACCTTGTGCTCCGTCTCTAATGACCACGATGTCAACGAGACGTTAAACCCAATCTGCCTTCCTTACTTATGTGCATTTACATATATAAACAAGTATAGCTCTAATTGAATGTACGTTGGCATGCAAAAATTACTGACGAAATTAACTATCGCATGATTTGTCACTGCCAAGTAACGTAGCTCGAAGAAACATGGGCCATACATATAAAGAACTATATATACATTATAAGAGTATCGTAGTACACAAGATGACTGAAAGAAATACGCAATGAGACAAACAAAACTGCCACTTTTATTCAAATATAGTAATTACACTGAGGACACGGCGATTTACGATAGTCCCAAGGACTTTACATAAGGCGGGACATGGTTCTTAATAGTGTGTGTGATCGCCACGGACGATAATGCATGCTTAACAACGAGCTCCCATACTGTCTAAGAGGTTGGTAAGGATTTCTTGTGGCAAAGCGTTCCATTCCTCCCAGATCGAGGTTGACAACTAATGGATGATCGCTGTTGCATGTGGACTTGGTGCAATGCATCCCCCCAAGGCATCCCGCAAGTTCTCGATCGGAATTAAGTCGGGGGAACAGGCAAACGAGTCCATTCGCCATGTATGCTCTTGTTCCAAGGGCTCCACCACGTACGGCCAGGCATTATCATTGATAAAAATAAAATCAGGACCAAGTGTACCCCTCAAAAGACTCACATACAGGAGTACGGAGTCACAATAACGTTGATCAGTAAGTGGACAGTGTCCAAACATTTAGAGGTCAATGCGCGCTTGCAACATTTAGCCTCCCCACATCACAACACATGCACCACCAAAACGATAGTGTTAGACAATGTTTCTTCGGTGAATTACGTGTTCCTGTTTGTCACCTTACGAGGGTACGTCCAGGATCACTAGTCACACAAAATTTGCTCTCATCCGAGAAGAACACGCGATACCACTCTTCGTTAGTCCAATCTTTATGTACGTGGACCATCGTAAACGGTGCCTACGATGTGCGGGTGTCAACGGAGCACAACACATTGGTCATAGGGCAAAGAGACCACCTCCACGCCGCGCAGGATTGGCTGAGCGGTCTGAGGCGCTGCAGTCATGGACTGTGCGACTGGTCCCGGCGGAGGTTCGAGTCCTCTCTCGGGCATGGGTGTGTGTGTTTGTCCTTAGGATAACTTAGGTTAAGTAATGTGTAAGCTTAGGGACTGATGACCTTAGCAGTTAAGTCCCATACGATTTCACACACATTTTTGAACCACCTCCATGCTGTCGCCGTGTCATTGTGGAGCGTGAGATTGTGTGCGTTGCGATCCTCTTAAATGTTGTTGCGAATGCATCCTCCGTATGACGTGGTCATTCCTTGCCTGTTGCACAGCGATTCGGTCATTTTATGCTGTAGTTGACCGCGGTCAACCATTTCAACTCCTTCGGGCAGTAGTGCACTTGAAACAATGCTGAGCAGTACCAAATTCCCGGGTAAATCTAGAATATTGCGTCCTTTTTGCAGTTTCCCGATGATTGTTCCCTGTGTGAAGTCATACAAATGCCTCCCGTCCATGTAACGAAGAACATCACCACCACAGTGCACCGTAACGCCTGCCATGTTGACACCCACTGTCTTTCTCCTCTGAGCAAAATCATCCTGTGGATGTACAGTAAAAGTACTGAAAAAAATAATACACAGCGCGTGACTACGAAAATTAAGTTATGGATTACGTTCACAAGATAACTGCAGTATTTAGAGTAGTGTCTCCCTGAACCAGTACACAGCCGAAGTCGTTCTAATAGTTTTTAAACAGTCACTGTAGTCCTTTTTTTAGAACTGAATTTAGTATTGCAGTGCAATTCTTGGACGTCGTTAATTGTAACGGTGTCCACTCATTGCTAATTTCAATTTGGGGAATAACCTGAAGTCGGCTGGGACCAAATGCGACCAAAATGATGGGTGACCCAGGACTGTGATCCGTTTGCTGGCCAAAAATGCACGCGCAGTCTTCGCTTTATTGGCTACGGCGTTGTTATGAAAGAACGACTACGAACCTGCCTCTCGGTATCCGGGTTGAATTCGTCGAATACTCGCCCAAAAACACAAAAACGAAAACTTGAGGTTAACTCGCTGCTTCATCGCCGTTTTCCGACGAGTTCAGACACGTACCGTCACATTTGCAGCCGGAACGCCCGCTGCAGCGATACTAGAGCTTTGACCTTCTGCGTGACTGTTCTTGAAACTTCAAGTATCCTAACGTCGCAGCTCGCCCCGAGATAGCACTGTAATTTGCAACTTCACGCAGGCAGTCCCAGCGGAACTGGCACATTTTGTATGTCTTAAATTATGCTGTCGTGAAGCAACGTCTAATGGGTTAAGAAAGTAAACATCGGACGAATTTTAAAGTGATATGCCTACTGATGTCGTAGGAAAAATTGGCGGGCCATGATTATAAAAACAGTACTATTCGGTACAGTAAAAGTATTGGTAAGCTTTAGCTTTAGAAGGAGCTATATTCTGACATGCCTGAAATTTCAAATACAAGCTTTACCAATGAAAAGCTAACAGTAACATTTACATTTAGTAACATTCTAAAATACTCGCAGTGGATGGTGCATGCAGGTCGAGTGTATAGATACGTCCTCTGGCGTGATTGGGCAAAATTTAAAAAACAGGGAACTGTAGAGGGTGCTAGTGGGTCTTGGACGCAACGTGAATTGCTTACAGGAACTAGTTTACTAACATCTAGATTCGGCTACGAAATTGGGGAGCTCTTTTAAACGAGGTTGTGTATCTGGTCGGTATATGCGCAAGAAACTGATCTTAGTATGCACTGGTCGTCGGAGCGTCTTATCCCTGGACTTTTTTCAGGTGGGCGTAAAATTCTATTACTTCATGTATGTCCATGAAGTATCCCTTACTCATTATATAAAGAATCACAAGGATTTTTCGATATTGTGCACCGTGTGACTATCTGCTTTAAAGTCAGCCGCGAAAATGGATTTAGTTCCTATTTTTTTTCTCTTTAATTCTGTGTGTTCCTCGTATCGCTTTTAGACATTTCTTCCCGTTTGTCCTATGTAGCTAGCCGGTCATGGACTTAAATAAAGTATAAATCAGCAGCTAGAGCGGATTTTAATAATTAATTAATTAATTAATTATTAAAAGTATTAATTAGTACAGGAAGTATATAATTCATTGAAAATAGATGTATTTTGGATTATCTAAAGTACGTAATAACATCTAGTAAAGAGAGGATGATAATACGCAAATTTGTTTTGATATTACGTTGTTAAATTAAATTTTCTGCACATAATGTGACTTTCTAAATACACACGTTTACGTGAGACGCAAATCTGATATCGCCCAGCACACAATCAGTGGATCAATAATTTTCTCTCTGTGAAATGAGCTCTGTAGTAATATGCTCAATTCACACTGATTTTAGAATAATTACACTAGAATTTGTAAAAAGTGAAACACTCGGAAGCAATGTTATGCAACATTCCACGATGAGAGGACGTGTGGAACAGCAGAATCATAATAAGTGATTTAAATGGCAAAGAGGTGGTGTGCAAATCGGCCCAATAGTGCCTCTTTTGTGTGACCGGATAAATCAAAGTCACGCAACGGTTTGTCAGTGCGGAGCTGTCATACGAAGTGGAAACGTATAACTAAGTGCCACTATGCCCCACCTACATCACAGGGTGGAATATATGGTAAAAAATTTCTAAAGCCAAGATCCATATATATTTCTTTATTTACAAACAAGCGGTTTTGACAGATTTTGCTATCTTCGGGTCTAACAAAAATGTACAGCACAAATTGCAGGACATATTCTTCACACGTTGACGAAGAAATTATATTATATGAATATGGGTATGGAAACACTTTGTTTCCATGTTACAACTCATTGTCTCCATATGACCATCTGGCGAGTGCTACAAGAGGACCAGCTGTATCCATACCAATTACACTGTGTGCAGGCACAATCAGCAGCTGAGTTTCCCGCATGGGCAATCTTCTGCGAATGGTTTATTCATCGAAGTGGCAACCCTAATTTTAGTCGAACGGTGCTGTTCACAGATGAGGCATCGATTCAATGAGATCAAATTGTAAATTTTCACAATCAGCATGTATGAGCAGACGTCAATCCTCACCCAACTATTGAAGTAAGTCATCAACAAAGACTTTCTGCCCGTTTATGGGTCGGCATTGTTGGTGACTGGTAGGGGCTAACTTTCTTCCACCCACACTCAACGGACGAAGTTATCACAATTTCGTAGAGAATGTTCTACATGTGCTGTTAGCTGATTTGCCTTTAGCTGTGCGACAAAACATGTACTTCATGCACGATGGAGCACCTTCTCATTTTAGTGTTAATGTTTATCGGCTTCTAAATAACAGATTTGGTGACAGATGGATAGGTGGAGATAGACCAATTGCCTGGCCTCCACCCTCTCCGGACCTAAACCCAATAGACTTTCATTTGTGTGGGCATTTGGAAGCTATTGTGTATAAAACCCCAATACAAGATGTTCAGAGTCTCCGTGACCGTATTATGGAAGGCTGCAAAACCATAAGTAGTACCCCAAGGATACATCAGCGCATCCGAGATTCACCACGGCATCGAGTTGATGCACGTATCAGTGTCCAGGGAGGACAAGCTGAACATCTACTGTGAGAAAGAGTTGCATATGGTACGCTGGTGCGTTCTGTTCGTGTGTGTTTCCCGATTAATAAGTTGGGTAAAACGAGCTGTTAGATGGAAACAAAAGCGTTTCCAGACCCAGTTCATATATCACAGTTTCTTCGTCTGCACGTGAGGAATGTGTCCTGCAATTTGTGCCGTACATTTTTGTTAGACCCTGTATAATGTATTCATTTAGAGTTTGACCTCACGCTGTCATGAGATAAACAACTTGGCGTGAAGTCCAACTCAAACTGCGCACATTAAAAAAAAAAGTCTGAAGGCCTGAAGATGACAGAAAAGCCAGTGAAAACTGGTTTTTGTAAATAAAGAAACATTTATGCACTCTTGGATTTAGAAAGTTTTGACCCAGTGAAACAGTTCGTTCCTTGTGATGTCTTCATGAGAAAATTCAATCATAGTGTGGAATATGGGCGTGTGAGAGCGTTCGAACGGTGCAGAATGGTTGGTCTGCGGGAGGCGGGTCTGCCGTTCCGTGACACTGAGGCTCTTACAGAGCACGCAGCTTCAACAGTGAGACGTATCTTTGGAAATTTGTGGTAAGTTCCTGTGGGAGCAAACTGCTGAGGTCATCTGTCCCTTGGCTTACACACTACTTTAACTTAATCTAACTTACGCTAAGGACAACACACACACACCCATGCCCGAAGGAGGACTCGAACCTCCGACGGGTGGAGACGTCTCAGACAGCGCGGGGTATGTGGAACCTTTGGAGACAAGAGGAGTGTACACAACTCCGATAGGGAACTGGACGACACAATGTGACCACAGCGCGAGATGACTGCCATCTTGTCCGCTTGGCATCAACCGACAGAATAGCCTCATCCACAGTGTTGGTGCGACGTTGAAGTACTGCAACTGGTATGGAGATATGTGCGTCGAAGGTTGGACGCCATCTCCTGCGGGCTGGACTGGTGGCACGCATTCCATTGCTTCGGCTTCCATTGAACAGAATCCACCAACTCGGATGACTGGCCGGCCTGGGTAGCCGAGCGGTTCTAGGCGCTACAGTCCGGAACCGCGCGACCGCTACGGTCGCAGATTCGAATCCTGCCTCTGGCATGGATGTGTGTGATGTCCTTAGGTTAGTAAGGTTTAAGTAGTTCTAAGTTCTAGGGGACTGATGACCTCAGAAGTTAAGTCCCATAGTGCTCAGAGCCATTTGAACCATTTGAACACACATTCGACGCAACCAGGGTGAACACAATCGAGCACACTATTGCTGAGCGGCATAGCGGACAAAAGCCTATTGTGACGGTTTGGGGCGCTGTACTGTTTCTCCTGGGTGGACTTGGGTTTAAAAAAAAATGTAAACTAAATACTACGACAAATTTTATAAATAATCGAAAAGTACGCCAAAGAAGAAGAGATAGAACTACAATGGACATGTTATTCCATGGACTCTTGCGCTCCTATGCATGAAATATCTTTCCTCTGTCATTCGCTTATTTTATCTGGTTGGATTCGGTCCTAAGAGGACGTTCTTGGTTAAGCTCATCTTGCTGTACCAGCTGATAATGTAAGTTGTACTTAAAAACAGAAAAATATAATGGTTATTTTGTCAAAAGAATTTGTGTATGTGGTCAATCTATCGTAACTCTGATACTTTTATTGTCTTAAGTGTTGAGTGGTAAATTCGAGGGCTAATTTCTCCGAAGGGTGGAGGAATGTTGAGTGGTACTTAAGTAAATAAATTAGTGAAATCAAAGTGAACTAGAAATTAGAATATAAATGAAAAACTTAGTTTAGTTTAGAGAGTTACATACTCGCAAACAGCGGGCAGAACAGCAGAACAGAAGAGACAATCACCGTGAAGTCAGCAAGTTCCACATAAGCGGGCGCTGTCGATTCAGCCGTCAGGGCATTGCCCGACCGGCTCACGTGTTTCTCAGTTGTCGTATGTGAGCAAAGGCCCTCGCCTACATCCGAAGAGCCAATGACCGACGTTAAGAAGATTCTTCGAGAAGCTTTTCAACGTGACAGAAGAGGCAATGGCCGTGAAGTCGTTCACCTCCAGTGAACTGAAGTGAATAAATACGCGAGACGCGGTGGGCCCGACAGATGAAGACGAGACGGAGACGAAGACGAGGACGGAGACGGAGACGGAGACGAAGGAGACGAAGAAGTGAAGAAGCGTAGCAGTTGTTTTCAGTCAGTTTCGGTGGTGAAGACCGTCATGCAAGAAGAGACTGCATCATGCACAGACGCACCAAATCCGCCGCTGTAATGGAATAGCAAGGAGCAGCCTCGCCGCCAGAAGACAGAAAGAAGTTAAAAGGTATTTGAAGTCTGGTCTATATGTACCCGGGTGACTCGTGAGGACGGGAAGGAGACGGCCTCGCATCAGCAGTCACCTGTGAGCTGGGATGAAGATCTGACAGCCGAAGACTGGCAAGCGGGAGTCCGTTGTTCGAGTCCGGGACACTGGCCTTCCCTCGCCGCGCCGCTCCGCTGGCCGACGCACAACACACGCGGCCGCTTAGAGAAGAGAAACACTGGGACGCCACACCCAAGGTATCATCCGATGCACGACTTCGCTCGCAATAATTAAACCGGCCACCTCGCGCTGCGCGTCTCCAGTCAGCTGGCGAGACGGCGGCACGAGATACACACCGCTACGCGTAATCAGATGCCGCCGCTGCCGCCGCCGCCGCTGCCGCAGCAGATAACTTCACAAACGACACAGCTGCCGCTCTCCGAACCAGAACATTCCGTAAGATACAGTTGTACAAATCTTCAATAAAAGTTATCTTATGTAAAAATGATGTTTCATTCGACCTCATACCCGAGCCAAGGAAGAAGCCACCCTGCCCACATGTTGTTAAGAGAGAAAAGTTAATTTATTTAATATTTTCACCCTGACAGAATGCTTTAGAATGCTCATCCTGACAATTGACAGCATCCAAAGAGAAAACCCAGTTACAGTTAGTAGCAGAAGTGTTACATTTAGTACCAGAACTGTAACAAAGAATGTTCATTGCTTGGCGCCATCTTAGAAAAGTCTTTAACATGTTTCTTTTAGCTCATCTACGAGACGTGCCGTCGGTTAGGACAATTAACTTTATTTCAGATCCCACGAGACCGGATGCAGCTACTAATAATTTAACAATTTTAATTACAGATTTTCTATATATCACGAGATAACATCCCAGGCAAGAAAGGTCTGGTCACAGGATTACAGTACCATTATAGGATTTCATTTGTAGATGCTACTCTTGTTATCTTATATTGGGGAATCGAGACGAAACCACAATGTATCGACGATTATGTAACTACCCTGAGAACGAGCTAATTTACTGAGTGCTTACACACGTCGGGCTAAATTAAACAACATATTACACTGTTAACAATATTCCTACATTAGTTATTTCTCTTTTATGCTGAACCATTGCATTAATGTGTGTTTTATTTAAAATATAAGTCACAGCTCATATTTTATTATATTACATTACAGCGCCATTACCTATAATATGCGACCTCGCCTCCTACGTCTCAGTAGCTACCGCTGCTTCAGGTTTTACAACCGAAGGCACTGCCCCTCATGTAAGCCGTTCTTCATGCCATATTTGATCAGGACAATGTTCGACCGCATGTGGCGAGTAATGTGCACAAGCCTTCTTCGAAAAACGACTGGTACCACTCTGCTTCCCTGACCTGTCTGCCCCCCCCCCCCCCCCCCCCGAACATGTTTGGTTGGGATATGACCGGTAGGCAACTTGTGTTCAGGTCTCCCAGCAGTCACAGTTTGTGCTTTGTGGACGCGCTTACAAACCACGTGGCAGAGTATTCCCCAGTAGCATATCCAGGCGCTCTTTTTCAGTACTGATACCTATATCAGAATATTTTAATGATCTGTAATCGGTAATCGTGAAATTTACAATTTATGTGATCAAGAACAATAAAATTCTTTAATGCATTCAAAAGTAAAGTATACTAATACGGTTAAATAATCTTCGTAAACTGCCTATATTCAGGTTCCAACCCCTTTTGTGGAATGAAATCCGCATGCTAAACAAAGGCAGTGTACGAAGATTATTTTGCTATATTAATGCATTTTACTGTCGTTAGCGGATGCAGTGACGCGGGATTTTTGTTGTTGTTGTTGACGCCACTGTCTTTTTGTTGGGTATCACCTGTACAAAATACACACATCAAAAAAAACTCTTTAATCACCTCGGTTCCGGGAGTTCCGGCGTACAGAAAATTGGAATAGAGATCAATATAAACATAATTTTCGCTCTTTTTATTGCTCATGAAAACCACACATTGCATGTTGTACCACCATACAGCGAGACCTCCAGAAGTGGTAGCCGGCCAGGGTAGCCGAGCGGTTCTAGGCGCTACAGTCTGGAACCGCGCGACCTCTACGGTCGCAGGTTCGAATCCTGCCTCTGGCATGGATGTGTGTGATGTCCTTAGGTTAGTTAGGTTTAAGTAGTTCTAAGTTCTAGGGGACTGATGAACTCAGCAGTCAAATCCCATAATGCTCAGAGCCATTTGAACCATTTGAACCGGAAGTGCCGGCCGAAGTGGCCGTGCGGTTCTAAGCGCTGCAGTTTGGAACCGCGAGACCGCTACGGTCGCAGGTTCGAATCCTGCCTTGGGCATGGATGTGTGTGATGTCCTTAGGTTAGTTAGGTTTAACTAGCTCTAAGTTCTAGGGGACTAATGACCTCAGAAGTTGAGTCCCATAGTGCTCAGAGCCATTTGAACCATTTGAACCGGAAGTGGTGGTCCAGATTGCTGTACACACCGGTACCTCTAATACCCAGTAGCACGTCTTCTTGCATCGATGCATGCCTACCTTCGTCGTGGCATACTATCCACAAGTTCATCAAGGCGCTGTTGGTCCAGATTGACCCACTCCTCAACAGTGATTCGGCGTAGATCCCTCAGAGTGGTTGGTGGGCCACGTCGTCCATAAACAGCCCTTTTCAATCTATCCCAAGCATGTTCGATAGGGTTCATGTCTGGAGAACATGCTGGCCACTTTAGTCGTGCGATGTTGTTATCCTGAAGGAAGTCATTCACAAGATGTGCACGATGGGGAGCGAATTGTCGTCCATGAAGACGAATGCCTCGCCAATATGCTGCCGATATGGTTGCACTATCGGTCGGAGGATGGCATTCACGTATCGTACAGCCGTTATGGCACCCACCCTGACCACAGCGACGTACGTCGGCCCCAGATAATGCCACCCCAAAACAGAGGGAACCTCCACCTTGCTGCACTCTCTGGACAGTGTGTTTAAGGCGTTCAGCCTGACCGGGTTGCCTCCAAACAAGTCTCCGACGATTGTCTGGTTGAAGGCATATGCGACACTCATCGGTGAAGAGAACGTGATGCCAATCCTGAGTGGTCCATTTGGCATGTTGTTGGGCCCATCTGTACCCCACTGCATGGCGTCGTGGTTGCAAAGATGGACCTCGCCATGGACATCGAGAGTGAAGTTGCGCATCATGCAGTCTATTGCGTACAGTTTGAGTCGTAACACGACGTCCTGTGGCTGCACGAAAAGCATTCAACATGGTGGCGTTGCTGTCAGGGTTCCTCCGAGCCATAAACCATAGGTAACGGTCATCCAATGCAGTAGTAGCCCTTGGGCGGCCTGAGCGAGGCATGTCATCGACATTTCCTGTCTCTCTGTATCTCCTCCATGTCCGAACAACATCGCTTTGATTCACTCCGAGGCGCCTGGACACTTCCCTTGTTGAGTGAGAGCCATTTCTGGCACAAAGTAACAATGTGGACGCGATCGAACAGCAGTATTGACCGTCTAGGCATGGTTGAACTACAGACAACATGAGCCGTGTAGCTTTTTCCTGGTGGAATGACTCGTACTGATCAGCTGTCGGATCCCCTAGGTCTAATAGGTGCTGCTCATGCATCGTTTAGTGACATCTCTGACAGTCAAAGGGACTGTGTCTGTGATACAATATCCACAGTCAACGTCTGTCTTCAGGAGTTCTGGGAACCGGGGTGATGCAAAACTTTTTTTGATGTGTGTATATCGAAACAATGATGCCTACGCTGACCATGCGAAGTATCTATCAACTGTCAACGGGTCTCCTATCGTGTTTGACACTTCCTCTTTACATGTCGGATTACATCATCTTCATTCACAACGACCGATTTGGGCTTACTGCCGTCATCAGATCATTGAAAGTTTTCTGATACAAGCATCATCATCAAACAATCTGTACTCATGGACAGTGCTTGAAGTGTAAAAAAAGAGGTTCTGTGACTGTCCGGTGAGTGTTTTCTTTAAAATTTAGACATCTTAAAACTTTATTTTAATGCCTTTTTTTCTACAGAGGTACTGGTACGGAGTACCGGTGCGTATCGTTACAAATCAAGCACTGAACTTGTTATGTACCCATGTGTACAGACCGTTTGACAATGATCATTTTATCACTACATGGAATAGTTTCCAGGACCGCATGTTGGAGATCACTGAAAACAGTACATTTGTAGGAGGGGATTTTTTTCAGACATACCTTTCTCGTAGTGTTATGAGGTTCTTTATACGGAGATAAGAAGCACTTGTCACTGTTCGCAAACAACTGGCCGACCTGATACTGTAGTAAAACCACGATGCGTAACGATTCTTCCAATCAGTCACGGAGACGCGTTACGCAATTGCTGTAAAGCGCCGTGCAGTCTTGTTCCCGTTTAGCATCACACGTCGATACTGACTGCGGCAGCTGCGCCTGCTATAGTTGCGTAACGTGGGAAGTGAATTAATCCTGCAGTAACAAGACTCGCTGAGAACTCGGAATCTGTCGGCCGCCTGTGCGGATAATGGCCGTGTCCTTACCGACCCAAAGCGCGGGTCCCCTTGCGTAATCTGCCCATCAGCGGGCAGAAGTGACGCACGTTTTAAGTCGCAACGTGACAGTTCATTACGGTATATATGGGGTTTCAGACCTACGGTACCGGTCGTTTTTCTCGGGAATGCTGCGACAGATTCTTTTCCGGTGAAATGCGCTTTAGCAAAACCGTGTCTGCCATCTCCTTTACCTACGATTGAGCGTATATGATCGTTCCATATGCCTTTAAATTACTACTCCCAGGCGCTTGTAGTACTTGACTGATTCCAGTTGAGACTCATTAACGCTGTAGGCATAGAAACTATGTTTTTGCGTCATTAAGAAGTGCCCAAATTTATATTTAAAGCAAGTTGTCCGTCTTTCCACTATCTGGAAGTCTTCTCATTATCTGACACAATATTTGTGCATCTGTTTTCAGTTAGTATGTCACTGTGGATAGGCCGGCCGGGGTGGCCGAGCGGTTCTAGGCGCTACAGTCTGGAACCGCGTGACCGCTACGGTCGCAGGTTCGAATCCTGCCTCGGGCATGGATGTGTGTGATGTCCTTAGGTTAGTTAGGTTTAAGTTGTTCTATCTTCCAGGGGACTGATGACCTTAGAAGTTAAGTCCCATAGTGCTCAGAGCCATTTGAACCATCACTGTGGATAACCGCATCATCTGCGAAAAGGTTTTGGTTAGTATTAATAACGTAAGCAAGGTCGTTAATATAGAATATGAGCAGCAACGGGCCCAAAATGCCTCCCACAGGGCATACCTGAAGTTACTTCTGCATTTTCAGATAACTGTCCACCCAAGTTAACCCGATGTAGCCTCCACACCTAGAAATTCTGAATGCAGTCACAAATTTCGTCTGATACTCCATATGATTGTACTTCCGATGATAATAGTCGGTTTGGTATTGAGTCAAATGGTTTTCGGAAATCGAGAAATACTGCATCTACCTGACTGCCATTTCCATGACTTTCATGACGGCGTATGGGAAAGCATGAGTTCGTTTTCGGATGATCGATGTTTCCGGAATCCGTGAAGGTTGGAGCGTAGAAGCTCATTCTGCTCGAGATAGCTCTTTATGTTGTTTTCACAATATGAATTAAAATGATGGATGTCAAGGATACTGGACGGTTGTTTTGTGGAAGACTTCTACTACCGTCCTTGGAGACAGGTGCGACCTGTTCTTTCTTCAAACTACTAGGCCAAGTATTTTGGTCGAGTAATCTACAGTTTCTTTCTTTTTCCCTTGCAAAATTCTTCGTCTCGGAGTAGGACTACCACCCTACGTCCTCAATTAATTGTTGACTTTAATCCTATTTCCGTCTTCCCCTACAGTGTTCACCATCTACAGCTTCTAAAGTTCCATCTAGTTCCATGGAAGTTATTTGTACCATGGAAGTTATACCTTAATGTTTTAACATTTGTACTGTCATCCTGTCCGTTCTTCTTGTCAGTGTTTTCCATGTTTCTTCTTTCTCCAATTCTTCTCAGGACGTCCTCTTTTCTCACCATATCAGTGCACATAATTTTCAATGGTATTCACATCTTAGCGCCTTGATTCTCTTCTTTTCAGGTTTTTCCAGAGCGTCATTCACTATTATACAATGCTGTGATCCAAACGTACATTCCAAGAAACTGCTTCCTCAGATTAAGGCCTATGTTTCACACTACTAGACTTCCCTTGGACAGGAATGCCGTCTTTGCTTCCGCTGATCAGCATTTAGTGTCCTCCTCGCTTCGACCGTCATGTGTTACTTTGCTTCCAAGATATCAGAATTCCTTAACTGCGTCTACATCGTGGAACTCAGTTTTGATGCCAGATTTAGCGCTTATCTCATCCCCACTACTACTTTTGTCTTTCTTCGATTTAATTTCAGTACTTATTCTATACTCATTAGACTGTTCATTCCATTCAACACTCCCCGTAATTCTTGTTCACTTTCACTTATGTTAGCAATGTTATCAGTGAGTCTTATCGTTGATATCCATTCATCCTGAAATATAATCCTATTAGTGAACCTTTCTTTTATTTCTGTCGTTGCTTCTTCGATGTGTAGTTTGAACAGTACGGGTGAAAGGTTACACCCGTACCTTACACCATTTTTAATTTCCCTTTCTTATTGTTCCCTCTTGGTTCTCTTACATCGATCATCTTGCATCTTTTTACAATGGCGATCGCTTTTTCCAAGTCGGCAAATCCTATGAATATATCTTGAAATTACTTAAGTCTTACTTCCATAAGCAATCGAAACATCAGAAATGCCTCTCTGACAGCCAAACTGACCGCAATCTAACAGATCCTTAAATTTCTTTTCATTCTTCTGTACACTATTCTTGTCAGCATCTTGCTCTATTGAACTCTGCTTCTAGTAGCGAATCCCCTATGTCTTCCATATAGACTCCCATTTCTTCCTCAGACACATCGCTACTCTTAACAGAGAAATTCCAACTGCACTCTTAATGTTGACATTTTTGATTATAACTTCAACGAATTTTGTTTTGACTTTTCTGTAGGCAGAATTAGTGTTACGGACGAACATTTATTTTTCAGTTTCTTCACATTTTTCATTCAGCCATTTTGTCTTAGCTTCCCTGCACTTCATATTTATTTCATTCCTAGGTAATTTACTTGTGTTCCTGTTTTTCTCTGGACATTTTTGTACTTATTTCTGTAGTCGATCAACTGATTTCTTCTGTTATCCAAGATTTCTTCGTAGTTATCTTCCTTGTACTTATGTTTGTTTGTCCAACTCATGTGATTAACCTTTTCAGAGATTTTCATTCCTCTTCACCTGAACTGCCTACTATGTTACTCATTAACCATCTATAGTCTCAGGGAACTTCTATCGTTTATTGCGGTGAAATGAAGGACTAACTGAGAAGTAGTTTCTCTATACAGTCTGGTAGGGATACTATCGGGCTCTAGAGCTGTGTTTGGTGAGAGCAATGTTAGTTGTTTATCATTGCCACTGACACTAGTATCTGTATCGTTTATCTTTTCAGCGGTGGGAGAATTAAACTGGGCAGTACTCCTGGGCTTTCCTTAGTAAAAGATCGTTTGAAAATACGTCAAGTGTGTACTGTGAGCACCTCTATCCAGAGAGAATGGTCACCACCAGCACTGGCCACTATTGCATAGTAAAATGTCTCGACGTCAAGGGTCAACGTCGAGTATGCGTACGGTATCTGCAGAAAAAGAGATCAGAGTGCAACAAATCAGTCGCCTTTTGAAAGTTGGAAATCCAGTGCCCTTCCAAAAGGGACGATAAACGGTAAGTCGACACTGATGGCCAAGATGCGTGCATTTTGAATCCAGTCCCGACCAATATCCCTGTGTCGTGGGCGGCGATTTTACGGTCAAAAATCAGGATGACTCTCAGACGCTTGTAGGGTCTGCTGGAGTCCACGTCACAACGCATTACCACCTCAATCAGGACAAATCCTGCTGGTACGATTTTCTGATTTAGTTTTTCATAAGTATACTGTTACATTAGGTTTATTAATCTATTGGTATACGTACTGGTTTGCGTGGAGTGGTCTGGGGATAGTCCTGGATTATAGTGATAGAATTTTAAACTGTCATGGTAGCCTCAGTGACTTTTTTTCCGATATTCGCAGTAATCAAGGGTACAGAGGGATCTAGTATTTAGTGGGACCAAAGTTTCTCGCACTTTTCTGTACTTCTATTATTTTCTACTTTTTTTTTCATGGTGTATTAATACTAGTGTTCTTGTTGTTCTATGAGAAAGATTTTACGTCGTCGCATCAGAAGCCGCTCGTGATTCCAGGATGTGTTTTCCAACAGTATAACGCTCCTCCACATACCGCTGTCGTAATCCACCATGTTCTACAATCAAAAAGTTGCCTTGACCTGCTCGATCGCCAGATCTGTCTCCGATTGAGCACGTATGGACTGTCATCGTACGACAAGTCCAGTGTAATCCACAACCGATATTAACCCTTGCAGTATTGATTGACCAATTGCAACAGGTATGGAATTCCATTCCACAAACTGACATCAGGCTCCTGTACAATGCAATGCATGCGCGTTTGGATGCTTGCATGCAACATTCTGGCGGTTACACCGGTTTATAATGTACCAGCATTTCACATTTGCAATGGCTTATCTCGCGCTTATATTAACCTGCGATATTGCAATGTTTATCATTTAAATATGTTACCTAGACAAATGTATTTTCGAAATTTCACGACTCTACATTAATTATTTTTGAACGTTGCGATTTTTGTTTCGTCGGTTTATACACTACTGCCCATTAAAATTGCTACACCACGAAGATGGCGTGCTACAGACGTGAAATTTAACCGACAGGAAGAAGATGCTGTGATATGCAAATGATTAGCTTTTCAGAGCATTCACACAAGGTTGGCGCCGGTGGCGACACCTACAACGTGCTGACATGAGGAAAGTTTCCAACCGATTTGCCGGCCGATGTGGCCGTGCGGTTAAAGGCGCTGCAGTCTGGAACCGCAAGACCGCTACGGTCGCAGGTTCGAATCCTGCCTCGGGCATGGATGTTTGTGATGTCCTTAGGTTAGTTAGGTTTAACTAGTTCTAAGTTCTAGGGGACTAATGACCTCAGCAGTTGAGTCCCATAGTGCTCAGAGCCATTTGAACCATTTTGAACCATCCAACCGATTTCTCATACACAAACAGCAGTTGACCGGCGTTGCCTGCTGAAACGTTGTTGTGGTGCCTCGTGTAAGGAGGAGAAATGCGTACCATCACGTTTCCGACTTTGATAAAGGTCGCGATTGCGGATTATCGTATCGCGACATCGCTGCTCGCGTTGGTCTAGATCCAATGACTGTTAGCAGAATATGGAATCGGTGGGTTCAGGAGGATAATACGTAACGCTGTGCTGGATCCCAACGGCCTCGTATCACTAGCAGTCGAGATGACAGGCATCTTATCCGCATGGCTTTAACGGATCCTGCAGCCACGTCTCGATCCCTGAGTCAACAGATAGGGACGTCTGCAAGACACGAACAGTTCGACGACGTTTGCAGCAGCATCGGCTATCAGCTCGGAGACAATGGCTGCGATTAGCCTTGACGCTGGATCACAGATACGAGCGCCTGCGATGGTGTACTCGACGACGAACCTTGGTCCACGAATGGCAAAACATTTTTTTCGGATGAATCTTGGTTCTGTTTACAGCATCATGATGGTCGCATCCGTGTTTGGCGACATCGTGGTGAACGCACACTGGAAGCGTGTATTCGTCATCGCCATACTGGCGTATCACTTGGCGTGATGGAATGGGGTGCCATTATTACATTGACGGCACTTTGAACAGTGGACGTTACATTTCAGATGTGTTACGACCCGTGGCTCTACCCTTCATTCGATCCCTGCTAAACCCTACATTTCAGCAGGATAATGCACGACCGCATGTTGCAAGTCCTGTACGGGCCTTTCTGGATACAGAAAATGTTCGAATGCTGCCCTGGCCAGCACATTCTCCAGATCTCTCACCAATTGAAAACGTCTGATCAATGGTGGCCGAGCAACTGGCTCCTCACAATATGCCAGTCGCTACTCTTGCTGAACCGTGGTATCGTTTTGAATGTGCATGGGCAGCTGTACCTGAACACGCCATCCAAGCTCTGTTTGACTCAATGCCCAGGCGTATCAAGGCCGTTATTACGGCCAGAGGTGGTTGTTCTGCGTACTGATTTCTCAGGATCTATGCACCCAAATTGCGTGAAAATGTAATCACATGTCAGTTCTAGTATAATATATTTGTCCAATGAATACCCGTTTATCATCTGCATTTCTTCTTGGTGTAGCAGTTTTAATGGCGAGTAGTGTATTAATGGAACACAGGCTAGTAACATCTAATGTTTAACCGCTTAATGGAACGAAGACAAGGTGAGTGTCGTGGTTCTTTTGTTATTCTTGAAGGAATTCAAAACAACCGTTTGAGAGAAACAAAGTTTTCAGTTCAAAGAAAGTTTCAAAGGCGAAAAGTGTTCAGAACTGCTATTTAATATGCTCTGTGGCTGTAGTGAGTTGTTAAAATCTCGCTAACTATGCAAGCTTTATGAGGTTTAACTACGAATGCATTCATTTGCTAAGAATTCGTATGGAATTCTTTCGCAGCTAGCGCCGGCAGATGAGGGCGTTAACAGCGGGCGAGAGCCGGGCAGCAGCGGGTGATTAATGTCGTATATCATGTTGCGACGCGACAGCCGCTAAACGATGCCGTCACCTGCAAAATGCGCGTCTTCCATCACCTGGCCCTCGCCAAAACGACTGATACGGCCGTTGTAACTGCCTGCTGGAGTCGTGCGCCCCAGCAATAGCAGTATTTCACGCTAACGCTACTGATCTGCAGCGCTCGTAAAATGGCGATAAAATTTTACATTTGTAGGGGAAATATACGTTAATCTGAAGTGCATAAAACTTAAAAAAGACATGCGTGGTTCTTCTATCAAAGCGTGACGTTGGATGTTTGTAAATTCGAATAAGGGACTATCAGGAATCCAGTCCCCTTTCGAATTTACAAGCAGTATGCGTTAATATTTGACAAAAAACAAGCAAATCTTGAACTGAGTAAGAGCGAACCAAAGTAATGAGTAGAAAAATGAGATTAACCATAAACTTCACATCAAAACTGTAGAGGAATTTTGGTGCCTTCGAAGCAAAATGACGCATGGTGGACAAAGCAAGGAGGATATGAGAAGCAGACTAACACAAGAGAAGAGTGAGTTCCTTTCTAAAATAAATCGACTGGTATCATACGTATTTTCTTAAGTTCGACGAAAGATAAGTACCTGAAGTCTGGAAAGTTGCACAGGTCACACCACTACCCAAGAAAGTAAATACGAGTAATCAGCTGAATCACAGACCTAGAAGTCGATTTGCAGTAGGATTTTGGAACATATACTGTGTTTGAACATTGTGAATTTCCTCGAAAGAAACAACCTATTGACAAATAGCACGGATTCAGAAAATGTCTTTCTTGTGAAACACAATTAGCTCCTTATTCACACGAAGTACAACAGGGGATCTCAAACTGATTTCATGTTTCTAGTTTTCTAGAAGGCTTTTGACACCATTCCTCATAAGTGACTACTAATCTAATGGCTTACCTATGAGCATCGTCTCAATTATGTGACTGGATTCGTGTGATTTCCTGTCAGGAAGATCAGAATTTTAGTAACTGACGGAAAGTTATCGAGTAAGACAGACGTGATATCTGGCGTTCTCCAGGGAAATGTTATAGGCTCTCTGCTATTCTTCACAGCTTATGAAACGGTTTATGAGACAATATAGGCAACCCTTTCACGTTGTTTACAGATGATGCTGTCTTTTACCAATTAGTGAAGTCATCGGAAGATCAAAACGAATTGCAGAATGATTTAGGCAAGGTATTGGTATGCTCCGAAAAGTGACAATTGACTAACTAGTGGAAAGCATGAAGTCATGCATACGAATGCTAAAATGATTTTGTTAAAATTCAGTTACACAATAAATCACACTAATCTAAAAGTTTTCAGTTAAACTAAATACCTAGGGATTACACTTGCGAACAACCTAAGTTTGAACGATCGCATAGAAAATGTTGTGGGGAAAGCTAACCAAAGACTGCAATTTATTGGCAGAATACTTTGAAAATGCAGCAGGTCTACTAAAGAGACTGCCTACACTATGCTTGTCTGTCCTCTGGTAGAGTATTGCTGTGCAGTATGTGATCCTTATCAGATAAGATTGACGGAGGACATGGAAAGATTTCAAAGCAGGGCCGCTCGTTTTATATTACAGCGAAATATGGGACAGAGTGTCACAGACACGATACGGGAGTTGAGGTGTCAATAATTAAAACAAGGGTGTTTTTCGTTGCTACGAGACCTTTTTGCGAAATTCAAATCTCCTGCTTTCTCCTACGAATGCGAAAATGTTTTGTTGGTACCCATCCTCATTTGGAGAAATGATGATCGTAATAAAATAGAGAAATCAGAGGTGGCAAGGAAATATTTAAGAGTTAAATTTTCTCGCACGCTGTTCGAGATTGGAACAGTAGTGTAATAGTCTGGAGGTAGTACGACGAGCTTCTGCTAGGCACTTAATTATGATTTACAGAGTAATCATGCAGATGTAGAATAGGAAGACATTTCTGACAATGTACGTCTGAAGCACAGTATTGTATGAGAGAGAATCGTGGACTGCGGCAAAACCGGAAAAGGAGAGACTGGAAATACACTGGTGTCCAAAATCAATGCAACGAACCTCTAGTTCCCGTCCTGTGTTTGATTCACGATATAATATACCTACCGTCAACAGATGTCCGTACGATTGTGTTCTGAATTGAAGACTGCATTCCGGTCAACGGACAACCACGCCAACGGTGGCACCAGGACACCTCTCAGACGGGGTAGTGTTTGCCGGGTAGCCCCACATTCACAATCGCCGTGTACGCAGCCACAGATGGTGCCGTATGGGACACGCCTACCAGACACTCAGCGGTGGAGGGCCATACGAATAACGAAAGCAGGAAAATCGCAAACTGATGTGGCCCGATGGTTTAATGTGAATCGTTCTGTTGTTTCTCGCATGTGGCGAAAGTTTACGCAGACCGAAGCTGTATCCCAAAGAGCAGGGCAGGGCCGAACACATGTGACATCAGAAAGAGAGGACCGTTTCTGGCTGTAAAGGCACTGCGGTACCGCCTTAGTACTGCACGGCAACTGGCATCTGACCTCGCAGCATCCACTGGACGTGTTGTATCGAGGCTAACGGTATACAGAAGGGAACGTCTAGAGTGGAGTCGTCAACATGCCACCTGGACGGTCGAACAGTGGGCCAATGTTCTTGTAACAGATGAGTCCAGATTTTGCCTGGAGAGTGATTCCCGACGGATTCGGATCCGTAGTAAACGTGCAGGATGATTGCGGGACCCAAACATTATGAAAGGTGACCGAGATCGAGGAGGATCACTAATGCTGTGGGCAAGGATTATGCTGACTACTCGAATAGCTCCTCATGAAATAGTTACGGGTGATTCAGCAATGTTTAACTGCTGTCAAGTATCGTGACGAGATCTTGGGACCTCATGTGCGGATGTTGTGAGGAGCTGTGGGGCCAGACTCCGCTCGATTTCATAGAGCACGGGTGACAGATATTTCATCGGAAATGGAAGATGTTGCACGCACGGCATGGCCTGCTCACCCTCCCGATTTGAATCGCATAGAGCATGTCTGGGATGCACTACGGAGGGGATTGCATCATATCAGCATCCGCCAACCACTCTCCAAGACTGAGAGTAGCTCTATAGGAAGAACGAGCGTTATTGCCTCAACATGAGACTGATGACATCATTTACAATGCCCCGTCGTTTTCAGGCCTGTATTGCTGTAAGAAGTGGTCACATCCCGTACTGAGCACATTAACCAGTTGTCAGAATGTGTGTGCAAATCCAACAAGTTGGAAAAAACGAAGAACTTGATTGTCTATCTCTACGCATTTTGCAGTTGTTCACTGTTTGTATTCTTTACACTGTTTCTATTTTACTACTACCTGTTTCTACTGTTTTGTGGCAAAATAAACGTAACCTTCCACAATTTCCGTTTGCTGCTTTAATTTTGGACACCAGTGTATTTGCGATGTGTCATTACAGCGGAATGCTGAAAAGAAGTGGACTGATAACAGAAGAAATGAGGAGGTTCTCCGAAGGATCTGCAAAGAAAGGAACATATGGAAACACGATAAGAACAAGGACGTGATGGTAGAAAAATAGTCCGCAGCTCGTGGTCGTGCGGTGGCGTTCTCGCTTCCCACGCCCGGGTTCCCGGGTTCGATTCCCGGCGGGGTCAGGGATTTTCTCTGCCTCGTGATGATTGGGTGTTGTGTGATGTCCTTAGGTTAGTTAGGTTTAAGTAGTTCTAAGTTCTAGGGGACTGATGACCACAGATGTTAAGTCCCATAGTGCTCAGAGCTATTTGAACCATGGTAGGAAAATATCCTCTGTGGTACTGGAGGAAGTCGAATTGGCATAAACCTGTAGGGAAAGACATATATTAGACTAGATACAACAAATAATTGATGATAATTGCTGAGATGAAGAGACTGGCACAGTAGAGGAAGTTGCGGCGGGCCGCATCACAACAGTTAGAGAGGCTGATGAAAGTGAATAAATAAAACCTCATTATCGCTCCCTCGGGGGCGTAAGGAAGTTAGCAGGAGACGTATGCACGTGCTGCCAGTATTTCTGTTCACGGTTTCCGTTGTCGGTGTTCATTACCATATGGGCTACTAGAATGAAAAATGCTCCTATTGTAGCAGAAAAATGTGAATACGTCCTGGGCAGAGTTAGGGATTGAAAAGAGGGAAACCAGTTTTTAGACTTACCTGGCAGCTTCAAAGGCATTTAAATCGAAACATCTTGACACATTCACGCTTTTGTACTTGTTAGTATTCCTACTCATGTCATGTAATTTAATGCATCGTGTTGAGTCATCCAGCATGGCATATGTCATGTCGTGCAATATTGTGCAACCTATCATTAACGTTTTGGATGCATGCAGCCCCACTCTTTGATATTTCCTGTTATAGATGCACCCCAAACCTCAGGTACTCCCTATTGTAGATGCATCCCACTCCCTAGAAGCACATAAATTTCTGTCTATTTGTTCTTACATCCCTCACAATACATGTAACACACACCCTTCCCCCACACCCAGGAAATCATAAATTGTTTTAGCGTCTGCCCTAGAAAAAAATCAACCCCAAGAAATTTTATCCCCCCAGAAATACTTTTTAGCTGTTACAGGTATGTTCTTCTGCCATATGACATTATGTATTGCTTGATACGGCTGGCGAATCTTCTAGATTGTGGGCATAGGATCAGGGACGTTAGCCCATAAATTGCTAGACGCAGGTTTGCCAACACCTTGCAGCTAAGATAGCTCATTGCGCTAGGGAAGTAGAGTTAACTCGTAAAAAAGTTCGAATATGTCAAGATGTTTTGATTTAAATGTATTTGAAGCTGCCAGATAAGTTGAAAAGCTAGTTTCCTTCTTCTAAGTCCCTCACTCTGCCCTGGACACATCCGCCTCTTTTTTCTGTGTTAGTACTATTTTTCATTCTGGTTCCCATACCATAATTTTTATGATAGACAGCCATAAATAGGCAACTGATGAAGATTTTTGTTGACTCTGGGACGAAAAATCCGGTAAAGAGCAAGATTTTTCCAAACGGTGAAAATTAGCCTTGGACCAAGACCCGCCACACCGGCGGAGCAACTTTGAACCATCAACCTCGCTGAAAATCTGAGCATTAATTTCTGCCCAATTAAAATCCTTTGCATAAAGTATTACTCGATTCGCACAATTTGCCTGGGCGCCAGCTTCGATTCGTCGTTTAAAACTTGCTTAATGTACTGTAACAGTAAGACAGATGTTTGAATAGCTATTCAGATGGCCGCTGTTCCGAGCTAAACCAAAAGCTTTTCCGCACGTTCCCATGTCAAATAGGAACCGGGCACCAAGACCCTCCACAATCGTGATTCTGCCGCGGCCCTCTTATACTATACTTTACAGCGCTTTCACGCTGTAACGATTTTCAGCTATTGTCTAATGTATTCCGCTAACAATATCAATTTCTCTATACAACTGTATCACACAATTTATTTTGCTCTTCAGCTGATATAAAATCGATTTTCAGACTGCGTTACCGCATCATCCGGTACCAAACGAGTCTCAAAAAGTTTCCGTGAATACGACCAGCGTTCATTCACGACAGGACGCTGTCACACGGAGATCTAACAAAGTCTTGAATTCAGCGTGCTACATGTTCCATACAACAAAATGTATCCCGTACATTAGGAAATGAAGCGTGGTACGTTCTTTTATTTCTGAAATATTATACGTTGAATTACGTGAGTGAACTTGTGCAGAGGCAGAAGCATGGGAGGCTACAACGTTCCGTGCGAGCGGAGATTAGTCTTTCCCTTCATGTTGTCATAGAAATTGTTGCTCTCACGGGGAACTGAAGTGAGATCGATTTTTTTGGAAGGTGTGATCGCGAGTGCTTTGCACGAACGGTTACTGCTGATGATCGTCGCTGCTGTGATTAAATTGACGCAAAAAAAGTTTCCTCAATAGGAGTCAATCGCGATAGATGCTGGTGATGCCACAAGGCAGTAAAATTGCTGTCAATAAAGACTAATTCTATCGCTAACACAAAAACATGATTTCCTTGGAGCTACAATGAGCTAAGAGCATTCTGGCACGTTCACAAAAGACCTTCGTCCTCCTATTAATGTTTCCTTATCCGCATTTTCACAGTAGCCTTCACAACACGACGTTTTAAATCGGATTTTCCAAGTTAGATGCTAATGGTTTTATTATATTTCCTACACTACGCCTATTTCGGCGGTACTGCCACTGTCAAGAAGAGCCTACGCCTGCAAATATTATAATTGATAAATTTCATTTATTTTTGCGATATTTGTATATGGAGATAATTATACATGTATACGTACATATATCTGGGAGAGATGTAGATGTTGCATCATTGATGAAACCTTTTGTCAACTGTCGATGTTTTTTATAATGGTAAAATGAAGTAACGTAATTTGACAGCTAGTTGACAGTTCTCAATAATGCTGTACGTTTACATTGTGTTTATACCTAGTCAGCGGCATCGTTTGAGTTACCGGTAATTTAGTTGTTTGTGTAATCTCTGTTTATTTTTTATCCACTGTCATGTTCCAGAACCTCAATAATTATTTCCAGATAATATTTATGTTTGAAGTCGGTTTGTTAGTTTAATATATCGTGCGGATAATTTTTCGTGTTTTCATACATTTCGAATTCTTCCAGTACGTTCACGGCGAGGCCTTTTGCACGATTTGACATGCAGTCTTGATTTTGTCGATTTTATGGTTAGACGGGTAGTAGGTGAACCCGTGGTCTAGGGGTAGCGTCTTTGATTCCAAAACGTTTTCGGTCCCGGGTTCGATCCCTGCCACTGCCTAAATTTTGATAAATAATCAGCATTGGCGGCGGAAGACTTCCGACATAAGAAGTCAGCCTCATTCTGCCAACGGCCTTGTCAAAGAGGGCGGTGGAGCGGATAGAGGTTCAGGGCACTCTCTTGTCCTAGGGGTGGGAAATTGCCCCTAAAGGCGGAAGAATCAGCAATGATCAACGACATGAGGATGCAGAAGGCAATGGAAACCACTGCATTAAAGACACGTAACGTGTATCCACAGGACATGTGGCCTGTAATTGAAGAAGTATCATGATGATCTCTCCATTGGCAAAAGATTCCGGAATAGTCCCCCATTCGGATCTCCGGGAGGGGACTGCCAAGGGGGAAGTTACCATGAGAAAAAGATGAATAATCAACGAAAGGATAACGTTCTACGAGTCGGGGCGTGGAATGTCAGAAGCTTGAACGTGGTAGGGAAACTAGAAAATCTGAAAAGGGAAACGCAAAGGCTCAATCTAGATATAATAGGGGTCAGTGAAGTGAAGTGGAAGGAAGACAAGGATTTCTGGTCAGATGAGTATCGGGTAATATCAACAGCAGCAGAAAATGGTATAACAGGTGTAGGATTCGTTATGAATAGGAAGGTAGGACAGAGGGTGTGTTACTGTGAACAGTTCAGTGACCGGGTTGTTCTAATCAGAATCGACAGCAGACCAACACCGACAACGATAGTTCAGGTATACATGCCGACGTCGCAAGATGAAGATGAACAGATAGAGAAAGTGTATGAGGATATTGAAAGGGTAATGCAGTATGTAAAGGGGGACGAAAATCTAATAGTCATGGGCGACTGGAATGCAGTTGTAGGGGAAGGAGTAGAAGAAAAGGTTACAGGAGAATATGGGCTTGGGACAAGGAATGAAAGAGGAGAAAGACTAATTGAGTTTTGTAACAAGTTTCAGCTTGTAATAGCGAATACCCTGTTCAAGAATCACAAGAGGAGGAGGTATACTTGGAAAAGGCCGGGAGATACGGGAAGATTTCAATTAGATTACATCATGGTCAGACAGAGATTCCGAAATCAGATACTGGATTGTAAGGCGTACCCAGGAGCAGATATAGACTCAGATCACAATATAGTAGTGATGAAGAGTAGGCTGAAGTTCAAGACATTAGGAAGAATCAATACCCAAAGAAGTGGGATACGGAAGTACTAAGGAATGACGAGATACGTTTGAAGTTCTCTAATGCTATAGATACAGCAATAAGGAATAGCGCAGTAGGCAGTACAGTTGAAGAGGAATGAACATCTCTAAAAAGGGCCATCACAGAAGTTGGGAAGGAAAACACGGGTACAAAGAAGGTAGCTGCGAAGAAACCATGGGTAACAGTAGAAATACTTCAGTTGATTGATGAAAGGAGGAAGTACAAACATGTTCCTGGAAAATCAGGAATACAGAAATACAAGTCGCTGAGGAATGAAATAAATAGGAAGTGCAGGGAAGCTAAGAAGAAATGGCTGCAGGAAAAATGTGAAGACATCGAGAAAGATATGATTGTCTGAAGGACAGACTCAGCATACAGGAAAGTCAAAACAACCTTTGGTGATATTAAAAGCAACGGTGGTAACATTAAGAGTGCAACGGGAATTCCACTGTTAAATGCAGAGGAGAGAGCAGATAGGTGGAAAGAATACATTGAAAGCCTCTATGAGGGTGAAGATTTGTCTGATGTGATAGAAGAAGATACAGGAGTCGATTTAGAAGAGATAGGGGATACAGTATTAGAATCGGAATTTAAAAGAGCTTTGGAGGCAAATAAGGCAGAAGGGATAGATAACATTCCATCAGAATTTCTAAAATCATTGGGGGAAGTGGCAAAAAACCATCTATTCACGTTGGTGTGTAGAATAAATGAGTCTGGCGACATACCATCTGACTTTCGGAAAAGCATCATCCACACAATTCCGAAGACGGCAAGGGCTGACAAGTGCGAGAATTATCGCACAATCAGCTTAACAGCTCATGCATCGAAGCTGCTTATAAGAATAATATACAGAAGAATGGAAAAGAAAATTGAGATCAGTTTGGCTTTAGGAAAAGTAAAGGGACGAGAGAGGCAATCCTGACGTTACGGCTAATAATGGAAGCAAGGCTAAAGAAAAATCAAGACACTTTCATAGGATTTGTCGACCTGGAAAAAGCGTTCGACAATATAAAATGGTGCAAGCTGTTCGAGATTCTGAAAAAAGTAGAGGTAAGCTATAGGGAGAGACGGGTCATATACAATATGTACAACAACCAAGAGGGAATAATAAGAGTGGACGATCAAGAACGAAGTACTCGTATTAAGAAGGGTGTGAGACAAGGCTGTAGCCTTTCGCCCCTACTCTTCAATCTGTACATCGAGGAAGCAATGATGGAAATAAAAGAAAGGTTCAGGAGTGGAATTAAAATACAAGATGAAAGGATATCAATGATACGATTCGCTGCTGACATTGCTATCCTGAGTGAAAGTGAAGAAGAATTAAATGATCTGCTGAACGGAATGAACAGTCTAATGAGTACACAGTATGGTTTGAGAGTAAATCGGAGAAAGACGAAGGTAATGAGAAGTAGTAGAAATGAGAACAGTGAGAAACTTAACATCAGGATTGATGGTCACGAAGTCAATGAAGTTAAGGAATTCTGCTACCTAGGCAGTAAAATAACCAATGGCGGACGGAGCAAGGAGGACATCAAAAGCAGACTCGCTATGGCAAAAAAGGCATTTCTGGCCAAGAGAAGTCTACTAATATCAAATACCGGCCTTAATTTGAGGAAGAAATTTCTGAGGATGTACGTCTGGAGTACAGCATTGTATGGTAGTGGAACATGGACTGTGGGAAAACCGGAAGAGAAGAGAATCGAAGCATTTGAGATGTGGTGCTACAGACGAATGTTGAAAATTAGGTGGACTGATAAGGTAAGGAATGAGGAGGTTCTACGCAGAATCGGAGAGGAAAGGAATATGTGGAAAACACTGATAAGGAGAAGGGACAGGATGATAGATGATAGGACATCTGCTAAGACATGAGGGAATGACTTCCATAGTACTAGAGGGAGCTGTAGAGGTCAAAAACTGTAGAGGAAGACAGAGATTGGAATACGCCAAGCAAATAATTGAGGACGTAGGTTGCAAGTGCTACTCTGAGATGAAGAGGTTAGCACAGGAAAGGAATACGTGGCGGGCCGCATAAAAAAAAAAGGGTACATGACGTAACTAATGAGGAGGTACTGAATAGAATCGGGGAGAAGGGAGATTTGTGGCACAATCTGAGCAAAAGAAGGGGTCGGTTGGTAGCACACATTCTGAGGCATAAGGGATCACTAATTCAGTACTGGAGAGAAGCATGCGGGGAAAAAATCGTAGAGGGAGACCAAGAGATGAATACATTAAGCAGTTTCAGAGAAATGTAGGATGCAGTAGTTACTCGGAGATGAAAAGGCTTGCACGGGATAGAGTAGCATGGGGAGCTGCATCAAACTGATCTTTGGACTGAAGAGTACAACAACAACAACAACATGGTTTTTGTTTTTTAAATGCTTGAAGAGACTCCATTATTGCTATAATATCTTTGGTATGTTCTCTAAATCTGATATCGATCTCTAGTCTGTTTTCTAAATCTGATAGACACTAGAGGTACTTTTTATGCTTATTTCCAAAATTTCCGTACATGCAGGGTGTCCCAGAAGTACCGATTTGTTTTCATAAAACACATGTCTAATACGGAAAACATATATCTTTACAATAGGGACGTATATGAGGCATAAAAAAATAATTAAAGTTCAACTTGGTCATTCTGCACGTCAACACAAGGAGATGACCTTTCCGCTGTAGCCCGGAACACGTTTTGTAGTTGATCAATAGTGACGCTGTTAACCGCCTTCACAACCCGACCACGCAGCTGACTCGGGGTGGTGATTTCAATCCTGTGCCCAAAGGGGTTGACGTAACTGTGCCCAAAGGAGTCTGCTGGGGGTAAGGTCAGGTGACTTTGTAGTCCATATACTCGGTGAACCTCTGCCGATCTACCGTCATGGGAATATGCTGCTGACGTAATATCGAACAGTGGGAGCAAAATGGGAAGAGGACCTATCCTGCTGGTACAAAACGAAATTCAGAATTCCATCAGATTCCAATTACACTGACGAGGAAAGCTCGAGCAAGTCATGGCAACTGCTACCTGTTATCGTTTGCTTTCCAGTGTCAGTGTTTCATTGCCTGATACCCCTTATTTCAGTATAATTTTCTGAATAATTTCTCGTTCAATGCTGTATGGCTATTATAGCATGATTTGATCGTGCACCTTAATGTTCAGCGCGCTACAGTTTGCGAGACAAGCCGGCCGGTGTGGCCGTGCGGTTCTAGGCGCTTCAGTCTGGAACCGCGTGACCGCAACGGTCGCAAGTTCGAATCCTGCCCAATCTGCTTCATTGGCCAGACAGAATATGAATTTTATGAAGTCGCCCACGCTCGTTTGCGAAATTGCTGGGCTAGCCTCAATCTCTGCCTCAGAAAATAAGATATTCCAGGAGGAATCATCAATATTGAGGGGTATGACAGGAACGATGATTCGAGGCCAAAATGTCTAGTGGACCTGGGCACTAAAATGAACTCCTTAAGGGCTATGAGCAGTTGTTCAGTAGAAGAGACGTGTTTCACATTAGCGAAGATTAATAAGTTCTATTACATGTTAAGATACCCACTTTAGAGCCCATTTTTACGTGACACTTGTTCTTGTTTTGGTCCATATTATCACCTCTTAGAATATGGAAAGCAAACAGCTTTCAGTAGAAGAGTGTTGTTTCACAGTATCGAATATGATGGAGTGCTCATAGCTGTCAAGTTATACATTTTAGAACACATGTTCACCAGACTTTTTTGCTTCGAATGATTGTTCCTGTTATATCCCTGAATACTGACCGTGCCTTCTGAAGTATTCCGTATACATAGCAGAGAATAAAGCTTACAGAGGTCACAAACATGTGGCATATGTGACGTCCCTCACTAAGTTCGCCTAACGACTGTTGCCATAGGCCTGCCGGGTTGGCCGAGCGGTTCTACGCGCTACAGTCGGGAACCGCGCGACCGCTACGGTCACAGGTTCGAATCCTGCCTCGGGCATGGATGTGTGTGATGTCCTTAGGTTAGTTAGGTTTAAGTAGTTCTAAGTTCTAGGGGACTTATGACCTCAGCAGTTGAGTCCCATAGTGCTCAGAGCCATTTGAACCATTTTTGACTGATGACCATAGATGTTACGTCCCATAGTGCTCAGAGCCATTTGAACCATTTGAACCACAACATAATTTGTGCCTGAGGAACACGCCTTAAAAGGAGCATGATGCTCGCATTTGAGATATAAGTTATCAGTATCATTTACGGTTTAATAGAAACCAGCGATGGGTGAGCGAGTCGTTGCACGGCATTTGCTATGCACTGTGTTTCAGTTATTTGCTTCCGGCCACAGCTGGGTAAGCTGTGTACGCCACAGCCGGCGCGGTCTGTCGGCAGTGTGCAGGTACGGGCACGGCTATGGGTCAGCAAAGCAAATCCGCGGCCGCCCAGGTGGGCCTTAGCGCCCGTCCGTCTGTAGAGGAACCAGCGGCTCCGGGCGGGCACGTTAATAATGCAGCCGCCTGGGCCAGATTTCGGCGCCAGGTCGATACGGTTGCTCGGCAACCGCGACTCCACAACGGGACGGCACGGAACGGGGTGAGGCCAGGCGCCGCGGCCAAACACTGACGAGCAGACGGCGCGGCGCCGGGCACCTCCCCTCCCCCAAGCCGTCCCCTCTTCCCCCGTTTCCCTCCCCGCCATGAGGCTCCGCTGCGCGCGACTGTCGACTGGACTGCTTTTAACACGAGTGCGGCACTGCAGCTGGGCGTCATTGCGCGAACGAGAAATTTTAAGTGCTGCACCATAAATATTTTCTTTCGACACCAACGCTTATCGCGCAAACAGAACGGTTAAAGTTTACAAGTGTGTGCTAGCAACGTGCTCTCGAGAGATGACTGGAACTAAGATAGCGGGGTAGAAGCCGACTTTTAATACCAGATGACGCAAGGATGAGATGATTTAGTTTCAGCCGCGGGGAAACTAACTATTACTTTCGAACGTGACAGAAACTACATATACAGTGAGGTGATAGAGTGAGGTGCGATAGCGATGTATACATACCGGGTGATCAAAAAGTCAGTATAAATTTGAAAACTTAATAAACCACGGAATAATGTAGATAGAGAAGTAAAAATTGACACACATGCTTGGAATGACATGGGGTTTTATTACAAAAAAAAAGTGTTGCTAGACGCGTGAAAGATCTCTGCGCACGTCGTTTGGTGATGGTTCAAATGGCTCTGAGCACTATGGGACTTAACTGCTGAGGTCATCAGTCCCCTAAACCTAACTAACCTAAGGACATCACACACATCCATGCCCGAGGCAGGATTCGAACCTGCGACCGTAGCGTCGCGCGATTCCAGACTGTAGCGCCTAGAACCGCTCGGCCACCCCGGCCGGCCGTTAGGTGATGATCGTGTGCTCAACCCCCACTTCCGTCATGCTTGGCCTCCCAGGTCCCCAGACCTCAGTCCGTGCGATTATTGGCTTTGCGGTTACCTGAAGTCGCAAGTGTAACATGATCGACGGACATCTCTAGAGATGCTGAAAGACAACATCCGACGCCAATGCTTCACCATAACTCCGGACATGCTTCACAGTGCTGTTCACAACATTACTCCTCGACTACAGCTATTGTTGAGGAATGATGGTGGACGTATTGAGCAGTTCCTGTAAAGAAAATCATCTTTGCTTTGCCTTACTTTGTTAGTACCAGGCACGTTTCGTCACAGGGTTATTTGGTAAGCGTGATAGCTTTACGGAGATGTTTAGCAAACTCAAGTGGCAGACTCTGCAAGAGAGGCGCTCTGCCTCGCGGTGTAGCTTACTGTCCAGGTTTCGAGAGGTTGCGTTTCTGGATGAGGTATCGAATATATTGCTTCTCCCTACTTATACCTCCCGAGGAGATCACGGATGTAAAATTAGAGAGATTCGAGCGCGCACGGAGGCTTTCCGGCGGTCGTTCTTCCCGCGAACCATACGCGTCTGGAACAGGAAAGGGAGGTAATGACAGTGGCACGTAAAGTGCCCTCCGCCACACACCGTTGGGTGGCTTGTGGAGTATAAATGTAGATCTAGATGTAGATGTTATGCTAATTATTGCTATTCTGATCAGATGAGGCGTCATCGGTCGGACATTTTTTGAATTTTGGTATTTTTTTGGTTCTTATGAAACACCATGTCATTCCAAGCATTCCGTGATTTATTCAGTTTTCAAATTTATACTGACTTTTTGATCACCCGGTAGCATCGCTTACACAAGATATAAAGGGACAGTGCACTGACGGAGCTGTCATTTGCACCCAGGTGGTTCATGTGTAAAGGTGTCCGACGTGATTATGGCTACATGACGGGAATTAGCAGAAATCGAACCGGAATAGTAGTTGGAGATAGACGAACGGGACATTATGTTTCAGAAATCGTTATAGAATTCAATATACCGAGATCCACACTATCAAGAGCGTGCCGTGGCCGACTGCCTTCACTTAACGACCGAGAGCAGCGGCAGTTGCATATACAGTACTGGACATTAAATTTGCTACACCAAGAAGAAATGCAGATGATGAACGGGTATTCATTGGACAAATATATTATTCTAGAAATGACATGTGATTCCATTTTCACGCAATGTGGGTGCATAGATCCTGAGAAATCAGTACCCAGAACAACCACATCTGGCCGTAATAACGGCCTTGATACGCCTGGGCATTGAGTCAAACAGAGCTTGGATGGCGTGTACAGGTACAGCTGTCCATGCAGATTCAACACGATACCACAGTTCATCAAGAGTAGTGACTGGCGTATTCTGACGAGCCAGTTGCTCGGCCACCATTGACTAGACGTTTTCAATTGGTGAGAGATCTGGAGAATGTGCTGGCCAGGGCAACAGTCGAACATTTTCTGTATCCAGAAAGGCCCGTACGGGACCTCCAACATGCGGTCGTGCATTATCCTGCTGAAATGTAGGGTTTCGCAGGGATCGAATGAAGGGTAGGACCACGGGTTGTAACACATCTGAAATGTAACGTCGACTGTTCAAAGTGCTGTCAATGCGAACAAGAGGTGACCGACACGTGCAACCAATGGCTTGCCATACCATCACGCCGGGTGATACGCCAGTATGTCGATGACGAATACACGCTTCCAATGTGCGTTCACCGCGATGTCGCCAAACACGGATGCGACCATCATGATGCTGGAAACAGAGCCTGGATTCATTCGAAAAAATGACGTTTTGCCATTCGTGCACCCAGGTTCGTCGTTTAGTACAGCATCGCAGGCGCTCCTGTCTGTGATGCAGTGTCAAGGGTAACCGCAGCCATGGTCTCCGAGCTGATAGTCGATACTGCTGCAAATGTCGTCGAACTGTTCGTGCAGGTGGTTGTTGTCTTACAAACGTCCCCATCTGTTGACTCAGGGATCGAGACGTGGCTGCACGGTCTGTTACAGCCATGCGGATAAGATGCCTGTCACCTCGACTGCTAGTGATACAAGGCCGTTGGGATCCAGCACGGCGGTCCGCATTACCATCCTGAACCCACCGATTCCATATTCTGCTAACAGTCATTGGTTCTCGACCAACGCGAGCAGCAATGTCGCGATACGATAAACCGCAGTCGCGATAGGCTACAATCCGAAAGTCGGAAACGCGATGGTACTCATTTCTCCTCCTTACACGAGGCATCACAACAACGTTTCACCAGGCAACGCTGGTCAACTGCTGTTCGTGTATGAGAAATCGATCGGATACATTCCTCATGTCAGCACTTTGTAGGTTTCGCAACCGGCGCCAACGTTGTGTGAATGATCTGAAAAGCGTTTCATTTGCGTATCACAGTATCTTCTTCCTGTCGGTCCAATTTCGCGTCTGTTGCACGTCATCTTCGTGGTGTAGCAATTTTAATGGCCAGTGGTGTAGTTGTCAGTTCTATCAAACAAGCAACACTGCGTGAAATAATAGCAGAAATGGATGTGGGACGTACGACGTACGTGTCCGTTAGGACAGTGCGGTGAAATCTGGCGATAATGGGCTATTGCAGCTGAAGACCGACGCGAGTGCCTTTGCTAAGAGCACGACATAGCCTGCAGCGCCTCTCCTGTGCTCGTGACCGTATTAGTTGGACCATAGGCGACTGGAAAACCTTGGCCTGGTCAGATGAGTCTCAATTTCAGCTGGTATGAGCCGATGGTAGGATTCGAGTGTGGCGCAGAGCCATGGACCCAAGTTGTCAACAAGGCACCGTGCAAGCTGGTGGTGGCTCCATAACGGTGTAGTCTATGTTTACATGGAATGGACTGGGTCCTCTGGTCCATCTGAACCAATCATTGATTGGAAGTGGCTATGTTCGGCTACTTGGAGACAATTTTCAGGTATACATTAACTTCATGTTCCCAAACAACCGAGGAACTTTTTCGAATGACATTGCTCCATGTCACTGGGGCACAATTGATCCCAATTGGTCTGGACAACATTCTGGACAGAATTAGATTTTCACTCTGCAGCGGAGTGTGCGCTGATATGAAAGGTCCCGAGTTCGAGTCTCGGTCGGTGCACACAGTTTTAATCTGCCAGGAAGTAACATTAAGGACAGTTCGAGAGAATGATTTTACACCAGATCGCTCGACATGGTACATAACTAAGAAGTCAGTTCGTGCACTTTCGTAATTATAGACGACTACAGAGGCAGAATGGCTCAATATTCCTGCAGGGGACTTCAAACGACTTGTGAAGTCCATACCACGACGAGTTGCTCCGCTATGTCGGGGAAAAGGAGGTCCTGCACGATATTAGGAGGTATCCCCTGACTTTTGTCACCTTACTTTATGCACACTGGACAGAAGGGTAGTCACCCTGCGAAACACCATGCTAATGCCGTGTAACACAACCTCTCTACCCTGATAATGGTCTCAATTGACCAAGGAAGGGGATCCAAAAGCTTCTTAAGGTACTGTAATGGAGTGACATATACGGAGACCGCGCCAGGATGGTTTCCGTTCCCTTTCACTAGAGCGCAGCACTTGGTAACGGACAGGCTCCACCGAGCCGAAAATATCGTTTGATCGATGTGGATCCGGACTGTCGGAGGAGGGAGCGCGTATAGAGAGGGGAGAGGCGCGTGGCAGGGTATTGGTGTCGTGGATAGTCGAAAAAACGTAGCAACTTAAAAGACGGGTAAAATTTTAAACATAGCTGATGTTCAGCAACGATAGATGGTAAGTAATGATGTGAGGAAATCAGCCAACCAGTTGCAGGTATAAAGGCTTTAATAACCCTTCATTGTAAAATAGTCTTCTTCAGAAGTACGTGAACCTATTGAGGAAATTTATTACATCATAGTTAAACAGAATTATTAAGGTAGAAGAGACGAAAATATAATAACCAAAAATTACTTGCACGTAACATCACATATTAACGATCAAATACCTTAGGGCCATCAAGCTCATGTCGACTAACATGCTACTTGCGACCATCAGTAAAACCAAATAAAATCCATTAAAAAAATTCCCGTTAGAGCTTGACTAAGCTTAAAAGTCTTCAAATTAAAATGTATATTCAATTTTAGACAATGAAACGGCCCATATGTTGTTGGTACCATGCGGCGACTGGCAAAGTTGTAGCAGTACATGAAATAGGAAACATCGGCAGATGCCGTACCTGCGCAAAAACGTATGCGCATAGCAACTAGATAAAGAGTAAACCATCACTCACTACGTTCTATCGGCAAGGGACGGAGAAAAGATGTAGGTAGGAAAACGAGGGGAGACTGGAGGCAGAGAGAAGGAGGGTAAATTTTAAAAATGAATTGTAACAGTAAAAAGGAGGGTAAATAGAAAGAGATAAAATATTTTACAAGAAAAAATAGAAAACTGATGAGAATGAATGACAACTGGAGGCCACCAACGACTACAACTACATTAACCGTTTTGAACGACCAGCGTAAAACCTTCAAGAAACTGTCGACTCGAAAGTTGCTGTTGATCATTTAACATGTTAGAATTTTAAAAATTTCCAGTTCTTCATGTAAGTCTAATTTCCGCCCTTTAACATACTTACACAAAATTATGGTTTCTCCTAGATCCTTAGGGGAATGATTAGTAATGTGTAAATGTTCGGCAAATGTGGAGTGGTGCACGTTACCACCCTTCTTTCCTAGTAAATGTTCTTTGCACCTCGCCCTGCCAGTTTTATCTATGTAGTAACAGGGACAATAATTGAAAATCATTTTATAAACAACTGGGTTAGAAAAAGGATCATTGGCACTGTTAATTGTATGCACAAAGATTTATAATGGTTTTCAGGGGACAAGGTTACATTACATTTGTATTTAGGCTATTCGTTAATAAACTCTTTATAGTATAGCGTACATTTCCTTGGAAAAGAATAGAAATTCGTTTAGTATTTTCCACTTCCTTAGCACCGGGTGTATTTCTCTGTAACGTGGACCATTTTTACGGTTTTTCTTGTTGATGATGCAATCGACTAAATTTTAATCATATCTGTCGTAACAGCAATAAACTTTATAACAGCAATTTCATTCTGTAAAGTAATCGGAGGAAGGGGCACTGACAAGCGTGGTCATTAGTGGAATGGAAGAACACAACCATGTGTGCATCAGGATGGGCAGAACCAGCTGGATAAAACACATAAAAAAATTGCACCACCTCGGTTCCGAGAGTTCCGGAACCAGTACAGAAAATTGGAATAGAGATCAACATAAACATCATTTCGCACTTTGTATTGCTCATGAAAACCACACAATGTAACGTGGACCATTTTTACGGTTTTTCTTGTTGATGATGCAATCGACTAAATTTTAATCATATCTGTTGTAACAGCAATAAACTTCATAACAGCAATTTCATTCTGTAAATTAATAAATTTGTTGCACCACCATGCAGCGAGACCTCCAGAGGTGGTGGTCCAGATTTCTGTACACACCAGTACCTCTAATACCCAGTAGCACGTCCTCTTGTATTGATGCTTGCCTGTATTCGTCGTGGAATACTATCCACAGTTCATCAAGGCACTGTTGGTCCAGATTGTCCCACTCCTCAACGGCGATTCGGCGTAGATACCTCAGAGTGGTTGGTGGGTCACGTTGTCCATAAACAGCTCTTTTCAAACTATCCCAGGCATGTTGGATAGGGTTCATGTCTGGAGAACATGCTGGCCACTCTAGTCGAGCGATGTTGTTATCCTGAAGGAAGTCATTCACAAGATGTGCACGATGGGGGCGCGAATTGTCGTCCATGAAGACGAATGCCTCGCCAATGTGCCGCCGATATGGTTGCACTATTTGTCGGAAGATGGCATTCACGTATTGTACAGCCGTTACGGCGCCTTCCATGACCACCAGAGGGGTACATCGGTCCCACATAATGCTACTCCAAAACAGCAGTGCACTTCCACCTTGCTGCACTAGCTGGACAGTGTGTCTACGGCATTCAGCCTGACCGGGTTGCCTCCAAACAAGTCTCCGACGATTGTCTGGTTGAAGGAAAATGCGACACTCACCAGTGAAGAGAACGTGATGCCAATGCTGAGCGTTGCATTCGGCAAGTTGTTGGGCCCACCAATACCGCGCTGCATGGTGTCGTGGTTGCAAAGATGGACCTCGACATGGTTGCATCATGCAGCCTATTGCACTCAGTTTGAGTCGTAACACGACGTCCTGTGGCTGCGCGAAAAGCATTATTCAACATGGTGGCGTTGCTGTCATTGTTCCTCCGAGCCATAATCCGGTAGGTGGCGGTCATCCATTGCAGTAATAGCCCTTGGGTGGCCTGAGCGAGGCAAGTCATCGACAGTTCCTGTCTCTCTGTATCTCCTCCATGTCCGAACAATATCGCTTTGGTTCACCTCGAGACGCCTGGACACTTCCCTCGCTGAGAGCCGGAAGTGAAGGATCAAACACTTTGTCTTTACTGCAACACCATCCACAGCAGTCCATCGGGGTTAAATCAAGTGATCGTGGTGGCTAGGACACTATTCCACCATGTCCAAGCCATGTTGGCACATTGCTATGGAGATACATCACAATTTCACTACGATATAGTGGTGGCGCGGTATTTTGCTGGAGAATAAATTCTGTGCCCATATTCTCTTGTAATCGGGGCACTGCATAATGTTCATGCATGTCCAGGTACGATATGTCATTTCAATTTCTGCGTCAGAGACTACTGCTGGAACCTAACCGGGCGTCCTATGTGATCCGCAGCCAGTTTCGGCGAAACGATTATATCCTCTCCTTGTTGTTGTCTTTGAGTTGGTGACCCGTGGTCTTTACTCCAGAAGTGTCTCTGAATGCAGTAGCGGGATTTGGATTTATGAAACAATAAACAACATTACACACACTCTGCACCATTATACGACTCCTTGATGACTGTTGAAATCAATCATTCACGCATGCCACCTAGCGGTAACGTCGTGAACTAACAGTGCTGGGCGGGAATGGGACTTGAATGTGTACTACATTCAGTGGTGTCTCAAACATTTCTGTATGTTATTTATCCTTTCCACAAAATTGCTCTGACCATGGGGCTTAACTTCAAAATGGTTCAAATGGCTCTGAGCACTATGGGACTTAACATCTATGGTCATCGGTCCACTAGAACTTAGAACTACCTAAACCTAACTAACCTAAGGACATCACAGACATCCATGCCCGAGGCAGGATTCGAACCTGTGACCGTAGCGGTCGCTCGGTTCGAGACTGAAGCGCCTAGAACCGCTCGCCCACGGCGGCCGGCCTATCCTTTTCACAACTGAAGGTTACTTTTGTATACATAATTTATAAACACCCTGAACTTCGTGTGGTTGTACTGGAATGCTAATCATATGCATATCAAAAAGTGTATTCTTCATGCCAGTTTGATGTTCGTCGCACACAGCTTACATAGAGTCGATATGTTAACGGCCAGCAGAGTATTTGATTACTGATTTACTCCTCAGGAAATACTGATCATTGTATACGAACTGGCAGAAAAGGAAGCTGTTGTACAGTGCAGTGTCTTTTTATTATGTTTTAACTGACTGAAAATAAATGGAAACGTATTCAGCGCAGAGGGTTGACGGGGTATTGCGAGTAATAAGGAAGAAACAATATTGTGTCAAAAATGAGATTATGTTGAGAGCTTGCTTATCCTGAAGATATTGGAATCTTCAGTTTCAACAAGTACAGTTCAAAAAAATGTTCAAATGTGTGTGAGTTCAAATGGCTCTGAGCACTATGGGACTCAACTGCTGTGGTTATCAGTCCCCTAGAACTTAGAACTACTTAAACCTAACTAACCTAAGGACATCACACACATCCATGCCCGAGGCAGGATTCGAACCTGCGACCGTGGCAGTCCCACAGTTCCGGACTGCGCGCCTAGAACCGCGAGACGTGTGTGTTCCTAAGGGACCAAACTGCTGAGGTCATCGGTCCTTAGACTTACACACTACTTAAACTAACATATGATAAGAACAACACACACACCCATTCCCGAGGGAACTCGAACCTCCGTGACACGGCGCCTCAAACCGCACGGCCACTCCGCGCGGCAAGTTCGATTCAGTTCTTTTGACACTGATGGCGTCTGTACCAAGTGGTATTCTCTATGTCGATTCGCTTACTCGAAGACTGAATCGTACTTTTTGTTGCGAATGCACCGTCATTTGATTTTGTTGAATATTCCGGAGCGATTGGTGCCCATGATCGGCGTGACGCATTATAACTGCGCAGTTGGCGATGCCCTGGGGAGGGTAAAGCGGGAATAGCGTGCTTCCCTGAGGCAGTTCATTGGAGCTCGACTCAAAGATTAGTTGTCACGCGTGCTCGTGTCAGTCGCAATATTAAAAGATAAGGTGATACTCTCGGTACGTACGCTAATTCACACATACAGCTACATAAAAGGGACAGCTGAATGGAAACTCTTTATTATTTGAGAAGTCATCGCCATAATTGTTAATAAATTTATCCCACTGTGTAACAAGACGGTCAATGCCTTCATGGAGAAATACATCTCTTCGTCAGAAGCAAATCGACGGGCACGAATGTCTTTTTTCACGGCTCCAAAAATATGGAAATCACACGGGAATAGATAGCGGGACTATATGGAGGATATGTAAGGCATTCCCAGCGAAATTTCTGCCGTGTAGTCGAAATAACCTGCCAATAAAATTCCAGCTCACACGTTGCCAAGGTTATTTCGACCGTGCTACAGAAGTTTCGCTGGGTAGCTCTTACATTTTCTCCATACATTCCCGATCTCTTCTCATGCGATTTCCGTATTTTTAGCGCCCTGAAGAGAAACATTCGTGTCCGCCGATTTGCTTCGGGCGAAGAGATGCAGGCCAGAGTACAATCATGGTTCGGTATGCAACCGCAAACGTTTTTCTATGAAGGCATCTATCACCTTGTCTCACAGTGAGATAAACACACTACTAGCCATTAAAACAGCTACACCAAGAAGAAATGCAGATGATAAACGGGTATTCATTGGACAAATATATTGTACTAGAACTGACATGTGATTACATTTTCACGCAGTTTGAGTGCATAGATCCTGAGAAATCAGTACCCAGAACAACCACCTCTGGCCCTAATAACGGCCTTGATACGCCTGGGCATAGAGTCAAACAGAGCTTGGATGGCGTGTACAGCTACAGCTACCCATGCAGCTTCAAAACGATACCACGGTTCATCAAGAGTAGTGGCTGGCGTCTTGTGACGAGCCAGTTGCTCGGCCACCATTGACCAGACGATTTTAATTGGTGAGAGATCTGAAGAATGTGCTGGCCAGAGCAGCAGTCGAACATTTTCTGTATCCAAAATGGCCCGTACAGGACCTGCAACGTGCGGTCGTGCATTATCCTGCTGAAATGTAGGGTTTCGCAGGGATCGAATGAAGGGTAGAGCCACGGTTTGTAACACATCTGAAATGTAACTTCCACTGTTCAAAGTGCCGTCAATACGAACAAGAGGTGACCGAGACGTGTAACCAATAGCAACCCATACTATCACGCCAGGTGATACGCCAGTATGGCGATGACGAAAACACGCTTCCAATGTGCGTTCACCACGATGTCGCCAAACACGGATGCGATCATCATGATGCTGTAAACAGAACCTGGATTCATCCCAAAGAATGACGTTTTGCCTTTCGTGCACCCAGGTTCGTCGTTGAGTACACCATCGCAGGCGCTCCTGTCTGTGATGTAACGTCAGGGGTAACCACAGCCATGGTCTCCGAGCTGATTGTCCATGCTGCTGCAAACGTCGTCGAACTGTTCGTGCAGATGGTTGTTGTCTTGCAAACGTCCCCATCTGTTGACCAGGGATCGAGACGTGGCTGCACAATCCGTTACAGCCATGCGGATAAGATGCCTGTCATCTCGACTGCTCGTGATACGAGGCCATTGGGATCCAGCACGGCGGTCCGTATTACCCTCCTGAACCCACCGATTCCATATTCTGCTAACAGTCATTGGATCTTGACCACGTGAGCAGCAATGTCGCGATGTGATAAACCGCAATCGCGATAGGCTACAATCCGATTTTTATCAAAGTCGGAAACGCGATGGTACTCATTTCTCCTCCTTACACGAGGCATCACAACAACGTTTCACCAGGCAACGCCGGTCAACTGCTGTTTGCGTATGAGAAATCGGTTGGAAACTTTCCTCATGTCAGCACGTTGTAGGTGTTGCCACCGGCGCCAACCTTGTGTGAATGCTCTAAAAAGCTAATCATTTGCTTATCACAGCATTTTCTTCCTGTCGGTTAAATTTCGCGTCTGTAGCATGTCATCTTCTTGGTGTAGCAATTTTAATGGCCAGTAGTGTATGTTGACAATTATGGCGATTCCCTTTGAAATAAAAACAGTTTACTTACTTGTCCCATCTGTCTCGTTTTCATTTGATTGCGTAATACACATATTCCGCAAGCCACTGTATAGTGAATGGCGGAGGGTACTTCATACCAAAATTATCGGTTATCCGTCCTATTCACTTCACATATTGAGCGCGTTAAAAACGATGGTCTGTAAGTGTTTGTACAAGATTACTTTCTCTTGGCTTATTCTTTCGAGCCTTAAGTTAGACTTACGATGATGACAGCATAATTACTGCGCAGTGTTCTGTGACTGCAGGCTCTCAGCTGACAGAATTGCGCAAAAACTGTGTTGTCTTTTTTCCAAGGATTCGTTTGTTAGTTCGTCTAGTATTTCCGTGACGTTTTCGTATGGGCCATTCCGACCCTTTACGATCCAAAAAACTCTTCTCTTAATTTAATGTCTACTGTCATACCTACTTGATAACGACTCTAAACACTGGACGGACACTCTAGAACTGGTACCACTAGCGTCTTATATATGGTTTCCTTTACAAATGAGGTGCTTCCCCAGAACCGTTCTAACAAATCTAGGTGTTCCATTCGTCACAGGAAGAAGTCATTCTCGATACACTTACCAATTCCTGGAATTATGGTATGGGTAGCTGTGGAGATGGACAAAATGACTGATTTGGTAATTGTTGAAGTGAGACTAAATGGTATACGGTGCTTCATAGTCTAACGCTTTTCATTTCTACCAATGTACTTCGGCTTATTGTACATCGTGACGACCATTATCATAAATTTTGATTCACTGTCGTAAAACAAATACATATCTTGTAACTATAATTGTGACTATAAAGTTTATTTCAGTGGTTCCTAGCACCCTTTGACGCAGCCACTGGCTGAAGAGTATTAATGCGCTATTGGTAATGACTTGTCAGATGAAATCAGAGAGTAAGTTCTGAGAAATCCTTGTCAGATTAATTTTCATCTAACAACTTCTTGTGAAATAGGGAAAAATCATTAAATATTTGAAAAATAAATGTTCTGTTGGAGTAGATGACATCTCTAACAATATATTAAAACAATGTGGAGCAGTTACAGCTGACGTCCTGAGTCACATCTGTAATGCACCACCAACTCAAGGTATTTTGCCAGACAGGTTAAAATGTGCCATTGTCAAGCCTCTCTACAAAAAAGGGGACACCACAGATGTCAATAATTACCGTCCAGTATCCTTGCTTACAGCATTTTCAAAAATCGTCGAGAAAGTAATGTACTGAAGAGGGTAGCCATCTCAACAGCAATGAGAACTTAATAAATCACAGTTTGGTTTTCAAAAATACTGTTCTACTGAAACAGAAATATACAATTTCACTGCCCACATAATAGTCTTTTAATATTAAAATGTCAATAATAGGAATTTTCTGTGACTTATTCAAAACATTTGATTGAGTGAACCATGACATTATGTTACAGAAATTACGATTCTACAGTATAAATGGAACAGCATATGAATGGTTTAAGTCATATCTATAGAACAGAAAGCAAAAGTTTCTTTATATGGTCTTAGTGATTTAAGGAAGTTTCTCACTTCATCTAACTGGGGCGAAATTACATTAGGTGTTCCAAAGTGTTCGATCATGGGTCCCCTTCTGTTCTTGATATGTGTGAATGATTTCCCTTCTTATCTGAAACAAGAAGTTGAACTGACACTGTTTGCTGATGATACAAGCATCATTATTAATGCAGTAAAAGAAACTCCAATAGAAAATGATACAAATAATGTCTTTGGCAAAGTTATTAATTTGTTTTCTGCAAATGGGCTTGCTCTGAACTCTGAAAAAACACAGTACATCTAATTTTCTATTGCAAGGCGTACAGTTCCAACAAAAAATATAACACATCAACAGAAGCCAGTAGCCAGGGTAGAACATACTAAGTTGGATGTACATTTAGATGCGAATTTTAATTGGAAAATGCGTATTTTGAAGCTCCTAAAACGAATAGGTTCAGCAACTTTTGCAATCAGAATAATTGAGGATATAGAAATTAGCAAGCTAATATACTTTGCATACTTTCACTCTCTGATGTCAAATGATGTCATACGGAATAATATTTTGGGGTAGCTCAACACTTAGGCGAAAAGTAGTCACTGCTCAAAAAAAAAAGTGGTTACAATAATGTGTGGGGCTCATAGTCGCACATCTTGTAGGCATCTGTTTGAAAGGTTATGAATTCTTGCAACAGCCTCACAGTGCATTTACTCAGTAATGAAATTTGTTTTCAACAACATGGACCAGTTTAGAAACAACAGTGACATCAATTATTATAATGTCGGAAGAAAGAAATACTTACACTATCCTCTGCTTAACCTATCTTTGGCACAGAACGGGGTCAAATATGCTGCTGTACCATAGATGAATTCTTGAATAGAAATAAATAAATCTGTAGGTATACTATATGCATTTTGTGCCATTTAAGAGAATGGGAAAGGTAATAAAAATGTTAAGCTTTTTTTTAAAAAAAGGAAACCTTGATTAATGTGTGCATTGCTTCTGCACTTGACACGTTCCACATCATAACGGTTACCGTGAGATTGATCAATGGAACATGTAACTAATTAACTAATCGGTATAGTCATTAAACAATACATGGCAGCATTGACTGAAATGAACTTTAAAAATAGTTGTTGTTGTTGTGGTCTTCAGCCCTGAGACAGGTTTGATGAAGCTCTCCATGCTACTCTATCCTGTGCAAGCTTCTTCATCTCCCAGTACCTACTGCAACCTACATCCTTCTGAATCTGTTTCGTGTATTCATCTCTTGGTGTCCCTCTACGATTTTTACCGTCCACGCTGCCCTCCAATTCTAAATTGGTGATCCCTTGATGCCTCAGAACGTGTCCTACCAACCAATCCCTTCTTCTAGTCAAGTTGTACCACAAACTTCTCTTCTCCCCTGTCCTATTCAATACCTCCTCATTAGTTGTATGATCTACCCATCTAATCTTCAGCATTCTTCTGTAGCACCACATTTCGAAAGCTTCCATTCTCTTCTTGTCCAAACTAGTTATCGTCCATGTTTCACTTCCATACATGGCTACGCTCCATACAAATACTTTCAGAAACGACTTCCTGACACTTGAATCTATGCTCGATGTTAACAAATTTCTCTTCTTCAGAAACGCTTTCCTTGCCATTGCCAGTCTACATTTGATGTCCTCTCTACTTCGACCATCATCCATTATTTTGCTCCCCAAATAGCAAAACTCCTTTACTACTTTAAGTGTCTCATTTCCTAATCTAATTCCCTCAGCATCACCCGACTTAATTCGACTACATTCCATTATCGTCGTTTTGCTTTTGTTGATGTTCATCTTATATCCTCCTTTCAAGACACTATCCATTCCGTTCAACTGCTCTTCTAAGTCCTTTGCTGTCTCTGACAGAATTGCAATGTCATCGGCGAACCTCAATGTTTTTATTCATGGATTTTAATACCTGCTCCGAATTTTTCTTTTGTTTCCTTCACTGCTTGCTGAATATACAGATTGAATAACATCGGGGATAGGCTACAACCCTGTCTCACTCCCTTACCAACCACTGCTTCCCTTTCATGCCCCTCGACTCTTATAGCTGCCGTCTAGTTCCTGTACAAATTGTAAATAGCCTTTCGCTCCCTGTATTTTACCCCTGCTACCTTCAGAATTTGAGTCTTCCAGTCAACATTGTCAAAAGCTTTCTCTAAGTCTACGAATGCTAGAAACGTAGGTTTGTCTTTCCTTAGTCTAGCTTCTAAGATAAGTCGTAGGGTCAGTATTGCCTCACGTGTTCCAATATTTCTACGGAATCCAAACTGATCTTCCCCGAAGTCAGCTTCTACCAGTTTTTCCATTCGTCTGTAAAGAATTCGCGTTAGTATTTTGCATCCGTGACTTATTAAACTGATCGTTCGGTAATCTTCAGTTTAATAAGTCACGGATGCAAAATAGTATGTTCAAAAATGGCTCTGAGCACTATGGGACTTAACATCTATGGTCATCAGTCCCCTAGAACTTAGAACTACTTAAACCTAACTAACCGAAGGACAGCACACAACACCCAGCCATCACGAGGCAGAGAAAATCCCTGACCCCGCCGGGAATCGAACCCGGGAACCCGGGCGTGGGAAGCGAGAACGCTACCGCACGACCACGAGCTGCGGGCATAGTATGTTCAATTATTCTCTTTACTATTAAAATGTCAAATACAAGCAACTTCTCTAAATTGATTGACATGTTCCCAACCTGTGCTCGTAAATAATGGACTTGTTGAAGAATAAATATAGTAGTTACAAGAACATATAATCATTTGTAGTGGAGTTAGGAAAGTTTAGTGGAAATAATTTGCGAATTTGGTAACACTGCGGTAGAAAGAGTGTGAGAAATAGGAATCAGCAAGTAAAGGGAAGGGCAGGAGAACGTACGGAAGCACATAGTTGAGGCTGGGACGTTGCTATTTTCGGCGTATTACTGTAGCGCCACAGCCTTTGCAGCCCCGTGCTCCACAGACGTAGGAGCTGAACAAGAAATATGATGCGGCCACGTTGAATGCGGGCAGCCACCATTACCGGAAGGCGCAGTGCTCCACGAAGCTGGCGTTTTGTGTGGAAGCTGAAAGCGACTGAGGCCTCTTCGGAAAGAGCATTCAGCTCTCCTGACGGGCAGAAGCGCTCGGCTGTCCCACATCGTCTTCATAACAGCGGCTTTCCCTCCTCTCACGTCGAATGGCGACTGCGGCTTTTTTCCCCCAGCCTCTTCCAGGAGTAAGAATTTCGTACGGTGAATTTGTGTATGATGCCTTTAGCCTTAGCAAGCGTCCTGTTAGTTGTTCTATTGCCAGCATTTTAGAAGACTTTACTCAAAAGACTGACGTCATGCAAGAAGCATTTAAAAAGGTCAATGAATTGCAACACAAGATAAAGAAAATACAGGATAAAAACGAGATATGTTTATTCGACTCCGAAAAGTGTCCGTTGGCAACAATTCACTTACGTCACAGAACACATCTGAAATCGATCGAAGCATTTGTATCTCATATCTTGAGCTGTCCATCGACATGTGATGCTTAATCGTGTAGCGGAGTTTTGTGACTGTATTGATTACCTCATTTACTCTGAATCGAATTGATAGTGCCAGAATTATAATGTGAAGGCGATATTTGGAAAAAGTAGGCGCTTGTCACACGCTTTAATGAAATCACCAGCGCTTTCCATCCACGGTGCCTTCTGCTAATCAGTCGATTTGTGTGGCGCAAATAGGTAACTTAGTTTCCGTTAACCCGAATATTTGTGAGTGATGGCCTTAATACTGTCCAGGCTAACCCACGATTGGACAAAGATCAGTTTCAGTGATAGTCACCAATTTTGTCCTATCATCTCCTCCACTTGACTATCGACCAAACGTAGCGCATCATAGTTAAATTAATCGCAGTCACATTTCCTGCACAAAGCTTATGTTCATTTTCACAAACATCAAATAAATTTCATATCTTTACTCGATACTCCAATAAACATATTTTTAGGCAGTAATGTACAGTTTTCTATTGAAACTGACTGCTAGTAAGAAAATACTGCGTTGTGCTGTGAAAATGTTTGGTTTCGTTTTCTTTCTTACAATAAGTGTTAACTATGACGACAGGGCATTTGAACCATTAGACTAATTGTTTTCAACAACAGAAAGCTGGACGAAAGAAAATATGTTGATACTGAACGCCGACACCCATCGAAGATGGTCGGACTTCAGATGTAACAAAAATATTATTTCTAGCATGTATACTGCTTCTCTGTATAATAATGTTTACAAGAAGACGACCTGAACTCAGAGGTAGAATTCACAACGCTGGGATCAGATGCACCGAGAGAAAGGGAGAAAATTATTAGATTCATAAACAGAATGTATCCGCTGCTAACGAGCACCCAAATGAAAACCAGAAACAAACTTAAGGCTATACAAAATCACGATTTTACCAGCAATGCTACATGGATGCATCACCTGGGATATTAAAAGCAATACTAACATCAGACTATTACATATGCTTCAAATCAGACGCCTGAGAATCATTCTAAAAGTCCTAAGATGGCCTAGGACAGACGACATACATCAGGAACAACAACGAGCTACTAGAAGACCAAATAAAACCTCATGCCAGGAATCTGCTACAAAGAATGAACAACCTAAAGCAGATGAGTAGGCATCTGAACTTCAATAGAACTGTTAACCCAAGGATATTGCATAGGTTTAGAGTGCCAGGAACAATTAGAGATGAATAAATAAAGAACATTATCTCAGCAGGCCTAAGGGACTGAGCCCCCAAAAGTTTGTTAACGATGAACAAGAAACTGAAATTATTCTTAAACATCAAGAAGTCGAGTGATGGGAGATGGTAGCACTTCAGATGAATCAAAATATTGTTTCTAGCATATAGGTTGCTTCTCCGTATATAAAGTTTTAAACAAAGGTTGCATACCAGCAATGTGCCGTTTTCGTTTCTTCCTCGCAGTCGATTTTAATAGAAAACCTGTATGTAGCAGGTTCCAGGAGAAAACGGCGTTACTGAGGGATATGATAAAAACGATCTTTTGAAAGAAAAGAAGGAACTTCCTACGATCGTATGGCCTATTGTAAATGATTTCCGAAATAGAACAAGCTTAATGTAAATTATTATTTACTTTCTTTATTATCCAATTACATTGTCGGGTTTATATATGGACATAAATACAACAGTTATTAAACATTACAACATGCGTATTACAAATTGCAGGTTGAAAAACACGTACTTTCAGCACATTCACTTCCAAGCATTATCGTACACGTCACATTACAGCTGTTGTGCAGTTCACAATAAATGTTCTGTCTCCTACCGTCAACTTCAGTGCCTTTGTGTAATTTTGGGAGAACATACGTTACTTGTCCAAGTGGCTCTGCACGCTCCTTAGTGAGGGAAGCAGCGACCATAATGGGACCAAGCAGTTCATCTCACGTATTCACCTTTCGTTTGTACGAGCCAGGCTTCATCCAACGCCATAATCAAAACCCTGACGTTCTTGGCTGCCAGTTAATTATAGCTATTACCACGACCATCCCAGTGATTAGGGTAAGACATATACGCGAGCGCCATTAGTCCAAAAACAAATGCACATTAAATGTTTTCTATCTCGGAAACCATTCGAAATAGGGCATAAGTCCGTATGAAGCTTTTTGCTTCGTATGATTGTTCTTGTCGTATACCTGAATACTGAACATTCTTTCTAAGACACACTTATTAGGAAAGTTGCATTTATGGCTTATAGGCTTACGATTACCACTCTACGACCCAACCTGAATCGTCAGAAATTTTGTGATGCTACCCATTTGCAGATTAAAAGTATGCGAAATGATGGCACAGGAGCTACTATTCTCACAGATCCAGCAGCTGGAGAGGTCTCCCTCATACCTCGTAAACCAATAATCCCAACCGATTTACCCATTCATTTTAAGCAACTTCAGTTTCCAATCAAAGTTTCGTTTGCTGTAATAATAAACAAGCTTCAGGGTCAGACATTCAAATACGTTCGATTTGATTTACGATCAGTGTGTTCTATGCAAGGTCAGTTCCATGTTATCCGTTCACGAACTGCACTGTAGTTCCTTCTCTAGATTGTCGTACAGATGACAAAATGGTAGATATCTAAATAGACGACAGAGGGATAGAGAAACAATTAAAATCGCTCAAAAGAGGAAAGGCCGCTGGACCTGATGGGATACCAGTTCGATTTTACACAGAATACGCGAAGGAACTTGTCCCCCTTATTGCACCGGTGTACCATAGGTCTCTAGAAGAGCGTAGCGTTCCAAAGGATTGGAAAAGGGCACAGGTCATCCCCGTTTACAAGAAGGGACATCGAACAGATGTGCAAAACTATAGACCTATATCTCTAACGTCGATCAGTTGTAGAATTTTGGAACACGTATTATGTTCGAGTATAATGACTTTTCTGGAGACTAGAAATCTACTCTGTAGGAATCAGCATGGGTTTCGAAAAAGACGGTCGTGTGAAACCCAGCTCGCACTAATCGTCCACGAGACCAGAGGGCCATAGACACGGATTCACAGGTAGATGCCGTGTTTCTTGACTTCCGCAAGGCGTTCGATACAGTTCCCCACAGTCGTTTAATGAACACAGTAAGAGCATATGGACTATCAGACCAATTGTGGATTGAAGAGTTCCTAGATAACAGAACACAGCATGTCATTCTCAATGGAGAGAAGTCTTCCGCAGTAAGAGTGATTTCAGGTGTGCCGCAGGGGAGTGTCATAGGACCGTTGCTATTCACAATATATATAAATGACCTTTTGGATAACATCCGAAGTTCACTGAGGCTTTTTGCAGATGATGCTGTGGTGTATCGAGAGGTTGTAACAATGGAAAATTGTACTGAAATGCAGGAGGATCTGCAGCGAATTGACGCATGGTGCAGGGAATGGCAATTGAATCTCAATGTAGACAAGTGCAATGTGCTGCGAATACATAGAAAGATAGATCCCTTATCATTTAGCTACAAAATAGCAGGTCAGCAACTGGAAGCAGTTAATTCCATAAATTATCTGGGAGTACGCATTAGGAGTGATTTAAAATGGAATGATCATATAAAGTTGATCGTTGGTAAAGCAGATGCCAGACTGAGATTCATTGGAAGAGTCCTAAGGAAATGCAATCCGAAAACAAAGGAAGTGGGTTACAGTACGCTTGTTCGCCCACTGCTTGAATACTGCTCAGCAGTGTGGGATCCGTACCAGATAGGGTTGATAGAAGAGATAGAGAAGATCCAACGGAGAGCAGCGTGCTTCGTTACAGGATCATTTAGTAATCGCGAAAGCATTACGGAGATAATAGATAAACTCCAGTGGAAGACTCTGCAGGAGAGACGCTCAGTAGCTCGGTACGGGCTTTTGTTAAAGTTTCGAGAACATACCTTCACCGAAGAGTCAAGCAGTATATTGCTCCCTCCTTTCGCGAAGAGACCATGAGGATAAAATCACAGAAGCATACCAACAATCCTTCTTTCCACGAACAATACGAGACTGGAATAGAAGGGAGAACCAATAGAGGTACTCAAGGTACCCTCCGCCACACACCGTCAGGTGGCTTGCGGAGTATGGATGTAGATGTAGATGTAGAACTGGTAGTTCAGTAAAAATCAGTTCATACTCTTACCACACACTACGCAAAAAACGAAAAATGTTGTATATTTTGAAATTTTCTAATCGTATTGTGTGTAAAAAATAAAAAACATAAAAAACAATAAAACTATAACAAAGGAGTCTTTTTAATTTATATTTTACATTATTTATTATAACTTCGAGTTCCATGCTTTGGAAGTGAGCGAAGTTGCAATGAGGAGCCAGAATCTGGGTCCTGACAGAATTCCCAGGGATACGCTACGTCAGGACGATCACCCAGTTCCGACACTTATTTGGCAATTCGGAGGGTATTGACGGGTTCGCAAGAGAATAAATAAACTCGTTGATAACAACTTATGGAATTTTATTTTCTGGGCTTATGATAGCTTCGATACATTTATAAAGTTGGTCCTGATATTTCGTAGGCTCGTATTTTGTTGACTAGTGACTAGAAGACATGTGGAATCGTTTCGAACGCTTGCCGGAAGAGAAGAAACTGTGACATCAATCTGGGCGACACTGTCTGTTGCCTTTAGGAATTCACTGAGGAACAGAGCAAGCACGTAATCTAGATCTTTATCCGTGCCCTGCAAACCAATGTGAAATGCATGGCAGCGGGTTCTTCCCATTGTACTAGTTATTAGTATTCTCCCCGTTCCATTTGCGGAATGAGCAATGGGAAGATGACTGTTATATGCCTGTGCGCACGCTCGTAATTAAACTTGTCTTCATGATCCGTATAGGATATGGCAAATTCCTACATTTGCCATTTACAGATGGTTCTTGAAACTTTCTAAGTAAGTTTCCTCGGGGTAGTTTAGATCTGTTTCAAAGTCTGCCGCCGCGCGGGGTAGCCGCGTGGTCTCAGGCGTCTTGTCACGGTCCGCGCGGCTCCCCCCGTCGGAGGTTCGAATCCTTCCTCGGGCATCGGTGTGTGTGTCGTCCTTAGAGTAAGTTAGTTTAAGTTAGACAAGTAGTGTGCAAGCTTAGGGACCGACGACCTCAGCAGTTTGGTCCTATAAGACCTTACCACAAATTTCCAAATTTCGAAAGAGTCTGCCAGTTCAGCTTCTTTAGCATCTCTGTGACGCTATTCCGCGGGTCAAAGAAATCTGTGGGCGGTTGTGCTGTTAGTCCTTTTTGGTAGGGGTCCCACACAGTTGAGCAATTTCGTGTCTGGGTCGCGTGAGTGATTTGCAAGCAATCTCTGTTTACAGTATCCAGATCGATTCTTACAGAGGTGACTTTCGGTTTGTAGAAAGGTTATCACAAACAAGCGCAAACGTATTCTTTATTTCTACAGGAGATTTATGTGAGCAATGTAGGCCTATAAGTATAAGCGTGTCTCTGATGAGCCTTCCTTTAAATACGGATGAACTACGCTTTTAATGTCACACGGACCTTTCATCATTTCGTGCACCAATTACCATCTTTATATTTAAAGTATGGAAACAACTCTGCACCGTCCTCTTTTCCGCACAGTCGCAGTATTATGCTCGTAGCTCAGAAAGTAGTGATTAGCCGCTAAGCTAAGAAAATTTGAAGCGTATTTCACGAGGTTATCGTTTTTACAGTTCAAGCTACAGGCTGCGACAATTCTTCCGCCTTATCTTTTCCAGTAGATTTGCTGTAAGTGCCACTTCCTCTTTCATAACTGGAGCTAGCAGTGAAGGTCAGCTACCCAAGACAATTACACATCTATCTCTTAAGACTTGTGAAGAGGAAGAAAAATATGCTGTGGTTTGAGAGACCACTTCACTGCGTTTAACTGCGTTTATCCTCGCGTCGTCATTTTGTGAACCCCTCCCAAGTAAGGGGGTAAGCAAAAGTAAGATCTAACAACTTACCATGTACGACTATAAGTGTGCTTTGTGGCAGAATGTGATATCATTCATGCCAAGAAATTTTAACCTATTCCTACGAATTTGTTAGGGATGTACTAAGTCGTGGAATAGCGACTGCTAGTAAATTGGGTATCTTGTGATTGAAAACTCTTGTTTTTATTAAAAGTACTGGACATAAATTGTACATTGGTACCTGTTGTTATCTGATGATAATTCTTTCGAATAGCGGTAATGTATGTAAAGCAGTGTCTCTTTCCAATTCACGAAATCTGACGCGACTGCTTCACATTCTTCATGGCATTTATTGCAGAAGTGCGGTGTGATGCGATGGATTCAAGAGCCCTTCAGGAAGAATATTGGACAGATAGGAAGCTATGTAAGTTAAGAAGCGAAAGACGACGATTGTCGTAAAAAAGTCCCCCCCCCCCCCCAGCACACACGCCAACACGCACACACACACACACACACACACACACATACAGAAAGAGACAAAGAAACTGCTACACCTGCCTAATACCGTGTATGGCCCCCGCGAGCACGCAGAAGTGCCGAAACACGACTAGGCATGGCCTCGACTAATGTCTAAAGCAGTGCTGGTGGAAAATGACACCACGAATCCTGCAGGGCTATCCATAAATCCGTGAGAGTACGAAGGGGAGGAGATCTCTTCTGAACAGCACGTTGCAAGGAATCCCAGATATTCTCAATAATGTTCATATCTGGGGAGTTTGGTGGCCAGCGGAAGTGTTCCTGGAGCCACTCGGTAGCAATTTAGGACGTGTGGGTTGTCGCATTGTCCTGCTGGAATTGCCCAAGTCCGTCGGAATGCACAATGGACATGAATGGATGTAGGTGATCAGACAGGCTGCTTACGTATGTGTCACGTGTCAGAGTCGTATCTAGACATATCAAGGGTCCCATATCACTCCAACTGCACACGCCCCACACCATTACAGAGCCTCCACCAGCTTGAACAGTCCCCTGCTGATGTGTAGGGTCAATGGATTCATGGGGTTGTCTCCATACCCGTACACGTCCATCCGCTCGATACAATTTGAAACGAGACTCGTGCGATCGGAGAACATGTTTCCAGTCATCAACAGTCCAATGTCGGTGTTGATGGGCGCAGGCGAGGCGTAAAGCTTTGTGTCGTGCAGTCATCAAGGGTACACGAGTATGCCTTCGTCTCGGAAAGTCCATATCGACAATGTTTCGTTGCATGGTTCGCACGCTGTCACTTGTCTTCATGGACCGGTCTGCCCGACGGGGGGTCTCAGTAGTCACAAAACATTCATTTCATCTCTAGGCAAATCCTGCCCCCCCCCCCCCCAATCCCGAAATCCAGGTGACTTTCGGTTGTGGGGGTATCTGAAAGACTGAGTCTGTAGGGATCTATTTCGGACTCTACCTGATCTGAAGGATAGTGTACGACGACGTATCGCTCTGATTACACCAGATAAGCTAGGAGCAACTATCGACCATGTCGTGTTTCGGTTGCAGAATATTTCTGAGTAGGGAGACCGTAAGCAACCTCTGCAACTTGGAACCATGTCCTATGAAAGTGCTCAAAAATGGTTCAAATGGCTCTGAGCACTACGGGACTTAATTTCTGAGGTCATCAGTCTCCTAGAACTTAGAACTACTTAAACCTAACTAACCTAAGGACATCACACACATCCATTCCAGACTGAAGCGCCTAGAACCGCTCGACCACACCGGCCGGCTATGAAAGTGCCATAACCACTGTTATCATGTGTTTGATCGTTTCTCCCCTTTACCTACACTCACACCTCATTCTGACTGCTTACAGCCCCATATTTTCACTTGGTGGCAGAAAGTGGAACTTTCTTTTAGCAAACTCCGCGAGCGTACCGATCAATGAACATACCTACGATGCATATAGCCCACACTGCAGCAGTCGGAACACGGTCAGTTTAAATACAAACACCCAGTCTATAAGTTATATATGTTTTTCGACATTCAGGAAGCAAGCCTCTAATAGTTCTCATCCAGATCCTTAAGGTACAGTTAATACTGATTGGAATAGACACAAGATTTAGTAATAACAATGATGATAGCTGAGATTTTGGGCAGAAGAAAAAGTAATAGCAAGGCGAATATGGAAAGTGAGGAAGGAACGTAACAAAAATCAAATGAAAATAGATTTATAATTAATGATTAATTCATTGGGTTGCCAAAATGGCATACAAACAAATTCCATTACTACGTATACTAATTCTCCCTTCAAGGGGCATGATAGTTCCAGCAGAACAACTTGTAAGATGAAATTTAATTTTGGAGAATGGTATGAGACGTTTCATATGTATGCCTCGCGTGTTTTTTTTTATTAATGGCTCCAAACTGATTTTATTTCATTGACAAAGGCATGTATATAAAAAATAATAATTTTTGACAGTAAATGTGAAAACTATAAATGTAGTGGATAGGCAGATAAGAACAAATGCTTACACAAATGTATTTTTTGTTCATTTTCATACATACATCTTGAGGAAGGAAGAAAAGCTGACGACAGCATATGTTAGTGGCACTTGAAATAATTAATCATTTCTAGTGACGCCACATGTCAGACAGTACAAAGAAATAGACAAAATGTGCGGGCTTTGAAAATGGTGTACGGAAGTAAAAACAAAGCTCATTTATTGTGACACGTTTTAATAAATGGTAAAGGTTAATAAGAACGGCTAAATTATGTGTGTATAAAGTAATGCTTAAGAATCAAATTTTTTTAGGACGTCTTCTTTCCTTTGAAAGCCCTGTTGAGTAAATTTGTGTTATTTGAATTTTTTTAGTTTATTTTCGTACATTTTTCCAGGAGACGAACAGTTTATTCTTTTGTGTTTGGTGATGAAAAACACTTTATATATATATATATATATATATATATATATATATATATATATATATGCCAATAATAGGTTATGCCCTCCTTTTATATAAATTGATCTATGAACTAGCGGGAAACTCTGAATACTAGGATGTAACGTTTGGCCGTTATGTGGTTGGTTTTGGGGACCTATCACAAATTTGACGCAATAAATGATGACTAACTGAGTAATTATTTAAACAAATTATGAAAACCTGTTTACTTTATTATAACGACTGACTAAATTTTCGATTTTATGTCACCAACGAAGTAACGTGGCTTATTCATAAAAGCAAGGTATATTATCTGGTATTTTAGCATTTTGAAAAGTGCATTTTTGTGTGCAACCTACGAAAGTTCGTTATAGGAAAGAAGCTGGGACATTCTGTTGTCAAATGACGAAATATTCTCTCCTTGTTTGATATCAGACAACCCTATTTGATAGCCGGCTGTAGTGGCCGAGCGGTTCTAGGTGCTACAGTCTGGAACCGCGTGACCGCTACGGTCTCAGGTTCGAATCCTGCCTCGGGCATGGATGTGTGTGATGTCCTTAGTTAGGTTTAAGTAGTTCTAAGTTCTAGGGGACTGATGACCTCAGATGTTAAGTCCCATAGAGCCATTTGAACCATTTTGAACCTATTTGATAATTTGTTATTGGATTTTGATCCTTTTCACTTAGAGGCGTTCAACGAGTAAGGCAACACATTTTTTTTTCTGAAAGCAGGTTGGTTTTGTACAGGATTGCAATACACCACATTATTCCCCACTCATTTGGCAGCAAAACCCAATTTTTCAACATAATGCCAGTTCAATACGACGGCCTTACGCCGCCTTACTGTGAGGGCCCGTTGAGCTCGCACGGTACCAGTCTACTGGAAGACGTCGTAGCTAACGACTTGCTGCATCAATCACCTTCCCATCATCCACGTACTGCTTCCCACGAAATGCAGTCATCATTGGGCCAAACAGATGGAAGTCGGAAGGTGTGAGATCCGGGCTGTAGGATGGATGAGGAAGAACAATCCAATGAAGTTTTGTGAGTTCCTCTCGGGGGCGCAGACGTTTGTTAGCCCTTGGGTTGTCAAAGAGAAGGAGACGTTCGTTAGAATTTTTGGGGCGACGAACACGCTGACGTCGATTCTTCACTTTCCTGAGGGCCGCCCAGCACACGTACGAGCTGTTCGTCGCACTACGAGGGAGGGCATCAAGCAGAATAACCTCTTCAGAGACCCAGAAGACCGTCGCCATGACTTTACCGGCTGAAGTTACGGCTTTGAAATTGTTCTTCAGAGGAGAGGTGGTGTGATGTCACTCTATGGATTGCCATTCTGTTTCCGGTTCGAAATGATGAACTAATATTTCATCGCCTGTGACGATGTTCGACAAAAAATTGCCACGATCATTCCTCACACATGGTCCTTCGTTGCTCTTTATGGTCTTCTGTTAGGCGGCGAGGAACCCAGAACCGCACACATTTGAGCGCTCCAACTGGTGGACGAGTGCGTCAGCACTACCAAGAGCAACGTCCAGTTGTGCAGTGAGGAGACTGATTGCGATCCGTCGAACATCTCGAATGAGATTGCAGGCGTCACAGCTGTGTGCCGCGAGCTGACACACGGGAGATCAGACAGGTTTGCAGCGGTGATGTCAGATGCCTTGCCCAACGACTCACCGTGCTTTTGTTCACTGTCAGGTCTCCGTAGACAGTCTGAAAGCGCCTATGAATATAATGACAGCTATCAGCCGTTACAGACGTCATTTTGAAGGCTACGTATAGCACCGCCACCTACCGGAACTTCATGAAACTAAAGGGACTGAGGAGAGAATATTCCACGATGATCCACAGCAAACTCCGCATTTTTTCAACTGAAACTTCCTGACAAAAATGTGTTGCATTATTTATTTAACGACCCCTCGTGTTTTCGATGCCAGGATAGTAGAGGTTGTGCCGTGGCGTGACTCGTGTTCGTGCTGTATCTTACTTAACATCTTGTTTTTTTTTTAATTTTTTTACCGTACTGCCGCCTCGTTATGTTAATTTTCAATTACTGGGGTAAATGAGTTGCTACCATGCCTGCCTGTGAGCGGCAGCAGCAGCGCTTATCGATATAGGCCCTGCCGTATTATCTTTGCTGGACTGCTATTACTTCCTGGTCGTCACGTGTTGTCCAAGGGGTTGGAACGCGCCAGCTGTGGAGCTCGGACCTGGCAGTCGGACAGTTGGGACGCGGCGGAAGTCCGGTCGGGTTTGAGCGGCAGTGAGGCTCGGATAGCCATGACTCGCCCGACCGTTGCCGGCACACATGCCTGGGGACTATCTTGTTTAATCGTCGGTTGGTCGTCTTACCGGACGACGTGTATTTGCTCGCCGATCGCTTATGGGTTGGCGGTGTGTGCCAACTTATGATTCGTCCTTGTTTTGCTCAGTCACTGCTGTTAGCATTGTCTAGTTCTTCGTGCAAGTGTTCGTGAAACTGTGTAGTTCATGTAGCTTGACTGACAAGCTATTCAAAGGTTGTCGGCGTACTGGCTCTGAATTTGTCGGTTGGCGTGGAGTAGCGAGGAAGGACAGGATGGCCATTCCTCGCCCGACGATTGCCGACACACACGTTTGAGTGGCAACGACCTTGCTTGGCCGTTTGGTCGGTCGTCTGATTAGACGACGTGTATTTGAGTCGTCCACTGCTTATGGGTTGTCTGTGATCTGTTCTGGATGTTGTTGCAGTCTCCGCTGTTAGCATCGTTTGAGTTTTGGTCCAAGTGTGAAGCGGAACTGATCTTGATCATTGGTCTGTTGACTGTCTGTCGGTTGGGTTCCCACCGGATTGAAAATGGTTGGGCCGACTGCCTGTCTCACCTAAGCGAGCGTTAGTGTTTGAATTCCAGGCCGACGCTCGGACATCTGAGCGCCCTTGGGTATACTGCCCTATTTTTAAAAAATCTGTTCTTGTTGTTTGTACTTGTATGACTTCTAGCCGATTTTTTTTTAAAAAAAAATTAGAGTTGTTTTGCTCTTGAGGCCTTCAGCCTAGTTTAAAGGACTGTTTCACGTAAGCCCTTTGGCATTTTAAAATTTTAAAGTTGTTGAATTTTTTAAGTCTTGGGCCTTCAGCCGATTTTGAAGTTGCGTTGTTTGCTCTTAAGGCCTTGAGCCCAAATTAAAGAACTGTTTCAAGATAAGGCTTGCCTTTTAAATTTCTGATTATGCTTGCGTCTTAAGTTATTGGCCTTCAGCCGTTTTTAAATTAAAGTGGCTTTCAGTCGGTAATTTAGTGCCAAAGATTAAAGCTGTGTGCTTAAAAAAAATTTTTTTTGGGGCTCTTGTAATATTTGATAATGAAATTGTATGTGCGAGTGTAACTGACAGCTACTTATTTTGGCCCCTTTCCACTATTTAAATCGTCTGTCCTGTCCTGCGGGATTAGCAGGGCGTCTCAGATGTTATTTTGTAATGTATTTTCTGTCACTTACGAGCCTTATTTGATTAAATGAGACGACTATAATTTCTTTTCTGTATGACATATTTACTGAAAAACACACAAATATTATGAAGATTCACTCAGAAGTTCGGTGGGGCAATATAAATTACTGTGGCGATGGCAAGGTCGAAGCTAGGGGAAGCCACCATGAAATGGTCAAGAGGAAGCGATATCGCATCTCCGCAACGTATTGAGGACGTGGACGGCTCTATGACAGCGTGGCTCGCCACTCACCGGTCCAGCGTGAGCTCCTCCAGCTGGTTGAGGTCGCAGGCGATGTACTCGAGAGCGGCGTCCGTGATGCGCGGGCACCACGACAGGTCGAGCGACCGCAGCTTGCCCAAGTTCTCGGCGATTAGCTCCACCCCGTCGTCCGTGATCTTGCTGCAGCCCGACAGGCTCAGCACCGTCAGGTTAGGCAGCGAGTGCACTGCAACACAAACACGAGCCCGTCACCAGTGCGCACGAGGGGGGAAGTTGTGTGGAGGCAAAGCAGGTAGGTCCGAAGAGATGACACGGAGGAAAAAAAAACAAACTAAGCGAGACACAAGCACTTCTTCTGTTTCATATACATAGGCATAGGCAAAGGGGGAAAAGGGGACACTTGCCCCCTCCCAGAACCTGGGGTATACACTGAGGTGTCAAAAGTCATGGGACAGAGAAATGTACATATCCAGATGGCGGTAGTACCGCGCACACAAGATATAAAAGGGCAATGCATTGGCGGACCTGTCATTTGCACTCTGCTAATTCGTTTCAAACCGTTTCCGACGCAGAATGGTTGTTGGACCTAAGCGCATGGGACATCCCATTTCGGAAATCGTTTGACAGTTCAGTATTCAGAGATCCACAGTGTAAATAGTGAGCCGAGATTATCAGATTTCAGGCACTACGTCTGTGACGTGTGCACATGAACCTAGCGGCTATCGATCCCCTCTGGCGTAAAGTTTGCCTATATAGCGCGCGCCTGAGGCGAGGCACGTAAAGGAGTGAACACGGAGCCGCTAGGAGGCGTGAGTCGCGCATGTACTGGGCGTCAGTATAAGATGGCAACGCATAGAACTGAGACGATTGGTACTGGCGTTGGTGATTCTGACGTTCATTGGTTGACAGGACTCTGAGTGGACAGCCTTGTTTCTGCTGACGACGGTATAGGAACCATGGATAGGATTTTTTTTTTTGAGCAAAATTTCAGCGCATGAACTGTGGTAACAACGTGATTTAATGTATTGCTGCCTCTTGTTGCCTCATTCGAAATTCTCGTCGTCAGCTACTTAAATCTGTGCTGTGGATATTGCCAACTGCCAGTCCTGGACGATTTATTTAGTAGTGAAATGCTCGTGTTTTGATGGTTTTTCAAGTGGGGTTAAATTTTTTTATTTTATTCACTGGACCAATTGGTTACTTGAAGTTTTCCAGGCCATTGTTTAAATTGTCATTATTGTCTGGCCTGTATTCTCTGAAGCACGTATGAACATGTTTTTGAGGCTTGTCGAATTAACACCATCTGTTTGTGTGTTTTAGAAGCCTATCTTGTTCCTTTGTGTTCTCTCCCGTGTGTACAGCGACCTGCCTAAGGAGACGGGCGAGCTGGGCCTGTTGATTGTTGGAGAGTAAGAGGACTCGTACCAAGAGCGGCAGTTCGTGTGTAGTGAAAGGAAAGCTGTATAATCCTGCTTTAAGTATACTCCACCAATTATAACCGTTATCTGTTGATGCATTTGTAGTTGCGTGAGTGGTGGCTTAATTTTAAAACCACGAGTTTGTTTAATGTTGTTTAATGATCTTGTGTTGAACTATTGCAGAAGTTAACTCTAAAGTCATTTACTTGTTAGCTTGAATTTGTTTTTGAGATTTCTGTATTTAATTAGTGTAATGTTTTTATGAGAAATTTCTCTTAAAATTTTATGCTGTTTTTTTTTTTTTTTTTTTTTTTTTAAATAAGTACCATGGAATGAAACTTGCTCAGAGAGTTATATTTTAATAAAGACGATCATGTTTGAGAACTGTGGCCTAGTCCTTTCATTAACTGAACCCTTCCTCTGCTAACGTAAAGTTGCGCTATACACTGGAATTTTTATGGATGACAGTGTGCCATGTCACCAGCCACAGTTGTTCGCAGTTGGTTTGGAGAATATTCTGGGCAATTCGAGCGAGTGAGTTGGCCACCCAGGTCGCCAAATCTAAACCTCGAACATTTATAGGACGTAACTGAGAAGTGAGTTCGTGCACAAAATCCTGCGCTGGCGGCACTTTCGCTATTATGGACGGCTATAGGAGCAGTATGCCTCAGTCTTTCTGCACGGGGCTTCCAATGACTTCTTCAGTACATACCACGTGGAGTCGTTGCACCGTTTCCGACGTGATTATGGCCGCACGATGGAAATCAGCAGACTTCGAACGCAGAATGGTAGTTGGAGCAAGGCGCATCGTACATTCCATTTCGGAAATCGTTCGGCACTTCAATACTCAGTGATCCACAGTGTCAAGATCAAAGGAGGGCAAAAGGAGGCCAGGCATGAAGTTAGGAGATATCACATGATTTCCCTCACCTCAGTGTGTGTTACGACATTCTGGCTTAATTTCAGTAACGAGTATCTGCAATGTTTCTACGAGGGTCACGCTGAAAGTCGTGAGCAACCCATTGTTAAAATTCAGTTTCCAACAACACAACAAAAACGACAGCATGATCATAGTCTACAGACTTACCACCGCATGTTGCTATATTGTGACGTCATTAGCTTCTATCACGTGACCAGAGGCAGTACTTCCAAAATGGCGGACATCCATGTTTCGCTTCGATATCGTGCTGTCATTGAATTCCTTTGTAAAGAGGGAAAATATGCTACTGAAATTTACTTCAGACTTCAACTTGCCTTTGGAGATGACTGTATGGGTGCTACTAATGTTAGGAGATATGTGAAGCATTTCAGAGATGGGAAAAGCCTCGTAACGGTCGCCTGCGAACTACCTCCATGTTCGCTACAAGGGAGAGTTGGTCATCTCGTTACAGAAGAAAGGCATGTCACAGTGAGCGAAATAGCTGTTAAGCTTCAAGTAGGTCACAGTGTAGTGCAAATGTTTCAAAGCTTAGGTTATCGAAATGTATGTGCCCGTTGAGTCCTACGTTTATTGATCAAAGAACACACGCTTCAGAGCAAAACAATCAACCAAAACCTTCTTCAGAGATTTCAAAATGAAAGTGATAAACATCACGAGACGGATGTTCAGAAATCAGTGTCAGTGTCTTTGTGCATCTGGAATGGATTTCTGTCATAAGGGTATTTTCAAATTTTCAGAAAGATGGGAAAAACGTCTGCAAAGAAATGGAGACTATGTTGAAAAAAGAGAGAAAAGCACGTAAATTACGATGATACACATGGTATCTCTAAAAAGTAAATATTAAGAGATTTAAAAATTGTTGCTTACCATTTTCAATATGGTCATCGTAAATAGCAAGTTTAACATTGCAGTGACAGGAAAAAGTGTGGCTTTTCAAGTTTACTTCCGTTTGCTTACTTGGGCAATTATTATTTTCATATTTTACCTGATTATCTGTGTTGCATTCCAAAAGTATTTCCTCGGGTATTTTTTAGACTTAACGTCTTCAATTTTCAGTGACAACATAATATTATTGGTGTATTAATAAAAATATTTCTTGTGAAATATTCTCTGAATACCTTGTAATTAACCACAAAAATATGTAAATTCATATTGTTAAATAAAAATAGTGGCTTTCATATTCATATTAATAATATAGAGGTATAAACAACAAAATTAGTGAAAGGAATAGATTGCTACTCATCGAAAAGATGATTTGTTGAGTTAATGACAGGCACAACGAGAGACTGTTACATATTTAGCTTTCAGCCAAAGCCTTCCTCAGAAAAGAAAACCACACACACATTCACACCAGCAAGCATACCTCAAGCACACATCTCCGGCAGCTCTGACAAAAATGCAACTGTCACGTTGAACCTTGCTGTTGCATTACAGTCACTTATGAAACAAAGTTGCAATTTCATGCAGACGCCCAAGGTCACATTGTTACCTAGTTGTAACAAATTACGAGAGACAGTTTCTAAGGAAAAGAGGAAGATTTAAGTTTAACATCATGAAGGAAGTCACTGTACAGTGTATGGCGGACCATTCGTCGCACCAATTTAATTTTGATGTACTAAGTTACCTGTGTAAATTCACAAAAAAACAATTGGTGCCATTATTCCTGGAGAGGTTACAGCGCGGCAGTTTATTGGTAGTACTTTAAATGTAGGAATAGTAGCAGCTTTCTTTTTTAAACAGCAAGATTATAAATCCTATTCAGTTCACGTACTGAGCGAGGGAAAAATGACTGCTGTACACAACCTAACTAAGCTAAGGACATCACACACATCCATGCCCGAGGCAGGATTCGAATCTGCAACCGTAACAGCAGCGCGGTTCCGGACTGAAGCGCCAGAACCGCTCGGCCACAGCGGCCGGCTGTCATTGTTCCAAGGGTTTCCAAAGAATTGCGTTAGACAATGTGCATGTCCTTAGGGGACGTCTCATCTTCTTTAACTGGAATTTATTGAGAGTTATTTGTTTTGTCACAGAAGTATTATAATTGTATTATACACACATAAAAAAAGTTTTGCATCACCTCGGGTACGAGAGTTCCGGAACCTGTAGAGAAAAACTGGCATAGAGATCAACATAAACATCATGTCCGCACTTTTCATTGCTCATGAAAACCGCACATTGTATGTTGTACCGCCATACGGCGAGACCTTCAGAGGTGGTGGTCCAGATTACTGTACACACCGGTACCAGCAGTACGCAGTAGCACGTCCTCTTGCATTGGTGCATGCCTGTACTCGTCGTGGCATACTATCCACAGGTTCATCAAGGCACTGTTGGTCCAGACTGTCTCACTCCTCAACGGCGATTCGGCGTAGATCCCTCAGCGGCGTACGTCGGCGCCACATAATGCCACCCCAAAACAGAAGGGAACCTCCACCTTGCTGCACTCGCTAGACAGTGTGTCTAAGGCGTTCTGCCTGACCGGGTTGCCTCCAGACACGTCTGAAGGCTTACGCGACACTCATCGGTGAAGACAACATGATGCCAATCCTGAGCGGTCCATTCGGCATTTTGTTGAGCCCATCTGTTCTGCGCTACATGGACCTCACTATGGACGTCGGGAGTGAATGGTTCAAATGGCTCTGAGCACTATGGGACTCAACTGCTGAGGTCATTAGTCCCCTAGAACTTAGAACTAGTTAAACCTAACTAACCTAAGGACATCACAAACATCCATGCCCGAGGCAGGATTCGAACCTGCGACCGTAGCGGTCTCGCGGTTCCAGACTGCAGCGCCTTTAACCGCACGGCCACTTCGGCCGGCTCGGGAGTGAAGTTGCGCATCATGCAGCCTGTTGTGTACAGTTTGAGTCGTAACACGACGTCCTGTGGCTGGACGAAACGCATTATTAAACATGGTGGTGTAGCTACCAGGGTTCCTTCGAGCCATAATCCATAGGTAGCGGTCATCCACTGCAGTAGTAGCCCTTGGGCGGCCTGAGCGAGGCACGTCATCGACATTTCCTGTCTGTCTCTATCTCCTCCATGTCCGAACAACATCGCTTTGGTTCACTCCGAGACGCCTGGAAATTTCCCTTGTTGAGAGTCCTTCCTGGCACAAAGTAACAATGCGGACGCGATTGAATTGCGGTATGACCGTCTAGGCATGGTTGAACTACAGACAACACGAGCCGTGTACCTCCTTCCTGGTGGAACTGATCGGCTGTCGGACCCCCTCCATCTAATAGGCGCTGCTCACGCATGGTTGTTTACATCTTTGGGCTGGTTTAGTGACATCTCTGAACAGTCAAAGGGACTGTGTCTGTGGTACAATATCCACAGTCAACGTATATATTCAGGATTTCTGGTAACCGGGGTGTTGCAAAACCTTTTTTGATGTTTGTAATTAAGCACGCTGGACTGAGATATTTCGTCAAGCTGGCGATACTGAACTGCAGCCAGCGATTGAATGCGATGTCCTTTACAAACGGACTGCAGTTTCCCACAATCCTTCCAACATATCTAAGTCTTCCAATCGCATTCCCTAATAGAGTTAAAAAGAAAAAAAAAAAAGCTATCCGAATGGGAACGGAAATGGCAGATGTGATGTACATGCACAGACAAATGAATGACTACAATTTCAAGAAAATTGAGTGATTTATTCAAGAGAAAGTACTTTTCAAATTGAGGAAATCAATAAGGCGTTGATCAACCTCTGGCCCTTATGCAAGCAGTTATTCCTCTTGACATTGATTGATAGAGCTACTGGGTGTCCTCCTGAGGTATATCGTGCCACATTCTGTCCAACTGGAGCGTTAGATCTCAAAATCCCGCGTTGCTTGGAGGGCCCTCTCTATAGTGCTCCGAATGTTCTCAGTTGGGGAGAGATGTGGCGAACTTGCTGGCCCAGGTAGGGTTTGGAAAGCACGGAGACAAGTAGTAGAAACTTTCACCGTTTGCGGGCGGGCGTAATCTGGCTGGACTGTAAGGCCAAGATGGCTTGTATAAAGGGCAGCAAAACTGGGCGTAGAATATCGTCGATTTACCGCTGTGCTGTAAGGGTGCCTCGGGTCCTGTTTTGAAAATAAATGGCACCGCAATCGTGACTGGTTGTTACGCCGTATGGCGGGCATCATTCAGGCTGGTATCCCGCTGCTGTCCAGGGCATCTCCAGTCACGCCATTGCTGGTCAAGGGATTCAGTTCGAAGTGGGACTCATCACCGAAGACAGTTCTACTCCAGTCAATGAGATCCAGTCCAAGGATGTGTCTGGAGACGCCCAGGACAGTCGTGTGATATCAGTATGTCTTTCGCTGTACGATCCGACAACCAGTAGTGACGGTTTGGGATGCCAGCGCGACGTATTGCTTTTTTTTTTTTTCGTTAGCGTCTACCCCGTCTAGTTACGGACTCCGCTGTGCTCAAGTTTCCGCAAATTTATTTTAACTAACTTTGCGGCCGGATGCCCTTTTTTTCGCCGCAGACGTGTGCGCCATTTTTCTGTGAACAGTGTAAACTTTGTTCTGCGCGTGACCATATTTCAACTGTGTTATCTCATTTTCTGAAGCGGAAAGTGAGGGAGTACCAGCCCAACATTTTGAAAGGGAACAGTATATCCCACTTTAATTAAAGCTCTGTGTAGCTTGTGCCACAACTTTTTGTCAGCAACTTGTTACTCCAATTTTTTCCTTTTGTTCTCCTCATGGGAACTTTATTCGCCCAGCCGATGGTAGCAAAGAATGTGAATGTGTAATTTATTTTTTTCTTGGTGCTGTTCGTCCACACCACCCTTCCTGTGTGTGTGTGTGTGTGTGTGTGTGTGTAGGTGTGCGCCCTTGCGCACGCGCGTCGCTTTGTAACTGAAAGGGAACGGTCAGTTTTTTCTATACAGGAAGAATACACAAGGGCGAAACACAACGTCAAATTTTTAGCTACAAAGACACAGTCCAAGAATTTTTTAAAAAGTGTTTAAGTTTGCTAAATTGCTAGTTCCCCATGCGGCTAGACAGCTGTACGCCCTTGAGCTAGCTGTAGTAGACAGTACATGTGCAACCCGAAGGGCAGATATCCTTGGTTGACGGCACATCGATAAACTGGTGAAATGAAATGATCGTATGGCAGCATGGCCGAAAGTTCGGATGCCGAGTTGGAAGTCTTTTCAGGTGACGCCACATTGGGCGACTTGCGCGTCGGTGATGATGTTGAAGTCAGCACCAACACCCAGTCCCCGAGCAGAGAAAATCTCGGACCCGATCGGGAATCGAAGTCGGGCCCTCTACACGACAGTCAAAGGCGCTGGCCACTCAGCTAAGGGGGTGGATGGTAAACAGGTAACACGGCACAATGCTATCGTAATTTGTAAAGGTAATTACAGTTACTGGTGATTGTTTCTCTGACACATTCGTTCATAGTTACTTTTCGTTCGGATTTGCAAGTCATTTAATATTCATAATAACCAGCGTTTGCCTTTGTCGTACTGCTAAATGTTAACAATGGAGATAAAGAGGAATTAATTTTCTTTGTGATTTCTTTGCATATGCTTGTTAACAGCTTTGTGCAGGTTCCAGAGTTTCACTGTAATGTGGAAGCCAGTCAGTGTTTTCAACCTGGCAAAAATAAAATACGACGAACGTGGTAAGCAATCGAAATGATCTACTTCTCCTGAAGACCTACATACGTGTTATTCATTGGTTGAATTTTCGGGCATTCATTCCAATAATGTCGACATTTCCTTAGAAAATTTGGAAACATTAGAAGAAACAGGAAGTAACTCGGATAATTCCGTTAATTGTGGTTCGAACGATAACTGCTGTAGTAATTAAAGTCCAGAACGAAAGCAGAGTACTTTCCAAGTCCAAAGAAAATTTGTACGGTAACGGCGTTCAGTACACAGCACAATAAGCAGAACAATGGCCACGAGCATTTTTTACTCCATTCCATTTCTGTGTAAATACAACTAGTAACTGCTGTATGATACCTGAATGTATTAATTTTTCTTTTATCAGGTATGCCTGGTGTAAAGAAAATGTTTGTTTTCGTCATCCAATAGGCACTTCACGTTTTTGTGATGACTGTAAGGGGGTAAACAAGGAACTGTTTTATCGTGATTTCATAGACTTTCCCGGCGTAATAACATCTGATATTCTTCACGGGTTTGCAGCCGGATCATGTCGTCGTCCAAACACAATATTTCGGCAGACCAGCTGGCCGCCATCTTCAGGTGAGTTAATGATAGTGCACTGCCTCGCCGGAACTGAATTCCAGCCACAACGACGGAAACCTTTATACACCATGAACAGAGCACCGCGCGTGCGTGAGGTGATGGACAGCGCCTCCAGGCGGCAAGTAGACACGCAGCGCGCCGGTGGGAGAAGACGGCAGAAACGATAAATCGCAACAGCTCTAGCTGGAAGAATCCAGAGATCGAAAAGAAGACCGTTGTTGTTTAATGTCGGACAAAATGGATTCCATATTTTACTTAGAGGAAAACCTTTATGCCTGTTAATAATGTTACTGGATACTCTAATTTCAATGGATTCTTTAAGAACACATTCTCAATAGCGAGAAGCAGGAGAGATCAATTGTGTCTTGTCATACATCATCCTGTGTCCTTCGTTAAGGGAATGTTCCGCCACTGCCGACTTATCAGGCTGGAACAACCGAGTGTGCCGATGATTTTCTACGCACAGGTCCCGAATAGTTCGAATAGTTTGACCAATATACTTCTTTCCACAGTGACACGGAATTTCATAAACCCCGGGCCTCCTCAGGCCTAAATCATCTTTAACTGAGCCAAGAAGGGCTCCAGTCTTGGCCACCGGCGTGAAAACACTTTTAATATTATGTTTGATTAAAATTCTTGAAATTTTGGATGATATACTTCCCACAAAGGGTAAATAAGCAACAGATTCAAAAGTATCATCTATTGGCTCACGTGACGGAGCAAACTGAAGAATTGATTTTAACCTGCAAACTGAATCGTCAGTTGTCTCGTTATCATGAGGATATAGATAGAGGAAAATGATTGGGCTTTAATGCCCCATCGATGAAGCGGTCATTCCAGACGGAGCAGAAGCTAGAATTGGGGAAAACGGGGAAAGAAAACTATCGTTTCCTTTACAGAGGAGACGCACCAATACTTGCCTTAAACAATTTATGAAAATGACGTCAAATCGAAATGTGGATGACTGGATAGGGATTCGCATCGTTGCACTCTCGAATGCGAGTCCAGTATCTTAGCACTGAGCAATGTTGCTCAGTTTTAACATTCCAGACTTTATATTTAGACCGCCGTAATCCCTTCATTATAATCAAGTGAGTAGGATGTGTTTGTATATTATCCACGGCTTGGGACTGACGCATGCAAAGTGAAGGATTACAGGCAGTAATCACAATGATGGAGATGTCTACATTTCGGAACCGAGCGGTTATTACCCATCCGTCTGAACAATTGGCTGATTGTAGCTGAGACAAAATAGGCAAACTCTAATCAAATCAACCTGTTTTAGTGCCGGTAGAAATGTGCTGATTGCAAAAACTCGGGCGAATTGTCGTAGCGAACTAAAACCAGTTCTCAGTTATGGATGTAGCTAAACAACAGATGAGATGCGACGTTAGTTAGAATTTTATCAAGATGTCGAACGAACCGTTCCCGTTGCAGGCCTGTAGGGCTACACAGTCTGTACGTCTCTGGCCAGTTGGTAATCTTTGAACATGTAACTGAGAAAAGGACTAAAGATGATTTTAGGAATCGTCCCACGACTTCAATAGCTTGCCAGATTCACTTAGTCATGAACAACTGAAACAGAGATAGCTGCTGAAAGAGGACTACGATATCATGTTGATTAACGTTGTACTTAGACGTATCATGTGACTGGATGATGTCAAATCCTATATTGAAAGTCAGTGATGGATACGAGACGTCATATAATCGAATCACCGCAGACGGGCAATGAGTGCTTGACACACTGGGCACTCCATCAACGTCATGGTTGTAATAGTTCAGGTAACATATGTATTACATGAGCAAGAACAGTGTCTGTTTTGTTCCTTGCCCCCTCAGTCATTGGACTGTGTTTGTCACAGAAAATACAAACGGAGAGCAGCGTGTGGAAATTAAGCGCAAAAAGCGTCGTACTACAAAAATGTATGTTAAAATTTTCTGCTGGTGAAATACGGAGTCCCTCAGGGATCGACATTAGACACGTTTTTCATTTTGTACGTCAATGCAACCGTATCCACTGTAGCTGACAACGTAATAAATAGGAAGGTTCACTTGACGCAAGTAGTGGAATTTCTCTTAACATGGAAGACATTAATATCTAAGTGAGAATAATTTGTTTGTAGCAGCTACAGACATACCAAACAGGACAGTTAGTTAAATAGTACTTGCGTTCCGTTTGCAAACTCAGATAAAAAAAGAAGTGTAAAGCTATAAACTCCCAGGTATTACAGTTGACAGTCAAATGACATCGAGATAGCCGCGCGGTCTTGGGCGCCCCCCCCCCTCCCCCTGCCACCGTCGGAGGTTAGAGTCCTTCCTCGGGCATGGGTGTGTGTGTTGTCCTTAGCGTTAGTTAGTTTAAGTTAGATTAATTAGTGTGTAAGCCTAGGGACCGATGACCTCAGCGCCGGCCGGTGTGGCCGTGCTATTCTAGGCGCTTCAGTCTGGAAGCGCGTGACTGCTACGGTCGCAGGTTCGAATCCTGCCTCGGGCATGGATGTGTGTGCTGTCCTTAGGTTAGTTAGGTTTAAGTAGTTCTAGGGGACTGATGACCACAGATGTTAAGTCCCATAGTGCTTAGAGCCATTTGAACCATTTTTTGATGACCTCATCAGTTTGGTCCCGCAGAACCTTACCACAAATTTCCAATTTACATCGAGATATTGTATCAATAAAATAAGCATCAACGTACTCCCATGCAGATATTCAATGAAGATGCACTTTTAACTGTATTTATCTTAATGCAACAAAATATTCGTATACAGAATTGCACTCAGTGCTCACATAGAGAGGTTGGTGAAACTACATAAGAAGCCTGTCGAATGCATTACAATTATTACATTAACATAATGCGACAGGAACAAATCTGTTGATTGTTTTTCAATGTTTTTTTGAGTCACGAATTTCTCTCCTGTGCTAGTCTCTTCATCACAAAGTAGCACTTGCAACCCACATGTTTTCCTCTACATTTTTTTGCCCTCTACAGCTCTCTCTGACCCTTCTTGTCTGTGTTTTCCACACATTCCTTTCCTCACTGATTCTCGGGAGAATCTCCTTATTCCTTACCTTATCAGTTCACCCAATTTTCAACATTCTTCCGAAGCGCCACATCTCAAATGCCTCGATGCTCTTCTGTTTAGGTCTTCCCACAGTCCATGTTTCACCATCATACATGCTGTGTTCCAAATGTACATTCTCAGAAATTCCTCTCTCAAGTTAATGCCTATGTTTGACACTAGTAGACTTCTCTTGGCCAGGAAGATCCTTTTTGCCAGTGCTAGTCTGCTTTTTATATTCTCCTTGCCCGGTCCGTCATGGGTTATTTTGCTGCCTAAACAGCAGAATTTCTTAACCTCGAATACTTCGTGATCACCATTCCTGACGAGTTTCTCACTGTTCACATTTCTGCTACTTCTCGTTAATTTCGTCTTTCTCCGATTTGTCTCACTCGATATTCTGCACTTGCATTCAACAGATATTGTGATCCTTCTTCACTTTCACCAATGACAGCGTTGTCACCAGCAAATCCTATCACTCATATTATTTTACCATGAATTTTGATCCCACTGTTGAACCTTTATCCTTTTCACAGCATTGCTTCTTCAATAGATATAAATTGAACAGTAGGTGCGAAAGACTGAATCCCTTTCTTACACCCTTTTTAATCAGTGCACTTCGTTCTTGGTCTTTCACTCTCATTGTTCCCTCTTGGTTCTTGTACATATTCTATATTACTCGTAGTTTCCTATAACGTACCCCTATTTTTCTGAGTATTTCGAACATCTGGAACCATTTTATGTTGTCGAACGCTTTTTCAGGTCCTCAAACATTATGAACGTGTCTTGATTTTTCTTTAGTCTTGCTTCCATTATCAACCGCAACGTAAGAACTGCCACTCTGGTGCCTTTACGTTTCTTAAAGTTAAACTGATCATCGTCTAACACTTCCTCAATTTTCTTTTCCATTCTTCTGAATATTATTCTTGTCAGCAACTTAGATGCATGAGATGTTAAGCTGATTGTGGGATAATTCTCGCACTTTTCAGCTCTTGCAGTATTCGGAACTGTGTGGATGATATTCCTCAGAAAGCCGGACGGTATGTCGTGAGACTCATACATTCTACAAACCAATTTGAATAGTCGTTTTATTGCCGCTTCCCCCAATGATTTTAGAAATTCTGATGGAATGTTATCTGTCCCTTCACCGTTATTCGATCTTAAGTCTTCCAAAGTTCTGTTAAATCCTGATTCTAATACGAGATCCACAATTTCTTCTTTATCGACTTCTTTTTCTTTTTTGTCACGTAATCAGACAAGCCTTCCCTCTCATAGAGGCCTCCAACGTACTCTTTCTGTCTATCCGTTCTCTCCTCTGCATTTAGCAGTGGGATTCCCACCTTATCCTTAATGTTACCAGCCCTGATTTTAATTTCACCGAAGGTTGTTTTGACTTCTCTTCCGACAGTCATCTTTTTCGTTTTCTTCGCATTTTTCACGCAGCCCTTTCGCCTTAGCTTCCCCGCACTTCCTGTTTGTTTCAATACTCAGCGACTTGTATTTCTGTATTCTTGAATTTCCTTGAACATTTATGTACTCCCTTCTTTCATAGGTCAACTGAAGTATTCTTCTATTACCTTTCTTGAAACTACGTTTTTCTCTCCAATATCTGTGATTGCCCTTTTCAGAAGATGTCAATTCCTCTTCAACTAAACTGCTTGCTTAGGTATTCCTTATCTGAGTATCTGTAGCTTCAGGAAACTTCAAGTGTACCTCTTCATTCCTTAGTTCTTCTATATCCCATTTCTTTGCACATTGATTCATCCTGACTAGTTTCTTGAACTGCAGCTTTCTCTTCGTCATTACTAAGTCGTGATCTGAGTCTACATCTGCTACTGGGTACGCCTTATAATACAGTATATGGTTTCGGAATCTCTGCCTGACCATGATGTAATCTACTTGGAATCTTCCCGATCTCCTTTCCCAAGTATATCTCTTCCTCTTGCGATTCTTAAACAGAATATTCGCTATTACTAGCTGAAATTTAATGCAGAACTCAATTTGTCTTTCTCCTGTGTTGTTCCTAGTACCCTTTCTTCTACTCGTTCCCCTAAAACCGCATTCCAATCCCCAATGACTGTCAGATTTTTGTCTCCCTGTACGCACTGAATTAACTGTTCAAGGTCCTCAAATACTTTCTCAGTCTCTTCATTTTTGGCTTGCGACGCCAGCCTGAATACCCGATGTATCGTTGTCTGTGTTGGTTTGCTCTCGAGTCTGATGAGAGCAACCCTATCACTGAACAGTTAACATTAACTCCCTTTCTGCCTTACCATACTATACTTAATGGAGCGTACTCCCTTATACCACATTCTACTGCTGTTGATATTACCCTGTACTGATTTGACCAGAAATCCTTGTCTTCTTTCCATTTCACTCCACTGACACCCATTACATCTGGACTGAGTCCTTTCAGATTTTCTAGCTTTCCTACCACATTCAGATTTCTGACATTCCACTCCCCGACTCGTAGAACATTAGCCTTTCGTGGATTATGTAGTCTTTACCTCATGATCCCCTCCCACAGATCCTTATGTGGGACTATTCCGGATTCTTTTGCCAGTGGAAAGATCATCACGACACTTTTTAAGTTACAGGCCACATGTCCTGTGGATACAGTTTGTGTGTCTTTATTGCAGCTGTTTCCATTGCCTTCTGCATCCTCATGCCGCTGATAATTGCTAATTCTTCCGCCTTTAGGGGCAGTTTCCCACCCTAAGGGCGAGAGAGTGCCTGAACCTCGGCCCGCTCCTCCGCCGTCTTTGTAAGGTCGTTGGCTTAATGAGTGTTACTTCTTATGCCGGAAGTCTTCAGCCGCCATTTCTGAGGATTTTTATTCAAAATTCAAGTAGTGGCGGAGTTCGAGCCCGGGGCTGAGGACGTTTTGATTACAGATTACCACGGTTTCGTACTCTTTCATTATATGCCTTGGAAAAGATACATACTTAATGAATAGGTGTTCAGCTTCGTTACAGACAGACATACATAGTTACAATACGCGAGTCAGGACTATCTTTTTGAAATGTTGTGGTTAAAATTAACTGGAAAGGATTCCACAAATGGTGGGATATTCTGAGTAACATAGTACCGCACAGAATTAAAAGAATTTAAGAGGGAAACACGGTCAGAAACATGTTAAAAAAATCACTTAATCTCAGACTATCTATATAGTACAAAAGAATATTTAGAAACAAGTTATCATAGAGGGACAGTTTGCTAATGTTACTGTCATGTGAAGTACACACACAAATAAAATTTGTACTATGTAAAATGATATCAGTTTTGTGTATGAATGTTTATGATGTTGTATTTTCTTTCATTTACCCTCAGCTGCACAGCAGACTGCTGAAACGTGGCTTGCAGAGGAACAACTGTAGCGAGATAAGCGCAGTGAATGAAGTATGAGTGAAGCGGTGAGAGTGAGATGGTGTAAACGTGCATCTGCGCTAGTTTGGAGACTAAATTAGAACGAAACTGTGAGATAACTGTAATATATTTTTAAATGTGCATATATGTTTCTGTCGTGGAGATGACAACACCTAAGTTAATGTTTTCCTTGCTTAATCACCGATATGCCAAAACACTTGCCTGTTCAGTAAATCAAGCGAATATATTAAGCGCTATTGAGGAATCAGTGTTATTGGGCGTAAACAGGGGGAAAGAGGCGAGCTATTTCTCAGCAGAAGAGTACTGGAATAGCGCCAAGATACTAACAACCTCTTGATGTTGCTTCGCCTGTTACATGGAATCATGCCACAAGACGACGAAACTCGAAGAAAATGCTAAATACTAGTGCAGAGCTACCCTATTAGTCTGCCTTTGTGATCTAAACTAAGGTGGCTGGTAGGAATGAAAATCCACCAACACAGATTTAAAGAAATGGCTCTGAGCAGCATTGGACTTAACATCTGAGGTCATCAGTCGCCTAGAACTTAGAACTACTTAAACCTAACTAACCTAAGAACATACACATCCATGCCCGGGCATGATTCGAACCTGTGACCGTAGCGGCCACGCGGTTCCACAGTGAAGCGCCTAGAACCGCTCGGCCACACCGGCCGGCCACCACAGATTTGCTCTCTACCTTGTAAACTGTGTGGACACCTTTTCTTAGCAGTGTAACGTTTCGCAAAAATAAGTCCTTGCAGCTTCATTCAGTTTTCCTAGCTCCATGTCGACTTCTGTTAACGGTCAGAAGAGAGTTGTGAACTACAAACTTTTTTACACTGATAATAATGACGCCGAAGTCAGGAAGACAGCAGTGGTCAGTTGGCATCGCATGGTTCGCTGGGCTTGATAGTTAAGTTTATTTAGTTTATTCTGTCTTTTAAAGCGGATTTTATGATGTGAAAACAAACGGCTGTCATCAACGTTGAAAAATTACCGAAGGAAACACCTAGTTGTGGTTAATATAGATATGTGGAATCCTGAAGAAGAGGTCTGGCGCCAGCCTTTTAAACTACGTGTGATGGAGGGATAAGTGGACAATTATGAGCACTTAGCACAGCCGCATCCGGTTTGAAACCATTGGATAATTTAGCCTGAGTTAAACGTTGATTAAACTCTCAATATTCGATCGAAGATGTTCCTGTTATTTGCGTATGGACCATGCGGGATACTCAGTACTTTTACAAGCGGTATCTGATCTTCCGTAAGGCTCTAACTCTCTCTGTTAGCTATTTTTCTTTCTTCACTCCACTTGGTTCCTCGTTTTTTTGGATACCACATCCGTTGGCTGTGTTTGCCAACATTTTACCTTTTGACTGAACAGTTTCCTGTCTGCTACTTCCACTGCTTCTATCCGAATTTTCTGAAGGTTCTTTCTGACTTGTTGGGCCATGGTACATTATTTAATTTTTCTATATATCATAATCTTGTGTGTAAACCCCATTTTTGTGCGGCTATGAACAGATACATAGAATTTGAATCTTCATTTCCTAATCTTTGCTTCGAGATAGAACTACTCTGTTGTTCTACGGAATTTCTGTATCTGTAATCCGTTGTTTCTAGCTCACGAATTTTCCTCACAATTCTTTGTTCTTCCATTAGGATTCTTTCAAGACCGCCCTTTATATTGAGAATTAAAGGTCCACTCTCGTACAGAGCTTCAGTTTTGATCGCAGTGTTATGTCTAACCTCTGTATGTGTGGATATGGACTTCTTGTTGAAGTCGTGCGTCCTCCCGTACACTCCCTTGCGTTTCTGTAGTCGAAATATCTGCGCTTCCGTTACTAGACAGGCTGGTACTACGATCTCACTGAAATACTTCAAGTTTCTGGTCGTTTGGATTTTCTCACTCATCTTGTTTCAACGTGAATGTTAAGTCGAGTACAGATGAAGCAAGTTTTTATGAAAACTAATTCGAGGTTCCCTAGAACTCTGAAAGTTTGCTAGATAAGATAGTAGATACCTAAAAATGGTGGGTATCATACACAAAATAAATATTCAAGAAGAGCGACACACCAAATCCCGGAATATCGTTGCTGAACTCGATGTGTAACGTATGTGCTAGAATAATAACCAAGGTTCTGAAGCCCACATTGAAGTGCATCCTGTGAGAGGAAGACAATGGACTCAGAAAAAAGTGTACAAACATCACATTTCTACACATTAAAAAGAAGAAGAATGCCAGTACAACTTATACAGGTAATTCAGAAGTTCTATAATGACACAAGAATCCAAATAATTGGGAATAATAAGAAAAGACCAGAGGATATTAACTTAGTAGTTCGACAAGAATGCAGTCTTCCGCCACTACTCTTTAATATTTGCGTTGACAAAACTGTGCAGCAATAAAAAATGAATTCCATAATTACACTAACGATTTTTATCAATAAGATTACATAATCACGATGGTATTTGCAGATGATCAAGTCTTAGTGTCAAACGGTGAAGGTGGACCACAGATAGCTTACTATGAACTACACCAAATGTGTCACACATACAGAGTGGTCAGAAATAGGCTGTTAATCGTGTAAGAGTGTTCAGGGTAGGTTGCGCTGAGAAATAATTGTTTAGACCAAAATTCGATACGTTGCACCGTTTCCGAGTTAACTAGCATTGAAGTTAGCCTATCGGGCCGTTGCGCGCGAAAATTCAAGTGGTCGGCCAGAGACGGTGTCACCAAGGCTGTTCTCGGTTCGGTTTCCTAAAACCGAAAAAGAGAGCGATACAAAAACTGGAAATGAGACGGTAAGTAAGAACCGAATCCGAGCTAAAGGCCGAGCAGTTTCGTTCTCTATCACCTCAGCTAGGAGAACAACTGACAATAACTGTATCTGGCGGGCCGGTTGATTTGCGCGGGAAGCAGCTTGATTTGCTAACTTCAGTGCTAATTAACTCGAAATCGGCGCAACGTATCGAATTTTTTCTTAATAATTATTTCTCAGCAGAACCTACAACATTCTTGTAAGCTTTTCATACTGTTTCTGACCATCCTGCATAACATACCGATACCAATACAAAGAACAAAAGCCATCCTTTTCTGTGGGGAAAAACCCAGTCATGACAAAAATATCATAAGAAAACAAGATAATGGAGCAAGTAGGTAGGTTTAAATTTGTAGGAATCATGCTAACGTACAGAGGGCAAAATTGAGAAATTCAGTTACCAAAATGGTACTATTGGAAGATTTCCAAAATGAAGAACAGAAACTTATTTTAAATTGTATAAAATTGTGTCATTACTGACATTGTTTTATGGATACGAGTCTTGGGTAGAAAAAAAAAACTGAGTAACGAAACGGAATTCTTCAAGAACATAAGAAGGAACACAAAATCAGGTTGTAAAAGACATTGGGAAGGAACTGAAAGTATTAGATATAAACGAAAACGTTTAAGGAAATAGGCAAAAATGAATATCCATCCGTTGCAAATAGAGGAGTGCAGTTACCACTACATTTTTGGCAATATATATTGCAAGTCAAGAGATTCCGTGGAAAACAAGTAAAAATATGAAGGACCAAATGTAGCTACAACAGGCCGAGGAGCGCCTGAAACATGACAAGAAGAAGAAGATGCAAAACTTATGATGAGATTAAAGTTGAGCCAGAGCGCCATCGAATACCTGGTATAGAGGCTATTACTACCATTATTTTGCTTTCTTATATATAGATGGGTAAAAGCAGGTGCTGCAACTGGCAAAGGATTTGAAGACAGCTCCTGTGTAGTTCTGTCAGCTGTTAGAACTAATCGCCATCTTCTGAGAAATAACATTTACAATTAAATTAATAATTACAAGCACTTAAACATCACAGCATGCATCTAATTGACGAACATCCCTTTTCGGTTAAATGACAATTTCCATGCGCAGATGACGATTATGTTGATTTTTGCTTTAACTTTTTAGCAAAAGAAGTTGAAGACACTGTACACCAATAAAGTTTCCGATGCACTGTATCATTTACCATGAAAATAAATGTGATTTAGTGTAGTGGTTATTCCTAAATATTGTTACTACAAACAAACATTAATTTGCCGAAAGTATAAATTTTGACCTTGAATCCATGTGAATAAGAATCTTAACAACCATTTCATATCTAACATGAAATTAATTAGCGTCTTAGAGTGCGTCGAATGATTATTTATTTAAATCGACCGGTTTTTCGAAAAATCTAATTATGCCATTATGTAGTGATTCGCGTTACTAATGACCTAACATCTGGCAGAGGAACAACGATTTTTTGGGTCATCAGTTTGCTGACTGGTTTGATACCTACCGCCACAAATTTCTTTCTTATTCCAACCTGTTCATCCCAGAGTAAAATTCGCATCCTACGTCCTCAATTATTTGTTGTTGTATGTTCATCTCTGTCTTCCCCCTCAGTTTTCGCCCTCTATAGCCCCCTCTAGTACCAAGACCTATCAATCCATTCCCTCTTCGGTGATTCTACTGAGAACCTCCTCATTCTTTATCTTACGAGTCCACCTAATTTTTAACATTCTTCTGTAGCACCACATCTCTAACGCTTTCATTCTCTTGTTTTCTGGTTTTCCTGCAGTCCATGGTTCATTACCATACAACGCTGTGCTCCAAAAGTACATTCTCATCAATTTATTCCTCAAATTAAGGCAGATGATTGATACTAGCAGACTTCTCTTGATCAGGAACGCCCTCTTTGCCTGTGCTAACCTGCTTTTTATGTCGTCTTGCTTTGTGCGTCATGGGTTATTTTACTTCAAAGATAGCATAATTCATCGACTTTACTTCAAGGACTCCAATTTTGATGCTAAACTTATCATTAATCTCATTTTTACTAATGCTGATTACTTCCGACTTTCTTCGGTTTACTCTCAATCCATATTTTGTACTCATTAGATCGTTCACACCATTCAACAGATCCTACAATTCTTAATCACTTTTACTGAGGAGAGCAATTTCATCAACGAATCTTATCACTGATATCCTTTCACGCTCTCTTGAACCTTCCTTTAAATTACGTTATTGCTTATATGATGCATAGAGTGAACATTAAGGGGGAAAGACTGCATCCCTGTCTTACACCCTTTTTTAATAGGAGAACTTCGTTGTTACATTTCTGTTGATTCTTGCTGGTTCTTATACGTGTTGTATATTATCCGTTTTTCCCTATAGCTTACATCTATTTTTCTGAAAATTTCGAACATTTTGCATCAAGTTTGCATTGTCAAATGCTGTTTCTAGGTCGACAAATTCTATGAAGGTGTCTTGATTTTCCTTGAAGTTTGCTTCTATTATCAAATTTAATGTCAGAACTGCCTCTATGTTGCCCTCACATTTCCGAAAGTCAAACTGACCTAACAGACCATCAGATCATTAATCTTTCCAAGTCTTCTGTGTATCAGTCTTGAAAGCGGCTTCGATGGATCAGATGTTATGTTGTTTGTATGACAGTTTTTGCACCTATCTGTCCTTACTGTCATCGGGATTATGTGGATGATATTTTTCCAGAAATCTGGGAGTATATTTCCAGTCTCATAGATTCTACATACCAGCAACAATAGTCTACTGGTAGCCATTTCCCCCAAAGATATTAGGAATTTCGAAAGAATGTTTTCAATCATCATCATCATCTTGGACAGTTTCCAGCCACTGGCTGGGTCTGTCGGGAACACAAGCCTCTCCATCGTGTTCTGTCTTTCCACCATTCCCCCTCTTCCACCTTCGTCCAGTTCTCTCCTCTTCTCGTCACACATTCCTTCACTCCCTTCACCCATCTATCTCTTGGTCTTCCTCTGGGCCTCTTCCCCTCCAGTTGCAGATCAAACATCCTCTTTGGAATTCTTCCCTCATCCATTCTCTTTATGTGTCCATACCACTGCAGTCTTGATTTTTCTATCCTGTCCTGTACTGGTTCCTCCTTCAGTCTGTCCCTCACATACGCATTTCGCAATCTGTCTCGTCTTGTTACACTCAACCTGCTCCTCTGGAACTTCATTTCACTAGCCTGTATTCTACTTTTGTCGCTTTTGTGCATTACCCATGTCTCACTTCCGTATGCCAATATGGGAACAAAGTAGGTTCGGTATATAATTCCCTTGGATTTCTGTGGCACCTCCTTGCTCCAAATAAGCCCCCTAATGCATTTGTAGAACTGCCCTGCTTTTCTGCACCTTTCATTTATTTCCATTGCGTTTCCCCCCTTACTTTCAATCATGCTTCCCAGGTACTTGAAGTTCTCTACCACTTGTAGTTTTTCCCTTCCACAAGTTATATCCACATTTGGCCTATTCTTCTTCCTTGTTGTGACAATTATTTCACTTTTCTTTGCAGAGAAATGCATTCCATATTGTGCTGCCGTTGCCTCCCATACATCTAACTGCTCTTGCACCTCCTTCTCGCAAGTTCCCCATAACATCAGGTCATCGGCAAATAGCACTGCTTTCATTTTATGATCTCCAATTGCATCTGATACTTGCTGTAGGATTTCATCCATAACAATAATAAACAATAAAGGCGAAAGTGCACTTCCCTGTCGCAGCCCATTTTCCAGCTTGAACCATGCAGTACGTTCCCTCCCCACTTTCACACAACTCTCACTTCCCTCATCCATTTTTCTGACTTTTCGTGTTATCTCTTCATCTATCCCTTTTGCGTTCAGCACATCCCAGAGCTTGTCCCTACAGATACTGTCATATGCCTTCTCAATATCTAAAAAGGCCATGATTAAGTCCTTCCCGTACTCATAGTGCCTTTCCTGCAGTTGCCTTACCGCAAATATGAGGTCCGTTGTTGATCTTCCCGGTCTGAAACCATACTGCTCCTCTTGCAGTCTACTTTCAATACTGCTTCTTATTCTCTTCTCCAGGATCTTTTCATAGATTTTTCCACAGTGGCATAGCAGGGTGATTCCTCTGTAGTTCTCACATCTCCTTTTATCCCCTTTCTTGAAGATCGGGACTATAATTCCTTTCTTCCAATCCTCAGGAATTCTGTTCTCCTTCCACACCACCCTCAGCACTCTGTATAGCCGCTGGGTTCCTACTTCTCCTGCTGCTCGTATCATATCCACTGTTACTTCGTCCCAACCTGGTGCCTTGCCCCCTTTCATCCTCTTTATGGCTTCTTCCACTTCATTCCAAGTTAGATCATCAATTTCCCCACTATTATAATCGTCTGCTGCCTTAGGCTCTCCATCGCTGTTAGTTACCCGCTTGGCGGCATTCAACAGATCTTCAAAGTACTCCTTCCAAATCTTTTTGAGCTCATGCATTTCCTCCACAACTCTTCCATTATTATTCATGATCCTCAGGCACTCGCTTCTGTCGTTCCTCTTATTTCTTACCATGGTGTAAAGTACTTTTTTGTTCCCTTCACTGTCCTCTTCTAACATTCTTGTCCATTTTTCCATCCACTTCTTCTTCTCCGCCCTTACTATGGCCTGTGCCGCTTTCTTGCTTTCCTTATATTTTATCCTAGCTTCCTCTGTTCGGGTCTGGAACCATTCTCTGAAGGCTTTGTTCTTTCGAAGTACTGCCTCTTTACATATGTTGTTCCACCATGGGGTTTCCTTACTTCTCCTCTTTGCGCTAGTTCTTCCGCACACAGTCTCAGCTGCCTCAACTAGAGCCCTCTTAAAATCTCCCCATTCTTCTTCCACTGTTCTCTGATCTTCCTTTGGCAGCTTCTTCCTGATCAGTGTCTGGTACTGGGTCCTCCGTTCATCCTCTTTCAGCATCCATGTCTTCAACCTTTTCTCCTGTATATCTGTTGCCCTCCTATCTTTTTTCTCTCTCAGGGTGGCTACCAACATCCGATGGTCACTGTCTAAGGCCTCAGATGGAATGACCTTAACATCTGTGAATGTTTTCAATGCCTTCTGCAAATCATCTAAAATTCTGTTAAACTCGAATACTGGATCCTCTATGTCTGCCAAATCGATTTCAGTTTCTTCTTCTATCACGTCAGTTGACAGTAAATTCCCCCTGCAGAGGTCTTCAAAGTATTCTTTCCAGATATACGCTCTCTCATCTATGTGTATTAGCAGCATTCCTCCTACACTTTTAATGCTGACGCCTTTGCCTGCGGCCAGTGAGGTGTGGGGAGGTTTCGATAAAGCTTATGGACATCGAAGGGGCAGAACGCTTTTTTGGAGATGAAGAAGAATCCGCAAGATTGCGGAACTTAATAATATATCGCCTGACACGTCAAATCGGGCTTCAGAAAATTTATCAGCTGATAGATAAGAGATTTTGAATATATGAACGTTAATTTATGGTGTATTAATAGCTCTCGTTTACTGGCTGCAGTTGGAATTGTGGGTTTAATGAACAATTTGCCTCAAATATCTACGTGCGTATTTTCAATAAGCAATTGAGTTAGAAACATAAACTCTCATGTCACCTAGTAAACTATTGCAGTTGACTCCAGCTATTCTGAAGTTAATTTCCCTCAATTAATAACTCTTCTTAAAGAACTTTTGTACCTAATCAGGAATCATCATTGTTCCGGTGTGTGGTAGGGCTCGTATGAGAAAAAGATCGATCGTGTGTTTTAACTGTACACCCTGAAGTATGTTAGCGGGAAGCTTTACTACAATGCTAAGTAAATAAACGAATAAAAAGGTGTGCTGGGTTGCATGAAGCAATTTCCCAGCCACAACCTCCAACACAGTTCGTTCAGGTTTGCGTGAAATACAAAACTCTGACGAATGAATGATCGGAGGAACATGAATCGCAATCGCTATCAAATTGAATGTAACCCGCCATTCATCGAATACAGCCGTATGGCGTGTGTCACTACCATTCAGACAGCGGAAAAGTCAAATTTCACACTGAGCGAAAAACGTCTGCATAGCGTCACCCACAAACGGATTTAATATTTAATTTTTCTTTTTGCTTTAGTCAGCGTCCTCGTGGTTGTAGCTCACGTAGTCCGATAAATATGCTTCGTGAATGAGTGCTTGACATGAAAACGCTTACGGGAAAAACTCTGCATCACGCTTTTGATCTTGTTCGATGTTTCTGCTATTTTTATGTCTGCAGTATTCAGATACACATGAAAAAGACGTTGTTACACATTTATTATGAAGCAAATAACTGGCAATCATGCTTGCAATACGACTAGACCCTTTAAATATTCAATGACATAAAGTATAAATATTTAACACACACTAATTCTTTCCCCCTCATACACGGTACGTTTGTATAAGTATATGCTCCCTGAAACACCTGTTCATTTCAACCTCCTGGAGCCTGTTACGATAAAGTCACTAAATAAGATTTTGTTTTCCTCGGAAAAGAGACAAAGTATCAAATACTGGCGACAATGACCGACATTTTCCAAGTATTTACATATTTAAGAGCAATCTAATGTCCCAATAATTTTTTATGTGCTTGATCACTGTGTTCACCAGTAATCATATCATCAGAGACTTAAAATTTGAGGTCGGGTGAAAGAGATATTACCGTATTAACGATTATGACACCCAATCACACTGAATGAATAACTGTTCTGAAATTCCAAAAATTGTAGCAATCTGTTGGAGAGATGCCGAAAGCAGATGCACTCGATTTACAGCTTGCTGTTTTATTGCGCTCGCATGCTTATCAGACGTTTGACAGTTGTTACATCATCAGTCACATCACTAGTTAGGTTGTTCGATGCTACGAAAGTACTGAACATATGCTTCTCCTCATTTCCTCTAAGTAGATTTTTAAATTTAAGTGTTTTATGATAAATTTCTCGTCGCCACAAAAGGCATTACCAGAAAGGCATTTCACGACAGATTTTTCAACGATTCGACACAAATGTTCATTTTACACGTTTTTTACTTTTTGTATCGACCTGCCTCTGACAGGAAATTATGTGCCTCATTACTCTCCTGCTTACGAGACTGTCATTGACTCGGAACTTCGGCGCTTATCTCACAGAACAGGGCTCATTTCCACACGTCCAACATCATCACAGTACAACATTTCGTACTGTTCTACATCTGCTTCGACATTACTCTGCAAAACCAATGTGAAATGTTTGGCAGAGGGTACTTTCCCCTGTGTTAGTACTATCTGGTATAGGTCCCACAATCTCGAGCAATATTCTAGGATGGGTCGTAAGAGTGTTTTGTTAGCAATCTCCTTTGTAGACTCATTGTATTGTATCCTATTAGTGAACTGAAATCTGCCACCCTATTTACGTACGCCTGAGTTTATATGATTCCATTTTATAGTCCTACAAACAGTTACACCTAGATATTTCCGTGAGTTAATCGAATCCAGTTGTGACTCAGTGATATTGTAGTCATGGATTACTATGTGCTTGCGTTTTGTGAACTACATACGACCATTTAAAGCGAGTTACCAATGTTTGCACAATTTTCAAACGTTATCAATATCTGACTGAATATCTGGTTAGGTGTTTTCAGGCAGTATTTCATCATAGACAACTGCATCATATGCAAAACATCTACTAGTGTTTCCTCCCAAGTCATTATACACTGGTGTGCATAACTTAATGACGAAAGTAGCTTTTGCGTGATGTGTGTTGGTGGTGGTGGTGGGGGGGGGGGGGTTTGTTTTGGGGGAGGAGACCAGACAGCGTGGTCATCGGTATCATCGAAATAGGGTACGACGGGAAGGAAGTCGGCCGTGCCCTTTCAAAGGAACCATCCCGGCATTTGCCTGGGGCGATTTAGGGAAATCACGGAAAACCTAAATCAAGATGGCCGGACGCGGGGTTGAACCATCGTCCTCCCGAATGCGAGTCCAGTGTGCTAACCACTGAGCCACCTCACTCGGTCGCGTGATGTGTGTCTGCCAGTAACATAGCTCGATGAAACTTGGACCATACATAGAAAACCGAGCGAGGTGGCGCAGTGGTTAGCACACTGGAGTCACATTCGGGAGGACGGTGGTTCAATCCCGCGCCCGGCCATCCTGATTTAGGTTTTGCGTGATTTCCCTAAATCGCTTCAGGCAAATGCCGGGATGGTTCCTTTGAAAGGGCACGGCCGATTTCCTTCCCATCCTTCCCTCATCCGAGCTTGTGCTCCGTCTCTAATGACCTCGTTATCGACGGGACGTTAAACAGTAATCTCCTCCTCCATACATAGAAAGAACTGCTACAGTATAGTACATAAGGAAACTGAAAGAATTGTGCAACGAGACGGACAGAAGGGACACATTTATTCAAAGACAATAATTGCAATGAAATAAGCATGATTAAGGACGGTTTCCTGGGGATTACAAAGGCGGCACATGATTCTTAATAGGGTGTGTTATCACCGGGGTCAGCAACACATGCTCTTCAACGTGCTCCAGTGTTGGCCACAACGTCGGTAAGTGTAGTGTCTAGGAAGCCTGCATAGTCGGCATGCTAGACAAACAGTCAAACAAGTCGTATTAAGGAGTTTTATTACAGTAAGAAAATTACAGACACTTAAATATGGCAATTACACAGATGTGTCGCAAGCAAAGGGCGACATACAAAATAATCAATCTTCTTCAGTATACACAACCACAAGTCTGTGCTACATAGAAAGTACAAGCGAAGTGACTAGTTAAAATGGTTCAAATGGTTCTAAGCACTATGGGACTTAACATCTGAGGTCATCAGTCCCCTAGACTTAGAACTACTTAAACCAAATTAACATAAGGGCATCACACACATCGATGCCCGAGGCAGGATTCGAACCTGCGACCGCAGCAGCAGCGCGGTTCCGGACTGAAGCGCCTAGAACCGCTCAACCACAGCGGACGGCGAAGTGATTAGTGTTGACACTGCTATCCAAGTTGCTAATCTTGAAGCTGCTATTGAAACGGGGGCGTCACTTGTCGGTCGCGGCGCTTATGTTCTCTTCACATAGGGGCCGGTCCGGACCCGGTAGCTGAGTGGTCAGCGCGACGGACTGTCAATCATAAGGGCCCGGGTTCGATTCCCGGCTGGGTCGGAGATTTTTCTCCCCTCAGGGTCTGGGTGTTGTCGTAATCATCATCATTTCGTCCCCATCGACGCGCAAGTCGCCGAAGTGGCGTCAAATCGAAAGAATTGCACCAGGCGAGCGGTCTACCCGACGGGAGGCCCTCGTCACACGCCATTATTATTATTATTATTATTATTATTATTATTATTATTATTATTCACATAGGGGCCGCCGCTGTCGCGTTGTCGTCCTGGGGGGAGGTCCTGCCAGCGTGCGATTGGCTGACTTCTTCTCACAGCCTTCTCTTCCATGGCGTTCATGACTGGCGTGCCGGCGCTTGACTTTACGCAGTAACAGTGAGTTCTTGTGTTAGGGCGTTCCACTCCTCCACCAGTCGTTGCAACTGCTGGACGGTCGTTGCTGCAATAAGTTTCACCATAGCATCCGTCTGTGCTATATGGGATTTACGTAGGAAGAACGGGCAGACCAGACCATTAGCCGAATATCCTCTTTTGCCAAGAGCTTATCCATCTCCACTGTGCGATGCGGCCGCGCACTGTCATCCATAAAAATTACGTCAGGGCCGAGAAGTGTACCGTGTTCAAAGATTTGTAGGTCAGCACGCTGATGCAACATTATACCTCCCCACACCATAAATAGTGGTCCACCAAAACGATCACAATCGACAATGTTCCTGGCTACATTAGGTACTCCAGTCTCACGCCCTATGAGCGTACGCCCAGCACTGTCGATGATTGCTTTATTGGTCCCGGTGTTACGGTTGGGGAAGCATAATGTCACATGGGCGTGCTTACTTCCAAATTTTTGAACACAGTACACTCACTAGTCAATGTTTCGTGAAGCTGTGCTCCTTCGGCATGTGCAAATTTTCAGGGATCCATTTAGCACTAACTTAATTCAAATGGACGACAATGTGCGGCCGCATGCAATAGCACAGATGTGGGCGCCCTTGAAACGAGATGATATTCAGCGAATGAACTGGCCCACCCGTCACATGGAGCACTTGTAGGTTGCGTTCAGGGGACATATTGCAACACGTCCACATGTACCAACGACCGTACAGCAGTTGTCAACCCCGCTGGGGGAGGAATGGATGTGGCCGAGCGATTCTAGGCGCTTCAGTCCGGAACCGCGCTGCTGCTACGGTCGCAGGTTCGAAGCCTGCCTCGGGCATGAATGTGTGTGATGTCCTTATGTTAGTTAGGTTTAAGTAGTTCTAAGTTCTAGGGGACTGATGACCTCAGATGTTAAGTCCCATAGTGCTCAGACCCATCTGAACCATTTTTGGAGGAATGGAACACCCTTCCACAGTACCTCTTACCAAACTCGTGGCTGTCATGGGAGCACGATGCACGACATGCTATCCAATCCTTTGTCATGACACATCCTATTAAGAACCTTGTTCCACCTTTTTTAATGTACAGAGCACCATCATGAATCGCGGTGACCTCTAAGTGATTATAGTCTTTGGATGAAAATATCAGTTTAGTCGTCTCATTTTTCTCTTTGTTCTGTACTATACTGTAGCAATTCTTTATAAGTGTGGCCCAAGTTTCATCGAGGTATGTTACTTGGGAGTGTCAAAACTACTTTCGCGTTTAATACACTCCTGGAAATGGAAAAAAGAACACATTGACACCGGTGTGTCAGACCCACCATACTTGCTCCGGACACTGCGAGAGGGCTGTACAAGCAATGATCACACGCACGGCACAGCGGACACACCAGGACCCGCGGTGTTGGCCGTCGAATGGCGCTAGCTGCGCAGCATTTGTGCACCGCCGCCGTCAGTGTCAGCCAGTTTGCCGTGGCATACGGAGCTCCATCGCAGTCTTTAACACTGGTAGCATGCCGCGACAGCGTGGACGTGAACCGTATGTGCAGTTGACGGACTTTGAGCGAGGGCGTATAGTGGGCATGCGGGAGGCCGGGTGGTCGTACCGCCGAATTGCTCAACACGTGGGGCGTGAGGTCTCCACAGTAATCGATGTTGTCGCCAGTGGTCGGCGGAAGGTGCACGTGCCCGTCGACCTGGGACCGGACCGCAGCGACGCACGGATGCACGCCAAGACCGTAGGATCCTACGCAGTGCCGTAGGGGACCGCACCGCCACTTCCCAGCAAATTAGGGACACTGTTGCTCCTGGGGTATCGGCGAGGACCATTCGCAACCGTCTCCATGAAGCTGGGCTACGGTCCCGCACACCGTTAGGCCGTCTTCCGCTCACGCCCCAACATCGTGCAGCCCGCCTCCAGTGGTGTCGCGACAGGCGTGAATGGAGGGACGAATGGAGACGTGTCGTCTTCAGCGATGAGAGTCGCTTCTGCCTTGGTGCCAATGATGGTCGTATGCGTGTTTGGCGCCGTGCAGGTGAGCGCCACAATCAGGACTGCATACGACCGAGGCACACAGGGCCAACACCCGGCATCATGGTGTGGGGAGCGATCTCCTACACTGGCCGTACACCACTGGTGATCGTCGAGGGGACACTGAATAGTGCACGGTACATCCAAAACGTCATCGAACCCATCGTTCTACCATTCCTAGACCGGCAAGGGAACTTGCTGTTCCAACAGGACAATGCACGTCCGCATGTATCCCGTGCCACCCAACGTGCTCTAGAAGGTGTAAGTCAACTACCCTGGCCAGCAAGATCTCCGGATCTGTCCCCCATTGAGCATGTTTGGGACTGGATGAAGCGTCGTCTCACGCGGTCTGCACGTCCGGCACGAACGCTGGTCCAACTGAGGCGCCAGGTGGAAATGACATGGCAAGCCGTTCCACAGGACTACATCCAGCATCTCTACGATCGTCTCCATGGGAGAATAGCAGCCTGCATTGCTGCGAAAGGTGGATATACACTGTACCAGTGCCGACATTGTGCATGCTCTGTTGCCTGTGTCTATGTGCCTGTGGTTCTGTCAGTGTGATCATGTGATGTATCTGACCCCAGGAATGTGTCAATAAAGTTTCCCCTTCCTGGGACAATGAATTCACGGTGTTCTTATTTCAATTTCCAGGAGTGTATTTACACTCTGGTTTACATCCCTGGGGCACGTATGAGGCTGTTTATAAATCTGTCGGTGGGTCTCCGTCCAAGATAACATGCTACGTTCTCCTCACCAAGAAATGCTGAGGGAATTAGATTAGGAAATGAGACAAAGTAGTAAAGGAGTTTTGCTATTTGGGGAGCAAAATAACTGATGATGGTCGAAGTAGAGAGGATATAAAACGTAGACTGGCAATGGCAAGGAAAGCGTTTCTGAAGAAGAGAAATTTGTTAACATCGAGTATTGATTTAAGTGTCAGGAATTCGTTTTTGAAAGCATTTGTATGGAGTGTAGCCATGTATGGAAGTGAAATATGGACGATAAATAGATTATACAAGAAGAGAATAGAAGATTTCGAAATGTGGTGCTACAGAAGAATGCTGAAGATTAGATGGGTAGATCACATAACTAATGAGGAGGTATTGAATAGAATTGGGGAGAAGAGGAGTTTGTGGCACAACTTGACTAGAAGAAGGGATCAGTTGGTAGGACATGTTCTGAGGCATCAAGAGATCACCAATTTAGTATTGGAGGGCAGGGTGGAGGGTAAAAATCGTAGAGGGAGACCAAGAGATGAATACACTAAGCAGATTCAGAAGGATGTAGGCTGCAGTAGGTACTGGGAGATGAAGTAGCTTCCACAGGATATAGCAGCATGGAGAGTTGCATCAAACCAGTCTCAGGACTGAATACCACAACAACAACTATAGTAAGAAATTTCGTTTGATACCCCAAATTATCTTACTTTTGTTAGTAAACGTTGTTGTGGTTCTGAGTGATCATAGTTTTGTTAATAACAGTCGGTGTGGTACTAAGTCAAATGTTTTTAGGAAGACAAGAAACACTGCATCTACATGACTGCCTTGATCCATGACATTGAGGGTGTCACGTGAGAAAAGCGTGATATGAATTTCGAATGACCGATGTGTCCGGTAGCTATGCTGGTTGCCATGGACGAGGCTATTCTGTTCGAGGCACATTGTACTCAACGTTGTCACCTGATATGCTTGTTAGCAGTAGAACGTCATACATAATCTACAGTTTCCGTGTATGCAGCGATAGCGCTTGAAACTGGTGGAAACACATTCTATGCTTCTGCTAACACAGTTTGCGTCTCGCTGCTGATTTTCGTAATTAGTAACAAAACTTGATGTTTTACGATTAATAGCAGCATGACACTAGGCTTCACACTAATAACGTTCTATTGACCTCATCCGAGATAGCGATTTAGCTTAGTGTGTTCGATCGTAAGCGTCATGCGTTTTAAACACACATTTCCGGACATCGGTGCAGTCTCTCAGTGCTGAGCATAACGAATTAATGTGGCGGGGGCAAAGTGCAAACGACGTGGCCAGTAATAACGAAATATCGAAACGGAACGACCAATTCATGTTACCATTGTGAACGTGGTGAATGAGTTCCTCGTTTGTCATGCCGCGTGCTTGCACACACAGTATTACCAGCCGCAAGTAAATGTTGCTACGTGTGGTATGTGGAACAGATTATTTCAGAATGTTCGTTACAGCAAGTAAGAAGGCGCAAACTGACACAAACAGGAAGAAGACTGTAACGAAACAAACTATTTCACCACACCACCTGCAACTCTTTGTTTCCAAAACAGGTGCGTAACATTGCAGCAATCCTCCTATCTTTACAAAGACATAACGTAAATATATATATTAGTAGGATATTGCCACTTCGGGGAATGAATGAGAGCGTATAACGATTCCGTTCATGTGAAATAACTAAAGTGGCTTATTCCTGGAATACCAATTTTTAATCAATCAATGTAAGGAATAACTGTATAAGGAGCACTCAAATGAAAACGAGGCAGATGGAAAAGAAGTAAGTAAACTGTTTATTATTTCAAAAATAATCCTCTATACAATCCCCCTCTCCACATGAAATTTCCATATTTATGGAGCCCTGAAGAAAGACATTCCTGGCCATCGATTTCCTTCCGATGAAGAGGTGAACGCTTGGGTACGATCATGGTTCCGCAGGCAACTGCAAACATCTTTCCATGTAGCAATTGACAATCTGGTCTTACAGTGGGATAAATGTATTAATACATAACGATTGGCTCTGAAATAATAAACGGTTTACTTACTTGTCTTCTGTTTGTCCCGTTTTCATTTGACTGAAACTTATAAATTTCGTAACACTAGTCACCTCGCTAAATTGTCTCCCACTAATGTGAGTCCACTGTCTTACCGCTGCACAACCTAGATCGAAACGCTACCAAACACTCAGGATATTAACAGCAATTTCCTCAGCCTTTGTACTTCAACAGTTTAAATATACTGATTCTAATAACTCTAATTGCCAGGCACCATCGCGATTGGAGCTAAATTCTTCAGTTATTTTAAGTTGTGGTAACAAATATAGATAAAAAGATAATTTCAAATAAGTAAACAGCAAACGTCCTTAACTGGAAGAACAAATACAAATAAGAATATAACGATAATACGTTAAGTAATTCAACTTGTTCAGTGTCATAAAACTACTGTTTAGCGAAAACTTGAGATATTTATTATAAGTTGACTTAGTTTATATAATGGCACCACAACTTTTTCGCGTGTATCCTTCTGACTAAATATTATGTATTCTCATTTTCGGTTTGTCCGTATGCTGTCTATATAAACAGCTTTTTATCCTGTTACGATTTCGGCTCATTCTTAAACAGAATACACTCACGATACAGATGGAAATTGCAGTCTAGCAGTATTTTTACTAATCCTGCCTCGGGCATGGATGTTTGTGATGTCCTTAGGTTAGTTAGGTTTAAGTAGTTCTAAGTTCTAGGGGACTGATGACCTCAGATGTTAAGTCCCATAGTGCTCAGAGCCATTTTTAGTATTTTTACGACTATGAACTAATAATATTAAAGTTCCGAAATTCGTTACATTTGCTGAAATATTCCTTTGTAATTTCTTTACTAAATTAAGCCATTCTATGCTGAAATTACATTTCTACCTCTGACTAGCTATATATGCCCTAATTTCTGTCATACGAGAATTTTAGATTATATATCATTACGGGTATTTCTCTTTTCTTTTTTTGCAGAGGACAACATGAAAACGGGTCGTAGTTTACAACTGGTAGATAGTGATTAACAGAAGAAATGAATTTACAGTTGATATTGGTGTCTAAATGAGTTATCAGAATCATAACCATGCTGCGTCTTGGTATAAATGGACTATTGTTTCGCCACAGAAATAAACGATGTCCCTCTACAGCTCTGGAAAAAGTGAGTAGTGAAGCAACGAGACATTACAGTCCTGCAGCTTCTCGGTATGTTTTACCAACCTAGTACAATCATAAATAGTAGGCAGGTCAGCCTGATGAGAATTTGATACTACTGAATTTCGTTACTGTCTGCAGTAGGACAGACTGCATTTTCATGAATAAGACGGGGTTTCAGCGAGACAGAATGAGTTAAAAACGACGTAATATTTTAAAGTAAATACATTGCACACTTTTTCGTGGTATCCGAAACAAAGTAACAACACGAGCGTTGCGTGCCTGTGGTGGCCGCGCCAAACCACGCATTTTAATTAAACGCTGAGTAAAAGACACCACAGGGCAATGATTACACCCTACATGCAGTTGACAGTATGGGCTCCATACCACGTGCTGCCCATAAAATTGAGGATCGATAGCCGTGGTTGACACAAACTGAGACCGGATGCAATGAGAGCTTTTGCAGGGGCTTGCGAATCAGATTGCCAGTTTTGGTGGTGGTGGTAATCTTAGGGTTGGACATCAGGGTCATACGCATCTGACGAATGAATGTCGATGCCACATAAACTCGACCGGAATCCTAGTGCTGCAAAGAATACTCTAGAAATATTGGATGGTACAGGGAGTAATTGTGGTGCCAGCGTATTCTTTTCTAGACTTTTCACTAACGTTTTTGTTTAAATCTCTAATAACAGGAAACGTCTGTCGTTTGGTGTCATCCATGCCTGAGAGCCTTGCCAAACTGAAAAAATCGTCGAAACTGAGATGCAAGAAACATAATAACTGTAACAGGAAACTTCACTCAGCATCGCAATGTCAATAAAATACCAAAAGAAAGAGAAAAGACAGCGTTTACTTCCGCTAGATTGTTATACAGTGTGTAACAAATTCGTTCCCATAAGACCAGTAAGAACTTAATGACAACGAAAAACAAAGGGAAGGCAGGGAGGGAAGCTGTGGCCTTTATTGTCGTTGTCATTGTCGTCGTCCTCGATACGAAGACTGCTGCAATGTAGTTCTCCACGTTAGTCTTTCCTGTCCAAGCCTTATCATGTCTCCATTCACTTGAATCTGCTTACTGTAGTCAGTCCTTGCTATTGCTATACTACTTTAATTTCCGCTCCCCCCCCCCCCCCTCCCCCCACATACTGCCGCCATCAAATAGACCATTCCTTGCTACCTCAGGATGTGTTTGATTCTTTCTTTTGGTTGAGTTCTGTCATAATATTGCTTTCTCGTTCGATTTAGTACTTCTTCGTTAGTTTTCACGGAGTCGGCTACGTATCGAATATCCATAGAACTTTCTGTTGTTATTTTTTTATTGCAATAAGAGTCAGTTCTCTTACAGCTGTATTTTTTATTTTATGTTGCATACATTTTTATATACAAAAAATAAACATCGAAATAAAATAAAACATACACCTAATCTTGATTAGCTATTCGATCTACCCATCTAGTTTCCAGCATTTGTCTCCAACACGATATTTCAAAAGCTTGTATATTCTCTTCGTGTCTATACTGCTTAGTGCAACGGTATATGTCACACTGCACTCGTGACATATACATTTAGGAAATTGATCCTAACACTTAAATTTATCTTAGAAAAAATATTTTTCTGTATCAGAAACGCTTTTCATGCTATTCTCAGTCTGTGTTTTATATCTCCTTTACTTCGGCGATTGTCAGTTACCAAAATACTAAAACTCGTTTACTTTTAGTGTCTGACTTCTTAATGTAATTCCTTCAGCTGAACGATCTGCATAAGCAGAAACGTTTCAGGAGAAGAAAAATTCCTCCAGCATCACCTGCTTTAATTCGACCGCTTTAATTTTCTTGATGTTCATCTTACAACTTCTATGCTGCTGCATGATAATGTTCACAGCAGTAGTTCACTCATATTTCCGGAACTGACTTTTTTCACTGCAAAGTAACACCTTAAAGCGGTACGCATCCTACATGAGCGCGTTTCTAATAGCGTCGTAGACAGAACACAGTAACACCTTTGTTCATCGCCAACCCGCAGAACAAATACGGCATGGCGTTACTCTCACAATCTGCTACGGGAATATTTTTACAGCTGTCTTTACATTCAGCAACGTTGAGCACACTGTTGGTTCAAAACTAACACAAATGATAAACGCATAATACAATTTGACTCAACTATATACACACAGTGATAATGATTGCCGCGCGGGATTAGCCGAGCGGTCTGACGCGCTGCAGTCCTGAACTGTGCGGCTTTTCCCGGCGGAGGTTTGAGTTCTCCCTCGGGCGTGGGTGTGTGTGTTTGTCCTTAGGATAATTTAGGTTAAGTAGTGTGTAAGCTTAGGGACTGATGACCTTAGCAGTTCAGTCCCATAAGATTTCACACACATTTTTTTCATAGCGATTACATTCATTTCATTAGATTGGAAAAAAATCCTCAATTACCTATTCGATCTGCCTATCTAATGTTCAGCATTTGTATGTAATACACTGTTTCAAAAGCTTGTATATTCTCTTCATGTCTACACTGCTTGGCGCTACGGTACACCTGTTCGACAGAATTTGGCACGATAAACCCCAGGAGGACATCTAACAATTCTATTAATCAATGTCAAGCCGAATAACTGCTTGCATAAGTCAATGACTTTCTGAACTGGCGAAGCTCTTTCGCTTGAGTAAATCATCCAATTTTTCTGAAACTGTAATAATATTTTTTTTTTTTTTTTTTTTTTGCACATGTACATCACATCTGCTGATTTCAGTCCCATTCCGATGATTCCTTCGTGGTTTGTCGTTTTCTTTGTCTTTGAGTGTATTATTGTGCTTACGTGTAATGTGCGTAAGTAACGAAAATCACTTCGTTTCATTGGCATTAAGCCGTCGCCCAAAGCATACTTTATGTCTACCGTTTCGTCTTATAGTTCTGGACACGTCATCAGAGTCTGTAAAGACACATATACCATTTTCAAACTTAAACATCAGATCGTTGCCTCACATCGCGGAGTCGCCGACGTGTGCTGTGGCGCTTGCGGTGGGGGAGGATTGGGGATGACTGCTTTATTTAATACTAGGGCTCACAACCTGTCTAATTTTGGTACGTGGCAGAATGACAGGTGGGAGGTGTCGTGTTTGGACTTGCCCATGACCGCATCGTGAATCAAGTTGCCCGATATGTTGGTGTATCAAAGCGGACTCTCCAACGTGTCTACAAGGAATGGTCTACCACTGGCAACCATGTTATACGGCGTAAGATCAGGTCGTAAACGGATCCTTACAGAGAACGTCCGGAGACGAGTATCAAACCTTGTCAATGCCAGAACCTTTCAAACCCGACAGAAATTGATTATGTCAATGAGTGTGAGGCTATCTCATTGATTTTGCAGCGGAAGGTGCAAAGGGAAACTGCATTCAATGGATATTTAAAATTGGGCACCTTGAAAAGATCATTGCTACAGTGACACACGGAGCTGCATGCCTTTAATGGACCAAACGGCGCAGAAACCGGACAGTAGCTGACAGGGGGGGGGGGGGGGGGTCGTAGAGCGTGGTCCGACGATCGTGGAACCGATGTACGCTGAAAAAATTAGTTCCAATTTTGGCCACCAGGTACAAATCTGGCACTGTGAGTGCAAGGAAGATGTATATAAACGTTTCCATTTGTAGAGGATTAGGAATGGGACGTAGACAGAAAAGGCCAAACAAGTCAAAAAGGCATAACGTTGATTTTATTATTAACAAAAAAATGGTTCAAATGGCTCTGAGCACTATGTGACTTAACTTCTGAGGTCATCAGTCGCCTAGAACTTAGAACTAATTAAACCTAACTAACCTAAGGACATCACACACATCCATGCCCGAGGCAGGATTCGAACTTGCGACCGTAGCGGTCGCCCGGTTATTATTAACCACTTCTTACACAATTTATTCAGTATGAGCACCAGAAACGTGGGCTAGATGCTGTACAGAGCCACATTTGTACCTGGTGGTAAAAATTGCAACTAATTTTTTCCACATTAAACGCATTAGCATATCTGCCAAGTATCGCTGCCGTACAATAAATACAACCCACAGTGGACCTCCGTGAGCTGTACTTTAATTATAACGACCTGGTACCTGACATCTTGTGCAATCTTACACCCAGAGGGAACAATATCTCTTCTCTCGGGTGTTAGTCGCGTTGGTCCTGGCCCGTTAAAATACTGCCTTGTGCTAAGGCCTTCTTGAACCAATCTATTCCATGTGCCCATAATAATTACTGGACCCTGACCAATGCGAGTGACAATATCGCGATCTCGATAGTGATCGATTCTGCCGTTGTCGCATTCCGGCTGGTGCACTTCTCTCTCTCTCTCTCTCAAAAAAAAAAAAAAAAAAAAAAATCAAATGTATATGAATTCCTAAGGGACCAAACTGCTGAGGTGATCGCTCCCTAGGCTTATGCACTACTTAAACTAACGTAAACTAACTTATGCTATGAACAACACACACACCCATGCTCGAGGGAGAACTCGAACCACTGGCGGGAGGGGCTGCGCAAACCGTGGCATGGCGCCTCTAACCGCGCGGCCACAAATATAATCTTCTCGTGAACAAACTTCACACACCGAATTCGATTTCTAAATGATAAACTTGCTGTGTAATCGTTCCTTAAACACAAAATTTAGATGACGTTACTGCTAACCTACATTTGCAGAACTATTTAAGGCTACCGTAGACAGTAAACTATTAATTTCAGTCAGTTAAGGTCGTACTTGCTTTACCTGTATGTTAGGTGTGTTGCACATATATCGGGCGTTACTTCATAACAATAACTTCCCTTACGTATCTGATCAGTGTCTTACTAGATATGGCTAAAAACCGGAAGTGGTGAACAGTCGAGAAACTGAGTGAGGAGATATGAGGTGCCAGTTATCCTCCTGTCCGTTAATTAAAAATTAACAGTATTTATAACAATACTGAAATTTGATACGACGCTGATATCCGGCAGAACACCCGACAACCCAAGATGTCAATATTGAAATTGTCAATGTTTAATTCGGATTTTAGAATGAAATTTTCACTCTGCAGCGGAGTGTGCGCTGATATGAAACTTCCTGGCAAATTAAAACTGTGTGCTGGACCGACACTCGAACCCGGGACCTTTGCCTTTGGCGGGCAAGTGGGCACTTGCCCGCGAAAGGCAAAGGCCACGAATTCGAGTGTCGGTCCGGGACAGAGTTTTAATTTGCCAGGAAGTTTCAGTTCAGATTTTATTCGAAAATTGTTGAGCTGTAACGTGAATCAGAGGAATGTTGTAAAAATGGTTCAAATGGCTCTGAGCACTATGGGACTCAACTGCTGTGGTCATAAGTCCCCTAGAACTTAGAACTACTTAAACCTAACTAACCTAAGGACAGCACACAACACCCAGCCATCACGAGGCAGAGAAAATCGCTGACCCCGCCGGGAGTCGAACCCGAGAACCCGGGCGTGGGAAGCGAGAACGCTACCGCACGACCACGAGGTGCGGGCGGAATGTTGTAGTAAAAATAAATAAAACAGTACACATTTATCATATAGCGCTAGAAAACGCTATTTCCTCGATAAAAAAAGTACAATAAATAAAAGTGCAAGTCAAAAATATATCAAACATCGTTTCAATACGTCGTCGAATTTACATACAACATGTTTCTGTTATTCATAAACAACTTTCGCATTTATGAATAATAACAGGAAACTATTTCCATTGGTCATCATGAATGACGTTCTATAGAGTACAAAATAACAACAATAATTAAATGTATTTTTAATGTTTGAGAATGTAAACTGTACTTGCGTCAAAAGTAACTGCTTTGGTTACATAAAAGAGCGGAGGCTACCTCATCAATTAATTTTTATTATTTTAAATGCAATTTATAGTCTGGAAGGACATAAAATACACAATAGACTCATACTGAATGGCGTTCGTTTCTAATTACGTGCAGAAAAAACACCGGCTCCCAGTTTCTCTCTTACACATTAATTTATGTTTCTTTCTCTACCAATGCTACCAGTACTACCGGTAATCCTACCGTTTACAACGTCATTCATGTAGTCTACCAAATCTATCAAAACTTAGTTTTGGTAGAACGCAACTCTACTCTAGCTATTTTGTGCGTTTGCGCGTTAATGTTAATTTGCTCGCCCGGTTGGCCGTGCGGTCTAACGCACGGCTTTCCGGGCGGGTAGGAGCGCCGGTCCCCGGCACGAATCCGCCCGGCGGATTTGTGTCAAGGTCCGGTGAGCCGGCCAGTCTGTGGATGGTTTTTAGGCGGTTTTCCATCTGCCTCGGCAAATGCGGGCTGTTTCCCCTTATTCCGCCTCAGCTGCGCTATGTCGGCGATTGATGCGCAAATAAGTTCTCCACGTACGCGTACACCACCATTACTCTACCACGCAAACATAGGGGTTACACTCGTCTGGTGTGAGGACGTTCCCTGGCGGGTCCACCGGGGGCCGAACCGCACAATAACCCTGGGTTCGGTGTGGGGCGGCGGATGGGTGAAGTGGACTGCTGTAAGACCTGAGTTTCTCCTGGCGTATACAAATAACTTCCGGGAATTCAGCCAGGTAACACTTTCAGCGACCGCCGATATTTTGGCGGGAGAACACCCCGCCATTTTCAAGGCAGATTGAACGTGCGTTGCGCTATCGACCAACTGTACATCGGGTGATTGATGATAATTCTGAGTCAACACCTAAGTCTACTGCCTTTTTGCCTTACGTAGGAAACACGTCCAATAAGATCGGTCGTATTTTACGGAAATACGATGTGAAATGTGTTTTCCGACCTCCATATAAAATTAGAGCACTTTTGAGTTCCGTTAAGGATGATCTTGGATTGCGTAAGGCAGGTGTGTATCGTATTCCCTGTAGCTGCGGTATGGCATATATTGGTCAAACTATCAGGACCGTGGAGGACAGATGTACTGAGCATAAACGGCACACACGATTACAGCAGCCAAATAGATCTGCTATTGCCGAACATTGCTTGGATACTGGTCACCCCATGTTATATAATAACACCGAGATATTGGCATGCACGTCCAGCTATTGGGACAGTGTCATTAAGGAGGCAGTTGAGATTAAACTAGCGAGCAACCTCGTTAACAGGGATGGAGGTTTCTGTTTAAACTCTGTTTGGAATCCGGCTCTCTCCCTTGTCAAAAAACAGAGGAACAGAGTCAATGCTGCCTCACCTGTGAATTCATAGTCTCACTATCGATAGCTCTGACTTTGGTCATCTTTGGTGGCACTAGTGTTCAGTGTGTGTGTTATCTTTCCTGCTTCTGTCGCAGAACCGAGGTATTAAATTTGCATGCACGCCGCCTGTCCGTTGCAGTTTGCCTTGAAAATGGCGGGGTGTTCTCCCGCCGAAATATCGGCGGTCGCTGAAAGTGTTACCTGGCTGAATTCCCGGAAGTTATTTGAAAATGGACTGCTGTAGTCATCGTGGGGTTGTTTCTAGGTCCCCAGTTAACATAACATAACAAAACATGTTAATTTCGTTTCCAAGCGTGAAGACCAATTCAAGTGGACGTTTGTTGTATGCAGCCTTCAAGATGTTGCGATTTTCACGGTCAGTGGTGTAGTATACCAGGAAATTTCATTACAGCGTTGGCTGCGCCGCAGAGTGAATGGTTCATTCTACGTTTACAAAGTACGACACGGGCGCTCATGAGGTCGTATTTTGCGAGAGGCAGGAGGAACTGTGAACGAGGTGGCGGCCAGCTGGGGAGAAAGTGGGCGCAGCAGGTGTGTGGAGCGGGGCGCTGATGCTCGCTGGCATTTACAGGCGTGTGCGGCGGGCCGCGAGAGGAAGGCGGCACAGGCGGCTCACAGACCGCTAAATATACGCGGGGGTCGATACGCCACGACACGGCGCACTGCACAGCGCCGGCGTGGCGAACGCGGTTCCGGCTTCCGCCTCCTGGGACCACCATCCCCACTGTGTCTCGCTCGCCTCTGTCACCGCTCATTTAACAACACAGCAAGCTTGCAAATGATGCTAGCGATTCGGGGGAAACGCGTAATACCGCCTCCCCAATTAGCATTCCTCCATGCTGCATCGGATGGACCTGCTTAGCAGGCCTATATTTTTATTTATTAACATTATTTTTTAGCATCCCGACCCAACGGTCCTACACCCAACTCACAAAGTCTTGTATAACTAGCATAACATCACGTTACTGAGGCAAAACATTTATCCTGGAGATAATAAAAATCTCATGACAAGGTAGAGATGAACATATAGCTGCCCCTACCTGATGGTTTTATGCAACCCGCAACACCTCCAAAAACTAAACGTGAGATTTTCTCACTCACTATGCCCCAACTATTAGTCGCACATAAAAAAATGAATTGGATATTTTTGTTGGAAATTTAATACAGTTAAATTTTGTACTGGGATAAGTTTTCACTATAGGAAACGTATCTCAGTACAAAATTTAAATAAATTAAATTTCCTTCAAAAAAGGTCATGTTCATTTTTTCTGTAGGACTAGAATATCTTGTGTAGCGAATGATAGAATAAGAAAAAAGTGGTCCAACTAAAACATTCATATTTCTTTACGTACTACACGAATATGTAAAAAAAATGGGGGGTTCCTGTTTAAAAAAAACGCTGTTGATATCCGTTTGACCTATGCAAGCGCCATCTGGTTTCCCCCTTCAAGCTAGACAAGTTTCGTTCTTTGTAGTTTTTTTCGTTTGACGCTTATTTCGTGAGATATTTGGCCCGGTCACGATCAATGGACCAAACTGTGTACAGGGTAAACCTGGACTCCACCAACAAAACTTCGAAGGTTGTTCACTAACATTTGCTGAACATTTTCGTGCAGCCGACCTGTGGTTTTCTGTGGCTTGTTACAGAGTAATAATGTAATAACGCTTTCTCCGTTTCTTATCCCAATTACCTTTGGTTCTGTGGAAACGTATTGGCAACAGTGAAAAAGCCTGTAACATGTTATCACCAAAACATGCTAGGGGCATTCAATAAGTAATTCAACTATTTTTTTTTCTCAGCCAGTTACGGTTGAAAAAATTCGGAATTCGTTGTGGTAAATAGTGGAATGTTCTGCATAAGCCCCTATAGTTTCACGAAGTTCCGATAGGAGGCGGCGCTATACGTAGCTTTCAAAATGGCGACTGCAACGGAGGTGCGTTCCAAGCAGAGAGCTGTCATTGAATTTCTTTTGGCGAAAAATCAGGACATCTTATACATTCATAGATGCTTGCAGAATGCCTACGGAGACCGGGTAGTGAACAAAGGCGCGGTGGGTCGTTGGGCGAGGCATCTGTCTTCACCGCAACAAGGTCGCACAAATCTGTTCGATCTCCCGCGTGCCGGCCGGCCGCACTCAGTTGTGACTCCTGTAGCAACGTTCGCTCCACTGAGCTTGTGTGACTTTGTACTTATATGGATATGGACATGTCCGAAAGAACAGACATCGTATCCATATAAGTACCGGGTGATCAAAAAGTCAGTATAAATTTGAAAACTTAATAAACCACGGAATAATGTTGATAGAGAGGTAAAAATTGACACACGTGCTTGGAATGACGTTGGGTTTTATTAGAACAAAAAAAAAACCTCATATTGCTAGACGCGTGAAACATCTCTTGCGCGCGTCGTTTGGTGGTGATCGTGTTCTCAGCCGCCACTTTCGTCATGCTTGGCCTCCAAGGTCCCCAGACCTCAGTCCGTGCGGTTATTGGCTTAGGGGTTATCTGAAGTCGCAAGTGTAGCGTGATCGACCGACATCTCTAGGGATGCTGAAAGACAACATCCGACGCCAATGCCTCACCATAACTCCGGACATGCTTTACAGTGCTGTTCACAACATTATTCCTCGACTACAGCTATTGTTGAGCAATGATGGTGAACATTTTGATCATTTCCTGTAAAGAACATCATCTTTGCTTTGTCTTACTTTGTTATGCTAATTATTGCCATTCTGATCAGATGAAGCGCCATCTGTCGGACATTTTTGAACGTTTGTATTTCTTTGGTTGTAATAAAACTCCATGTCATTCCAAGCATGTGTGTCAATTTGTACCTCTCTATCTACATTATTCCTTTATTTATTCAGTTTTCAAATTTATACTGACTTTTTGATCACCCGGTATATATTTCCGGCAATATCGGCCATGACCTTCTTCTTCTGTGCCGATGCACACATATTACCGGAACTCTTACGGGACTTCGTAAGAATGTCTTCCACGACTAATGAGTGTGTTAGTAGGGACACTACGAATCTAGTGTGTGGACATATAAGGTGAGAATGTGGGTCTTGCGGGCGGTCAGAGGGTTTAGCTACCCTAATAATAATAATAATAATAATAATAATAATAAACTGAGTGAATGGATCAACGAAGAACCTGAACGAGTGTCATCGGACGTCCGCCACGAGCCCGTCTGCCATGTAAGCAGGAGATCCCTGCTTACATGGCAGACGGGTTCGTGGCGGACGTCCGATGACACTCGTTCAGGTTATATATATATATATATATATATATATATATATATATATATATCAACGCCCGTGAGCAGCTGAAGGTATTAATATATAATTCTAATTATGTGGCTTTGTGTTGTGGTTTCACAAGCGCCTTCATTCTCAGTTGATTTTTCTTCGTGGAGGCGGGCCTGTATGTATAGTGACAATGACCTCCTTGCACAGCACGTGATTCCAGCTTTGCAAGGAAGCACCTACGTCCAGAATTCATGCAAGATGGGGCGACATCGCACGTCTTTTCCAACGTCAGAGATTTGCTTCGAGAAACTTTCGGTAACGATAGCATCATCTCAAGATGTGTGGCCATCCAGATACCCCGCTCTAATACGATTAGACATCTGGTTGTGGTGGTATCCGCAAGATTGTGTCTGACATGGATTTAACAGGACTCTTCTCGCTCTGAAGGATAGCATACAACGACATTTGCTCTGATTATACGAGGGCTGGAACTTTAAAAGGGCAACTATTTGTTTACAGCCCGTACAAAATAGATAGTGTTTCAAAGTTTTACTGACCGAAGTAGTCACCAACATTGTGTATAACCCGTTGCCAGCGATATGGAAGTCGTAGGATTCTCTTAGCAGTGCCAGTTGTGTTGACAGTTCGAGCGGCGCGGTCTATTGCCTAACGAATTTTTAGCAGTTCTGAAGCGAATGCCGTGAAGTGTTTCCTCCAGTTTAGAAATCGAGTTGAACTCACGAGGGCTTAAGTCAGGGGAGTGCAGTAGGTGGAAAAGCACTTAGCAGCCCCATCAGTGAAACAAATCAGTAACAGCTTGCACTGTACGTGCTTGAGCATTGCCCTGCAAAATGATGGTCAGGTCCTGCAAAAAGTGTCATCGCCTCTGTCTCTATGGCGGTCGTAGGTTGTGTTCCAAGAATGAACTGCATAGAGACAGAAGTAATGACACTTTCTGCAGGACCTGACCATCATTTTTCAGGGCAATGCTCAAGCACGTACAGTGCAAGCTGATACTGATTTGTTTGGCTGATGGGGCTGCTAAGTGCTATGTCACCTACTTCACTCGCCTAACTTAAGCCCTCGTGAGTTCAACTCGATTTCTAAACTGAAAGAAACACTCCATGGCACTCGCTTCAGAACTGCTACAAATTCGTCGGGTAATAGACCGCGCCGCTCGAACTGTCAACACAACTGACTCTGCTGAGAGTATCCTACGACTTCCACGTCGCTGGTCACGGGTTGTACACAATGCTGGTGACTACTTTGAAGGCCAGTAAAACTCTGAAACACGTATCTAGTTTGTACGAGCTGTAAATAAATAGTTGTCACTATTTAATTTCAACCCTCGTATTAGATATGCTGCGAGCAATTGTCGGCCGTGCTATGTAGCAGATGTAATACGTATATGAGTCGGAAGACACTATTGAACATACTTGTAACTTGAAATCAAATCCTAATAAACATTCTAGAACCACCGTTATCTGTGTTTGATCTTTTCCCCCCTTTTACTGCATCTATACCACAGTCCGATTGCTTACAGCGCCATATTTTCACCTCGTGTCACAAAGTGGAACTATTATTTTTCAGCATGCTCAGCGAGCGCACCTCTTAATGAACATATCTAAGACGTTTCAGCGTCTTGGGACATATACAGCCTGTACTGCAGCACTCGAAACACCGTCAGTTTACCACTCGCTACATTAATTCTGGTAGTTTGATATCGTTTTACCATTAATTCTCTCCATGACACGTTTCTAGTCCCTGAAGACGGGGCAAGACTTGCTAAGCGGGCGACAGAGGAATGCGCGTCCTGTGAGCTGCCGGTACACTGTAGCATCCTCAAGCGTTGCCATCCCTCAGGGTGGCCGCATATTTCCCTGGGGGGTGGGTAACAGGGGGCGGGGATGGGGATGTGAATAGTTGATGCTCGCCTTGCCTCGTCCTCTTGGGAATGGAATCAACGCAGACCACCGCTGTCCCACTTACACATACAGTAGACAAGCAGAAATTGACTTCCTCGCTGTATGCACCCTAACCTTAGTCACGCTTAATTTCAGTGTTTTCAGTAAAAGAATGAAAGCCATTCCTGCAGATGAAGATTGTTGATAGTACACAGCTACAACCAGCGAAATTTTTGTTTTGTTTTACTATATTAAAAGAGCACCATTACCAGCTTCGAATTCTTTATTTATCTTTACATAGATCACTTGCTTTTGTCAAAACATGTAGACACTGATATTGAGTGAGTTTCCGTGGTGGTCATTTCATGACATCTCCTCTTTAAACCTACATCCACATGTGTTAACAAAAGCATGTAACCTATTTGAAGAAATGTGCAACTGTACACCTGATTTTGAAATTTTTGAAATTTTCTCTCCCTATACATATATTTATATATATAAATGACAACAATTTTGGCGTATATATATATATATATATATATATATATATATATATATATATATATATTTCAAAATCGGCGTGTGTGTCACACAAATGATTTACTACAAGGAATGAAAACTATGTGGTACCACACTCTTTGCGTACTTAGGATAAATACAGATGACAAAATTTTTGGAGGCCACATTAAAAAAAAATCAAAATCGAATATAGCTTTCACCTTACATTCACACCTCTATAGCGACGAATATTGGCACTCAGATTAGCAAATGTTAAAGATAACACGAAGAATACATGGATGTCGTGTTCCGAACGTGAACTATATGAGCGGCAATATTGACCACAAATTTGTAAACACAACATGAATACAAAACAAGCAATCACAGTGAGCTAACAAGAAGCGGGCCACAATTGCAAACATATATTTATCTTTTCAGTTTTGGTCCGCTTCTTGTTAGCTGGTCACGATCGGTTCTGTATTCGTGTTGTGTTTACAAATTTGTGGTCAGTACTACACACATTAATTCGCATGTACCAAGGAGGACCCACTGACATCGGGAGCAACACAAGGCTGTTCACGGAAGATGCTATTGGATACAGAGGACTCTCAACGCTAGAAAATTGCAGCGAAAGTCAGCTGGAGATTATCGACGCACGGTGCACGTACCGCCATGTGACCTTGATCATAAACAAAAGTAACGAAATGCTTATAAATAGGCGGAAATATACGATTTCCGAACAATCACTGGAAGCAGTCAACCGATTAAATGTCTGGGCGTATGCGTACGAAACGATTTAAAATGAAACTACCACTTACAGCTAATTGTTGGAAAGGCAAATTGTCAGAATGAGTTACATTGAAAGAATCCTTTGGACGTGTAGTCCACCTATGAAGGAGATAGGTGACAAAATCCTCGTTCTACCGATACTTAAATAATCCTCCTCAGTCTAGCACCCACAGCAGGTGAAATTGATAGGGGAAACAAAGTATGTCGAAAGAATGGCAGTGAGTTTCTTCACAGGTTCGTTTAGCAAGCGCGAAAGTGTCACAGAGATGCTCAGCAACTCCAGTGGCAGTCGCAGCATGAGAGGCGTTCTACAACACGGTTGGCTGCTTCGAGAGAGTACGTTCCCCCAAGTCCACCTCCGTACCTGAGTGGTCAGCGCAGCGGACTACCAGGCAGAGGAACCGTTTTCGATTCTCGATAATGCTAAGAATTTTTACTTGTTGGAAGGACTGCATCGAGTGAGGTACTTGAACGAATAGTTGCGATTACAGGTCACGAAAACTGACCGGCTGGGAAGAGCGGCGTGCCGACCCCACGCTCCTCCATACCGCATCCAATGACGCCACTTACAGAAGATGGCATGGCGGTCGGCCGGTACCGATAGGCCCTCCAGGACCTGTGGACGGAATTTACGTTACGCTCCTAGAAGAGTGAAACAATATATTGCTTTTCCTCCTACGTATATCTCGTTGAAATACCATCGCTGCGGCGATTTGAATTCGCGCGTCTACTTGCTGCGCCACTTTGGGGGAGGGTCTCTGATCCATAACTAGCCGCTAAGCTGTAGAGTGAGCGCCCACTCTGGTAGAAATGCGATGCACGCTGGAGGCCAGAAAGGACCTGTCGGTCGGCTCTGTAGCTTCGTGCCCGTTAGACCTTCTGTTTTTATCGCCGAAGTAGCGTTGTGCGGCTCGGGCATAATAGAACAATGTATTAATGGTTAGTGTCCGTGGTCACCATTTAGCTGGAGCTTTAGCAACTGTGAATTCCGCATGACTCGCCTGAGTTATCAGTTTGGAAGGCTGTATCATCTTCCTCAGGTTCAAAGTTCCTCTTGACGTTTCTCCCACTTTCCTTTTAATTCACCCAGCCATATTTCGACACCTGTATGTCATCTTCTGTGGATCAAATTTATTTCTATAAGGTGTATTACAAAGCTTATAATCGTTTGTATGCATATTGTATTTTGATTGGTTTTTTTAGATTGCTCACCTAAATTTACATCGCTAGTGAGAACGCATTTTACAGATCTTTTATGTCGTTTTGACAGCATGTCATCTGAAAAGTACTCATGAAGACAATTTGTATAATTTTGAAGCCTACCTTTTGGTGGGTAGTGTTTATGTATGATACTGTACTTTCATTTTCGGTTATGTTGTATATCTCTGGTGGATATCTCTTTCTAATGCCGTTTTATGTAATTTCACTCTCACATTTACTTCACACATATTTTTCACAAAACTTAATTTGAGCAAACACCTATGTCTCCACTGTCCTTGAGAGGTGCTACGTTTTTGCCGTTACTCACTTGTTTGTTGTTTGTCTTACGTTTAGTGCGGTGCTGATTTTGAACGTTTCGTGAGAACTATTGTACTGTATCTCCTGAGGGAGGAAGTATCTGGTCTGCTCTAGAGCGGGAGAGAGAAAGAGAGAGAGAGAGAGAGAGAGAGAGAGAGAGAGAGAGAGAGAGAGAGAGAGAATCTGGAAAGAGGGGTAGAGTGAATTGGGATTGAGAAAACAAAAGTTTTTGGATATTTGAGAGTGTTTAGTTATGATGTTTTATGTGACGTTGATCCCAAAAACTGATACCCAGTTATTGAAAGGCACCGTTCCCTTATGCCGAGTTTGACTGTTTTGTATCAAGTGTTAGGTTTGCTATGAATTGTTTTAACGTCGTTGCTGTAGTTGGTGGTCGTTATGCGTAAGAATGCTCTTGTGGGAGAAATTGTGAATGGGTGCAATTGGATTTTGTTCCATGGTTGCTGCTACCGCGAGCTCCGTGTTTCGCTAGTTTGCTGAGTGTTCACTGTTGGCTCAGAGAAAGAATTTTGTAGTGAAGAGAGATGCTATAGCGTCTGTAGCGCCCAGGGCTACAATTTCGTGGAAACATTTGGACAGCAGACGCCAGAAACTGACTATGGACTTTGAGTGGTGGGTCATATGCACCATCTTGGGGCGCAGAACCATGTCAGTTTTGTCTGAGTTGAAGCGAAGTTTTGCACGTAGTGCGGGCCACCTCAAGATGTTTCAGAGTTGAAGTATCGTATTGCTGTTCTGTTTTTCTTACGTGAGTCCATGGCAAGTTCTGGGCTGTTCATTCTCCCTCTCTGTTCTGATTGCTATAAGGGTGCTCTATAGTGACGTTTTACACCGTTGTGTGGGAACGACATACCAGAACTTACACATGTGCGCCGATGGTGCAAGATTTTATTGCTTTTGGAAGTTTTGTTGAGATTTATTTTTCTGGTGCCACGTGCGCGATAAAAGCGAGGGACTTTTCCCGTTAGCAGTGGCACCTGTGAAAGGATTATATGCGTCATGCATTCTGGTGAGGAATGCCAGGAAGCTGTATGTATGGTTTTGCTGCGTTAAGATCGAGCAGATGACTGATGATTTTGCAAGCTGTGGTAAAGCGCAGTCAGCGTGGCGTTTTTATGATGGTGAACGGTGTTGCATTTAATTTAATTACAAGCACTAATATAAGAATTTCCCTTGCACCTCAGTTGGATTGCCCCCTAATTTTTAGTTTAGAAGTGCACCACGGTGCAAAAATTAAAATTTGTGGTAAGCTTCTATGGGACCAAATTTGTGAGGTTATCGGTCCCTAGACTTACACACTACTTAATCTAACTTAAACTAACTTACTCTATGGACAACACTCACACCCATGCCTGAGGGAGGACTCGAACCTCCGACGGGGGGAGCCACACGTTCCGTGACAAGGGGCCATACACCGCGCGGCTACCCCGTGCGGCTCACCCTGGTGCCTTAGCCTAGTATACTTATTAGTCATCTAGCAGAAGTGATACCTATGAAATCTAAGGACTATTATACTGGACTGTTTTAGAATATCTGGAGGTGCGCTAAGCTATTTGAACTGCGCTGCTGATGCACTGGCGTGTTGAGAGCGTAGTGTGTAGCGTCGTAAACTAAGTTGGTGCATTGGGCCCTGCTAGTTTGGTACTGTGTGTTCTGTCTGGTATTGATTGGCGATCAGCTTTCACTGGTTGTTCTGCGTGGTATAAAGTTGTGTCGGAGTAATTAACGTCGACGAGGACTAACTAAGTAAACTATGGATTCACTTGCTTTGGTTACTATATCGAGGAAGCATGTTGAAAAGGAAAATCAAAGAGTGACATTAACCATCAATATCTGAATGTGTACTATAGCATCATTAATGCCTTATCTTTTTAACCAATAGTAACATTTGGGGTTAGTTTTCAAGTTTCATTTTTTTTAATGAGAATCTGTAGATTTTAGGCTTTTGAATTATTTTATTTCTTCAAGGCTATCCAATTTTGTTAATAACGCGTGATTTCAGTTTGATCTTCAGAGTATGGTAACACTCGGAATCAATATTGAAATTTCTTTTATTAGATGACAATCAGGGGATTTTAGAAACTTTTTAAGGCTATACAGTTTTCTTAATTTTGCATTTATGAAACTTTAAACGTAATATCCTTCCTGAATATCCTTGGTATAAAATTGTCCTATCATTCTCTATTCATCTCACATACTATTTTGTCTGTAGTATGTAAGAGATTGGTGACGCGATGGGGCCGTGGTTCTTGGACCGATCTGTTATAGGTCTGTGGCAATTACGGGGGAATCGATGGTGGTCCCGCAGCCACGATGGAATCCTCATTGTAGTCTCCAAAATTATAAAACCCGCCGCAAATAACTGAATTAATGATAATCAGCTTAATCTCGTCAATAAAAGCCCAGTTCTCCACTACCATTCGGTTTACCATAAAGGTCAAATCAGATAGATTAGACCTGACACGGAGGGTTACCCTCAATTACTCTTTACGCCCATCATTCGCAACTGGAACAGAAAAGTCCTCTAGCACGCACCGTAAAATGTCTTTTGGAGTATAGATGTAAATTTAGTTGTAGGATATGTATACATCTAGCGAAGTAGTGCTTAGCAATTGCTAAATATGTATGGAATATGGATGTATGTCCTAATCTCTTCCTCAAACTTTTTGTCAGTCACCTCCTGCCCCCCTCCCCCTCTGTCCATCTTCTCTTTCCCCCTTTATGTCCATTTCATCTTTCCCTTTGCTCCTCTGTTCTATCCTTACCCTGATCTTGAGCCTTGTTTATTGTTATTGCCAATGAAACCTTGATGGGAACTGAAGTCGCTTCAAATGAATCGGTAAAGCGGCTGGTGTATGTGGTAACAGAGACCTCTTCTGCTTCAGAATCTGTGAAAATAGTGACTTAAATGACAGAAATTTTCTTAGTTTTAGTCTGCAAACTACTAGGATAACCAAGCTTCAGACGATTCAGATTCCATAATAGTATTCTAGTAATAAGCTGATAAGCAATAAGTACAACCTTCTTGTTTGCTTTTAAAACCAACTGCGAGGAAGAAAACAAAACATACATAATTTTGATTTAAATTTTATGTATGGAGAAAAAATATACAGGGTGTACCAAAAGGGACAGGTTAGTTATACAGAAGTAAGAATATTAGGAGTAGTAGAAAAGCAGTACAATATTGTTAAAAAAATATGTAGTCTATTCTTCTAAATTTTTATAAGAATATTCTGTACATATTTAAAATAAATCGGTAACGAACTTTTCCAGACGTTAGCTAACAAACACAGACATATCTTTATACTTTATGGTAGTATAGATTAATTACTAACGGAGCTACGGTATGTGATCAAAAGTATCGGGGCACCCCCAAAAACATACGTTTTTCACATCAGTTACATTGTGCTGCCGCCTACTGCCAGGTACTCCATATCAGCGACCTCAGTAGTCATTTCACATCGTGAGAGAGCAGAATGTGGCGCTCCTCGGAGCTCACGGACTTCGAACGCGGTCAGGTGATTGCATTTCATTTGTGTCATACGTCTGTACGCGAGAGTTCCACAATCCTAAACGTCCCAAGGTCCATTGTTTGCGATGTGATAGTGAAGTGGAAACGTGAAGGGACAAGTACAGCACAAAAGCGTACAGGACGACCTCGTCTGTTGACAGACAGAGACCGCCGACAGTTGAAGAGGGTCGTAATGTGTAATAAGCAGACATCTATCACACAAGAATCCCAAACTACATCAGGATGCACTACAAGTACTATGACAGCTAGGCGGGAGGTGAGAAAACTTAGATTTCATGGTCGAGTGACTGCTCATAAGCCACACATCACGCCGGTAAATGCCAAACGACGCCTTGACTGGTGTAAGGAGCGTAAACATTGGACAACTGAACAGTGGAAAAACATTATGTGGAGTGACGAATCAAGGTACACAATGTGGCGGTCCGATGGTAGTGTGTGGGTATGGCGAATGCCCGGCGATCGTCATCTGCCAGCTCTTGTAGTGATAATCAGTAAAATTGGGAGGCGGTGGTGTTATGGTGTGGTTGTGTTTTTCATAGACGTGGCTTGCACCCTCTGTTGTTTTGCGTGGCACTATCGCAGCACAGACCTACAATGATGTTCTAAGCACCTTCTTGCTTCCTTCTGTTGAAGAGTAATTCGGCGATGGCGATTGTATCTTTCAACACGATCGAGCACCTGTTCATAATGCATGACAATAACATCCCTGTAATGGACTGACGTGAATCCTATAGAACACCTTTGGGATGTCTCACCGAGCGACATCGATACCTCTCCTCAGTGCAGCACTCCGTGAAGAATGGGCTGCCATTTCCGAAGAAACCTTCCAGCACTTGATTGAACGTATGCGTGCGAGAGTGGAAGTTGTCATCTAGGCTAAGAGTGGGCCAACACCATACTGAATTCCAGCATTACCGATGGGGGGCACCGCGGACTTGTAAGTCATTTTCATCCAGGTGTCCGGATACTTTTGATCACATAGTTTATTATCGTGACAAGTACCGTAGTTGGTCTTGTCGGGTAATACTTCTGTCTACTGTCAAACGCAGTTCTGAGTATTAGCTGTAAGGGTACAGATATCGATACCTCTACGATTTACGGAATCTTACCCTTACCCGTACCCATCTCTGCCGGAAGTAGGACCACAGATGGCAAGGGGACGCCCCTTCAGCTAGGGAGTGGGGTGAGCTTCTGGTGCCTGCAGAAGAGGCACGTGGGAAGTTAGTCTGAAAGGTCGGATCATGGAGTGAACAAGTAAGTCGGAGCTTCGTCTCGTAGGCGCGAATAGCGGCGCGAAGCATTTATTTTGTTCTTAATAATGATATCAGACAGTAGGTCACGCAAATGAACAGTCTATAGAATGGTCAGAAACAACTGAGCAACTTACACACTGACTGACAAAAAAGAAGTGAAGACATCGTTGGATAATGTAAGATCCGGCCGGAGTGGCCAAGCGGTTCTAGGCGCTTCAGTCTGGAACCGCGCGACCGCTACGGTCGCAGGTTCGAATCCTGCCTTGGGCATGGATGTTTGTGATGTCCTTAGGTTAGTTAGGTTTAAGTAGTTCTAAGTTCTAGGGGACTGATGACCACAGCAGTTAAGTCCCATACTCAGAGCCATTTGAACTGATGAGGTTGTACAACAACACATGGATTCTATTCAAGTTTCCAGTTCATGTAAATAAAGAACCGTATTAAACCACGTGTGCATTTGTGTTTTAGAAAGAGGATACTGGCCACTCATAACAACATCCTCTTACTTCCTTGCGGTACAAGACTTTACAATACTAACCTCTCGACATCTGCGCCACAGTCTCGAAACAAGTAATAGACTTCCTGCAACATTGTGTCACCTTGAACCACTGGCTGGAGCGTATCAGCAGGACTTGGGAATTACCGTCCAATGCGCAGGATGTTATTAGGACCACAACACAAACGTCAGCGTTTGAACTGATACCGTGATCGGGAAACATGAACTGCTGATAAATGGTGTCGCATTGCACTGAGCGATGAATCGCGTTTCTGCACTACCCCGGCTGACCATCACTGGCGAGTATGTTCTGGCGAGGCACCGTGGTGTTACTTCTGGACTTGTGGTGTGGGGATCCATTGCGAATGATTTGATGTAACAACTTGTAGTGATTGAGGGAACTTTGAGGGCACAGCGGTAGCTCAGGGACATCTTGTCCTAATCTGTTACCTCTCATGCACGGTATAGTGGTATCGCTTTTCAACAGGACAAGGCTCGTCCACACTTGGCAAAGGTCTCTATGAACTATACACGTCGCGACGTCGAGGTACTGTTGTGGGCAGCGAGATCCGCAGACTAGCCCCGACAGAAGATGTGTCATAACAGCTCGGACGCAAATTCCGTCCCAGTGCTGGTATCAAGCATATCAGCAGTTGTGGGCCATCTTGCGTCAGGAGAGGATTCAACGGCTTTTTCACTCTGTTTCCAACCGACTCAGTGCGTGCATGCAGGGCAGAGGTGGTGAAACCACCAGATAAGTGGGCTCATATTGCGAAGTTAATTGTAAAGTTGACTCAATTTTGTAATCACTGAAATAACATCACTTAGCTTCTCAGCCCACGAAGTTTCGTTCCTTTTTCTTTCGCCCTTCTGGGTACTTCAGCTTTTTGTCGGACAGAGTATTTTCAGTATCTTCACTTCACCACTAGTTTCGATGAGCACAATGCAGACAAAATCAGTAGGTTCTGGTGTGAGAATTAAAGGAGAAACACGTGAGGATTTAAGACACAAAGAAATCAAAGACATTACCTGCCAGTGCGAATTGATTTAAATCAATGGTCAAGTTTAAAACTTGTGCTGGACCGGGATTCGAAGCCGGGTCTCCTGCTTACTAAGCAGATGTGCTAAATTAAGGATTTAGCAAAAGGTTGCTAACAAAGTTTCAAGAACGAGCGACGAATATAGGAATATACTATAAACCCCTACGTATCGGCACTAAGGATGTTACCCACCGCTTCTTTGTATTGTGTGATTATTTACCTCTACATGTTTCGCGAGTAAATTGTCCAGTTGTCAAGTGGTAAAAGTTAATTTGCCATTAGGCACCATCAAAAGTAAAAAGCCAGCAGCAAAAGTGCTTCAGTAAGTTAAGCAATCCATTTTTGTCTGACATCAAGTTGGTTTTATTGAGGATTCCTATACACCGTATTATTCCCCATTCCTTTTGAAACAGAGCGCTATTTTTCAACGTAATCTCCGTTCAATGTGTCGGCATTACGCCACCTTACTGGGAGGGCCTATGTGCCCGCATGCTACCACTCTACTGCTCGACGTCAGAGCCAACGTCTTGCTGCTTGAATAACCTCAGCATCATCCATGTACTGCTTCCCGCGGCGCCCATCCTGCATTGGTCAAACAGATGATCCTTCGTTGCTCTTTACGGTCCTCTGTTAGGGGGCGAGGACCTCAGAGAACACAAACCTTGCTGTACCCCAAATGGTGGGCGAGTGTGTCAGCATTATCATCAGATACCTTCATTTGAGCCGTGAGTTATTTGATTGTGATCCGCCGTCGACCACCTAGAATGAGAGTGTCCGCACGTTACAGTACTGCAGGAGTCACAGCTGCGTGCAGCCGGACAGGTTTGCACGACCTTGTAGCGACGATGAGAGACGCCCCGCCCGGCGACTCGCAGTGCTTTTTTTCACTGCCAGGTCTCCGTAGACATTCTGCAAGCGTCTATGTACATCTACAATGATCTGGTTCTCCGTCAACGGAAACTCGGCGATAGCGCTCTGCTTGGAACGCACCTCCACTACTGACGCCATTTTGATGGCTACGTTTAGCGCCGCTGCCTATTGGAACAACATGAAACTACTGTGGCTAAAGCGGGAATACTGCACGACGTCCCACAACGAATTCCGCATTTTTTCAACCGAAACTCACCGAAAAAAGTGTTGAAAATTTTAAATTTGTGGTAAGGTTCTATTCTATGGGACCAAACTGCTGAGGTCATCGGTCCCTAGGCTTACACACTAATTACACTGACTTAAACTAACTTACGCTAAGGACAACACACACACACACACACACACACACACATGCCCGAGGAAGGAGTCGAACCCCCGACGGGGAGAGACGCGCGAACCGCGACAAGACGCCAGACCGCACGGCTACCCCGTGCGGCAAAAAGTGTTCAAAAATGGCTCTGAGCACTATGGGACTTAACATCTGAGATCATCAGTCCCCTAGAACTTAGAACTACTTAAACCTAACTAACCTAAGGACATCAGACACATCCATGCGCGAGGCAGGATTCGAACCTGCGACCGTAGCGGTCGCGCGGTTCCAGACTGTAGCGCCTAGAACCGCTCGGCCACTCCGGGCGGCCAAAAAGTGTTGCCTTACTTATTGAACACCCTTCTTAGCCTTAAGCATCTGATAATGGGATAATGTAGTCCCGCAACATGATTTAGTAAATATATCGCACAATGTAGACAGCTGGTGGGTAACACTCTCAGTACAGATGCGAGACACTTGTACCATGGTTTCACAACAGCTAACTCTTCGTACAGTTTCTGTTTGGATTCCGGAGCAAAGATTAGACTATAGAGCGAAGAGGTGTTTAAGCAATGTGTTGTGTACATAGTTCCGCATAGTCAGCGCATACACAACTTTCCCACTAGAGCGCGCCCCGCTAAGCACAACAGCGCAGGCGCAGCGCTCGTCCGTCTCCGCACTACGAGATGGCGCTGCCATAGAGACGGACCAAATTCTGCTTCCGCCGATCCGCGTATTAATATGTAACGCAGCCAATGAGATTGCTGCTAACGTAGAACCTTTTCTCCTCGCGGATCACACTCGCGCAGTGATACATGAACATGCGAGGTATTATAACGAGTGTACAGACACACATGCATTTGTCTGCATCAGTCTGTACCAGTCTGCATTAGTCTGTACCAGTCTGTACGAGTTCTACATTTGTCTGTACCAGTCTATAGTCAAGTTTCAGTCTGCGCCTAGTAAGATTACCATATTCCTGTACATAGCCATGAAGATAAATGTATAGACACTTTTGTCAAGTATCAGAGATGTATGTGAGAATAAGATTAATGTACCAATACCAAAAGAACTTCAGATTGTCAATTGTAAATAGCATCCAGAACCAAGTTAAGTAATTTTTATGCTTATTATTATTTTAATAAATGTGTGTGAAAATTAATCAAGTTCTGTTTAAAGTTGGTCACCGTCAGTCTGCTACTCTAAGCGTGCAAGTGGCATTTCTATCGTCTGATCTAATGGCAGAAGATAAACACGCCACGATAAGACCACGAGACATATTGCTACTTCGTTAGAGCGACAAGTCAAATAATCTGATGGTGTGTGTGTGTACTGAAGGTCTTACGATACGCACACCACACAATCATTCTTCCCACGCTTCATGCTTGAATGGAACTGGAAGAAAATGAAATTAGCGGAAATGTGGGAGACATCCTCTGCCACGCGTTTTCTCAATGGCCTTCGGAGTGCAGAGAAGGAAACGAGACAGGGAGGGAGTGCTAGAGCGGCCGCCAGGTATCCGCAGACGCGGCCTCTGTGCCGATCTTGACCCGGACCGGGAGCGGTGAGGAGCGGCCGTGACCCGGCAGCCACCCGCGCTGCCTTCCTCATTAATGGCGCCCGCGTCGGAAGGCGGCACTTATGTCGCCCTACTGACTCACCGGCCGGTCGTTAAGCTGGCCTCAGCTGCAAACCCAGGGCGTGGGGGGAGGTGGCGGCGCCTGAGTGGAAGGGCGTTACACACCCTAAATTTCCGTACTATCTGCAGAGTGGATTTTCTCACATTTTCCTCGCTTTATATAAGCCACGTCACGTCGGAAAGCGAACAAGTTTTGACCCGTGCGTGTGTGTGTGTGTGTGTGTGTGTGTGTGTGTGTGCGTGTGTGTGTGCGTGTGTTGTCTTCTAAGCTGAGGGATGAATACAGGCTGACTCTAAATTTATATGGAAACGTAATCTTATTATACATTTTAGATATACAGGGTGATCAAAAAGTCAGTATAAATTTGAAAACTGAATAAATCACGGAATAATGTAGATAGAGAGGTACAAACTGACACACATGCTAGGAATGACATGGGGTTTTATTAGAACAAAAAAAAAAAAAAATACAAAAGTTCAAAAAATGTCCGACGGATGGCGCTTCTTCTGATCGGAATAGCAATAATTAGCATAACAAAGTAAGACAAAGCAAAGATGATCTTCTTTAGAGGAACAAAACCAGAATCACCCATTTCCTCGAAGAAAAAAGGCCCGATAACGGTAGATGTGGTAAATACAACCCATACCGTGACTTTCTCGTCGTGCAATGGAGTTTCCACGGCAGTTCTAGGATTTTCGGTAGCCCAAATTCTGCAGTTGTGGACGTTGACAGACCCTCGGAGCGTGAAATGAGCTTCGTCGGTCCACAACACGTTACTCAACCAATCGGCATCTTCCGCCATCTTTTGAAACGTCCACACCGCAAATGCTCTCCGCTTCACAAAATCGCCAGGTAACAGTTCATGTTGCCGATGGATTTTGTACGGATAGCATTGCAGGGTAAGCCAAAAGTGCCAACCAAACAGTAGTGTATGGAATACCGGTGCGACGTGCGACTGTACGAGCACTGACGTCCCCGTGCATAGGCGAACCCGCTACAGTCTCCATTTCTTCCTGAACCGTCTCAGCAGCATTACGCCTTGTGCTCGGTCGGCCTTTACGGGGTCTATCGTCTAAACAACCCGTGGCTTCGAAGTTCGAAATCATTCTCGCCACAGCTGCATTTGTCAACGGACCTTTACCCGTTCGAATCCCCTTCCTATGGCGATAGGATCGTAACGCTGAACTAGCACATTCCCCATTCTGATAATACAGCTTCACTAAAAGCGCCTTTGCGCCGGCCGAAGTGGCCATGCGGTTAAAGGCGCTGCAGTCTGGAACCGCAAGACCGCTACGGTCGCAGGTTCGAATCCTGCCTCGGGCATGGATGTTTGTGATGTCCTTAGGTTAGTTAGGTTTAACTAGTTCTAAGTTCTAGGGGACTAATGACCTCAGCAGTTGAGTCCCATAGTGCTCAGAGCCATTTTTTTTAAAAGCGCCTTTTCAGGTAACGTCAACATGCTGCGACTGCTAGCGCATCTGATTCTCTCTCTCATTACAGCTCCTTTTATACACGATTGTCATGCGCAGTCACTGACGTTTTGCTGTCCAGCGCCATCTGTCAGACATTTTGTGAACTTTTTTTTGTTCTAATAAAACCCCATGTCATTCCAAGCATGTGTGTCAATTTTTACCTCTCTATCTACATTATTCCGTGGTTTATTAAGTTTTCGAATTTATACTGACTTTTTGATCACCCGGTATAATGCAACATAAAGGGTGTTAAAAGATCTATTTTATGTTTTGAGAGGTGGTTGCATGGATTAAAAATTACCTCCGTAGCTGAGAGGTCAGCGCGACCGACTGGCCATACGGAAGACCCGGGCTCTATTTCCGGTTCTGCCACGGATTTTTCCTTGGTGCGAGGACTGCTACGGGTGCATTCAGGAGCTACTCGACGGATTAGTAGCGGTTGCAAAATCAAGGAACTCGACGACGACCGGCAGAACTGTGTGCTGACCACATGCCCCTTCATACCGCATTCTATGATGTCAGTAGCAGAGGATGACACGGCGGTCGGTTGGGCCCGACTGGCTCGTCTGGGGCCAGGACGCGGAACTTAACCTGTGCCTAGTAATGGCCAAAATAAGACAGCAAACGTCAAATAGACATGGAAACTAAACTATGAGGACTTGCTCATGCATGGCGCATCAGTTGGTTTTCTCGGAAACACTCGGAAACAGCCCTTTCCTGCCAGAAGTAGCATGGAGTTGAATCCACGCACTGCCATTCTGTGTGGATGTTTGTAAACCTCTTATGTAGCACAAGAAACTCTTGAACTGTAGTAGCCCAATATCTCTGCCCAGAAAGGGTACCGATGTTGTTCATTTCATCATAAAGTATGGGCCCTGATGACGTGATAGGACATTCTTGTGTTTTGATTTTTATAATACGGTTTCGTTTTACGTAATCTAACCGGATATTACGAGTCAATAACAAAATACCCCAATCAGATACGATGAGTATATACTGACAGGACTCTGGCGCCCCACTTGTGTTTGGTACATAACTTAAAACAAATATACGGGTATGTATTTCTATACACTAATCTGATTTTGGTTGCTTTAGTAATGTTCTCTCTATATACTAAGTGCTTTGGTAAAGTTTTGCATATTGTAGGCAGAAAAGGGATGGTGGACAGTGGAGTGGTCGGGCAGCCCAGTACGTTCAACAGCTCGTCCACCTGTCGCTCCTTAGCGTAATATTTGTAGTGTTTACTATTTTGTCTAAAACTGACATGGTGAGACCATACTGTGTACAATTAATGTAGGTTAATTCTTACAAAGAAGAAGACAACAACCAGCCACTATTATTACTGCTATTGTCCGCATCTCGTGGTCGGCCGGTAGCGTTCTCGCTTCCCACGCCCGGGTTCCCGGGTTCGATTCCCGGCGGGGTCAGGGATTTTCTCTGCCTCGTGATGACTGGGTGTTGTGTGCTGTCCTTAGGTTAGTTCGGTTTAAGTAGTTCTAAGTTCTAGGGGACTGCTAACCATAGATGTTAAGTCCTATAGTGCTCAGAGCCATTTGAACCATTACTGCTATTTATTTATGTAAATAGCGCCGTAACCGGTTTCACACTGACAAGTTCATCATCAGACGGCTGTTCACATGATTTGCAAGATACACTTTACATAATCGTCAGTTTTCGATTTTTATTCTTCCACTGTGGTGAAATATTCTTGGTGTGTTGGTGCCGTCGAAAATTCTTCGCGATTTTGTAGCGAAGTTACAGAATTGTATTTTTCAAATATTCCAAAATATATATAGCACTTATGTAATTTGTACATCACCATATTGTGCAAAGATTTGTGATAACTTCGCATGTGGTAAATTCTTTTTGGTGTGTGTGTGTGTGTGTGTGTGTGTGTGTGTGTGTGTGTGTGTGTGTGTGTGTGGTGCTTTGCACAATATGGTAATGTACAAATTACATAAGTGCTGGATATATTTTGGAATATTTGAAAAATACAATCCTGCAACTTCGCAACAAAATCGGGCGGAATTTTCGACGGCACCAACATACCAAGAATATTTCGCCACAGTGGAAGAATAAAAATCGAAAACTGACGATTATGTAAAGTGTATCTTGAAAATCATGTGAAAAGCCGTCTGATGATGAACTTGCCAGTTCGTACCGGCTACGGCGCTATTTACCTAAATAAATAGTAGTATTAATAGTGGCTGGTTGCGGTCTTCTCCTTTGTAAGAATTAACCTACATTATTTGTAGTGTTTGCTTTATGCAATCTGTAACCCAATACTTTCACCATACCTAAGCCAACATGACAATCAAAGCTGAATGTTGTATGCACTCTTTGAACCATATGCTACAGACAGACGCATCAGGATGAAGCTATTGGCAGGGGCGTCACGTGGTTCTCTGTCCCTTGTTACTGTGCATTGCCCTACCACCTGCCGTGCAATCCACTAAACAGTCGACAGTCAGCGAAATTTTACGTACCCACTGGATAGAGAGGCCCCAAATTAGTATAGTGCGATATCCGATTTATCTGTATGTATTAACAGGGACAGTAAAACATGAAGAACAATCAGCACCGACAGCACTGCCCTGTCCTGCACCGACTGCTGCTGCCATGCGGCAGCGCTGCTCAGTTGCAGGTGGAGTAATGGTTATTCTTCCTGTTTTACTGCCTCTGTTAATAGATATCGATAAAACGAATGTCGCATTACACTAATGGGCACGTAAATTTCGCTTTAAAAGTCATTTTGTTTGCAACGGGAAACAAACCGATACCTTCCATCGACGCTGGGCGTCGCATGAAAGACTTGATGAGCAGTATTTGTTTGAGCTGACTCCAGATACAAATTGCAAAAACGAAATTGCAAATATCTGCTCAAACGCCAGACGTCTGACAACTCTTAGGAGGGACACCGTGAATATATGGACGTGTTCAGCACAAGTTTACTTTTGTATATTATTGCTGCTCATTTTACGTACGAATTATTATTTCTGTACCTGGCGGAATGCTGTTTATTTTTGGAGTTACGTTCTTTTGACAGTATTATTTCTGTCATCAAGCGCAAAGGTTTCAATTTAGGTACGCGCTCCATGTTATGCTAGACCGTTTAATGAAAGTTCTAACCAAACCCGACGCCGTCCAGATCCTGCGCTACAGTAGTCAGAAGAAAAGTAAATTAAAACAGAAAAAAAAAATTAGTCGATGATTTCCCTAACTCAACTGAAAAACGTGATACGAAACACATTTACAGTGTGTTTTAAGTGTAATTTTGTAAGTACTGTAACTTTTAGTTTCCGGCCAGCAACACGTAAGGAACATAGGAGGCTTTCAAATGTGACGCGCAGCATTATTTTATTTTCTTTTGTTTTTTCGTAACAATAAACAGCAGGTTCCGGTAAAAAGTGTGTATTTTGCATTATCCGCGTTTTTCAGTTATATTTGCAGTTTCGTTCGGCGTTAAACCGGATAATCGGGAGTTTGCCGTAATTAAAACATTGTTAACTATGTGAAAATTTTGGCTGAAGGGTAGTTTTATCCGCGGACAGTCCTCGCTACCGATGGGGACGTGAAAACTAAAGAAGAAACTGCGACTTGGCCATTTTATTTCGGACACCCAATTTTAGTAATTGAGGCGTTCTCTGAAACAACGACTTAACTGAAATTCAGATTTGTCAGTAATTCTTACACTATCAAGTCATATGTTCTGAAACCACAATATTTCTTTTACATCTCCCTGAAATGTTGCCTAAGTACAAAAGTTTGGAATGAATGAAAAAAAGCTATTTAAAAGTTTGATGATCTATATCTCGATCTTAATAGGGTATATTGCATCAAAGAACTCATAAATTGTTGTCCGCAATAACACTTTAAGGCTTGCCAACATCGAAGGGGTTTCCCCCTCGTTGCTGCCACACGTAAGCTAACCTCATGCTCTTAATGGTTTGCTAATGCCTGAGCAGAGGCGCATTATGACGTAATGAGCTTTAACGGAAAAAGTCGAGTTGTTCACATATACTGCAATATTTGTCACAGAGCGTGTTCCTTTCTTTCAAAAAATGCCTGACACTCTTCAGGGTGCAAATTTTACGTGTGGCAGAGGATCATAAAGTAAATATTTTGGGATAGTGGTGAAACGTTCTAACGTAGATATTTAGTTCTTATGCGAGATGGGCGCTGGGGGAGGGGGACGCGGGAGTTCGGAAGAGGGTGGTTTCGTAGATCCATTCTGCAAATGCTGATACTCGAAACTTCCTCAATAGCGTTTCGCGAGAGGGTTCCCATCCAAACTCATGCAGCAACTCTCGTTCCAGCTGAACCGTGCAGTGAAAAACCTAACGGCATGCCTCTGAATTGGATCGATGTCTCCCGTTTAATCCGACCTTATCGCGATCGCAAATACTCAAGAATGGGTCGTCAAACGTTCTGACCCCGTCTCCTACATAGGAGGCCTTCTTTTTTCCCAAAACTCTCCCAATAAACCTTTCGCCTGCCCTACAATTAAATTACGTGCATGTTCGATTTCATGTTCTTTCGCAACGTTGCACTTGGGTATTAAATCGACGTTGCTAAATCTGGCAGCATATCATTAATACTGCATTCTAACATTATATTTTTATTATCATCCATACTGAGTTACATTTATCTAAATTCACAGCAAGCTGCCATTAATCGCTTCAAACAGAAATTCAGTCCGAGTTATCCTGTGAACGATGACGCTTTCCTGTAAACAATAGCGTCACCAGCACCTGATCTTTGTAGATCACTTTAATAGAAACGTCTGACACATGGTGAACAGAACCATTTGGCAAGAAGTAAATCAATGCAATGGCTAGGGCCGAGACAGGGGGAAGGGGCCACAGCGCAACTGATGAGATTAGGTTTTTCGCAACAGGCGGCGGCAGGGCCAGCCAGGCACAGTAGCAATTGGGAAACAGTGGCGCCTCAATGTCAGGGTCGCTTCTCTGGCGCAAACAGCTGGCAGCAGGCGACTGCAGGTAACAAGGCTTCATTTGTCGCTACACGGTGAGGCCGGATTACACTGCACTGCTCTGTCAGCGTCTGTCTCTCTTTATCCCGTCGGCAGAGAGTGTGGCTGTGGCGTCCCGAAACCGCCTCAACTCATCGTACTTGAGTGTCCTGTATTCTCTTCCGAGAATCAGTCGTTACAGGTGAGTATCATCTCAGACATTATAAACAATATAAAGTTGTTTACAATACTCTTGAAGTTATTTATGAAGCGATAATACGCTTCAGCTGCCAGTAATTTCTTAATTTATCCCACGACCGCTTTCGAAGTAGACAGCTTTATCTTCAGGTGCCACTAAACACACTGAAGCGCCAAAGAAACTGGTACAGACATGGGTATTCAAATACAGAGATATATAAACAGGCCGAATACGGCGAAGCGGTCGAGAATGCCTATATAAGACAACAGGTGTCGGGTGTAGTTGTTAGATCGATTAATGCTGCTATAATGGCAGGTTATTAAACATCACCGATATGGGCTTTCGGAGCCGAAGGCCCGCTCGTGTACCATTGATGACTGAACGACACAAAGCTTTACGCCTCGCCTGGGCCCGTCAACACCGACATTGGACTGCTCTGCTGATGTCTGGAAATATACTGCTTCGTCGGACGAGTCTAAAACTGTATCGAGCCGATGGACTTGTACGGGTATGGGGACAACCTCATGAATCCATGGACCCTGCATGTCAAAGGACTGTTGAAGCTTGTGGAGACTCTGTATGGTGTGGGGCGTGAGCAGTTGGAGTGATATGGGACCCTTGATACGTCCTCATGTCAATTGTGCATCCCGAAGGACTTGGGAAATTCCAGCAGGACAATGTGACACCCCACACGCTCAGAATTGCTACAGAGTGGCTCCAGGAACACTTTTCTGCGTTCAAACACTTCCGCTGGCCACCAAACTCCGCAGACATGAACATTATTTATCATATCTGGGATGCTTTGCAACGAGCTGTTCAGAAGAAATCTCCAGCCCCTCATAGTTTTACGGATTTATGGCCAGCCCTGTAGGATCATGGTGTCAGTTCCTTCCATCACTACTTCATACATTATACGAATGCATGACACGTCGTGTTGCGGCACTTCCGCGTGCTCGCAGGGGCCCAACACGATATTAGGCAGGCGTACCAGTTTCTTTGGCCATTCAGTGTAATTGTGAGAACATCAATGTGTGGCGGTCGGGTCAATCAGTTGTGGGGGTCACAAGCACGTCAAACAAACGCATGGGAGCGCAGGACTGGCAACTAACCACAGCGCCCGTTTGGGCAGCACGACAGTGATACAGAGAGGAATGACGACACTCCAACGCGTAGCCTACAAAAACAGTTTCAACTCAGTACAAAAATTATATAAAGGAAGAACCAACCAATTCACAGTAACATAAAACTAACAAAAGAAACCGAACTCAAACAAATAACCACATATGTACCAGCAGTCTACATGGGAACACTGACAAACAAAATAACACTATACTAAAAATACACCCTTCAAATTAGCATTAGGAACTATCAACACCAGTCTGCAAGAACCAAAATACCAGAATATGCTAATCCAGGCAGGTAGAAAATTACATAAGACACATTTAACAAATTTTACGTTGGACAGACAGTACGAAATTTTTACTTCAGATTTAGAGAACGTACTAGAGATAATGACAGCAAACAATCGAATCTCTTCATGCATTTAAATACAAAACCACAAAGTCGACACAATCGAAACTGTGCTTAATAACTTCTACACAAAACCAAAAGAACTCTCCATGAACATAATGGAAGAATTGGAATAGTATATAAAATATATACTTATTAAACGAACAGCTCGACTTCAAAGATATATGTTACGTAAAAAGTTTTATTGACTTTCTGGAACATGACAACGGACAAAAAAATAAACAACCAAAGATTAAACAAACAACTAAATTATCTGTAACTCAAACAATACTGCTGACTAGCTATAACCATTTTGTAAAGAAACAGCATCAATATGAAATATCAGCTAGCTGTCCAATTACTATAATACATGACCATCATAAAGAGAGCGACAACTTACAAAAGGAATCAATTATGCAATATATACGTCTCGCCCGGGTTGACGTAACAATACATGCATAATTAACTTCATATACAAATATCGCAAAAGTAAATGAAATTTACCAGCTGTAATATTCACAGGTGTATTTGACAATGGGAATACCATCGAATGAGCCCTATGGTACGAAATATAATAAAACTATTAGCAGCTAACTCGGAAGATTCAAATTAAAACGTCATATTACGAAGTGTTTCATGTTGCAGGTAGAGAAAAACAGAAAGAAAGAAAGTCGAATCAATACTCGGATAGAGAAGACATTCAATTGTCCTCCGGGCTATACGGATAAATCATTACTAGTAGTACATGCAATGGCAACAAGGAACCACCAAATTCGATTCTCAGATGCTAAATTCTTATCAGATTCACAATCATTACTACGCTAGGTTGTGCAGATGGACCTTAAACAACTGAAAGACAAAAACAACTTTAACAGAAAAGAAGAAGGCCTCAAAGTAGACTAGTTGTGGACCTTAGTGCTGAGTAAAGGGAACAGCGCCAACTTTTCTGTTCTAAAAGCTCCATAGCATACGTCGACGCGACTCAGTGATAATTGACAGCGTTAAGATGACGTAACAAGTTCGGCAGTTAGAGCTAGTTGAAAAAGTTTACGTTTAAAAGTAAACCAATTACTTCTTTATAGCCTCGGAGGACGCGTCTCGCGGGAGAGGACGAAAAATTAGACACAGAAACAAACCTTAGACGGCGCTCTAAAGACTGTAAGCGCAAAGTCATCAGGCATGTACAGCGATGAGCGAAAACATTGCGACCACCTTCTTAAAGCGTTTTGGACTACCGTTGGTATGCAATACAACAGTGGCTATGAGTGGCATGGATTAGATAAATCATTGACAGATTTTCGGAGGTATGTGGCACCGGATTTCCATCCATAGGTCACACAGTTATCGTAGTTAAGGGAGGGTGATTTGTGGGGGCAGATTCGGTGCCCAGTAGAGTTCCAGGTGTATTCCGTCGTCTTCAGATCAGGAGAATTTGGTGGCAAAGACATCGTGAGTTCTCTGTCATGCTTCTGAAAGCTTTGTAGCACTATTCGATCCTCGTGACGCATACCGTTATTCTGCTGGAAGAGGCCATAATCGCATAGAAAGACAGCAAGCATCGAACGATGCAGACGGTTCGCATTAATGTTCACATGTGTTTGCGCATTCAACTGCTACCACAGGTCCTGTGAAAGGACAGGTGAATGTCCCCATAGCCCCCAAAGATTGATTAAGGGTTCACTTTATTGTCCAGTATATCCAGGGCAGAAATATATGCTAAGGACGGAAACTGATATTTATTTTCGTTTTTTTTTAAGATCTTTTTCTTAACCAGCGTGATTCTGTGATTTTACCAATACACAGTATTGAGGCGTACTTGAGTTTCACCACTACTTATTTTAAGAATACAGGAGTTCGCACTTGGAAATGGCTAACAGCTGAAATCAGCTTATCGTGGTTAAATGAACGATGAATATGACAACCTAGGTGCAAAATGGAGTTATGGCTATGGAAAACGAAATAAAAAGTAATATTCCTATCTTCTTTTATCTCCTTCAAAGATCGTACGTGGGACGGCATCTTTCAAGACGACTACAGAAGAGTCAGCGGAAACCTGCTGTGCTGGGTTGGTAGAATAATATAGCGCAGACCTCCCTCATCTTCAATGGTCCCTGAAGTGACACGGTCGCAACACAAATCGGTATTTACGGCACTTGATGAATACCACAGGCGTTCCCTGTATAAAGTCAGCCTACCACATATCGACACTGCACGCATCGTCATGCAATTTTTGTTTTTGTTTTGTTTTGTTTTAAGAGACACCATGTTAACATCTGCCATTCTACATCGCTCCTGCTAATGCCCAACACAAGACGAAAAAGCTACCTCGCCACATTAGCTAGGCGTTCGTAACTGAGTCAGTACACAATAAATTTACAGAGACGGCTTAAGAAGTTCCTGTTAACGTCCATGTTACTGTAACAACTGTTACGTTGAACTTCACCCACGCGGCTACGCAACGTACATGATCTCAATGAGAAAACAGTAGGGAGAACCTAGTTCAACATTCTACAAATATTGAAGATTAGTTGTACAAACCTAACCAACGAAGTTTAAAGTTCCAATACAGTAGAACGACAGTGAAAGTGTCAATTAGATTGCAGGTAGGCTTACTCGATAACAAAAACGATTTTGTGTTTATAAATGGCGTTGTTGTTGTGGTCTTCAGTCCTGAGACTGGTTTGATGCAGCTCTCCATGCTACTCTATCCTGTGCAAGCTCCTCCATCTGCCAGTACCTACTGCAACCTACATCCTTTTGAATATGCTTGATGTATTCATCTCTTGGTCTACCTCTACGATTTTTACCCTCCACGCTGCCCTCCAATGCTAAAATGGTGATCCCTTGATGCCTCAGAACATGTCCTACCAATCGATCCCTTCTTCTAGTCAAGTTGTGCCACAAACTTCTCTTCTCCCCAATCCTATTCAATACCTCATCATTGGTCATGTGATCTACCCATCTAATCTTCAGCATTCTTCTGTAGCACCACATTTCGAAAGCTTCTATTCTCTTCTTGTCCAAACTATTTATCGTCCATGTTTCACTTCCATACATGGCTACATTCCATATAAATACTTTCAGAAATGACTTCCTGACACTTAAATCTATACTCGATGTTAACAAATTTCTCTTCTTCAGAAACGCTTTCCTTGCCATTGCCAGTCTACATTTTATACCTCTCTACTTCGACCATCATCAGTTATTTTGCTCCCCAAATAGCAAAACTCCTTTACTACTTTAAGTGTCTCATTTCCTAATCTAATTCCCTCAGCATCTCCCGACTTAATTCGACTACATTCCATTATCCTCGTTTTTCTTTTGTTGATGTTCATCTTATATCCTCCTTTCAAGATGCTATCCATTCCGTTCAACTGCTCTTCCAAGTCCTTTGCTGTCTCTGACTGAATTACAATGTCATCGGCGAACCTCATGGTTTTTATTTCTTCTCCATGGACTTTAATACCTAATCCGAATTTTTCTTTTGTTTCCTTCACTTCTTGCTCAATATAGAGATTGAATAACATCGGGGAGAGGCTTCAACCCTGTCTCACTCCCTTCCCAACCACTGCTTCCCTTTCATGCCCTTCAACTCTTATAACTGCCATCTGGTTTCTGCACAAATTGTAAATAGCCTTTCGGTCCCTGTATTTTACCCCTGCCACCTTCAGAATCTGAAAGAGAGTATTCCAGTCAACATTGTCAAAAGCTTTCTCTAAGTCTACAAATGCTAGAAACGTAGGTTTGCCTTTCCTTAATCTTTCTTCTAAGATAAGTCGTAGGGTCAGTATTGCCTCACGTGTTCCAATATTTCTACGGAATCCAAATTGATCTTCCCCGAGGTCGGCTTCTACTAGTTTTTCCATTCGTCTGTAAAGAATTCGCGTTAGTATTTTGCAGCCGTGACTTATTAGACTGATAGTTCGGTAATTTTCATATCTGTCAACACCTGCTTTCTTTGGGATTGGAATTATTATATTCTTCTTGACGTCTGAGGGTATTTCGCCAGTCTCATACATCTTGCTCACCAGATGGTAGAGTTTTGTCAGGACTGGCTCTCCCAAGACTATCAGTAGTTCTAATGGAATGTTATCTACGCCGGGGGCCTTGTTTCGGCTCAGGTCTTTCAGTGCTCTGTCAAACTCTTCACGCAGTATCATATCTCTCATTTCATCTTCATCTACATCCTCTTCCATTTCCATAATATTGTCCTCAAATACATCGCCCTTGTATAGACCCTCTATATACTCCTTCCACCTTTCTGCTTTCCCTTCCTTGCTTAGAACTGGGTTTCCATCTGAGCTCTTGATATTCATACAAGTCGTTCTCTTTTCTCCAAAGGTCTCCTTAATTTTCCTGTAGGCAGTATCTATCTTACCACTAGTGAGATAAGCCTCTACATCCTTACATTTGTCCTCTAGCCATCCCTGCTTAGCCATTTTGCACTCCCTGTCAATCTAATTTTTGAGACGTTTGTATTCCTTTTTGCCTGCTTCATTTACTGCATTTTTATATTTTCTTCTTTGATCAATTAAATTCAATATTTCTTCTGTTACCCAAGGATTTCTACTAGCCCTCGTCTTTTTACCTACTTGATCCTCTGCTGCCTTCACTACTTCATCCCTCAAAGTTACCCATTCTTCTTCTACTGTATTTCTTTCCCCCATTCCTGTCAATTGTTGCCTTATGCTCTCCCTGAAACTCTGTACAACCTCTGGTTTAGCCAGTTTATCCAGGTCTCATCTCCTTAAATTCCCACCTTTTTGCAGTTTCTTCAGTTTTAATCTACAGTTCATAACCAATAGATCGTGGTCAGAGTCCACATCTGCCCCTGGAAATGTCTTACAATTTAAAACCTGGTTCCTAAATCTCTGTCTTACCATTATATAATCTATCTGAAACCTGTTAGTATCTCCTGGCTTCTTCCATGTATACAACATTCTTTTATGATTCTTGAACCAAGTGTTAGCTATGATTAAGTTGTGCTCTGTGCAAAATTCTACCAGACGGCTTCCTCTTTCATTTCTTACCCCCAATCCATATTCACCTACTACGTTTCCTTCTCTCCCTTTTCCTACTACCGAATTCCAGTCACCCATGACTATTAAATTTTCGTCTCCCTTCAGTTTCTGAATAATTTCTTTTATTTCATCATACATTTCTTCAATTTCTTCGTCATCTGCAGAGCTAGTTGGCATATAAACTTGTACTACTGTAGTAGGCGTGGGCTTCGTGTCTATCTTGGCCACAATAATGCGTTCACTATGCTGTTTGAAGTAGCTTACCCGCATTCCTATTTTTTTAATTCATTATTAAACCTACTCCCGCATTACCCCTATTTGACTTTGTATTTATAACCCTGTATTCGCCTGACCAAACGTCTTGCTCCTCCTGCCAACGAACTTCACTAATTCCCACTATATCTAACTTTAACCTATCCATTTCCCTTTTTAAATTTTCTAACCTACCTGCCCGATTAAGGGATCTGACATTCCACGCTCCAATCCGTAGAATGCCAGTTTTCTTTCTCCTCATAACGACGTCCTCTTGAGTAGTCCCCGCCCGGAGATCCGAATGGGGGACTATTTTACCTCCGGAATATTTTACCCAAGAGGAGGCCATCATCATTAACCATACAGTAGAGCTGCATGCCATCGGGAAAAATTACGGTTATAGTTTCCCCTTGCCTTCAACCGTTCGCAGTACCAGCACAGCAAGGCCGTTTTGGTTAGTGTTACAAGGCCAGATCAGTCAATCATCCAGACTGTTGCCCCTGCAACTACTGAAAAGGCTGCTGCCCCTCTTCAGGAACCACACGTTTGTCTGGCCTCTCAACAGATACCCCTCCGTTGTGGTTGCACTTACGGTACGGCACGCAAGCCTCCCCACCAACGGCAAGGTCCATGGTTCATGGGGGGAGGCGTTAATAAAGGAATATCGTGTGTAATTACTTTCTCAAACAAACTTGTTTACACTTGTGTTGACTTTTGTGGTCATATAAACTGATCCTTCCCATCCGTAATTCGAGAATGGAGTTGGCTTAGGAAAAGATTATTAAAAAAGAAAAACCTGAAAATAGTGCCTTTCATTTGCTGTTTAAAAGAAACAGCGTTACTTTAAGATCGACTATAGCAATTGTAGATGCGGAAATAAAAATTCGTTTGTTGTCTGCCAAAAGCGTTTGATACTTGCTGTTGTCTCACAAAATATTCGTTGATGGTAAAAAATAATACGTACTTTAGGGATTCATCACGCAATCACATCTCACCTCCTACGATAAAAGTGCCCCTACGGTGAAGAAATTTTACAAGGATTTTGTAACAGTATTTGACGACATAAGCTCGAAAGTAATGCTTGAAAGTAATATTTTCAATATTACTGTACTATAGGCACTTCCGTTAGTATATTAACTTGAAAGGATAAATCTCTTTTTATATGACTACCTGGGCACGGTAACTCACAGTAACTGCTTTGCGGAAGGAATCGACCCGACACCGTCGTGGCGCGGATTTGAAATCATGTATCCACAAACTGGTATACTTCATACACTGCATTCCAGCATCCAGCGCGCCAGCCTGCAGAACCTTCTCTACTGCGTGACGAATAATGCTGGACCGATGTACGCCTTTGAAGCCACAGGCTATTGACAGAATTATATTTCTGAATAGTAATCTTCCATATTCAACAGGTCATCGTAATGCCTCTCTTATACTACTCCTTTTCCTCATGTGATTAGAATTATTAGTTAAATTTTTAATTAGTCACTTTTTTTTACAGTGTCTTAAGGAGCGTCATATGCTGTTTTCAGTCCAAACACTGATTTGATGCAGTTCTTCATTCTACTCTATCTTGTGCAAACCTCTTCATCTTCGAGTAACTACTGCAACTTAAGTCCATCTGAATCTGCTTACTGTATTCCTCTTGGTCTCCTACAATTTTTATCTATCACACTTTCGTCTAATACTAAATTTCTGAGACCTTGCTGTCTCAGACTGTATCCTACCAACCGATTCCTTCTTTAAGTCAGGTTATTCCATAAATTACTTGTTTCCCCAGTTGTATTCAGTATCTCTTCATTAGTTACGTGAGCTACCCATTTAATCTTCTGCATTCTTCCGTAGCACTACATTTCAAAGCTTCTATTCTCATGTTGTCTAAACCGTTTATCATCTGTTTCAGTACCATACAAGACTACGCACCAGACAAATACCTTCAGAGAAGATTTCTTCACACTTAAATCCACATCCGATGTTAACGAGTTTATCTTCTTCAGAAACGCTTATCTTGCTATTGCCAGTTTACAGTTTACATCCTCTCTACTTTGGCCATCGTAAGTTATTTTGCTGCCCAAACAGCAATGCTCATCTACTACTTTAAGTTTCTCGTTTCCTAATATAATTTTCTCAGCATCTTTTATTTAATTCGACTAGATTCCATTATCTTTCTCTTGTTTTTCTTGATACTCATCTTATATCCCCCTTTCAAAACACTGTCCATTCCGTTCAACTGCTCTTCCAAGTTCTTTGTCGCCTCTGACATAATTATAATGTTATCGACAAAGTTTTTATTTCGTCTCTCTGAACTTTAATTTCTACTCCAAATTTTTCTTTGGTTTCCTATATTGCTTGCACAATGTGCAGACCATATTTTCTTCTCATCTTCATCTACGTTCTCTTCCATTTCTTTGATGTTTCCTTCAAGTTCATCTTCCATGTATAGGACCCTCTATATACTACTTCCACCTTTCAACTTTCCCTTCTTTTCTTAGTTCAGAGTTTCTGTCTGAGCTCCTCCAAAGGCCTCTTTAATTTTCCTGTAGGCGGTATCTATTTTTTCCCTAGTGAAATATGTTTCTAAATCCTTACGTTTGTCCTCCATCTATTCCTGCTCAGCCATTTTTCACTTACTGTCAGTCTCATTTTTTGAACGTTTGTATTCCCTCTCGTCTGCCTTATTTATTGCGTTTTTATGTTTTCTCGTTTCATCAGTTAAATTCAGAATACCTTTCCTTAACGAAGGATTTCTACTACGCCTTGTCTTTTTACCTATTTGGTCATCTGCTGCCGTCAGTATTTCATCTCTCAAAGCTACCCATTTGTCTTCTACTGTATTCCTTTCCTCTGTTCTTGTCAACCGGTGTCTAATGCTCCCTCTGAAGCTCTGAACGCCCTCTTTCAACTTACTCAAGTCCCATCTCCTTAATTTCCTACCTTTTCGCGATTTCTTCAGTTTTAAACTACAGTTCATAACAATAAATTGTGGCCATTTCACGTGTGCTCCTGGAAACCTCTTACAATTTAAAATCTGGTTCCGAAATCTCTGTCTTACCATTATATAATCGATCTGAAACCTTTCTGTGTCTCCAGGTCTCTTCCACGTGTATAACCTTCTTGCATGATTCTTAAACCAAGTGTTAACGATGATTAAATTACTACTTTTCCTTCTCTTCCTTTTCCTACTATCGAATTCCAGTCCTCCATGACTATTAAATTTTTGTCTCCATTCACTATCTGAATAATTTCTTTTATCGCATCATACATTTCTTCAATCTATTCATCATCTGCGGAGCTAGTTAGCATATAAACTTGTACTACTGTGGTGGGTCTATCCTGCCTACGATACTGCGTTCACCATACTGTTCACAGCAATTTACCCACATTTCTACTTTCTTATTCATTATTAAACCCACTCACGCATTACCTCTATGTGACTTTGTATGTGTTATCCTGTATTCACCTGACCAGGAGTTTCCTTCCTCCTGCCACCGAACTTCACTAATTCCCATTACATCTTTCAACCTATCCATTTCCCCTTTTAAATTTTCTAACTTACATGCCCGATTTAGAGATCTCACATTCCACGCTCTGATCCATAGAACTCCCGTTTTGCTGCGCGTGGTGATGACATCCTGCTAAGTATATGATATTGCAGTGTCTGTGTTGTTCAGAAGTACGATGCGAAGTGGTGCTCTGCGGCGACTACAGCTGTATTCGAATTTGCAAATATGAACAACCATCAGCTTTATAGAGGAATGACGACAGTGAAAATTTGTGCCAGACCGGTACTCAACTCGGATTTCCCACTTTTCATGAGTGGTTGCTTTACCGTTAGGCTATCCGAGTACAAATCAAGGTCAGATCCAAATGACGACATATGGAAGTTCTGGTCTGGCCGTGAGGCTGTTCGAGCTCGTGGAGCATTTTCACCCTTTGTGAACTATCAAAATGGCATCCACCGTCTGGTATCGGGCCGCGCAGAAGTTGAATGCACGCCGCAAGTGAGACTCGACGGCCGATAGAGGGCAGTGTCGTCGCAGCGCTGCACTCGCCTAGTGAGTGCGCCACCGTCTCGCCACGTGAAAACACTGGCCAATAGTGCCCTCGTAGCCGGCATAAATACCCTCGCATCTCAGTTGCTCGTCCACCTCCCGCCGTCTTGAACCCCCTCACCCCCTGGTTGCTCCTCTCCTCTCTGATCCCCGCCCCCTGCCACGTCTTCACCGTTGTGTCCCCCCTACCCTCCAACTCTACACCCTACATCTCCTTTCCCAAGGTGGCTTCCATCAATTCCCCTCCCGGATGATGCCCTCTCTCCCTCCATTTATCCCTCCTATCAACTCTGATCCTCACTCCCCCTCCTTTCCTCTGTCCTTTCCCTGGGCTCCCTCTTCCCCCTTACGTCCTGTTTTCTCCCCACTAAACCTCTCCCCACCTCCCTTGTCCCCCCCCCCCGAGTCCTTTTGTATTCCCCTCCTCTGCCTACCCCACTCCCTGTCGCGTCTGCCCAGCGCCCCCCACCCCTCTTATGGGTCCTCATCCTCCATCAGCTCCTTTCCCGGCTCCCCCCCCTTTTTATTTTCCCATCATCTGTCCAGTTTCCCCCCACCTGCTCTCGGCTGTGGTCTGTCGCATTTGACAACCTTTTAGTGCAGTGTTCCAGTGACTGTTCAGTGTTGTTCGTCTTTCTCGTGTTGCGAACAGAAACCATGCTGTCGCTGGGTGTGAATTTTATGTCTTTTGCGAACAGAAACCAGACTGTCGCCGTGTTTTTTTAATTGTCTGTCTATTGTTTTACCTTTCTGCTTTGTATGTATTTTCTTAGCGTCATCATCCCTCTGTTCTTTGTTTTAAGTTCCACGATTTCTTTTCGCCATGTTACTCTTTAAGTCTCCGATTTTATCGCCTGTTTTTATTATTTATTCTCTTCATCTTTCTAAGAAAGTCTGTAGGCTGAAGAGTGGCATACTAAGCTGCTGCCAGCCCGCCCCCTTCGGGGGGAATTGAAATTCAATAAAGGAAAAAAAAAAAAAAAAGCCGCTCGTCAGTCGTGTACATCGTCCTATACTGTACAACTGACTCTTCGCCAATGACTTTGCTTTGATTTTGGTTTTCTCTGTGGCCTCGTTTTGGATTGTTGTTGTACTTGATCTGTTGACAGTGTTGTGTCAAAGATCCATCGCACTTCATTGTACCCTATATTGCCTTGCTCATGTTATGTCGGGGCCGCTGTTCTTCTGTACTGTTGCTCGACTGCGGCGTGGGCTTGAGTTCCACCACAGGCCAACTTCTCGCCTTGCGTTGTCATCGTTTCTCACCTGTTCGCTGATGTGTGCATCGGTATCCGGCAACTCGCAGATATAGCACCCAGCGGTACCTTGTAATCTGTGGGTTGCACCTTACATGATCGCCGATCCCATACTCGTAACCCCCCCCCCCCTCCCACCACCACCCCCACCATACCCGGTCAGAGATCAGAGTCGCTGCAATGAGCGCACCTGCTCCTTGGCACTCACTGCACCGTACTTGACCCCCACTTCGATGAGGTACTGTGCCACCTCGAGACATCCTCTTCGACACTCGATACCGAAAAGTAAAATGTCTTTGCTGACAAGGACGATTAGTGTTTACTGGTCGCGGCTAGTTTCATACATCTGCAGATGCGGGTGAGGGTCTTGCAGATGCGGTGCGAACGTTAATTGTATTTTTTTTAATCCGCACGACCTCTACCGGCTATAGTAATGTAGGCAATCAGAAATGGTACCTCAGATGGTGCGGCATGCCAAGGGGATGGCATATGGGGTCTTCCGGTATGACGAAAGAGGGAATCTACATGTAGGTTGTTCGACTTAGGATGCAATTTATACATTCACTAATCAAATATTACAAGCATTAAATAATAAAACACCGTCAGCTGGTGCTTCGTGATCTGTCCAAAGCGCTTGACTGCGTTGACAAGGCAGACGTTTGTGGAAGATCTTTCACTGACAATGGGACTGTTGTTTGCAGCGATATTAAACTATCAAATGGTTCAAATGGCTCTGAGAACTATGGGACTTAACATCTATGGTCATCAGTCCCCTAGAACTTATAACTACTTAAACCTAACTAACCTAAGGACATCACACAACACCCAGGCGCGGGAAGCGAGAACGCTACCGCACGACCATGAGCTGCGGACATTTCATCAAATCCCATACCTGTTATGCCGTTGAGCTTGTCTTAGAAGTTCGTTTCAAGTATAACAGAAGAAAGAGTATGATTCCATTAGGTAAAACAAAATCGGTGTCGTAATTCGCCGACTGCAAACGATAAAAATTACTCGCGAACGTCATGAAAATCGCCATATTGTCCGCTATAGCTTGGCGGAAATCGCATCTGGATACATTTATTCATTCTGGATGTATCAGGAGTCACCTATCTTAGCTGCCTCATCCTGTATGTGTGAATGACTTTCAACTTAACATTCATCGAGCAGAACTAGTACTTTTTCGGCCTATACTAGTGTTACAATAAATCCTATTAGAGATTCAAATGGTTCAAATGGCTCTGAGCACTATGGGACTTAACAGCTATGGTCATCAGTCCCCTAGAACTTAGAACTACTTAAACCTAACTAACCTAAGGACATCACACAACACCCAGCCATCACGAGGCAGAGAAAATCCCTGACCCCGCCGGGAATCGAACCCGGGAACCCGGGCGTGGGAAGCGAGAACGCTACCGCACGACCACGAGATGCGGGCTCCTATTAGAGACAAAGCAACGGAGAATAAGTCAAAGACGTTATTAATTGCATCTCTTAAAATGGACTCCCCCTTCATTTTTAGGAAACATACTATATTCAAACTTCCTGGCAGATTAAAACTGTGTGCCATGCCGAGACTCGAACTCTGTCCCGAGTTCGAGTCTCGGTCGGGCACACAGTTTTAATCTGCCAGGAAGTTTTATATCAGCGCACACTCCGCTGCAGAGTGAAAATCTCATTCTGGATATTATATTCAGTTCTGTACAACAAATAGAGGAAAGCCAACAACTGATGTAACCCATAAACAGGAGCCACTAAACAGGGTAGAATGCTAAATTTTTGCGTGTCATATTAATGAAAACTTGAAGTGGCAGAAGCATATTACTGAACTGCGCCAAAAATTAAATTCAGCTACATTTGCTGCTGGTATGATTCCTAGTCTTGGAAACAAACGAATCAGTCATGCGGGGTAGCCACGCGGTCTAGAGTGCCTTGTCACGGTCCGCGCGGCTGCCCCGTCGGAGGTTCGAGTCCTCTCTCGGGCGTGTGTGTGTGCGTTGTCCTTAGCGTAAGTTAAAGTTAGATTAAGTAGTGTGTAAGCTTAGGGACTGATGACCTGAGCAATTTGGTCCCATAAGATCTTAACACAAATTTCCAATTTCCAACAAACGAATCAACATCCTACCTTATTTTGGACATTTTCACTCAATAATGGCCTATGGGATAATTTTTTGGGGTCATTCATCACTTAGAAAGAAAGTATTGATTGCAAAAAAGCGAGAAGTATGAATAACATGTGATGTTCACCCACATTCGTCATGAAGGTACCTCTCCAAGGAGTCAGGCATTTTAACTATACCATCATAATACATACATTCACAAATAAAATTAGTCCTCAACCGTCTATCACAAGGTGACAGAACTGTGATATCCATACCTACAAGTCTAGGAAAAAAACGAATTTCATTACCATTTAAGGCCATTATGAAAGCTGTAAGAGTACGAGGCTGAGAGAAAGACTTAAGTATTGCAGCAACAAAAATCATTTGCCCAATACCGTAAAATGTCTGACAGGGAACAAAGCAACTTTTAAATCTAATCTAAAATCATTTCTCGTGGGCAGCTCCTATTCCATGGACGAATTTTTATCTAAAAACTGGTAGCCTGAAAACAAACGTTGTTTTTAAGTGGTGTCGCATGATTAGACTAAAAATGAAATGTTCATTAATGTTAACACTTATCACTTATACGTATCTTGTAAACTGACACATTCCACGTCATTTTGATAAAAGAATCGTTCATATGATCTATGGATCATACACCTAATTAACTACTCACATGTCTCAAGGAATAGTGACTTGACAGGATTAAGGACGACATGAACATCGTAAACTCCAACAGCCGTTAATCTTTCAACGAGCAAAAGGGGAGAAGCGCTTCCGTAGTAGCGGATCCATTACCATGACGAGACTAGCTTTAGGAAAGAAAAAGGGGGTCTAAGAACACTGCAGCTTCACGAATGCAAACGACTGTGAGAACATTAGCTGTTTCATTACTCCTTGTAACTTCCTTGCGTAGCTCGAACGAGATGTGACGACTTCATTGCGTTCTCGGCGCAGCGATGTTTACGACCGTCTGCCGACTGCGAGTTGCGCTCTCTCGTGCCGTGGCAGAAATAACTACATACTTTAAGGCAGTGGTCGAACTGCACCTCAAGGGCCGCATTGGGTACGAAAAAAGTATCCTTGCAGCCTGCGGTTTTCAGCCGTATTTTTATAAAAATAAGCATCTAGCAACTAAATGCCGAATCTACGTATGTGAATTAACCTTAAGGGTTTCTTAAGAATATAGTTTTTCTGCTCACAAGGGGAGCATACGAATTTCCCCTCACCGATTTGATTCGTATTGACAGGTTGCGTAGGGCACAACTCGGACATCAACATACGTAAACAGGAAGACGAAATCTCAACGGTTTTCGAGAAAATCGAGTTTGAAAATTTTAGGCGTACATGTATACTTTGTTTGGTTGCTGGGCTTAAGGATTCCGCAGCCGATCGGTTAAGCGCTTAGTTTCATGAACGTAACGTCTCTGGGCCTTCATTCTCCCATAATTTTAAGAGCACATTTATTATGATTGTATAAATTATCGGTATATAATGGATCATTTATTACTTTCACAAAATTTATTCTGAAAACAGGAGAAGAAAAATTATTTCTAAGGAGACTGCAAGAAAAAAAAGATAATAAAAAATAAAAATAAAGATACGCGAGACTTTCAATCAAATGAGTATAATCATTTTTTGTATTATTGTTTGTGCATTTGTGATAAGTATAACGTGTAACCTATAGAGCAGTGCGCGAATCAGTGTGATACTGAACGTAGAAACTGGAAAACAATAATTATTGCAACATACGGCAAATGTAATGGACGCCGAGTTTATGCATGTGCATGGTTTTTTCAACGTGTCTTTTGCAAAACAAACTTCGTTTATATTCATAAACTGTTCCCAGTTGCAACGCAATTTCGCTGCAATAGCGGAGTACATTTTGGAGGAATTACTTTCATACTGCACTACGACAGAGCGAGATGGCAACGATATTGGATCCAGGGACCTCGCACTTACGAAACAAGACTTATTCGCTCGCTTGTGGATTCCTGTAACGCTTACGGCCATATACAGTATACAAGAACGCCTGAAATTTTCAAACTCGATTTTCTCGAAATTGGTCGAGAGTTGCGTCTCCTGTTAACATATATCGAAGTCCAAGTCGTGCCAACCACATACTGACAATATCAGTCAAAATGATTAAGGGGAAGTTCGTACGATCCCCTTGTCGGTAACGGACAAAAATATATACAGAGAGCGTAATGTTTTAAGATGTGCTTAATTTTAGCTGACGTAGGTGAATTCGGATGACACTGACAAGACCTGGGTTCGCAACCCCACTACAAAATCTCATTAACATCACTGGTTCACCTAGAGAGAAGTGCGCGAGCAAAACGCGAAGAACAGGGCCTCACAATTTCTGCGCCCGCTCTCCCGCCGACAGCTTTTCGATGTTTGTCAGCGTAAGCCGCATACTCAGTTTCGATGCACCCGAGCGTTCTCCACGTTGAGTATATTTGTGCGTGTTCACGTTATAATTATCTTTCTTCAGAGTAAATGTCTGGAGTAAATGTCCAAAAATAGCAAGAGGAAGGTAAACGGTGAAACATCTCGAAGCCAGGGCCACAGCCGAAGGACACATACCACATAGGGACCAGCATCCCAAAAACGTAACCGTGCAGGATGTCTTAAGACAAACAGGCTCTGACATAGTTTAGGACGTGACGTCTTAACAAGGTCACAAGTCCACCACGACGATTTTAGCGGGGAATTAAGAGGTCAAACAATTGCTTTCTTTTAAAAAAAAGGTAAACTGATTTTTATAAAAAAATAACTTGTAATATCATAATCATTATTCTAATACCAAAAGGAACAACTCCAAAAATTTGTCACCATCCCTATAACAGCATTATTACGGCTGTAGCTGTCAATATAGCGCAACTCACAGAACTGCCCTGGCGGCTTCAGTCGTCATTGCAGGCGGACAACAACAATGAAATAGCAAAATAGAGGTATCAGTGCCACAAGATTTCAATACTTTTTCGTATAATAAGTTATTATGAACCACCTTAAGATACAAACTATTCCTTACAAAAATAAAGTGGAATTTCAAAGGACATGTGCCAAAAAAAGGTCTTTTAATGTTTTAAATTTTATCAGTTCCTTAAATCAATAACTGCGTGGCAATTTTTATACAATTAAGATAAACTTCAAAAGCTGCATTATAGATTTTTAATTCGAACATTTCTCTAGAGTGCTTTCGTTGCCTGTTAATTAACACATAATTTCAAAAATCAAGTTTGTAGACGACTGCTCGTGCAAAGCAAAGATCCACATTCGAAACTCTGTCTGGCATTTTAGCGTACATTTACCGTCTGTTCACTAGCCATTGTATCGAGGTATTAGAATTATTTCCTTCCTTAGAGTGGACCAGACGCTTTACATTTTAAACACATGTAACAAGTATGATATTAATGATGAAACTTCCTGGCAGATTAAACCTGTGTGCCGGACCGAGAATCGAACTCTGAACATTTACGTTTCGCGGGAAAGTGTTGTACCAACGGAGCTATCCAAGCACGATTCATGACCCGACTACTTCCGCCAGTACCTCGTTTCCTACTTTCCAAACTTCATAGGAGTTCTCCTGCGAAACTTGATATTAACAGTTTTTAAAAGCATCTAACAACTGAGAGATCAATAACATTAAATTTCCAAAAAACGAATTGCAATTTGTGAAACTGACACCTTTCACAGTAGAACAATAATATAACTTGTATTTCATATTTTACCTTCTTCTATTTGCATTGTGCTGTATTTATTGATGTCATATTTGCATGCTAAGTATTTCACAGCCGAATCTCTCCATCTCCAAGCAACTTACGAGGATGCAGGAATCAATCTAAATTCGCAGTATCCAGTACTGCGTTTCCTCATAGAGAGGGTGACAAAACAGTTTTTCGTGCATCAATGGAACTCACACGGCTACCTTAATTATAAACATGTCTCTAGTGTAATCATCGTGGGGGAATAAAATCACTGGTGACAGGCAAACAGAAATAACTGACTGGATAAGATAAGGTCTGTTGCTAAATGGGATTACACTGCAACACCGACTGTGATCGATATTTCTGGATGTCTGTTTCCAACGAAAGTATTGAGCACAGACACAAGATATTGACTTTGCGCATTTCGGAAGCGAAAATAATTGACAGCTCTAAAAGTATATCCTAAGAAGCATTTCAAAACCGATTATGGTTGTCAGTAACTAACGAAAGATCAGATTTTTTAAATGTGTCTGGAAACACTATTTATATCGAAATACGAGGGTTGGAACTTAAATAGTGGCAACTATTTCTTCACAACCGATACAAAAGAGTTATATGTTTGCATCTGTTACTGTCCCTCAAAGCAGTCACCAGCGTTGTGTAAAACCCGTTGCCAGTGATGTGGAAAGCGTAATATACCGTTAGCAGAGCCTGCTCTGTTGATGGTGCGAATGGAGCGGTCTACTCCCTGTCGAGTCTCTGGAACAGTTCTGAAGCGAATGCCAATAAGTGGTTCCTTCATCTTCGGAATCAAATCAAAGTCACAAGGACTTAAGACTTGGGAGTATGGTGGACGGTACTGTACTTCCCCGTTCCATCGACCTAACAAAGCAGCCGCAGCTAGCGCTGTATGCTCCCGCACATTGTCGTGCAAAATGATGGGTGGGTTGCGCAGAAAGTGTCACCGCTTCTTTCGCAAAGCTGGTCCAAGTGATGCTCCAAAAATGAACAGTAATACTGTGCATTGACGGTCTGCCGTGGAGGAACGTAATGAGTTAGGATAACACCATCACAGTCGTATACGAGAATCACATAACACCATCACAGTCGTATACGAGAATCACATAACTTTGACCATACTGGGGCTCTGAAGCACTTTCGACTTTCGCGGTGACCCATAATGACGCCATTCGTTGAACTGGCGTTTCAGTTTTCGCTTCGTGGCATTCACTTCAGAACTGTTCCAGAGATTCGACAGGAAGTAGACCGCTCCATTCGCATCATCAACAGAACAGGCTATTCTAACAGTGTACTACGCCTTCCACATCGCTGCCAACGAGTTCTACACAACGCTGGTGACTACTTTCAAGGACAGTAACAGGTGCAAACATGAAACTCTTTTGTATCGGTTGTGAATAAATGGTTGCCACTATTTAAGTTACAACCCTCGTATTTATATAGCCTTTCCTTTCTGAAACTAAGAAAGCAAGTATGTGAAATTTACTGTTCATATCAGCGGCGAAAATGTATTAAATCTTTGCGTCACTCCTTGTTGAAACCGCATTAGATCGCTATTAACTAGACAAAAAGTGGAATTTCTTTGATCGGTAGAGGAGGTGCGCCTGGTTTTGAAAGCGCGCTATTTTGTGATATGACAGTAGACTGGCAGCAATGAAGTGAAGATACTCAAATCTGTGGGTCTCACTATGTTTAGTGGATTGATTCTGTGTGTGTGTGTGTGTGTGTGTGTGTGTGTGTGGGTGTTAGTATTTGTTCGTTAAGACAGAGACAGACCACTGCGCAACAATTGCTGACAGTTAAAACGCATTACAAAGATGGTGAATGCTACATGGAGACTTGGGAAATGCCGCACAGTAACCTGGCATCGTGAAATGTCGAAAGGAGTACCAGTCAACAGACTGATCAAGAATAGTTGAAGGAACGAGCAAGCCCTCGCTGTCCTCGAAATCAGTAATCCACAATAAGAATCGTCGTTATTTGTGAATTCAAGTGTAAGTACGCACCAACCGAATTACCGTCGCGTTTGGAGCCTCGGTATGCCGGTACCCACCCTGCAGCGTATTCTGGCAAATAAACTTCACGTTAACGCTTACGAAATTCAGTTAGTACCAAAACTAAAATGAATAGACCTATCTAAACGCATAAGATTTTTCACAGTAGATGTGACTTGCTCGGAAAATTATCTTCAGTTACGAATTACATTACAAGTTAGGCGGATCTGTGATTCAATCTCGTAGACACTTGAGAAAAACATAAAAATCTTGAATCATTCTTGAAAAAGAATTGCACTCACACACATTGAAGATTCTGCGTAACTGTGGTATTGGTTATCAGCCCACATTAAGAAGCCAGTGGAATTCCACTGTTAAGCGCAGAGTAGAGAGAAGATAGATAGGTAAGAAGAGTGCACCGTGGGAGGGAGGGGGGGGGGGAAGAGAGGAAGAGGTGAAGCATTGCTGCACGTGTCCCTTCTGCACTCACAAAACGTGGCTGTTTGAGGTGGAATATCACGCAGGGTATCTTCATACCATTCTGAGCACGTCGCATAGCCAGCCTCATTAGTATTAAAAAAATATTATATTTTATTTTTAATTTTTCATTTTGGCATTCTCCTGTAATGTTAAAGTACAAGTCATAGAGGCCTACACGCCTCAGAAAAGGTTGTTTATTCCTTCTGAACGTATCTGCTGACAACATGCCTGTTATGCAACCATTTCCGCTGGTCACTATGAAGCGTGGGAGAGAAATCACGTGGTAACAGCTGGCCTGAAGCGTCAGTTCGAGTCTGCAAGCCCTCTCTGGTACTTGCGTCCTGCTAACAATGACGTCATTCCTTTCCTATTCCAATTTGTGGACTTTTTCACGAAACCAAAACTTACGTTCTTCTTATTACGCTGTGGCTGGCTAATGACTTCACGAACCAACGTGGGCGAGCCTATTTGTTTTCCGAAAAAGAAATGTTTTCTTTTCGTTCTTCTACGTCTTATAATTCAGTGGGCCCTACGGGATGCGCACACCGTACCTATGCTGAGCAGGTCCCTTCTGCACCTGTACAATTCTCCCATGACTCAGTGAACTGTGAGCGCAACTAACAAATATTACAACAGTTTGTCAGCGTCACATTTCTTGAATAATTTTCATGGAATGATTTAGGAGGGAATGTGGCCTCGTTGGCCGTCTCCTTAGTTATCCCTACCTGACTTTTTCTTATGGAGACAGCCTAAGGACGCTGCGGGGGCGTTGGCTTACGAGGCGATTCTCACCTTCAATGCAACTTTTTCCGCTATTTTGCACACTAACGTTTCGGCCTCTGTTGCAAGTGGCTTTCACCAGTGTGTCGTAGTTGCCACGGGGCTAATTCGGCGTTCAAAGTTTATCTAGTTCGGTTTCATCCAGCTCGTAAAGTCATTTTGTCAAGATCATCATCAAACTCTGTTTTTGACTGGATGGGAGGAATGGGGCAATGGAGGCTGAGATCATTTATCCATAATAGATTTTATTTCATTTTCTACTGGCCGGTATCGGCGAATGATGAGCAGGCCAGTACAAGTGGTTTATCCTATATAAGATTTCAATGCAGCACTGGCGCTGTAATGAATGCATCAGCTGGATGAAGGTATTTTGCAAAAGTTACCTAAACGCTGGTCTACAAAACATGCGGTCAAGTACACGGTATACCTTCACCGCAAAAAGCGTATGATCGCGCCTCGGCTATCGAAATACATTGTGCACCATAGATTTACATGTGCATGTTGTGAGCGTACAAGCTGTGGCGGGTGTTTGGAACGGCAGTTTCCCGCCGCAGAGCACGTGGCTGGCGGTTGCCTCCGGTCAGTGGCGAGCCGGAGCTGGGCAGGGGCGCTTATGGTCGTGTTTGCGCGCTTGGAGAAATTTGTATGCCAGAGAAAATATGATAAAAACAGAACTAACAGTGACACGGAGGTGCTATTTGGCACTCATGGACAGAAAAATATGTACAAGTAAATTAGCTAGACGCGCCACAAAAACATATAAAAGTTTAAAAGTTATTGTTGTCTTAAAAATTGTAAATTTATGAAATTTCAAAAGCTAATATCTCGGCAATGCTTTGGCAGTAATTTAGTGTTTACGAATACGGCTAGTAGAGCTGCATCGAGCAATCACAGCCGATTTAACATAGTGTGTACCATTTTTGAATGAGAAGTCAGAATATGGGATTCGACTGAGAGAAACTGTGTTTTTGGTAATAAACACATTTAAAGAGACGAAACTAGCGGCAGCATTCTAAAGTTTAAAGAAGTAGATGAGTAATTAAGTGTGTATTTTTATTTGTTTATTTATGTTTAGTATCAAAAATCTGGGAAAAGCAATATCACGCCACAAGAACATTTTGTGAAAAAACGGTGGCACATTGGGAGATACAAAAAATTGGACTTTAAATTGTTATTGCCCAGAAAAGTTCCATATTTTTCAATATATCATATATGTTTTGTGTTTAGTTTTAAAATATTCGTAAATTTTGTCGAACATTGTTTTGAGTTACGCAGTCGTTTCGAGGGTGGATAGGCCGGCCATCTTTGAGCACAGTGGGTTTTGAGCGACGCTAAGAGCCGGACGTGTCACGCATCTGGTGGTAGTAATTGGTTGGCAGCCACGTTCGAAAGCGATCAAGTGGAGCGCAATATAGTGGTTTAGGACAGCAGACAAGAGTGTATTTTGCGAATTGTGAACAGACTGTCGAGTGAGGTGATCGCGACATACGAATTTTACAGTGAAGTGTTGTAGCATCACTTGTTAAAGGCCGCCCTTATTCAAAAGCCCCTCAGACTGCATTTTAAGTGTTTACTCAATATACTGAAGACTATTCGCGGAAAAAAATAGAAATAAACTACTTGTTCAATTTATAAATCAACGTGAGTGACTCAATATTTTTAAAATTTTCCCTTAATACCTGCCTGAATTTTTTTTAATATTTTATTTCAGCTTTAAAAAATTGAGTTTACGACAGGTGGGAGCTTGCACCGTATGACGAAAAACGTAGCCAAACATTGAGACCAGCCACATCTCTGGACCGCTCAATTAAGCTGAGTGTAACGAATATATATATTTTCGTGCCATAGCACGTGGGGGCTCGAGCCAAACTATTCAAACTTCAATGTGTAGTGCCCAGTACAGTCATAATGTAGAACTAAGTATTTTGCACTTAAATCTGACAGAAACCGTGCGATGCTACGAGTTATCGGGCCAGACTGACTGACTAGAACATCAGTTAATGAGAGAGAAACGTTACAAGATGGATATATTGCAATATTCAGAGAGAAACTGCAGTGTTTAGACAAGTGAGAGTTCGTCTGAGAGGGAAATGCGACCAATGTAACAAAAGAGCGTATTCGGTCTCGGTGTTAAGATGCAGACTGTCGGCAGTTCACCTTTCGATCGCATAAATCACGAAGCTAATTTACACCAGCACACGATTAGCATCAAGCTGTTTTTTAGGGTGTGTTACTACTACTTTGAGTACCTCAGAGCTAAGCGTAACACTGTTGCCAATAAGGCACGTAGTGTTGGACACTGGTTATCCGTTTCAGGTAGTACCTGTGTCTGTTTCAGGAAACCGACTGAACTAACATTGACTGAGCTTAGTGGCTCCTATTTAAAGACGTGACTGAAGCAAGAAAACAGCATATTAATGTAGTTGACGCTATTTTGTATTGCTATCCGAAGATGGACGTCCCTACAGAAAGATAGGTCTCGTTTACAAGCGAATTATGAGGATATTCTGTAATTCAGTTAAGCAGCCATTGCGTGGCTGGTCCTAACCGGCAAATACCACCAGCAGACGCATCGTGGCGCTGAAAGCGTCCCCCTTGTTGCGAAGGAACCTACGGGGTTGGACAATAATATGGAAACAATTCGAGAAATGCATACTTGAACATAAACACATGTGCTAACCAAGCCTGCAGGTTGCGCTTTTGTATTTGACCACGAACGGCACCTGTGCAACGTCCTTAATACGTTGCAAGTGTCAGTCATGCTCAGAACAGTGTTCTGTGTAGTTGTGAGTGCACTACGTCCGACCCACGTGAATTCGAACGTGGTGACATTGTTGGTTCCTGTATGGTGGTTGCTTCCGTAACCAAGGTCACAGAAGTGTCTGGGCACAGCATCGAAGATCCACACCGCATACAGGGAGAGCAGGAAAACATCATCCGCTAAATCACAACGTGGACGAAAATGTGTGTTACGTGATCGTGGCAGATGTCACTGAAGAGAATTGTGACGAAAAACAAGAGGAAGACAGCTGCAAAAATCACTGAAGGACGGAATGCCGCACTCGCGAACTCTGTCAGGACCAAAACAACAAGAAGGGAGCTCCACAAGCAGAGAACTGCAGGATGAACTAGAATTCCAAAGTACACGGCATTGATACAAATGCCCGTAACAGGGAAACGTGGTGCCGAAGCCTTGCGACCTCGACTGCGGAGCAATGGAAGAAACTAATTTGGTCGGATGAGAGTTGTTTCACACTGTTTCCCACTTCCAAGAGTCAAACATGGGTGGGATTAGTTGACGAATTGGACAGCCATATCGTGGTATTCCATGTGCCCCTTGGATACTATGCAAGGTCGAATTAATGCCAAGGATTATGTGACCATTACGGCTGATCAGGTAAACCGTATAGTACAATGTTTGTTTCCCAATGGTGATGCTCTGTTCCAAGACAACTGTTCACAGATCTCGCATCGTCCAGAACTGCTTTTGTGAACAAGAGGATGAACTGTCGCCTCTCTCCTGGCTACCACAGCACCAGGTCTCAATATGATTGAGCCATTGTGGTTTACTTTGGAGAGAAGGCTCCTGATCGCTACCCACCTCCACCGTCGTTGCCTGAACTCGCCACTGTTTTGCAGGAAGAATGGTACAAGATTCCCTTTTTATCATTGCATGTTAATATTTATTCTGTCTGTGAAGCGCGAATGTTTGCATTACAGTGAGTGAAACTGCAATGTAGCAAAAAATATAGCAAGTATATGGTGACGTGCAAGTCTTTTTTCGTAAAGTTTATTACCAAGAAAGTTACATAACGGACAATCTATGATGTGCGAGAGAGAAGCTATGTGCTCTGCGGCACGCAGGGCTTCTCGCTGAACTTTGCAAATAAGGGGTAACGCTAGTTTCACAACACTCGTCGTAAACGTTACGTCATTTTGACTTCACACGTAATTTCGACGACCGCATGATCGGCTATCGACTTTGTTAGAGTTCGATAATGACCTCTCACAGGACTTTATGGGCGCGTACCGGAGATTTATAAAACTACGTCATTCTTGAAATGATTCATTATAATTATTGCTATAATAGAATGTCATATAATGATTTATCGACGTTTTATGCCGTCATATAAGAGCGCTCTCTCAGGAGTGAGTTATTATCGCCAATAATTTACAAATTAAGCAAGAAACATGAATTATGCCGTTTCAAGGTAACGGAGCATTAAAACACCTCACTGTTAAACACCTCACCGTTATCATAAAATGCCACTTAATAACGCATCAACGACATTGGCCTTCATGAAAGAATATGATAATCAAAACTCGAGACAAACATCACATGATCGAGTACGTAAGGAAGTGTGTAATTTAAAAATAAATATGTTCTTAAAAAAAGTGCTGGCGTAATGGATAACGTCATGGTTTCTGGAATAAAAAGTTGAGATCGTATCCCGTTAGAAGCATTCCTTTTTCAATGTTATCGTTGTTAACCCCTTCTGGAACATTCCAATGAGTCTAATGCAATTATGTTCTGCAATAAACGATGTTATTTACATTCCATCTGATTTGAGAACGAAGGCTGAACTAAATGCTTGGCAATTTCTCACTGTGTGGTTAGGCGGGAACCTAACAGGACAGCTTAAATTGCTGTGACTAAAACAAGCTACAATAACATTCATATTCTTCCTTGTCACAAAGTCGATAGCTGATGATGCGGTCATCGATATCGGGTGTGACGTCTCGTTCGCGGAAAGTAATGTGATCCGAGCACTACCCGCAAATAATCAATGAAGTAAATGAAATTACTCACTGTGATGTTAATTACCAACAACGTAGACGTGAACTGAATTTAGCATGGCGTTAAATGAGTGTATTGTTGGAAGTCAGCCATCTTGTCAATTTTTGGAATTCTAACAATTGACGGAGTGATAAAGTCGAAAAAAAGTTAAATACGAATTCTAATTTGAAAAGGTAACTACGATTTTATTTCAAGTGGTCCGTGTATATGAATCCTGACAACTTGCGCATCGGAATAGACGCTCGGACGAATGGACTTTGGTAGAAAATCCTCGAGCCTGCACGCGCCAGACCTTTTCTGGGAGAATTTGTAATCACCACAAAAGTGTTTTCCTTTTTGAGGCTTGGTTATACGGATAACACAACCATGTTGCAGTCAAGAGTGGCGTCATTGCAAAGATAACTTCCGAATTTTCTACTGTGAGGAATGTAATTCCTTTTGGAGTTACAGCCTACGACGAACATAGGAGCGGGACGTCGGTCAGCAGGAGATTAATTTGGCCGAGATTCAGAAAGCAAATACCAGAAAGAAGTGTTACTTAATAATTACACAAACGTTACATAAATACTTAGGGCATTATCTTTGATTTTGCAATCAAATAATAATTACCATCAAGCTAATTAAACAGAGATTAAACATAAACTTTTTTCATATATTAAACCTTGAAAAATGGGCAGGACCTATATTTACGCGTTTCGAGACGACTGGAAGCTATTTCTTATATTATTGTCCATTATTTGTACCGGGATCAGATTGCATAACTGCAGAATTAGTTAAAAATGGGGGACAGAAATTGGTGGAAGTAGTTCACAAAGTGATAACTAAAGTACGGAACTCAGAGATGATACCTGAAGAGTGGCAGGAGTCGATTCTGATCCCAATTTTTAAGAAGGGCGACAAAAAGGATTGTAGTAATTATAGTGGGATATCGCTATTACCAGTATGTTTCAAAATTTTCCCGAATATTCTGCTAAGCAGGCTTACACCATATGCAGATGAAATTGTGGGGGATTACCAAGCCGGCTTTCGGAGGAACAGATCAACTATAGACCAAATATTCACTTTGCGTCAAATTTTGGAAAAGAAATGGGAGTACAATAAACCAGTTCAAAATCTTTTCATAGATTTTGCAAAAGCATATGATTCAGTATTGCAATAAAAATTGTACAGAATTCTTTTGGAACTTGGAATACCAAAGAAGTATGTTAGACTTATAGAAGCGAGTTTGAAAAACACTAAAGGTAGAGTACGCGTGGGGAAATTGGAGTCAGAAGAATTTGTAATAAAGAACGGACTTAAGCAGGGAGATGCCCTGTCTCCGCTACTTTTTAATTTAGTCCTAGAATATATTGTACGAATGGCAGCAGATAATTCAGAGGGTGTGGAGTTAAATGGAAATATTAAGATATTAGGATATGCAGATGATCTAAACATCATTAGCGATAGGAAAGAATCTGTAACAGCAAATGCGAATGCGTTAATCAAGGCTAGTGAAGATGTAGGTCTAAGGATAAGTGAAGACAAAACTAAATACCTGGTTACTACTAGAATGCCAACAGCAGTAGATCAGGAAATGTTACGAACTGGAGACATGCAGTTTGAAAAAGTGAACACATTTAAGTATCTAGGCGTGGACATCACTTCGAGAAATGAGATTGAATCCGAACTGAAGAAGAGATTACGGGCGGGAAATGCGTGCTACTTCTCACTGAATAGATTACTTTCATCACGGATAGTGTCTAGGAATTTAAAGATTAGAATATACAAAACTATTATTCTACCAGTTACGCTGTATGGGTGTGAGACTTGGTCTCTCACTGTGAAAAATGAAAAGCCGTTTCGAGTATTTGAAAACAAAATTTTGAAGAAAATTTTCGGAGCAAAAAGGGATGACATTAGCGGAGAGTGGCGAAAAGTGCATAACGAAGAGCTTCACGAACTCTATTCAAGCCCTGACATAATCAGTATTATTAAATCACGTAGGCTGCGATGGGCGGGTCACGTAGCTCGAATGGGTGAGGGCAGGGCAGCACGCAGAGTACTGGTAGGGCACTTAGAGGGAAAACGTCCTGTGGGGAGACCGAGGCGTAGATGGGAGGACAATGTGAAGGCTCATTTGAGGAGCCTAGGTACTGAAGGTGAATGGAAGGAAATAGCCCAAGACAGGGACAGGTGGCGAAAATATGTTGCTGCGGTATGACCAGTAAGTAAGTAAGTAAGTAAGTATTATTTGTACCGATGGTCAGCATCATCTGGCTGAAAATCAGTACGAGGCGGTACCTCGCTCTCCGCGTCCTACACTTCGGAGGAGACTCCCGCCGTCCAGCTACACCCTGTGTCACTCGCCTGGTAAACAACAGGGCTATTCTGATCGCGAGTCCGAAGTGTCCAGCAGGAAGGCGAGATTGAAACGGCGCGTCTATTTATACAGGTAGCCGAGTGGCCGGCTGCAGCAGGAGCGGAGACCGCGCCAGAATGCGCCGCCCGTGCCAGCACGCCGGAGGCACACGCTGTGGCGACTGGCGCCGCGCTTTACAGAGGGCCCACAGCTACCATTATGTCGGACCTCCTTTTGCGCGGCGTAGTGCAGCAGCACAAGGCGGCATGGACTCAATGAGTCGTTGGAAGCCCCTGCAGAAATACTGACCCATGCTGCCTTCATAGCCGACTATAATTGCGGAAGTGTTGCCTGTGCAGGGTCTTGTGCGCGAACTGACCTCTCGTAATGTCAAACAAATGTTCGATGGGATTCATCTCCGGCGATCTGTGTGGCAAAATCATTCACTCGAACTGTCCAGAATGTTCTTCAAACCAATCGCCCGGTGACATCTCATTGAACGTAACCATTTCAAGTCAATGATCGGTTCACTTGAGTCAGACGACCCAGTCCATTCCGTGTAAACATAGCCCACACCGTTATGGATCCACCACCAGCTGGCACAGTCCCTTGTTGACGTCTTAGGTCGACGCAGTAATGTTGACAACTAGGGTCCACGGCATCGTGGAGTCTGCGCCACGCTCTAACCCTACTCTCAGTTCTTACCAGCTGATGTCAGGACTCATGTGACCAGGCCAATTCTAACATCCACGAGATAAATTTTAGCTACAGTGCGACGAGAGGAAATTTAGCCTCTAACAATTATAAACATTATCTATTCAACATATGAAAAAACAGTAAAAACGATGATAAATATTAATTATTTATATAATATTTTATGATGTAACTGGACATATCGAAGTGTATCTGTAGTGGACTGTTAAGGCAGCCAGTCCACAGAGACGGGTAGCCGAGAGGGCACACGTACACACACGCCGACTGGCGCGAAGTCTGGAACAGTATACGTGATGAATGTGATAAAGAAAAGAACGTAGCTACTAGAACACTTAACTTTTATATCGTCCTTTGGTATACAGCATTCTTGATGATACAAGTGAGACTCTTTAGATTCATGAAGTAACTAATGGCGCCTTGCTAGGTCGTAGCCATGGACTTAGCTGAAGGCTATTCTAACTGTCTCTCGGCAAATGAGAGAAAGGCTTCGTCAGTGTAGTCGCTAGCAACGTCGTCGTACAACTGGGGCGAGTGCTCGTACGTCTCTCGAGACCTGCCTTGTGGTGGCGCTCGGTCTGCGATCCTTACAGTGGCGACACGCGGGTCCGACATGTACTAATGGACCGCGGCCGATTTAAGCTACCACCTAGCAAGTGTGGTGTCTGGCGGTGACACCACAGTATCATACAAAGGCAATGATAATTGTATATTCCTTTTATGATCTGAGTTTGTCTTCCTTTGTTTTTACCTTTTGTTGGTTGGCTTTTGTGGGTTGCGGACGCATATCAAACTGAGGTCTGTTAAGAAATTGTAATTATTTGTTAATTATTACTTGAGAATAGAGTTCATTATTATTATAAATATGAGTGAATAATTATCTGCAACTTTAATTCCTCTCTCAGTAAGCATTATCTGTGTTAATTATTTCTTTCCGCTGCAAGGAGCGCAGCCATTGATGATAGCGATTTGTATCGCGTTTTTGTCTATGTTTTCCTTGGAAAAAAATCGAATGTTTGCTTGATGAAGTCTAAATAGTGCACAATACGAAAGTAAAGTTTAATAAGCATTTCAAATACTTATCCTATTTGCTCTAACAGTAGAAAGTCTCTATCAATTGTCTGCCGCCATCTTAACAATTATCTCAGCGGCAAATTCAAATTACGCAACTCTGCAGAGATAAATGCCGAAGGTAATACAAATGTGCAAAAATAAATGTACACCGGTGGTCCTGAACTCATTTTAACGAAAATAATTCGAATCAGATTGGCTCTTTAAAAACAGTGCTCATAGCACGATCGTTATAACAAACTTTTCTAGCTGATGTATGGAGCCGAAATTAATTACGCACGAGTTGCGAAGAATATTGTTTCAGGTAACATACGTCAGTGTTGTGCGCGGCTGATATTCGATGGTTTTAATGATCATTTTGCTGAAGATAACTGTTTCCATCATAATAAATAGTTGTATTGAATCTGTTGTATGAACTGTGATTTAGTGACACTTACACAACTTACAGACAACACTTCAACACGACGTTAACTTGGAGTTCTTTAGTAACTTGACCAAATCTTTAGCCGGGAGAAAAATTATTTAGAAATTATTCAGTGTAATAAAATAAGATTATCATTTTCATTTACAAATTAGTTAAATACCAAACCACTGAATAACACAGCGAACGCCACACAGGCCACGGTTTTCCAGTCGTCTAGTGCCCAACCGCTATGGACACTAGCCCAGGATAGGCGTTGCAGGCCGTGTCGCACTCTTATCAAAGGCACTCGCGTCGGCCTTCTGCTGTCACAGCCCACTAACGCTAAATTTCGCCGCACTGTCCTAACGGACACGTTCGTTGTACGTCCCACGTTGATTTATGCGGCTGTTTCACGCAGTGTTGCTTGTCTGTAAGCCCTGAAAGCCTTACGCAAACGCCGCTGCTCTCGGTCGTTAAGTGAACGCATGGCACTGCGTGGTAAGAGATATTGCCTGAAGTTCGGTAGTCCGGCACTGTTAATGTAGGAATACTGAATTCCCTAACGATTTTCGAAATGAAATGTCCCATGCGTCTAGCTCTAATTACCAATCCGCGAGCCGGCCGGGGTGGCCGTGCGGTTCTAGGCGCTACAGTCTGGAACCGCGCGACCGCTACGGTCGCAGGTTCGAATCCTGCCTCGGGCATGGATGTGTGTGATGTCCTTAGGTTAGTCAGGTTTAAGTAGTTCTAAGTTCTAGGGGACTGATGACCTAAGAAGTCCCATAGTGCTCAGAGCCATTGGAACCATTTTTGAACCAATCCGCGTTCAAAGTCTTGCGGCCATAATCACGTTCGAAAAGTTTTCACATTAATCAGCTGACTACAAATGACAGCTCCACCAATGTACTGCCGTTTTATACCCGCCTAAGAGATACTACCGCCATCCGTATAAGAGCATATATCTAGCCCATGCCTTGTGTCACCTACGGTACCTCTGGATGCATGCGTATGTCGCATGAAAACAAAGTATCCGTCTTGAGTTTTGTCGCTCTATCTGACCTGCCCGTCAATCCGTCAAACCAGTGGAATACAAAGAGAGAGGTTCCGTTTCGTGTAGCCTAGGAAGTATCAATCCAATCCCACTTACTGGCGTGTATCATGTACGCAGATGGAACATTGGTTGTCATTGTGCTTTTCGGTTCGAAGACTCGTTTGATGTAGTTCTTCACGGTACTCTATCCTGTGCAAGCCTTTTCATCTCCGAACAGCTACTGCAGATTACATCCATTTGAGTCAACTTACTATGCCCGTCTACAGTTTTTACCCCCTGCACTTCGCTCCAATACTAAATTTGATTCATTGAAATCTCAGAATGTGTCCTATCAACCGATCCCTTTTTTAGCCATGTTATGCCATCAATTTCTTTTCTTCCCAACTCTACTCAGTACTTCCTCATTAGTTAAGCGCTCTAACCGTCTAATCTTCAGCATTTTTTTGTAGTACCACATTTCAAAGGATTCCGTTCTCTTCTTGTCTGAGTTGTTTAAAGACCACGTTCCACTTTAAAATGTTCAAATGTGTGTGAAATCTTATGGGACTTAACTGCTAAGGTCATCAGTCCCTAAGCTTACACACTACTTAACCTAAATTATCCTAAGGACAAACACACACACCCATGCCCGAGGGAGGGCTCGAACCTCCGCCGGGACCAGCCGCAGAGTCCATGACTGCAGCGCCCCTGACCGCTCTGCTAATCCCGCGCGGCTCGTTCCACTTTCGTACAAAGCTATACTCCAGACAGTACCTTCAGAAACGATTTCATACCTTATTTTGTCGAAAACTGACACTTTGCGACTGTGGGTGTGTACAAAATACAGGCTGATTCTTACAGAGAACAAAACAGCAACCAGCCATTTTTAAAAATACTGTTTATCCGTATAAAATGGCCGTTGGAGGTTTCGAACCGTCAGGTTCATTATCAAATGGCTATTAACGTTAAGATACGCATTTTTTGTTGTGTATATTAGTTTTCATTTCTTATTTCTATTGACTAAGACACGGTGTGAAAAACGGGGTGTTTAACTGTAATTCTAACTAATAACGCGTGAAAACAATGTAAAGAAATCTTAAAGTAAAACTATTTTTGTTTTGGATTAATTGTTGCATAAATACGAGCCGCCAGCATTACAACGCAATGAAGCAGAATTTTCGACGTAAGTAACCTAAAACTGAAACAGTTTCACTTCAATGGTTTGTTCGCGTGGTTTTCAGTCGTCATTAGATAGAATTTCAGTTGCATCGCCGGTTTCTCACATCCAGGTTTGGCTGTAGGGCACCACTGTCCCACAGACTTTTCAGTACAAGGGGGAATAAAAAGTGAGAACTAATGTAAATAACAACGAATGTGTATCTTAAAGTGAACAGCCGTCTGATGGCGAACGTGTCGGCTCGAAACCGGTAACGGCGCTATTTATGTGAATAACATGTGAATAAAATACCACTAGTAAAAGTGCTGGATACTGCTTTCTTCACTTCAAGAATCAAAATGTACATGATTTATATTCGATTTTGACAAATTCCTCTTCTTCAAAAACGCTTTTCCTGCCGTTGCCTGCCTACACTTTATAGTCTCTCTGCTTCGGACGTAATTAATTATTTTACTGCCTAAACAGCTAAACTCACCTACCACTTTTAATGTCTTCCTAATCTAATTTCCTCAGCATTGCCTGATTTCATCCAACCACATTTCAGACCCTTGTTTTACTGCTGTTGTTGTTTCAAGACCCTGTTCATTCCGTTCAACTGCTCTTACATGTTCTTTTCTGTCTCTGACAGAATTACAGTGTCACAAGCCTCAAAGTTTTTATTTCTTCTACTTGAACTTCAGTTCCTTCTCCAAATGATTCTTTGGTTTCCTTTCTTATTTGCTCAATGTAACGATTGAATGAACTTGGGGTAGGTTACAACCCTGCCTCACTCTCTTCTTAGCCTTTCATTTAGATGCCCTTGTAACTGAGGTTTGGTTTACAGAAGGGCCACGTCACTATCATAACACTGAGAATAGCCTAAGTTTTATCCGATAATTGCAATATATTGTACACCAAAGATTTACATTTACTTAAGCAATCAAATATCTGCATCTCTTTTGGGTTTGTTTAACTATAATGCAAACAGTTTGGAACAAATAGAAAAAAAACATCCATACAGAGAAATCACATACATACTCCGCAAGCCACCGTACGGTGCATGGCGGAGGTTACCCTCTACTACTACTAGTCATTTCCCTTCCTGTTCCACTCGCAAACAGAGGGGAAGAAAACCGACTATCTATTTGCCTCCGTATAAGCTCTACTTTCTCGTATCTTATTTTTGTGGTCCTTACACGAAATGTATGTTGGCGGCAGCAGAATTGTACTAGAGTCAGCTTCAAATGCCGGTTCTCCAAATGTACTCAATAGTGCGCCTCGAAAAGAACGTCGCCTTCCCTCAAGGATTTCCCATTTGAGTTCCCGAAGCATCTCCACAATACGTGCGTGTTGTTAGAATCTAACGGTAACAAATCTAGCAGCCCGCCTTTGAGCTGATTCGATGTCTCCCTTTAATCTGACCTGATAAAGATCCCAAACACTCGAGCAGTATTCAAGAACAGGCGCACTAGCGCCCTATAAACGCCGTCTCTTTTATAGATGAACCACGCCTTTCCAAAATTCTTCCAACAAACCGAAGTCGACCATTCACCTTCCCTACTACAATCCTCACATGCTCGTTGTATTTCATATTGCATTTCAGCGTTACTCCCAGATATTTAAACTGTGTCAAGCAGGACACTGCTAATGCTGTATCCAAATATTGCAGGTTTGTTTTTCCTACTCGTCCGCATTGATTCACATTTTTCGACATTTAGAGCAAGCTTCCATTCATCAAGACAACTAGGAATTTTGTCTAAGTCATCTTGTATCCTCCTACAGCCACTCAACTTCGACACCTTACTGTACACCACAGCAGCATCAGCGAACAGCCGCGGATTACTGCCCACCTTGTCCGCCAGCTCATTTATGTATATAGAAAGTAACAGCGGGCTTCTCACACTTCCCTGGGACGCTCCTGACAAAGCTCTTGTCTGATGAACACTCGCCGTGGAGGACAACATACTGTATTCTAGTACTTAAGAAGTCTTCGAGCTACTCACATATCTGAGAACTTGCTCCATATGCTCTTACCTTCGTTAACAGTCTGCAGTGAGGCATCGTGTTACTTGCATTCAGAAAATCTAGAAATATAGAATCTGCCTGTTGCTCTGCATCCATAGATCGCAGGGTGTAATGACAAGAAAGGGCAAGCAGAGTTTCGCACGAGGGATACTTTCTAAAACTGCGCTGATTCGTGGACATAAGCTTCTCGATGTGAAGAAAATTTGTTACATTCGAACTGAAAATATGTTCGAGGATTCTGGGGCATACCTATCTTAGCGATAATGTTCTGTAATTTTGCGGGTTCGTTCTTTTACCCTTCTTTTGTACAGGAGCCACTTGCGCTTTTCATCAGTCGCTTGGGACAGCGCTGGGCGAGAGTTTCGTGATAAATGCAACCTAAGTAAGGGAGCAATGCCGTAGAATACTGTTTTTAAAACCAAACTGTGATTCCATCTGGATCTGGCGACTTATTTGTTGCCGCGCGGAGTGGCCGCGCGCTTAGAGGCGCCATGTCACGGATTGTGCGGCCGCTCCCGCCGTAGGTTCGAGTCCTCCCTCGGGCATGGGTGTGTGTGCTGTTCCTAGCATAAGTTAGCAATGTGTAAGTCTAATGGAAGCTTGCGCTAAAAGTCGAAAAATGTGAAGCAATGCGGATGAGTAGGAAAAACTAGTCTAAGTAGTGTGTAGGTCTAATGACCGATGACCTCAGTAGTTTTGTCCCTTAGCAATTCACATACATTTGAACTTATTTGTTCCCAACTCTTTCTGTTGCTTCTCTACGCCCGGGATGTTTATTACTACGTCGTCCTTATGGGGGTCTGTTCGATGGTGAAACAGCGGTATGTTTGTGCCATGTCCTTCGGGAACGATTTCTTAAACACGAAATTTAAAACTTCGGCATTCGTTTTGCTATATTCGACTGCCGCAACAAACCAATCAACGAGTGATTGGATGGGGGCCTTTGACCCGCTTAGCGATTTTGCAAAGGACTAGAATTTCCTAGGGTTCCCGGCCAGATCTTTCATCAAGCTGTGGCGGTGGCAGTTGTATGTTTCCCCAATAAAAAATTTCACAGACACACGATTGTCAAGTAACCTTTGCTTGTCATCATTTGCTCGTTCTGCAGCAAGCGGCTTTGCTGTGCTTTACATGTCTTATATTTTCTTCTGACAGTCTCAGAACGGGTCATCATTTATGCCTACCCGATGTATGTGGGAAGAAACTAAACCATGGTTGGCTAATTTTCATTTTGCACTTAAATCTGACGGAAAGAGCGCATTAGCGATACTATGAGCTTCCGCTGGTTAGCTAAAACGTCATTAAAGAAAAAGAAAGGTTGTAACATGGATATCTGTCAGCATTTCGAGAAGCAATGTAGAGTTCAGGCAGGCGAGAGAGAAAACTGTGAGCAATGAGAAGCGATTGACGATAGAAACACCAGTATCATCTCTATGTTTAGCTGCAGACTGCAGGCCACCAGTTCATCTTGCAGTTACGTAAATCACGGAGGTAATTTACGCCTCGCGCTTGGTGAGGATCACTTTCTATATGAGGGGCTCTTACTACTTTCCTGAGTGCGTGACATTGCAGTAAAACCCTTACGCCAATGTGGCACCTACCACGAGGTCCACTGTGGTGGTCATTGACTATGCAACGAATTAGATACTGATGACCACTGATGACCACTGCTCAACGCGAGAGTGGATGGCGCCTGGTGATGTCACGCGGAAAGTACACTGACGGGAAAAAATTCACAAAACCGAGAACCAGTTGTGCGAGATAAACGAAAGCTGGTAGGCGTGTTTCTGTATCGGAAAGATTACTTCAAATTTCGCGTCAGTAGCATACGTGTGGCACTACTAGCGCCACGATGTGGATGCAAATCAGGTTTGCCTGAAATACACGCTGTAACGGTCGTGCGCGTTAGTTAACTTTGAGACTTGACGTAGTCAGTTGATGTTATCAAGAATGCCCTTAATACGACGAAGACACCATTATAAACAGCTCACCAAGTTTGAACGAGCTAATGTAATAGGTTTACAAGAAGCCGGAGGTTCCTGCTGCGATACTACAGAACGACATGGCAGGAACGTGGCCACTGTACATGACTGCTTGCAGCGATGGTCATTGGACAGTACGATCGGAAGAAGACTGGGATCCGGACGGCCACGTGGTACTATCGAGACGAAGGTCGTCGTTTTTGGTGTGAAGCTGTGGCGCATCGTACTGCAACTGCAGCAAAAATTCGAGGAACAGTTGGTACCACAGAAACACAACGAACTGTTGCAAATCGGTTATTTCAAGCACAGTTACGACCCAGACGCCCTATAGCGCGCTTTCTACTGACCCCAAACCACCGCCGTTTGGAATTTCAGTGGGGTCAAGCGAGAGCTTATTGGAGGGCGGAGAAGAGGACTGTTGTGTTTTCTGATGAAACCCCGTTCCGGTTTGGTACCTTTGATGCTCTGTGTCGGTTAGAAGAAGGCCAGAGAGCACCTGCAACCCACCTCTCTGAGGCCTGACACACGGGATCTACAAGTATATTTGGAGGTATGGTCTGGGGTGCGATTTTGTATGACAGCAGGAGCACTCTCGTAGTTATCCCATGCATTCTGACTGCAAACTTGTATGTCAGTCTGATGATTCGGCTTGTTATGCTGCCATTCATAAACAGCATTTCAAGGGGTGTTTTCCAACAGGATAACGCTCGCCCGCATACCGCCATTGTAACGCAACATGTTCTGCATCCTGTCGACATGTTTTGGCAGCGACAGCATAGCCCTGGCCCTCGCTGACTGCTAACGTTCGGCATGCAGTGCTACATAATAGCTGCTGGGCTGCTGCTTATTCTTCGTGGTTTACTGTCCCTGTTAATATATATGTCTATAAAACTAATGTCGTACTAGAGTTATTTTGGGAGCGCGTCTGTCGAATGTTTATTTGTTTGTTACGGGAAATAAATTGTGGGTTTTCGTTGTCACTGGGCGTCACATGAAAGAGTGGCTTTCTGAATCCATGCGACGCAGAATCGCGATTGTACTGCATTCCACAGGTGGACCAACACGCTCTTATGCAGGTGGTCATGGCGTTTTGGCACATCCGTGTACAATGGGGTGGCAACAGCCATGGGATACCTCCTAATATCGTGTCAGACCTCCTTTTGAGCGACGTAGTGCAGCAACTTGATGTAAGTGGAACTCAACAAGTCGTTGGAAGTCCCCTGCACAAAGACTGAACCATGCTGCCTCTATAGCCGTCAATAATTGCCAAAGCGTTTCCGTGCAGGATGTGCACGAACTGATCTCTCGATTATGTCTCATAAATGGTCGATAGGATTAATGTCGGGTGATCTGGATGACCAAATCTTTCGCTCGAACTGTCGGGAATGTTCTTCAAACTAACCGCGAACAACTGTGGCTCGGAGACATGCCGCATTGTCATCCACAAAAATTCCATCGTTGTTTGGGAACATGAAGTCCGTGAACTGCTGTAGATGGTCTCCAAATAGCCGAACATAACCATTTTCAGAATGCTCGGTTCTGTTGGACCAGAGGACCTAGTCCGTTCCAAGTAAACACAGCCCACATCATTATGGCGCCGCCAATAATTCAGCATTTTGTTCACTCATTCATGCAGTCCTCAATCATTTAATTAATTTTCGTACTTGATATTGAAAAATGTATTGCCGATACCGTCTTGGTGATACCTGTTGGAAATATTAGTTAGAGCTAGACGCGTGGGACATTTTATTTCAGAAATCGTTAAGGAATTCGGTAATGCGAGATCCACAGTTTCAACAGTGTGTTGAGAATACCGAACTTCAGGCACTGCCTCTCGCCATTGATGACGCAGTGGCCGACTGCCTTTAGTTAACGACCGAGAGGAACACCATTTACGTAGAGTTTTCAGTGCTAACAGAGAAGCAACACTGCTTGAAATAACCGCAGAAATCAATGTGAGACGTACGACGAACGTATCCGTTAGGACACTGCAGCAGAAATTTGTTGTTAATGGGCCATGGTAGCAGAGGACCGACGAGGGTGATCATATCGGTGGGACCTTAGTCGACTGGCAAACTGTGGCCTGGTCTGATGAGTCCCGATTTCAGTTGGCAAGAGTTGATGGTACGGTGTGGCTCATACTACACACAGCCATGAACCCAAGTTGTCAACAACATACTGTGCAAGCCGCTGTAGGCTCCATAATGGTGTGGGCTGTGTTTACATGGGATGAATGGGGTCCTCTGGTCCAACTGAACCGATCATTGATTGGAAGTGGATATGTTCGGCCACTTGGAGACCTTCTGCAACCATTTATGGACTTCATGTTCCCAAACAAGGATGGAATGTTTTTGGATAACAATGCGCCTTATCACTGATTTGAACAACATTCTGGACAATTAGAGCGAATGATTTGGTTATTTAAATCGCCACATGAATCCTCTCTTTCATTTATGGGACGCAATCGAGAGTTTAGTTCGTGCACAAAATCCTGCACCGGCAACACTTTCGCTTATAGAGATAGACGCTTATAGAGGTAGCATGGTTCAATATTTCTGCAGGGGAGTCAGTCCTCAGGTGAGTGGTTAGAGGGTCTGAATGCCATGGAGCAGGCCTGGGTTCGATATACGGCCGGATTGGAGATTTTCTCCGCTCGGGGACTGGTTGTTCTGTTTTTCTCATGCTCACTGCGTCATAATCGACACCAAAGTCGCCCAATGTGGCATCAAGTGAGAAGACTCGCGGCGGAACTTACCCAGGTGGGCACTTCGGGCCATCGATGCCATATGATCATTAATTTCTGCAGGGGATTCCGAACGACTAGCTGTGTCGATGCCACGTCGAGTTCCTGCGTTATGTCGGCCAATAGAAGGTCAGACAGGGTATTAGGAGGTGTCCCATGTCTTTAGTCACCTCCAGTGTATATCTCCAGAACCTAAGTTCCCAATAATACAGAACCAATAGCCGTTATTTAGGTTTTATTTTTAGGCTTCCAGTTTCGACAATACATTATGTCATCTTCAGGTCTGCTTAAATGCAGTAACATTCGTGTTAAAAAACACAGCAGCACTATTAACCGGATTTAAGTAGGCCTGAAGATGACATAATGTGTTGTCGAACCGTAGCCTAAAAATAAAACCTAAATAACGGCTATTGGTACTGTATTATTGGAAATTGACAAGACTCCAGACAGTTACATTCATGGAACCTAAGTTGATCTTCTTTGCTGTCGATCTCTATGAGTTTTTCCACACTTGTGCATATAACATTCATATCAGTATTTTGCAACTTTGACTTGCTAAACTTACGGTTCGCTATTGCTGAATCCTGCCTTCGTTGGAATTGGGATTCTTACATTACTGTCAGTCGTGCCTGAATAGCTTTCCCAGTACAGAAACTGCTCGCGAAAAGCAAAGGTGATTGGCAGGAGATCCAGTCTGGCTTACAGTTTCACTCTTCCAGGAATTTAATGCACACTCCCTTGTAGAATGGAACTTTCTTTTGAAAATTGTTGAAGAGTGAGGATCTTTACGCAGTCTTATACATACTGCACACCAGGCGGAATCGTTTCTCGTATCGGTTCTCCCAAGGATCTCAATAATTCAGAGGAATGTCGTACAGCTCAGAGACCTTATTTCGACTTAGGTCTTTCAGGGCTCCGTCGAATTTTTTCTCGCAGTATCGTATCTCACCCGCTCTCTCTTTTTTTTCTTTGAGTCAACAGTCTTCTGACTGGTTTGATGTGGCCCGCCTCGAATTCCTCTCCTGTGCCAACTTTTTCATCTCAGAGTAGCGCTTGGGAGCTATGTCCTCAATTATTTGCTGGATGTATCGTAATCTCTTTTACAGTTTTTACCCTGTATAGCTCCCTCTAGTACCATGGAAATTATTCCCTGATGTCTTAAGAGATGTCCTATCACCTTTTCTTGGCAATTGCTTAACTTCATCTACTACGTGATCTCCAATTTTGATGTTTAGTTATTCGCTGTTCTCATTTCTGCGAAATTAGCCTTTCTTAGATTTATTCTTAATCCATATTTTCTATTCATTAGAAAATGTCATTCAACAGATCCTGTAATACATCTCTATTTTCACTGTGGGTAGCAATGTCACCAGCGAATCTTAACACTACATCCTTTCACCTTGATTTTGAAACCCACTTGTGAATCTTTCTGTTCTTCTTCTCTTACTGTTCCCCATTGGTTCTTGTACAAATTGTACACCGAAGAGCCAAAGAAACTAGTACAACTGCCTAATATTGTGTAGGGCGCCCGCGAGCACTCAGAAGTAGTGCTAGAGGGAATTGACGGCACCAATTCTGCAGGGCTGTCCATAAATCCGTAACAGTACGACGGGGTGAAGATGTCTTCTGAACAGCACTTTACAAGGCATCCCAGATATGCTCAATAATGTTCATATCTGTGGAATTTGGTGGCGACCGAAAGAGTTTATATTCAGAAGAATGTTCCTAGAGCCACTCTGTAGCAATTCTGGACATGTGGTGTGTCGCACTGTTCTGCTGTAATTACCCAAGTCCGTCGGAAAGCACAATGGACGTGAATGGATGCAGGTGATCAGACAGGATGCTTACTTACATGTAGCCTATCAGAGTCGTATCTAGACATATCAGGGGTCCCATATCATTCCAAATGTACACGCCCCACGCCATTACAGAGCATCCACCAGCTTCAACAGTCCCCTGCTGACATGCAGGGTCCATGGATTCATGTGGTTGTCTTCATATCCTCACACGTCCATCCGATGGATATAATTTGAAACAAGACTCGTCCGACCAGGCAACATTTTTCTGCTCATCAATAGTCCAACGTCGGTGTTGACGGGCCCAGGCGAGGCGTAAATCTTTGTGTCGTGGAGTCATCAAGGATAAAGGAGTGGGCCTCCGGCTCCGGAAGCCCATATAGATGATGTTTCGTTGTACGGTTCGCACGCTGGCACTTGTTGATGGCCCAGCTTTGAAATCCGTAGCAATTTGCGGAAGGGTTGCACTTCCGCCTCGTTGTTCTCTTCAGTCGTCGTTGGTCCCGCTCTTGCAGGATGCTTTTACGGCCACAGTGATGTCGGAGATTTCATGTTTTGCCGGATTCCTGATATAGACGGTACACTCATGAATTGGTCGTACGGGAAAATCCCCACTTCATCGCTATTTCGGTGATGCTGTGTCCTATCTCTCGTGCACCGACTGTAACAGCCGTTCAAACTCACTTATATATTGATCACCTGCCAATGTAGCAGCAGTAACCGATCTAACAACTGCACCACACCCTTGTTGTCTTATATAGGCGTTTTCGACGGCAGCACCGAATTGTGCTTATTTACATATCTCTGTATTTGAATACGCATGGCTATATCAGTTTCTTTGTCGCTTCAGTGCATGTTATCTGTCTTTTCCTATAACTTACCCCTATTTTTTCAGAATTTCGAACATCTTGCACCAGTTTACAATTTCGAACCATTTGTCCCTGTCGACAAGTTCTATGAACGTGTCTTGATTTTTCTTCAGTCTTACTTCATCAACCACGACGTCAGAATATCACCTCTGGTGCTTTTACCTTTCCTAGCCATGTATGGAAGTGAAACATGGACAATAACCAGTTTGGACAGGAAGAGAATAGCAGCTTTTGAAATGTGGTGCTACAGAAGAATGCTGAAGATAAGGTGGGTAGATCACGTAACTAATGAGGAGGTATTGAATAGGATTGGGGAGAAGAGAAGTTTGTGGCACAACTTGACTAGAAGAAGGGATCTGTTGGTAGGACATGTTTTGAGGCATCAAGGGATCACAAATTTAGCATTGGAGGGCAGCGTGGAGGGTAAAAATCGTAGAGGGAGACCAAGAGATCAATACACTAAGCAGATTCAGAAGGATGTAGGTTGCAGTAGGTACTGGGAGATGAAGAAGCTTGCACAGGATAGAGTAACATGGAGAGCTGCATCAAACCAGTCTCAGGACTGAAGACCACAACAACAACAACAACAATACCAAAACTCATCGTCTCCTACATATCTTCAGTTTTCTTTTCCATTCTTCTGTACATTACTCTTTTCAGTAACTTGGATGCATGAGCTATTGAGCTGACAGTGCGATAATCCTTGACTTGTCGGCTCTTTCAATCTTGGGAATTATGTGGATGATGTTTTCCCGAAAGTCTGATGGTATTGTCATATCCTCATCTATTTCCTCTTTCCTTTCAAGTTATTTATATATTTATTTTATTTATTTATTTATTTATTGTTGCGTGGGACCAAATTAAGGAGAAATCTCCACGGTCATGGAACAAGTCAATACATGAAATTATAACAGGATAGTAGAAACAGATAAAATGAAATATAAGAAACGTATTCAGGCGACAATTCGTAATTTTAAATAAAGAAAATCAACAATGTAACACTAGAATTTGCTTAATTTTTCAGCTCTTCCAGGAGCTCCTCGACAGAATAGAAGGAGTGAGCCATGAGGAAACTCTTCAGTTTAGACTTAAAAGTGTTTGGGCTACTGCTAAGATATTTGAGTTCTTGTGGTAGCTTATTTAAAATGGATGCAGCAGAATATTGCACTCATTTCTGCACAAGAGTCAAGGAAGTGCATTCCACTTGCAGATTTGATTTCTGCCTTGTATTAACTGAGTGAAAGCTGCTAACTCTTGGGAATAAGCTAATATTGCTAACAACAAACGACATTAAAGAAAATATATACTGTGAGGGCAATCCCAGAATTCTCAGACTATTGAAATGGGGTCGACAAGAGGTTCTCGAACTTACACCACATATAGCTCGAACAGCCCGTTTTTGAGCCAAAAATACCCTTTTTGAATCAGAAGAATTACCCCAAAAGATAATACCGTGTGACATAAGCGTATGAAAATATGCGAAGTAGACTACTTTTCGTGTTGAACTGTCACTTATTTCAGATACTGTTCTAGTGATAAATAAAGCAGCATTTAGTTTCTGGACAAGATCCTGAGCATTGGTTTTCCACAACAGCTTACTATCTATCCGAACGCATAGGAACTTGAACTGTTCCGTCTCGCTTATAATATGCCCATTCTGTCTGATCAAAATATCGGTTCTTGTTGAATTGTGAGTTAGAAACTGTAAAAACTGAATCTTACTGTGATTTAGCATCAAATTTTTTCCACAAGCCACGAACTTATTTCATGAACTACATTATTTGATACTGTTTCAATATTACACACAAGATCCTTCACTACCAAGCTGGAGTCATCAGCAAACAGAAATATTTTTGAATCACCAGTAACACTAGAAGGCATATCATTTATATAAATGACAAACAGCAGTGGCCCCAGCACAGACCCTTGGGGAACGCCCCACTTAACGTGGCCCATTGGGACTGAACATCACTACCACTCTTAATATTGCGGAGAATTACCTTCTGCTTTCTGTTCTTAAAGTAAGAGGCTAACCAATTGTAAGCTACTCCCCTTACTCCATACTGGTCCAACTTCTGCAGTAATATTTTGTGGTCAACACAGTCAAAAGCCTTCGTTAAATCAAAGAAAACACCTAGCGTTTGCAACCTTTTATTTAATCCGTCCAAAACCTCACAGAGAAAAGAGAATATAGCATTTTCAGTTGTTAAACCATTTCTAAAACCAAACTGTACATTTGACAGCAAATTACGTGAATTTAAATGCTACAGTAACCTTGTATATACAACCCTCTCGATAACTTTAGCAAACACCGATGGCATAGAAATAGGTCTATAATTGTCAACATTATTCCTGTCTCCCTTTTTTAAAGTGGCTTCACTACCGAGTACTTTAATCGGTCAGGAAACCGACCACTCCTAAAAGAAAAGTTACAGATATGGCTAAGTACTATCTAAGTTTGGCTTCATGTCCGAGTCCGTTTTGTAGCCCTTTTATACGTATCGTTCTCAGTTCAGTATTCCGTTCTTTATTTGTGCTGGCTCGCAATCTGAGCCCTTTTCTCCAAAGGTTTTTTAATTTTCCCTTGGATGGCATTGTCTTTTCCATAGTCATGCCGGCTTCTACAGCTTGACACTTCCGCTTTGGCATTAGCATTTTCTGTCAATCTGAGCAAGTTACAGAGAAATAAATTATTCATTAAAATAATACGGGTAGTCGCAGATTCCTTCTTCACGGATAGAAGATATCTGTAGCGAGTGCTGCGGCGGGGTCGTGGCCTTCGGCGTTTGGCCTCGCAAAAACGGCGCACGCGAGACGCGGCGTGTGGGAGGCGCCCGCAGATGAGGGCGCGTGTGACGTCACGCGGTAGCTTGGCAACGGCCTGCAGGGCCGGGTCACGCCCGCGCAACCCCAAATCCCGTGGCCCGGGCGACGCCGCTGCCACCGCTGCCGGCCTGCCAGCTCACGCGACTCGCGGCCCGCGGTGACAGGTTCAACCGAACGTTCCAACTTGCCGACTCTCGCTAAGAGGATTGGCCGACCAGCGGTGACGGCGTCAGCCTTACAACCCCGAGGCCGAGGCGGAAAGCAGGCTTGCCTCGTCCGGACCCTTTCACGTCTATCTATATTTGCCGCATTCGGCTGCACGAATTCTGAAGGATGTCACAGGTTTGACCATAATCAATTACATACATGGCCCCAGAAAAACTGTCATTAATTCTCCAACTTCGGGTTCCCCTAACATAGGTTAACACTAGTCTCTAACTGAATTTGTACACTAGGTGGCTATTCATCAAACAATGAGACGATGAAAGTCGTGAGGTACCTCCCACTATCTCGTCAGACATCCTGTCGCCCGTCGTAGTGCAGCAGCTCGACGTGGCATGGACTCCATACTGAGCCATATTGCCTCTACATCCGCACATGTTCGAAAAGTGTTGCCACTGCAGGATGTTGTATACGAGCTGATTTCTCGATTATGTCCCGAAATTGTTCGAAGGCATTCATGTCTGAATATCCAAACCATTCGTTCCAGTTCTCCAGAATGTCCAGCAGCGAACAATTGTGGCCCTTGGCGCATTGTCATCCATAAAAATTCCATCACTGTTTGGGAATATGAAGTGGCTGAAAACGGTCTCGAAATGGTGGAACAGAGCAACTTCCGGTTAATCATCCAGTCCATTCCATGTAAACACAACCCATACCATTATGGAGCCACACCAGCTTGCACAGTGCCTTTTTGGCAAACTCCATCCATGACTTCGTGGCGTCTGCGCCACACTTGAACCCTACTATCAGCTCTTACCAACTGGAATCGCGACTCATCTGACCAGGCCACGGTTCTAGGATCCAACCGATAAGGTCACGAGGTTAGGAGAGGCGCTGCAGGCCATGTCGTGCTGTTAGCAAAGGCACTCGCGTCGGTCGTCTGCTGCCATAGCCCTTTAATGCCAAATTTCGCCGTACTGTCCTAACGGATACGTTCGTCGTGTGTCTCACATTGATTTCTGCGTACGTTACTCTACGCGAACACTGTCGCTATGATCGTTAAGCGAACGCCGCCGGGCAGAGCGTTGTGCGTGATGAGAGATAATGCCTGAAATCAGGTATTTTCGGCAGATTCTTTACACTGTGGATCTCGGAACACTGAATTCCCTGACGATTTCCGAAATGGAGTGTCCTATGCATGTAGCTCCAACTTCCATATCCCGTTCAGAATCTGTTAAGTCACGTCCTGCGGCCATAATCACGTCGAAAACCTTTGCACACGAATCAACTGAGTGCAAATGACAGCTTAGCCGATGCACTGCCCTTTTACATCTTGTGTATGCGACGCTACAACCATATGTATAGGGGCATATAGAACGAAGCATGACGTAAACGTAGGTTTGAGCAAGACAGCACAAGAGTTTCAAGGAAAAGATGACAGGAATATGTTGAAATATGATAAGTTAAACGAAAATACTTGTAAAAATCTTCGAGAAGACATGCAAAGATACTGTGAAAATTAGTTAAGCGAAACAATTTAAAACAATAAGTGTATGAAGCAAATAAAATGAAACATGCATTGGGTGGACACAACATTCTATTACGCTGTAATTGACAACGGAGGGCCAAAATACAACCATTCCAAAATTTATTTAAATGTTTGTGTAAATCAAAATCTTCTTCTTCTTCTTCTTCTTCTTCTTCTTCTTCTTCTTCTTTTACTTGTGCCTTTGTCCCGCAGGTTCGGCAAGCTCAGGATCGGATTTGGCAAGGTTAATTTAAGGGGTGGACAGATGTCCTTCCTTTCGCAAACCCGTACTCCCAGGGATGGCATTAGAGTACCCCAACTGTCTGCATCTAGTGCAATCCATGGAATAGTGTGAACGTGTGCAGATGTCTGCGAATCGTGTAAGTGAGGTGGGACGTGGGGACCAGCCCAGTATTCACCTAGTGGGATGTGGAAAACCGCCTAAAAACCACATCCAGGCTGGCTGGCACACCAGGCTTCGTCGTTAATCCACTGGGCGGTTTCGATCCGGGGCCGGCGCGCCTACCCGAGTCCAGGAAGCAGTGCATTAGCACTCTCGGCTAACCTGGCAGGTGTTTGTGTAAGACAAAATATGAATCAGATAAACAGATAGCGAACAATGAAAATAATGAAACTTCCTGGCAGATTAAAACTGTGTGCCCGACCGAGACTCGAACTCGAGTCTCGATCGGGCACACAGTTTTAATCTGCCAGGAAGTTTCATATCAGCACACACTCCGCTGCAGAGTGAAGATCTCATTCTGGAATGAAAATAACGGTCTTTCAGAAGTAATGCCAAATGAGGTACTTAAAACATTCCGACGTATGCAGGAAAGGGAAAATGCTGGGTGAAAATTTTGTTCCAAATGCAATTATTAAAGATAGAGAAAACGCCACACAAAATGAACTTGAAATCGTTTACAGATTAGCTTGTGAAAGAAGAAAACTATACAAAAATGGAACAGCGCTGTAATAATTTTCATTCACGAAAAAGGGAACACAGAATACATAGAAAGACACTGACCATCAGCCTACTTTCCGCACCAGAGAAGAGAGTGACCAAAATTATCACCAACACAGTACAAAAGCAGGAGTTAATCAGACAATGGAATAATATGGCTTTATAAGTTTATGTAGCGCGACAATCTGGTAGCAATGAAAAATATTATAGAAGTGATCAAGAAGTGTTATTTACTACTTTGTCCGGGACTCGGATGAAGAGAAAAAATATCAGTTAGTTTCTATAAAATCTGTACTGACAACGTTTGAGCAACCATACACTGATTCAGCTTACTGAAGGATAGTGAAAAATATAGAGGTTAATTCAACAACTTACATTATACTTCTAGTGAGAAACTCAGACTAAAAGACGGTCAGGCGACCCATATCACTAAAACTATTCACAGCAGGCACAGAGGGAGTTTGCTGGCTCTGAAACGGAAAAAATCAAAAACTATTTGTTAATGTTATACTGGTTTAATGTTGTGATGCTTCCGGTAAAACGTTTTGAAGGAACGTAGTGCACTTAAATGCCCACACTCTCAGCACAGCACGATTTCCCTCCAGTTATACTGTGTTTACGGGGATATTGAAGCGGGACTGAAAAAGTACCCGAATCAGGTGAAATTATAACAGAAAATGGTCTATTAAAGTGATACGTAAAGTTGCCCTCAACCCGAAAGTTGATTTAAATATCGCAGTGCTTCACTCGGCAGTGTACTGTTGCAGGTGGTGTGCCCCGGCCTGTCTGCGACCTCTAAACTGACTTAGCGGACGAGATACAAGCGGACCTACATTTTCAAGTAATAGAACCGAGTTCGCCGTCCTGGACGACGACTATTCATCAGAGACAAAGATACCGTCAGAAACGGCCTGTTGGGTGAGGTGAGCAGCAGTCGGCGACTGTTTGCTGTAGTGCACGGGAAGGTATCATTATTGAATGACTGTAGGGGGATACAGGATGATAACTAGGAGAGATGTGATGAATGATAGATTTAAATGCAAAAAAAAAAACCATAAGTTAACGCAGATGAGTGGGACAAAATATGTTGTAGTGTTCGAATACAGTGTAAGCAGGCAGCTGCTTCACGGACTCACGTCCACTAAATAACCAGGCGTAACGTTTTTTGCTACATTATACGGTTTCGGGCCGCGGCAGTTCAGCCATCTCAATAACAATGTCAATTATGACGATAGGAAAGTAAGGGAAACACAACACCAAGTCCCCGAGTGGAGAAAAATTTCCGACCCAGCCTGGAGTCGATCTGGGCCCACTCGCTTGGCAGTCTGCAGCGCTACCAAGCAGTGGACTAGGCCTAACGTTGGAAAGCGACCTAAAATGAATCGAGCACGTAACGGAGGTAGTACGAAAGGCGAATAGTCGTCTTCCGTTTATTGGGAGAGTTCTGGGAATGTGTGTCTCACCTGTAAAGGAGACCACGTATAGAACACTGGTCAAACACCTTCTTGAATGCTGCTCGAGTACTTGGGGTCTCCAGCAGGTCGGATTAAAAGAAAAAAACCGAAGGAAGAGACATGCTGCAGATTTGTTACTGGAAGATTTAATCAACACGGGACTGTCTTGGAAATGCTCTGTAAAGTGACATGCAACCTCTGCAAAGAAGAAGACGTTCTGACCGCGAAACACCGTCGAGGAAGTCTGGAGTGCAGGCATTTGTGACAGAATGCAAAACCATCCTACTGCCACCACCACAAATAACGCGTAGGGAACGTGCAGGCAAGACGAGAGAAATCAGAAGCTCCATCTGCTTTGCAAACAGACTTAGATTTCCTTCTTTCTTTCAGCTACATCCACTCGTTTTTAGAAAAGGATAATCGTAAATATCAATAGCAAATACAATAACAACAATGCTACGGTGAACTTGTTTGAACAGTAGAGGTGCTTTACAACCGCTGAGGGCAGCTGCCGGGCGCTCCCTTGTGTCGCTCGGTTGCCTACCCGCGCCGCCTGCTCCCCGCCATAGCTTCACGGCTCGTGCTTTTGACTGGCTGACTGCATTCTTCCACAACTTCCTGCGGTGGCTATCTAGCGAAGTGAGGGATTACAGCCACCGCTAAAGAAGTAACATGTTTCCCTCACAAGCAAATAACTTGTCCATCTCCGTGAATCTTGGCTAAAAGTGCTGCGAATTTTTAAAATGGCTCTGAGCACTATGGGACTCAACTTCTGAGGTCATTAGTCCCCTAGAACTTAGAACTAGTTAAACCTAACTAACCTAAGGACATCACAAACATCCATGCCCGAGGCAGGATTCGAACCTGCGACCGTAGCGGTCTTGCGGTTCCAGACTGCAGCGCCTTTAACCGCACGGCCACTTCGGCCGGCTGCTGCGAATTTTTACATCGTGGCATTGTGTGCCTTCGTGTGATTTCAACAACGAACATTTTCATTTACGAACTCCACCATTCTGCATTGAGAATCTATTAATTCCCATCGTGCTGCCATAACCACATCGGAAGCCTTTTAACATTAACCTCCTGAATGCCAATGACATCTCCGCAAATGCACTGACTCTTTATACCTCACTTGGCGATACTACCGCCATATGTATATATGCATACCGCTTTCCCATGACTTTTGTCACCTCAGTGTATAGTATTCACGGACTTTTATCGAATACCCATTTACGAAAATATTTTGAAACTCATGAGCATAGTTTATACATTTGGGCGCAACTCGTAACCCCCCCCCCCCCCCCGTCCCCGTCCCCTCCACCACACACACACACACAGTGAAATACCCAAACATACACACAAATATAAACGAGGCGTTTAAAAATCTATTAAAAACTGTTCCGTTAAGAGTTATGGATTAGTCAGGACGGAAAAATTTATTTATAACCATGAGAAGTAGTTTCAGCCATCTCCAAATCAAATGTGACAAACACTGCTAGGTCTAATAACGAGACCGGTAGGAATCATATTGCCATCAATAAAATGCATACTTGTGCTTAACAGCGTTCATAGGCCAACCTTTTCGACATGTGTAGCTCGATGAATATTAATGTAAACATCACCCAAATATGTGAGATCGTCCACGCACTGTGCAATAACACTGCATCAGTTAGTTCCACATATGAAGGGTGGTTATCACAATGTAGCGGACAAATTTAAACCTCCCATGTAGCACTAGTGAATAATAGAGTAATATGCCGGTGTCAGAGCAAACAGAAACACAGGCATAGCGATCGACCGGCCTGGTGATTAGCCATAGCAGTAAAAAAATTAATCGATATCAACGCCGCCTCTGCGAAATGCCGAAAACTTTTCACCTCGTCTTCGTCGGTAAACACACACATAAACTCGTGACAATTTTAGCTACAATCCACTAAAATGGACAAACTACTTTCAAGTCAGGCAAGCGTAATATTTTGGTAGTAGTGACCGTTATTCCGGCATCGGTTACATACAGCAGCCTGTCCGTTTAGCCATGCGGTCTAACGCACTGCTTTCCGGGCGGGAAGGCGTGCCGGTCCCCGGCACGAATCTGCCCAGCAGATTAGTGTCGAGGTCCGGTGTGCCGGCCAGTCTGTGGATGGTTCTTAAGGCGGTTTTCCATCTGCCTCGGCGAATGCGGGCTGGTTCCCCTTATTTTGTCTTAGTTACATTATGTCGGCGATTGCTGTGCAAACACTGTCTCCACGTAAGTGTACACCGTCATTACCACGCAAACATTGGGGTTAAACTCGGATGGTGTGAGACGTTCCCGGGAGGGTCCACCCGGGGCCGAACCGCATAATAACGCTGGGTTCGGTGTGGGGCAGCGGTGGGGTGAGTGGACTGCTGTAGCCTGTTGTGGGGTTGTGAACCACTGAGGGCTACGGCCGGGACGAAGGTCCCCAGTACCATACAATACAATACATACAGCAAGTTCCGCCCAGGTACCCGGCGTTTTCATGGCACAGCAGGAATTTGCACTGTTCGCTACTTAGCAAGTTTCGTTATTTTTGTCGAAATACTTCCCCGTCACTTTTTGAAACTTATAGTCTTACGATCAATACTTATTTCTTCAAGAGCTCTCGAATGCAATAAAATAGTGTTACAAAAACTACAGTAGCTTCAAAACAGAGACATATAAAAACTTAAATAACTTGTGAACATCGGCGAGACAACAAATGGTTGCAATTTTATTTACTGTCATTCGCCGAAAACATTACTTCTTAATCTACAATTTTTTGTGAAATATGAGGTAGAGAATTTCTACTGGGCACCCTGTGTAACAATCCTCTGACGAAGTGATCTTTATTTACAGATCGCGTGAACTCTGACACTTCTCTGATAACGCCAGCCTGCTGATCTATGGCACTCATCTTGCTTTCAGTAACACTTCCGAGTTTATTATGCGTTGACAGGTGAAGAAGATAAGCAATGATTGCGTTGCTAAGGTACGTGGGATAACAGGGTAATGGGCGCGCCTCCACAGCAGAACATAGTAGCTGCCCAGCATATAAAGTGTGCCGAGATGGGTACAATCGTTAAATGTATACGGTATACAGAACCCGTAAAAGTGCCTATAATGTTGCGCCGGCACCTCGCGTGTGCAGTGGGCAGCTTCGAATGGCCTATTAAAACATGAGCGATGTCGAGCGCGGCGTCCATCGCGTCAAAGCTTACAGTCGTAAACAGAAATCCTTTCAGATACGGACGTTGCTTTTATTTATGGCGGGCTGTAACGGACCTGCGATACATTCCATCAATTTAAAATATTAAGTAACATAAACTCTCTCATGGCGGGAACGAATTTCTCGATATTCTGTGACTCCCAGCAAATGTGGTCACTTCCAGTATTTCATGGATGGTTCTGCGTGTCGAAATGATATTCGCTATACGTACGGAAAAAGTCATTCTTTGTCTCTTTTTATCTTAGTATTGACGAACTAGTATCACGGAATAACTTCCTCTTCTTTGCTGTTTTTCTAGTATACTTCCATCTTATTCCCATTTTGCCTCTTGTTTCATGTGTCCATGTTTTCCCAATTTCTTTTTCTTATGTGCGAAGATATTAAAAGATTAGAATTCTTTAAGTGCAACCAAGTGCACTACGCAAAACAGTTAAAGGGCCACTTCTTGAAAAACGCCGTAATTGCCTCCCTCTATGACACCGAAATTTGTCTCAAAAGTGCCTACAACCTTCTTCTGCAGAGCCGGCCGGTGTGGCCGGGCGGTTCTAGGCGCATCAGTCTAGAACCGCGTGACCGCTACGGTCGCAGGTTCGAATCCTGCCTCGGGCATGGATGTGTGTGATGTTATTAGGTTAGTTAAGTTTAGGTAGTTCTAAGTTCTAGGGGACTGATGACCATAGTGCTCAGAGCCATTTGAACCTTTTTTTCCTATGCAGTGATGCCAGAGCGTAGCGCCCTGAGATCTCATCCTCGGGCTTGGCGACTTTTCGGAAAGCAAGGTGTCGGCATATGCAGGAAAATGGTCAGAAGTTCATGTGAGCTGTAAGTTTGTTTGATTTTTTTTGTGGTGTGGGGGGGGGGGGGGGGGATAAAATGGGCCAAATGGCTCTGAGCACTATGGGACTTAACATCTGTGGTCATCAGTCCCCTAGAACTTAGAACTACTTAAACCTAACTAACCTAAGGACATCACACACATCCATGCCCGAGGCAGTATTCGAACCTGCGATCGTAGCAGTCCCGCCGTTCTGGACTGCGCACCTAGAACCACTAGACCACCGCGGCCGGCGGGGGGGGGGGGGGGGGGCAGATAAGGGACCTAACAACAGAGAGGCCATCGGTCCCATCGGATTAGATAATGATGGGGAAGGAAGTCGGCCGTGCCCTTTCAAAGGAACCTGAAGCGATTTAGGGAAACCACGGAAAAAGTAACGAAGGATGGCCGGACACGAGTTTGAACTGTGTCCTTCGAACGCAAATCCAGTGTGCTAGCCACTGCGTCACCTCGCTCAGTGACCCAATTTCACCACAGTTCTGCCCAACATCACCGTATCACCGTGAATGTGTCACGCCATAGGCCGACAGGACCTCTTAGCCGTATTTGCCAGTTTTTCACGCCTCGATGGAGCTCAGAACCGCAACGCCCAGCGTTGAAAACGAGTGGTTTTCTTATGGGTGGCCGAGGTAAACATCTGAGACACAACGCCGTTGAGAATCGAAACGAAAGAGCCTCAGGGGTTGGCGTCAAGGGCGTCAGTGAAACCAACCCTTACCTTGAGGCATTGATCCCCACATACTTCGCCGTCTAAAACGACAGTTCGAAGTACGATGAGCAATAATACGACGTTCTTGATAACGCTCGACACTGCTGACAATTCTGAGGCAATTAAACCCTTCTCTGAGGACATCGTAATTGCCCATTTTGTAGTATAGAGCGCATCGCAATTTTTGCTCTGTTACACAGGGTGGAACCCTAGGGACATTTCAGAACCATATGACGAAATTTGCACATGATCCGAAGCAGAAAAGCCTTTTTTTCTGTCTCAGCTCTCCTCTGGCGTGAACATGATTTGCGCGGGAGTGGGTGGGCGGGGGGGGGGGGGGGACGCAACGTACAGTTCGGCAACACCCTTTGTTTTCAGCACTTTAAAAATCTAACTGTAGAGCGGCTTCGACACACATTCAGCTCCGCAGCTACTCTAGCGCCTGAGGCCCGTCAACCCCTACGACACCTCTTAGATTCCACATCCGTGCAAGCAGATGCTAAAGTAGCAGTCCACCACAAAACAGGAGGGAGCAGAATAGGAGGGCTGAAAAAACACAAATACATTTTGCTGCTTCGGATCGCGTAAAAATGGCTTCCAAAGGTTTTGAATAGTCCCTAGTGATTCCACCCTGTATACCAGAACAAGAACTGCAATTGCGCTCTTTCCAAGGAGGCCAGATCACGATCAAGGGGTTGTAGCACCATAATTAATATGCTTAGAGAAGATGTGAATAGCCCGGAGATTGTCAGCAGCGTCGAACATTGTTAAGAACTTCGTCCTTTTGAATACCTCCTGTCGATTCTGAACGGCGGTGTGTCTGAAATGTTTCTCTCGGCAATTCATAATAAAACCGCGTGGTTTCAAAGCTGAGCATTGCGGTTCTGAACTCCATCGTAGAGGCACCATAAAAAGGGATGAAATGCTGGTAAAAGGGGTTGTGTTGACCTTCCCATTGTGTGGCAAGTCCAGTTGTGGTGAAATATTGTGCCAATGTGACATCAATAAGCCACCTTATAGCTCACCTGAACTTCTGAGCTCCGTCCTTTTTTCGCTTCGGTTGATACTTTTCGAAGCGTCGCTGAGCCCGGGGTTGACGTCTTAGGGGGTCACGGTTTTTTAATATTACAGAGGATGGTTGTTGGGATCCTTGAGTCATTCAAACTTTTTCGTCCTAACTGTGTTGCGCACTGTATATTTTTAAAGGCGTAGGAAGTCATGTAATTCAGATTTAGTGCATCAAAAGCAGTATTTTATTCGTAATTAGTTCGATTGGCTGATATTGCCTATGTTTTATTAGATAGCAAAAGGATTGAAATCTGTTTATAGTACAAATTTACTTTATTTACCTTTTGGTAAACTAGATCATTATGACAACCTACCTAATAGCCGGTATGTCCACCTTTGTCACCGATGACAGCTGCGACACGTCGTGGTATGGAAGCAAATATGCTTTGGTAGGTCGCTGGTGGGAGTTGGCACCACATTTGTACACACCAGTCACCTTTTTTTTTTTTTGGTCGTCAGTCTACTGACTGGTTTGATGCGGCCCGCCACGAATTCCTTTCCTGTGCTAACCTCTTCATCTCAGAGTAGCACTTGCAACCTACGTCCTCAATTATTTGCTTGACGTATTCCAATCTCTGTCTTCCTCTACAGTTTTTGCCCTCTACAGCTCCCTCTAGTACCAACCAGTCACCTAGTTCCGTTTATTCCGGGAGGGGACGGGGCGGGGGCATGAGTTCTGACGCCAAGTTCAATCATATCCCTGACGTGTTCCGTCGGGTTCAGATCTGGGAAGTTGGCGGACCAGCACATCAAATGGAACTCGCCACTGTGTTCCTCGAACCACTCCTCCACACTCCTACCCTTGTGATATGGTGCATTATCTTGTTGAAAAATGCCACTGCCGTCGGGAAATATTACCGTCTTGAAAGGATGTGCGTGGTCTGCAACCAGTTTACGATACTCCTTGGATGTCATAGTGCCCTGCACGAGCTCCTCTGAACCCATGGAAGCCCACGTGAATTTCCCCAGAGCATAATGGAACCACCGTCAGCTTATCTCCGTCCCGAAGCACAAGTGTCAAGCTGTTCCCCTGGAAGACGACGGATTCGCGTCCTCCCATCGGCGTCATGAAGAAGCTATCAGGATTCATCAGACAATGCAACGCTCTGCCACTGCGCCGAAGTCCAGTGCCGGTGGTGACGTACCCATCTCAGTCGTAGTTGCTGATGTGATTTTAACTTTGGTACAAGCGTGGTTCGTCGGTTGCGGAGGCCCATCTTTAGGAGTGTCCGGACGTGGTTTCACCTTGGTTTCGGCACGTGTTGAAGACACTCACCCCAGCACTCCTAGAATAGCCGACAAGTCGTGCAGTTTCCGAAATGCTGGAGCCGAGCCTCCGGGCCGTTACAGTCTGTCCTCGGTCAAACTCAGATACACAATGGGCCTTCCCCATTCTACACACGGACAGCACGCTCATCGATACTGGATGCACCGTGCGTGTGCCCGACTAGCAGTCATTCTTCGCCAGGCGTCGCTGGTATCACCTGGACAGGTTTATATCGACAGTAGGTCGGTAGTCGTAATGTTCTGGCTGATCAGTGTAAAATTGTAATATAAATACTTTTACAAATTCATTATAATATTTATTTTACACAAAACACCAATGTGTCAACCTCTCCCTTTCTTGTTAAGATTGTTGTTTCAATTAAACTGCCGAACATAATCTTTACACATCGCACTTTCTTACCGACATGCCCACTTCTAGGGGTTAAATGTCCTTGGGATTGTCACCACTCAGTTCGGTGACCGCGAAAAATAGGGATTCGACGCTAACATAATTCGTTGTCGGTCATTTTTACATTCAATTATTTGCACCCAAACCTCAACCCTAAATGTTCTAGGGGTGTCTTATTCCAGTATTAGGTGTGGTGTCACCGCCAGACACCACACTTGCTAGGTGTTAGCTTAAATCGGCCGCGGTCCATTAGTACATGTCGGACCCGCGTGTCGCCACTGTCAGGATTGCAGACCGAGCGCCACCACAAGGCAGGTCTCGAGAGACTGACTAGCACTCGCCCCAGTTGTACGACGACGTTGCTAGCGACTACACTGACGAAGCCTTTCTCTCATTTGCCGAGAAACAGTTAGAATAGCCTTCAGCTAAGTTAATGGCTACGACCTAGCAAGGCGCCATTTGTACCATTGCATGTATCTCAAGATAGTCTCACTTGTATCATCAAGAATGCTATATACCAAAGGACGATATAAAAGTTAAGTGTTCTAGTAGCTACGTTCTTTTCTTTATCACATTCATTACGAATCCTGTTCCAGACTTCGCGCCAGTCGGCGTGTGTGTACGTGTGCCCTTTCGGCTACCCGTCTCTGTGGACTGGCTGCCTAAACAGCAGTCCACTACATTAGGTCTATACGAAGTCATGTGTACCACAGTTGTTGAAATTTCCTCAGCCGTTCCATTATTACGCTTCCATGTCATCACATTGCCGTCGCCACCCTCCGCGACCACATGTAGTGATAAGAATGTCTCACGCCGTGGTAATTGTTCTCTAGTACTAAGTGACAACGAATTTTATTGAAATTACTCCAAGTGTTCCATAACTATGCAGAAACACACACACACACACACACACACAATGTTATTGAAATTACTCCAAGTGTTCCATAACTATGCAGAAAAACACACACACACACACAATGTCTAGGCATGTGGATTCAGTTTAGGAGAGGTGGTATCGTTCAAAATGTCCGACTGTACCCAAAATGAAGGAGAATGTAGTATTAAAATATTTACAGAAAAAACTGATAGGCTAGCACACAGTATTCTATCTTGTGTCAGCTGCGGGTTGTGGCGCAAAACCTTAGCACCAGAACAATTGACGAAGAGTGGAGCAAGTAATTCAGATGGTTTTGTCTGTCTGCAGACATTCACACCGCGATACTTGCAGTGCGAGTTGGCTTCGTGTCTGTCCGGAGAGCCAGTTAACTGAACACGAAGGGCAGCCCTCCGCAAGCCTGCTGTATTGAAAGTCTGAGCAACTGTGCCCCCGCCGACGCTTTCCGCATACGCCGAAGGAGAAGCACTTTCCAGTACATTCTTGACAGGCAAAATTCAATCTCAATTTCTCAGAACTTCTCTTCTAATTTCGCAGTTTCTGTAGCTAACTATCGGCAGTTTTGATAAATACAAAATCGTCCGATTCTCCGACACCATTTCTGAAGAATTATTATTGCAATGAGCGTCTATTTTCCACAGTAGCATTATTCAGTTTCTCAACAATTTATCTACTGCGTCGCGGGAGATGTTCAAAAAAGCAGATAGCGGTTATATTTTTCTGTAATCACTAATGCACACTTAATATTATGCGAGAAGTTGGCGCATCATCCCAATCAGCAGCCAGATGACTTAGCGCCGCCTTTATAGGAGGGAGACAGACCTAAAGTGAATGCGTATTACTATCACCTACCGCACACCTGGATCCTGGATAATAGTATAATACGCGGACATTCAACAATACGACTGTGGAACTAATGTTAAATATCCTACCAAATTCAAGAAGAGGCTGTTATAAATTCTGGTCTGTCTACCGTAGGTATTCATGAGTCATTATGCATGAATACTCCAGCGGTTCGTCCAACGGCACTACGAGTGGTTCTCTTTCCTCTGTCCTAGCCGGATCTGAGCGAATGCTCACTTCCTCACTATCCGTTATTTGAAGGCATGCTAAGTGAGAACTCATTCTAAACAAATAAATAATTGAATGCTGTGTTTCATGGTCAAAATTTCTAAGAGGAGATACTTGCGCCAGTGAACATACCAAAATAATACGGAATGGTTCTGCCTGAAGCAAAACCTGCTTGTTGCCTCAATATTCGAAGTCCCTAAGGTAACGGTGGAATACTGTTCTTGAACAACAAACTGTGTATTATTTTTTCTTCATTAATCTGCAGACCAGCCTATTGATCTCATTGAGTGAGGACATGTGACACCGTTAATTGTGATTCGTCCACTGAATGGCGCCGTTTAGCTCGAAGGCTCTAGCGGTGCCATATCGCATTGCTTTAATTTCCGTAATCATACAAAAAATGAACAAACATTACACTGCGTTGCACAAGCAACAACTCTTCCACTCGACACGGGCACGCGCTCTTCTGAAGAAACTTAAGGGCCTTGTCTCACAATTACAATAAATCCGAGAAATATCCGTGAAAACTGGTTAAAAGATTGTGTTCGAACTAATGATTACATAACAAGGAAATAAACAGCTGTGGTAAAGTGGTAGTATCTATGAGGCAAAGATTTTTTACATAACAGCCCATGTAACCATCGCCCTCCATTTTTAACTTTCTCGTTTGTAAGTAGTTTCAAATGAAAGCATCCGAAACAATGGTGTCAGAATTGCCAGAATCGGATTTCGTCTTGAGAGGCTGAAAACAGTCCTCATTTCTTCACGTGCCCAGCTGCCGGAAGGAATAAGCAAAATAGAGCAGCTGAATAAGTGCGAAGAATGTCCACAATGATGTGACATATCAGAAGCAGACGCGGCGTGTGGCGTTCCTCTTGAGGAGTGACGGCGTCTATGAACTAGAAGAGTCGCGAGCGGCACTTAACCTACAGTCAAGCTAGTGGCAAACAAGCCAATTGATCTCCTGACGTATGATTTTCTCGGAACACATCTTTCGTTGTTTCGTCATGTGTCATTCTAAACTTTTTCCGGTGACCTGATTCTGTGCCACATCTCTTTGCATTTAATAACGTTGCGAATCCACGCAAAGGCTAGTCGCACACCTTCAATTCTTCAGTCGATTAAACTATCAAGCCGAAACCGTTAAGCCTTGCGATTTCAGGTCGACTAAGCTGTTTAACTGGAAGGGCGTGCATTCAGTCTGTTGTCGTACACAGAGTGCGCATCGTGAGTTATGTTGCCACAAGACATTATGCAGCAGTGGGAATCAGTACAAAGGCAATGTCTGAAACATACGAAATGTATCGAATTTATTGTTTCAGTAGTCAATACATGTAGGACATAAACAATCATGAGGAATTGCATAGTTTCTTATACTAGTAACAAAATAAAGCGTTTGCATTTCCTGGCTGTATATCGGTATAAAGGTACTGACTGTCCTGTTGTGTTATTGCACTGTTACTTCTTTATCCAACCTCTGTTCTTCCTAATTACTCGTACCTCAAAAATTCTCATCAGCGTTGATTTTGTTAGGGTTTGTAGCTTTCGCAGTGGGATTGTCTGCCACTCTTGTCGCATCGCTCTTTTCAGCTCACATACGGATTCAAATTGCCTTCCATTACGATAGGCACGATTTGCAAAAGTATTTCCCAAGGCTTCCCAAGGGCCATGCAAGCCAGGTCAAGTCTTAGACACATCTATCTCCTAACCAGTGTTTGGTTGTAGCAGTAACATGCATATATGCACATCACCCTGTTGAAACAATAGACTTTCATCACCTAGATACTCACAGATTCCAATCCGTTCTGTCTCTAGCATGTCACTGTACACCTTAGAGTTCATTCTAGTGTCGACGCAAGCAATGCGTGATTTATCTTTAGTGCAGAAGACTGTTCATATCATAACAATTTCACCACAAAAGGCCGGCCGCGGTGGTCTAGCGGTTCTAGGCGCTAGGTCCGGAACCGCGCGACTGCTACGGTCACAGGTTCGAATCCTGCCTCGGGCATGGATGTGTGTGATGTCCTTAGGTTAGTTAGGTTTAAGTAGTTCTACGTTCTAGGGGACTGATGACCACAGATGTTAAGTCCCATAGTGCCCAGAGCCATTTGAACCATTTTTCACCACAAAATTTTTGCTCATTCTTACCTGACTGTCTGTTCTCAGATCATGCCAATTCAATCAAACCCATCTAAATTAAACTTCTTCTCATCACTGAAGATCACTTCATCCCATTCTGACGTCCATGACACATGTTTTTCAGCAAACTCCAATCTAGCCTGCATATGTCTAAGTGTTTGAGTAGAATTCTGCAGTCGTTTCTTGAATGCAAGACTTTTTCATATGACGAAATTTATCGTATACGTCTGGCAGTTACTGGTAACTGTAAACCGGCAACAAGTTGAGAAGAATAACGGTTTGTGGCCCCTGCTTTGCGCAAAAGTAGCCGTTCCGATGCCTCAGATAATTTTCTGCTTTACCAATATTTTCCGTTCTGTCCATATCTTACACCCAGTCTAACGAAATTATCGGTCACTGTACTTGACCGGCTCAACTTCTTGTCGATTTGACGGTTAGAGAGCCTCATTTCCTTGCACGGACCTATTTTTACTTTTTCATTGCATGGTAACTGTCTTCCACTTTGCTTTGTCACAGTCGGGTTTATCCGCACTACACGCACTGTCACTAATGGTGTCTGTTACCTATTTGCAGTAAACGCACGTACGCACACACTAACAACGCACAGAACCGTCTGTCTTTATACCGGCTTCCATCCACTACCACCCGAATCGTTATTATGTTGTTTTACACTAGCTTCAAATCCGATACCATTTGACTACATTTGTCGGTATACTGGGTCTCATACTATTGCATGTACACTATACACAACCGACAATGTTAATTTTCCTACAAATATCCATGCTTATACACTGATTTCAACCACTGTACACAGTTTCTAACTGTGTGCTTGCTCCCTGTTCACGCGGGACTATGAAATTAATGAAAACACACTCACTTGTGTTTTGCTTTACACGTGTACCGTTAACCCAACCCCCCCCCCCCCTCCCAGTCACCGCATCCGGATTCATTTATGAATCGAACTTCCATGTGTGAAAGAGCAACAAACGTCTGATTACTTTACAAATGAGTTAAATAGCTGACGTACAATGTCACTTATGATGACACTCACGTTTAATTTTTTAATGCGGTAATCGAAAGTCATATATATTAGTCATATGAGAACTACCTACCAATACAGTTCTTTTAATTCTATAATGATTTATACAAGCAGTATTGAAAACTATTTTCGTTTTTATTAAAGGTTAAATTCTCTCTTACCAATGACACAATTTTGTAGCTATCTCCAGTGAAACATGTAGATACTGTCTGAAAAATGTGTTGTAGTGTCTGTTATGGACGACAATGAAAGTCTGTGTGGTACCGCGACTCGAACCCAGATTTCCTGCTTATCACGAGCGGTCACCTTACCATTTGGCTATCCGAGCTCGGCCGGCAGTCACACCCAAACTTCCTTATGTCGTCAACCATGTGTCAACGTCATGTACTCTTACATGCTTTATGTATATACCTGTACGGGGGAGGCATTTTACTTGACCGAGCGAGGTGGCGCAGTGGTTAGACACTGGACCCGCATTCGGGAGGACGACGGTTCAATCCCGCGTCCGGCCATCCTGATTTAGGTTTTCCGTGATTTCCCTAAATCACTCCAGGCAAATGCCGGAATGGTTCCTCTGAAAGGGCACGGCCGACTTCCTTCCCTAATCCGATGAGACCGATGACCTCGCTGTCTGGTCTCCTTCCCCAAAACAACCCAACCCAACCCATTTTGCTTGGAAATCGTCTGCCCGGCGTCGGCGGATAAATGCGATATTGCACTGCTTGTGTTATTCAAAAATACGAACAAAGTTCCTTCGAACATGCATGTATGTATGGGAATATACATAACGGATTACGAGTTCAGGATGGTTGACGACATATGAAAATTGGGGCTAGCCGTGAGTCGTGCTCGGATAGCCAAATGGTAAGGCGACCGCTCGTGATAAGCAGGAAATCTGGGTTCGAGTCCCGGTACCACACAAACTTTCATTGTCGTCATTCCATTACACAGCTGATGGTTGTCCATATTCGCAACTGCGAATACATTTAATGTATTTATAACGGCTGTGGTCACCGCAGTGCCTGTTCCTTAGGACATGCATGATGCCCGAAGGAACTTCGCATTGTATTTCTGAATAACAGAGGCACTGCAATATCGTGAATATAGTTTGTTTAATTTGAGCGCTGCGAGTTACGTAGCTTCAAGACATTATTCAAAGTTTCTAACTACAATACTTTTGTTAAAATTTTAATGCAGGATTATACCTGTTAATAAGCAGATTATCACAACTTCAATTTTGTCAATAATTACAAGAAGTTATTGAAAATCAAATTTTTGTTGGCTCCCGGAAACTGTCAGATAGGGAACCTGCAAGCGAGTTTTGGTGGCCGCAGCCGTTTAGGGATATACACAGAGAATTAACAAGGAAAATTGTATTTTCGGATGAATGAGATTCAAGTCGAACTGGAGACTTTTACCTGATATTTTAAAACAGGACGTACATATTACAGTTTTCGTTTGTCTTTTTTTTTGCAATTGCTTTGTTTTGTTTTTATCTGCAGCATTCCACATCAAATAAATACATTTTAAAAATAACAAATAATTTGAGACTGAAATATATATAAAATTTTGTTGCTTCAGGAGGAATGTAGGAAGATGATAGGATAGATAAGAGATTTGTTAGTGCCATCACTGGTTGTGACTGGCGATGAATACCTCGGCATGGTTTCTTTGAGCTGTTGACCGCCAGTCACAATAAAATAGTTACGAGGAACTGGAGACGCACAACGATTATTTTGAAAATAATTTAAACACAAAATAATTTAAAACAACCGCAAAAATTTCAAACTGAAATTACCAGTTTCGGCCGTCAGTAGCCACCCCCAGATCATAAAACACATACCGCGATTCAATCCCACCACTGCGGAAACAAATCTGACAATACGAAACCATACCGACAGTGAGAAACAACACCGACAGAGAGAAACAACACACAGTGAGAAACCACATTGATAAGGAGAAACCACACCGACAATGAGGAACCACACCCGTCGGATTAATATTAGGATGGATGATGGCCGAAACTGGTGATTTCGTTTTAGCACACATTGCATTATATCTACAACAACAGTTGTCGAAGTTGACATACCGTCAGAAATGAACCCAAAGCATATCGCTCAGCGAGAAAGAAGTGGTAGATGAAGTATTTGCGTTTGTGGAAGATGCGTCAATGGAACGTGTGGTGTCATATACGCTCGACTGTGCGGACAATGTACACAAGGAGTACAAGTGAAAGGGATACTGAAAAACAAGTCGAGCCATATAGTTCACCATCCTTATAGGACAGGGAGCCACAAATCCAGTCTCCAGTGAAACGCAATAAAGGACAATCGTTGTCCAAGGAGCGGGAGCGGGAGCGGGAGCGGGAGCGGGAGCGGGTCCTAAACATAATTATGTACGTGGGATATCATCCGCGGCTTGGAAAAAAAAAAACACGAAGTGACTTCAAATAAGTCCGCAGCAAAATTACTGTGTAATGCGTAAGAAAAGCTACGGATATTGAAGGGAAGACAAGGTGCAGTTGTTACAAAAACTGGAGTTTGTGTGTTTCAAGGATGCTCGGTACAATTTGCATGATATGCATGGTAGTGACCTACTACGCTATGCACATCAGATTGTGCGAGACATAGATTACAGCGATTTCAAGGGAAGCTGCGGACGATTGCATATCTTCAAAGTGTGCTACAGAATTGCACGACATAAGATACGTAATTTCAAACAAAGGGTCAACTTGACGATGGATAGCAAACTGCGGTATCAACCCGAAAATTTGTAAATGACATTTACAAACTTGTCGCATTGTTCAGTAAGGAATTAGTTTTCAACTCCGACCAATCGGCATTTGAAGTGGAATTACATAAGAAAGGAACTCTGGGAAAGAGAGATACCAACATCAATGCCTTAACGAATTCGTATACAATTATGCCAACTGTTAATCTGGGTGGTAAATTGGCCGGTAAGTTATTTACTGTACTGCGAGAAGTTGGAAGTGCTCTGCTCCTACGATTCTTTCTCGTGTGCGTGATCTTGCAAGAGTAGAAAATGGGTTCAAGTGGTTCAAATGGCTCTGAGCACTATGGGACTTAACTTCTGAGGTCATCAGTCCCCTAGAACTTAGAACTATTAAAACCTAACCTAAGGACATCACACACATCCATGTCCGAGGCAGGATTCGAACCTGCGACCGTAGTCGGGACTTAACTTCAGAGGTCATCAGTCCCCTAGAACTTAGAACTATTAAAACCTAACTAACCTAAGGACATCACACTCATCCACGCCCGAGGCAGGATTCGAACCTGCGACCGTAGTCGTCGCGCGGTTCCAGACTGAAGCGCCTAGAACCGCTCGGCCACTCCGGCCGGCAGAAAATGGGTGTAAGATGACTACAACTATGATATGAGCACTGCTTTTGTCAGTAATTGGTAAAAATAAGTGGGTTTTGCTTGATTCATGGTCAGTGTATAAAAATCGTACTCCGTTTGAGGAAAATAATCCTCCTGAAAAGTGTGTGGCATTGCAACTCACACCACATGAAACCACCGGACAAATTCAGCCTCTGGATGTTTGTTTTGTCCGTGCCTAAAAAACATGTTACCGCAGTTCCTGCAGCTGCGCCATAAAGGACAGCCAATTCACCATAAGCTCCACAACAGACTGTTTCGCATTCTATTGCATGCCATCACATTCCATCAGCCAGTTAAACCAATATGATTCTATACGCATTCCTTAGGAGTGAGTACCTGGCTGAACATGGTGCACGGTTTGTAACTCCCAAGGAGTTCGCCTTCGATTTAGATCTTTATGGTCCGTACCTTTGCGATCACTGTGGCGTGTCATTTTTCATTTGGGGTTCATGGTGCAAGTTAATCATTTGTTTTGAACATTTCTTGAATTTCGGCGATGTCCATATTTTGGAAATGATGAGTCATTAGCATTTAATATTTTTCTTGTCATAACTGTTAACACAACGCTTTCAAATGAGCCTTGCTGAAGACTGAACTTGAGATCTCACACTCAAAGGATTCCTTGTTAGAGAGTTCCTTGTCAGAGAGTGAGCTACCCAGGCATCACTTACGAAACGCTCTCAAAGCTGAGCCTTACTCCTATCCGAGTTGTCGTCCAGCTCTCATAATCTGTCAGGAAATTTGAAAGCAGACCACTCTACGATGCATTACAAAGAACCGAAATCGATACGTTGTGTAGAGTGTAAGTCTTTTCCGCAGAACTTCGTAAGAACGTGTGGAAACTGTGAGGGACACGAAGAAAATACGAAAATGTAGCGCGCCATCGTCGAGTGCCTCTTCGCAGTTTCTTTAAATGGGTGCTGCCTCACTTTGCCGAACGTGAAAGAGGTTTGGCTTAAAGAAGTATCTAATTAAATGGTCTCATGAAGGCCAGCAAAGCAGTTCTGCAGTAATTAGTTCCCGGGCTTTATCCGACCTACTGCCTGATTTCCATTTCCTTAATACCATAATCTTTGCGGCTCGCTGATTTTTGCAATGAATATTAATTACTTAGAGCTGACTTCATAAGAGGCTACCTCTTGAGCCCCGGAAAAGTCGCGAGCGCGCATCAATATGTACGGTTCGTCGGGAGCAAGAGCGCCGCGGGAGAAGTTCTGCAGTTTTCTTGACACACTGTCCACTGCCAGTCTCTTTTAGTTTTATTTTTTTTATTTTTTTACAGAGCTTCACTAATATTCACAGTCCGCAGCTCGTGGTCGTGCGGTAGCGTTCTCGCTCCTCGCGCCCGGGTTCCCGGGTTCGATTCCCGGCGGGGTCAGGGATTTTCTCTGCCTCGTGATGACTGGGTGATGTGTGATGTCCTTAGGTTAGTTAGGTTTAATTAGTTCTAAGTTCTAGGGGACTGATGACCATAGATGTTAAGTCCTATAGTGCTCAGAGCCAATATTCACAATCGCGCTTTCAAGGTCTTGCAAGCGAAATAGCTGACAGATGCCAACCACAAAATGTCAAATCGAAACTCTATAGCATTCCAAACCACATTACGTACAATTCCTTGTCCTTTATTGTAGGTATTCTTTTCCTCGTAGGATGTAGTTTAACATGATTTGGTCTAATCTTACAATTAGTCTAATATGCCTGTGGTTCAGTTTTCAACGTACTGCATCGCGAGACCTGTGTGACTATCTATTAGGAGAGGAGAAATTTCTGTGAATTTTTTCAGTAACAGCTGGTCCTGTGCTAAGCCAGACTAACTCTCTACTATCTCTTTTACAGTTTCATTTACAGGCACAGAGTAATTTGCAATGCCCATCAAATATTTCCAAAAATCGGTACAGATAAATGGTCAAGAACAACGCAACAAATGACACAGAATTTGAAAGACGAACTATATTTTTTTTAATAAAAAGTTTATAGACGTTCCGTGTGTCCACCCTTCCTCACACAGCACACATCGGATCGGTAGTCCAATTCTGCCGATGCCAAGAAGTGATGGTAAGAATAGCTGCTCGTATTCGATGTCGCAACTCTTCGAGGTTTCGTAGCAGAGGTGTAACATAAATACTGTCCTTGATGTAATCACACAAGAAAAACAATCGTAAGGCGTGAAGTCAGGCGACCGTGGTGGCCATTTAGTTCAGCGGACCCAACACAGTCCATCCAGCGACGGAGCAACTTCTTATTCAGGTATAATCTCATATGAAATTGTGGAAATGGGATGGGGTGCCATCTTGTTGAAAGATGAAATCCCTGCTATCAGCTTCAGGCTGTGGCACGATCCACAACTGCAGCTTGTCAGGATACTTGATACTTTTGACAGGTCTCTCAGCAAAGTAGAAGCGTCCACAGACAGTCTTGCTGGAGACGACGCAGAATACGTTGGCTTCCTCAGGATACTGAACGCGTTCGACAGCTGCATCTTGTTTCACTGTCCCCCATATGCGTCTGTTGTGTCGGCTGACCTATGGCTGAAGATGGAAGGCAGTTTCGTCACTGAGGATCATTTTGTTGCGAAGACGTCATTTTCAAGATGGATCTGCATATCAATGCAGAACTGCAATCGGGGCAATTTCTCGCCATGGCTTATGGCTTGCAACAGTTTTATTTTGTACGTCTTCGTTCTTAAAGGCGTACGAAAGATTTCCTACGCTTTTGGCTGAGTGTTGTTCAGTTCTGCACTATGCCGATAGGTAGAACTGTAAGATTTTGCAACATCACTTGCCTCACACGGTCCTCCGTCTGTTCTGACGCGTCCGGCCGGCCCGAACGTTTGGCATCGCAGTAACAACAATCCTCCTCGAATTTATTGCACCACTTCACCACGCTCTTGTAAAATGAAGGGGTATTATGAATCTTGGCACGGAAGGGTCTTTGAACGCTCACATCCGATTGGCAATGGGCGGATACTAGCGCACAAAACGCTTTCTCTGATTGGTCGGCCGCATTTTCAGTAGCTGCTGTCGATAGCGGCCCTGTCGGCGGTTTTCCAAACTAACTGTAGGGTACCATATTCAAAAGAAACAGATGTGTCATTTGTTACGTTATGTTAACGGTTTACCCACACCGATGCTAAGACGTTTCTATGGTGTTTACAATTGCCCTTACAAGAAATAAATTATGAACTGAAGAACATACTGCCAGTCGTATTGGTTGCAGAGCTACCAAGCATTGTGCCGTTATCAAGAGATTTGCGTGATGCTCGACTACATGACTCGTGGGCTTCTGAAACCCGACACTGCTGGAAAAAATTAACGTACATTATGGGTGTTGTGGTGTTTAGGAAGCCTGCATTTTCGGTTCACTAGACAAACTTTCAAACAAATCTTATTAATGAATTTTATTACAAAAGAAATTTTACAATACTTAACTTTTTGGATTACACAGATGTGTCGCAAGCAACGGGTGACATACAAAATAATGAATTTTCTTCAGTACAAACAATTCCAAGTCTGCGCTTCAAAGAGAGTACAAGCGAGGCGACTAGAGTTGCCGCTGCTATAGAACTCGGCCGTCATCTGTCGGTCGCTGCGCTTATGTTCTCTTCACATAGGGGCCGCTGTTATCGCGTTGTCGTCCTGGAGGGAGGTCCGGTCAGCGTGCGATTGGCTGACCTCTTCTCATAGCCTTATTTTCCCTGTCGTTTCCGACCGGCCTTATTTATTTTATTTATTCGCTCGGCATGTACAAGGCAAATATTACAGTGTCATTACAATCCACCAGGAAATTACAACACTACACAATGCTACTTATAGTTTTGAGCCAATCTATGGCTAGGTCAGGTAAGTAATGTATGTCCTTCAGTTCACCACTATATCCTACCACTTCACACAACAGTAGGTGGTCCATTGTCTGGATTTCACCACATTCACACACGGGACTCTCCGCAAGTCCCCACTTATTCATTAGATGTTTGCATCTTCCCACGCTTGTTCTAAGGCGATTTAAGGCAATCCAGAGCTTCCGAGGGAGATCAAAACCATTTATCTTCTTGCTGGGGTCATCGATAAGCTTTTGGTTCTTGTGTGTCCCTCTGCGTCATGATTCCCCCCAGGCTAGCTTTGGGTCGAAGTCCTGTAATTCGCTGCCAATCTTCCAAAAGGGGGAGCTAGATTTTAGCCTGTTGATGGGGGATAAGTCGTGGTGTATAGGGAGTTCTGGATTGTGTACGATCTTCCTGTATATTCTTGAGGTCGCCATGGAGCGCCTTATATCAGGGGGTTCTATGTTGGCAAGGACTGGGAGCCAGTCACATGGGGTAGCCCTAAGTGTGCCTCAGATGATTCTCATCGTCTCTTTCAATTGAGTGTCTACTTTATTTACATGCGCACTTTTCGCCCAGACTGGTGAACAATATTCAGCCACGCTGTACACGAGGGCTAATGCTGACGTCCTTAGTGTATTAGCTCCGCACCCCCATGATGTTCCGGCCAGTTTAGACATAATGGCATTTCGAGATTTTAATTTCTGTTTGGTGTCTTCCAGATGGGAGCTAAACGTTAGTGTACGGTCTAATTTTACTCCCAGATATTTGGGCTTATCTTCATGTCTGATATGCCGGTCATTCAGGAAAAGCTGTAGTTTCCTGCTTGAAGCTCTGTTATTAAGGTGCGTTGTGGTACTGGTCGTTTTATTGGGGTTGGGATGCAAATGCCACTTAAGGTAATAGGTGTTCAGCGCTTGAGTTTACGCCGTAACGGGTGTTAACCCCCACAACGGGAGAGATTTCAGTAGCCCGTTTTACCTTCGGTGCACTATCGACAAAGCGCTTATAGCATAAGTGGAGGCGAGGCTGTAATGAACAGTGATCAGATGCATTCCGGTTATCTCTCTTGCCGCCCCTTAACCAGCTACAGTCGAACTTTGATAAATCAAATCGATAAATAGTTTCTGTCAAGTCTACCTATACTCGGTAACTGGAACTGTGTCGTCAGCTGTTCCGATCATTGTTTCGTCATTCAGCTAGTCGCAACACTCGGTTGTTTTCTCAACAATGCGTAACTTACTACAGTACATCAATCAGTTGTAAAAATGAACTGAAAGAAGTACAACTGTTTGATTTTCACAGAAAAGTACCAGATTACTAAGAGCGAAAAGTCTCTGGGTTCTGTCATCCACGCTGTCGAAAATCCCGGAACGTAAGAGTGCTGAAAAGTGTCACAGAAAAGGAAGAACCTTACACGTCGAGATTTCAATGCCTTAGTGAGGGTAGCGGACAAAATCTGCCCGTCTTCGTCTGGACATTGAAGGTTTCATTGCTAGTGAGGGCTGGCTTGTTAGCTTAATAAAAAGACGTAGCCTCGTTTAAGACGATTTGTGTGGAAAATTCGAGCACTGACGACACTGTTTCAGCATGAAAAAATGAACTGAATTTTTTCTTATATGTTCTTGGAAATTTTTATGTGTCTGTCGTTTTAAATTTTAAGTAAATAGAAAACAAATAAGCAACGTAGGTAACTGAATCAACTTTCTTTTAATCTGAATTCTAGTTGTTACTGTTTGCTTTACTTTCTAAAGAAACTCGTATGTTATCACACATAGAGTACCATTTTAACTTATAGTTTTTTTTCGACTTTTTCCTAACTCCATCTTGGTCAGCCACACTTTAATTAAATCCAACATATTTTAAGTACTCAGATACTATACTGATTGTCGCGAATTTTTTTCATCAATACATGTAAAGTAGGTGGCTGTTGGTATTCTGTGGCACCCTGTGCGATATCATTCGCTGTTGCAAATTTCTAGAATTTTATACATGTAGACAAACTGGTATGATAAAACGTGGTTGTAGACAACACATAAAATAAAAATTAAAATCGAGGACAGTAACGAGGCACTTCTCTTTATAGCGAATCATTATAATATCACATTTAGTAATTACGACGCGTTCCGAATGTTTTGCTCCATCATTGGTGACAATTTAATTCTTGAAACTTCCTGGCAGATTAAAACTGTGTGCCGGACCGAGACTCGAACTCGGGGCTTTGCCTTTAGCGGGCAAGTGCTCTACCGACTGAGCCACCCAAGCACGACTCACGCCCCGTCCTCACAGCTTTAATTCCTCCAGTACCTCGTCTTCTACCTTCCAAACTTCACAGAAGCTCTCCTGCGAACCTTGCAGAACTAGCACTCCTGGAAGAAAGGATATTGCGGAGACATGGCTTAGCCACAGCCTGGGGGATGTTTCTAGAATCAAATTTTCACTCTACAGCGAAAGGCAAAGCCCCGAGTTCGAGTCTCGGTCCGGCACGCAGTTTTAATCTGCCAGGAAGTTTCATATAAGCGCACACTCCGCTGTAGAGTGAAAATTTCATTCTAATTTAATTCTTACTTCACCAGTATCGCCCTGTAGAAGTCAAATATGTAGACAATACTCTAGTTAATTTGTGTCAGTGTTCCGTATTGCCGGGCCGTTAACACTGATTGTAATGGGGAGTTCGAGAACTATGTTCTCTAGGTGAATACGTAGCTCTGACGCAAATTAACTACAAAATTACAGGTTCATTGATTTCCCGAGAGCACTTTTGCTGGCAACAGGGTGAAATCTCCGAAACGCGTCGTTATTAATAAATATTCCAGTTTTATCTGAAACTTATTTATTCATTAAATTTGCGCTGTGGAGGCACCCTCTGTAAATATGATCGTTATTATCTAAAAGTAATGATTTACGTTTAGCTACAGATTCACAGATACGAAACAAATTTATCGTTTCTGACAACTTTTTTTATATCTTAATTCGTGTAATCCGCGAAGGAATTACACTGGTCTCAATACATTGTTCAGAAATTTATTTTTGCTGTATGGTCTTCAGGTCAAAAGAAAAAAAAGAGTTTTTGCTATTTAAATTTAACGTAACTTCCAATTTCAGTAATCGTTTTAATGGGTCTGTTTCCGTTCGTACACATGCAGCATATATGTATTTAGTGCTTTAACGTTCTCTTTCTGGTCTCGGTTCTTACACGCGGCGCATCCACTCATGAGGATAGATAATAGATAACTGCTGTGTTGGAAAGAGAGTGTCGCTGTTGACATGGGGAACGTGTTAGTTAGGCATATGACGTGCCTGCAATGTCAGGAGGTCTACTGACATTCGGCGCGAAACTCATTTGAAGGATGAGTGATATGCGTGACCTCATCTTACTCGATTGCGGCCAGACTGTGGGTGCTCGCCGCACGGGATATTCCTGCACTTGGTTTTCCACACGTCGCCGTATCGAGGGTGAACCACGAGTACCTCGGTTCGTAGAAAACCGCAGCCGCCAGATTCAACTGCAGTGGACAATGAATTCTCGATTATATGCATCACTGTCGACAATTGCGGATTGTAAATGGTTCAAATGGCTCTGAGCACTATGGGACATAACTTCTGAGGTCATCAGTCCCCTAGAACGTAGAACTAGTTAAACCTAACTGACCTAAGGACATCATACACATCCATGCCCGAGGCAGGATTCGAACCTGCGACCGTAGCGGTCGCGCGGTTCCAGACTGTAGTGCCTAGAACCGCTCGGCCACCCCGGCCGGCTTGCGGATTGTAGCAGCGGTTAGATGCGTCGCAATGCAGCGAATGATTTGCAGATCGAAACTGGACAGATGCAACCGGTGACGAATCGAATCATCCACGACCACCTCCTCACTAAGGGGTACAGAAGTCACCTCCACATACGTGTATCTCTGTTCACCACGTGACGTATCTTGTCGTAATCGGTACCCAAATATACATTCTAGGACAAAAAAATGACACACCACGAAGGAATTATAAGAATGGGACGGAAATCGGTAGATGTAGTGTACATAGAAAGACAAACAAATAATTTTAATTTTAATTTTAGTAACCAACAGCCTCAGTTGCACCGTTTATCTAGAATTTACCTAGGTTTCAGTCGGTATAAACCAACCTTCTTCAGAATAAAAGTAACTACCGTCAAGCTAAAACTACAAATCCATGAATTACCGTCAGACTGTTCCAGTACAGCACTCATGGCTGCCGCATCGCGGTCGCCAAGTGGGGCCGAGGCAGTTTCAGAAAAGTTTTTACAGTCTGACCATAATTTATGGATTTGTAGTTTCAGCTTGACGATGTCCACTATGGACAAACGTTAGTTAATTTTAATCTGAAGCGGGTTAGGTTATCCCGACTGAAACCTAGGTAAATTCTAGGTAAACGGTGCAACTGAGGCTGTTGGTTATTAAAATTAAAATTAATATTCATATAGTAGCTGATAGGACCGCGAAATGTTGAAAATATGAAAACAAGTAATTGCTGTTTCAAAAAAATGGATTATTTATTTAAGAGAAAGAGTTTCACAAACTTAACAAGTCGATAACGCGTCCGTCCACCTCTGGCCCTTATACAAACTGTTATTAGGCTTGGCATTGACTGATTGAGTTATTGGATGTTCTCCTGAAAGATTGGTGCCAAACTCTGTCCAATTGGCGCATTAGATGGTCAAAATCCGCACATGGTTAGAGGGTCTTGCCAATGATACGAGAAACTTTCTCAATACGGAGAGATCCGGTGACATTGCTGGCCAATATAGTGTTTGGCAAGCACGAAGACAAGCTGTAGAAACTCTTGCAGTTTGTGGGCGGGCATTAAGTTGCTGAAATGTAAGCCTAGATCCCGGCGGGGTCAGGGATTTTCTCTGCCTCGAGATGACTGGGTGTTGTGTGCTGTCCTTAGGTTAGTTAGGTTTAAGTAGTTCTAAGTTCTAGGGGACTGATGACCATAGATGTTAAGTCCCATAGTGCTCAGAGCCATTTGAACCATTTTTTAAGCCTAGATAGCTTTCATGAAGGGTAAAAAATCGGGGCGTAGAACATTTGACGTATCGTTGTGTTGTAAGGAGCCGCGAAGGACAACCAAAGGTTCCTGATACGAAATGAAATGGCGCCATTACTCCTGACTGTAGGGACGTACCGGGTGACCAAAAAGTCAGTATAAATTTGAAAACTGAATAAATCACGGAATAATGTAGATAGAGAGGTACAAATTGACACCCATGCTTGGAATGGCATGGGGTTTTATTAGAACCAAAAAAATACAAACGTTCAAAACATGTCCGACAGATGGCGCTTCATCTGATCAGAATAGCAATAATTAGCATAACAAAGGAAGACAAAGCAAAGATGATGTTCTTTACAGGAAATGCTCAATATGTCCACCATCATTCCTCAACAATAGCTGTAGTCGAGGAATAATGTTGTGAACAGCACTGTAAAGCATGTCCGGAGTTATGGTGAGGGCGTCTGATGTTGTCTTTCAGCATCCCTAGAGATGTCGGTCGATCACGATACACTTGCAACTTCAGGTAACCCGAAAGCCAATAATCGCACGGACTGAGGTCTGGGGACCTGGGAGGCCAAGCATGACGAAAGTGGCGGCTGAGCACACGATCATCACCAAACGACGCACGCAAGAGATCTTTCACGCGTCTAGCAATACTTTTTTTGTTGGTTCTAATAAAACCCCTTGTCATCCCAAGCATGTGTGTCAATTATTAACTCTCTATCTACATTATTCCGTGGTTTATTAAGTTTTCAAATTTATACTGACTTTTTGATCACCCGGTGTATCGGGCGACAGTTTGGTTGACATCCCACCGTCGTCCGTGGCGTATCCGGGCTTAGTTTGAAACGGGACTCGTCACTGAAAAAACAATTCTGCTCCAACCAATGGGGTAGCAGGCGGAAGTTGTATGTGGAGACCCCCGGACAGTGGTTGGATACCAACCTGACCGTCGCCTAGCGTGAAGCCTAACAATCAGGCGTACGGTCTGGGCTGACGTTTCTTCTCAAAGCAGGACTCCTTTGGTTGTCATCGGCGGCACCCTTGCAGGATAGTAGTAAGTCACGATATTGTACGCCATGTTTTGTTGCTCCCATGGCAAGCCATACTGGGCTTGAGTTTTGTCACCCCAGTGTACGCTTAGCCCTAATGGGCGGTAAATTACAATCAGTTACACAGTGTTACTAACTATAAGAAGGACCGCTTAATCCGCTGGGGAGTACTCTGACGCTGGTGCCGCAGAGCGTTCGCGGAACAAAGCCTTATGCGTGGGTGGGAGTAACAGATCGGCGGGGCGTCAGCGGTGGCGGCGTTGGCCGGCTGCCTGGTGCCGGCAGTTACACGTGCCAGCCAGCCAGCCAGCGCAGCCGCCGCCTCCGGCTGAGCCCCGCCGCGCCGCAATGCAGGCGGAAGCGCCACCAGGGCACGGCCCCAGCGTGCTAGCACCCAGTCACCACGGCACCGTACATATACTGTTAACAATGGAAAAGCACTTGTTGTCGTCGTGTCTTATGTGCCACTCATAGCGAGCATACGTCACGACTGACGTTTCTTAAACGGTGGGCACGGAGGGAACGTGTTCCTCCACTCTGCGGCCATCCCCTGTTTAGTGCGGACTAGACCTGGCCACTGTTTCTATGTTTCGATACAGTGTATCGATACGTGGAACTGTTTCAGTGTTTCGGAACGGCTGTGGTTCACTGTATCGAAACAGTGGTGTGTCATTCCGCCCCTGCCTCGGATAACCGGACCAGAGTCGATCTCGAGCCAGACACAGAAACTGTATCGTTGTTTCAAAATAAGGCTGTTTCAGTCCACCTGTGCTTGAAACAGACTAATTGTATCGAAACAGTGATGTTTCATTCCGCTCTGTGTCGGACGAGATTCGGGCTCGGCACAGGTACTGAAACACAACATACTACTTTCAGAAACACTTTCAAGAGTTTGACAAGCAATAGCATGAAGCTTAAGATATCCGAAAATAAAGCTTCGTTTCTAGCTGACTGTCGTATTCCGAAATGGCGTAACATCTGCTTTATAAACACTAACCGGACAATAAAACAACGCATACTATTCACATTCAAAATAATAAATATGTGAAAATCATTCAGTTAAATTACACTTTTTTTTATAACATACGCTTCTCTGTTCATGCACAGTAATCATATTAAGAAACGCAAGTAAGCCCACAACATTTTGAATAAAAAAAGGCGTAGAGTGACCGTTATTAGACATATACATTAATTTGATGTAGGTATAATTGCAAGCAATCTGTTTGTCATATCACTGATAGTGTAATGGTGAACGGGAAGGGCTGGGAAGCATGGTGAATCTACAGTAACGATTCGAAACATCTTGAAAGGCACTTTTTTCTGTTATATTTTGTTATATATTCGAATTATTTGGCGTTATTTGTGAGTCTATAGTCACTGTGCCTATTATCCACAATGATTCCCTTTGTGTGCATGGAAATTAGCAGGATGGGTATATCACCCATAGTAACGGAATGTGGGAATCCCAGTAGCATATCCGTTGGTTCTGCAGTTTGCTCCCACCTCCAGTTCCGTTCGTGGTGGTTCTTCTGTCTTTAGCTATGGCTGTCCTCAGCCAATTCAAAAGTATGAAAGTCACATGACACGAAAGCAGCGCATTTGCTGCAGGAAATACGAAACTGCCAAGACGCCTAAGTGATAGTTTCATACTTTCTGCGACATGATTAGCGCTCTCGCACCTCATTTGTGTTTATATGGACATACTTATACAGCAGGCATTGAAGATGATAAAATGTGTTTATTAGATTACAAAACACAAACTGTTTCACTGTTTCGAAACAGCGTATCGAAACATTACATTGTACTGTTTCATTTGTTTCGAAACAGTTACGTGTTTCAGTTTGCTCATCTCTAGTGCGGACTGTTGTCCTACACTTGCCACATTGCCTACTATTAAACCATTATTATACTGAAGAGCCAAAGAAAATGATACACCTGCCTAATGTCGTGTAGGGACCCCGCGAGCACACACAAGTGCCGCAGCTCAACGTAGCATGGACGCGACTAATCTCTACAGTAAAGCCGGAGGAAATTTACACCATGAATCTTGCAATGCTGTCCATAATAGTTTTTAATAAACTGTCCATAAACCCTTAAGGGCACGACGGGGTGCAGATGTGTTCTGAATGGCACGTTGCAAGGCATCCCAGATATGCTCATGCTCAACAACGCTCATGTCTGGAGAGCCTGGTGGTCAGCGGAAGTGTTCAAACTCAGAAGAGCGTTCCTGGAGCCACTCTTTAGCAATTCAGGACGTGTGGTGTGTCACATTGCCATGCTGTAATTTCCCAAGTCCGTCGGAATGTGCTATGGACATGAATGGATGCAGGTGATCAGACAGGACGCTTACGTACGTGTCACCTGTCAGAGTCGTATCTAGACGTATCAGGGGTCCCATATCACTCCAACTGCTCACGCCGCACAACCATTACAGAGCCTCCACCAGCTTGAACAGTCCCCTGCTGACATGCATGGTCCATGGATTCATGAAGTTGTCTCCATACCCGTACACGTTCATCCGCTCGCTACAATTTGAAACGAGACTCGTCCAACCAGGCAACATGTTTCCAGTCATGTTAGTGTTGACGGTTCCAGGCGAGGCTTAAAGCTTTGTGTCGCGCAGTCATCAATAGTACACAAGTGGGCCTTCGGCTCCGAAAGCCTATATCGATGATGTTTCGTTGAATGGTTCACACGCTGACAGTTGATGACGGGCCAGCATTAAAATCAGCAACAATTTGCGGAAAGGTTGCACTTCTGTCAGGTTGAACGATTCATTTTAGTCGTCGTCGGGCCCGTTCTTGCAGGATCTTTTTTCAGTCGCAGCGATGTCGGAAATTTGATGCATTACTAGATTCCTGATATTCACGGTACACTCGTGAAATGGCTGCACGGGAAAAACCCCACTTCATCGATACCTCTGAGATGGTGTGTCCCGTCGCTCGCGCGCCGACTGTAACACAACTTTCAAACTCATTTAAATGTCGATAACCTGCCATTGCAGCAGCAGTAACCGATCTAACAATTGCGCCACGCACTTGTTGTCTTATACACTCCTGGAAATTGAAATAAGAACACCGTGAATTCATTGTCCCAGGAAGGGGAAAGTTTATTGACACATTCCTGGGGTCAGATACATCACATGATCACACTGACAGAACCACAGGCACATAGACACTGGCAACAGAGCATGCACAATGTCGGCACTAGTACAGTGTATATCCACCTTTCGCAGCAATGCAGGCTGCTATTCTCCCATGGAGACGATCGTAGAGATGCTGGATGTAGTCCTGTGGAACGGCTTGCCATGCCATTTCCACCTGGCGCCTCAGTTGGACCAGCGTTCGTGCTGGACGTGCAGACCGCGTGAGACGACGCTTCATCCAGTCCCAAACATGCTCAATGGGGGACAGATCCGGAGATCTTGCTGGCCAGGGTAGTTGACTTACACCTTCTAGAGCACGTTGGGTGGCACGGGATACATGCGGACGTGCATTGTCCTGTTGGAACAGCAAGTTCCCTTGCCGGTCTAGGAATGGTAGAACGATGGGTTCGATGACGGTTTGGATGTACCGTGCACTATTCAGTGTCCCCTCGACGATCACCAGTGGTGTACGGCCAGTGTAGGAGATCGCTCCCCACACCATGATGCCGGGTGTTGGCCCTGTGTGCCTCGGTCGTATGCAGTCCTGATTGTGGCGCTCACCTGCACGGCGCCAAACACGCATACGACCATCATTGGCACCAAGGCAGAAGCGACTCTCATCGCTGAAGACGACACGTCTCCATTCGTCCCTCCATTCACGCCTGTCGCGACACCACTGGAGGCGGGCTGCACGATGTTGGGGCGTGAGCGGAAGACGGCCTAACGGTGTGCGGGACCGTAGCCCAGCTTCATGGAGACGGTTGCGAATGGTCCTCGCCGATACCCCAGGAGCAACAGTGTCCCTAATTTGCTGGGAAGTGGCGGTGCGGTCCCCTACGGCACTGCGTAGGATCCTACGGTCTTGGCGTGCATCCGTGCGTCGCTGCGGTCCGGTCCCAGGTCGACGGGCACGTGCACCTTCCGCCGACCACTGGCGACAACATCGATGTACTGTGGAGACCTCACGCCCCACGTGTTGAGCAATTCGGCGGTACGTCCACCCGGCCTCCCGCATGCCCACTATACGCCCTCGCTCAAAGTCCGTCAACTGCACATACGGTTCACGTCCACGCTGTCGCGGCATGCTACCAGTGTTAAAGACTGCGATGGAGCTCCGTATGCCACGGCAAACTGGCTGACACTGACGGCGGCGGTGCACAAATGCTGCGCAGCTAGCGCCATTCGACGGCCAACACCGCGGTTCCTGGTGTGTCCGCTGTGCCGTGCGTGTGATCATTGCTTGTACAGCCCTCTCGCAGTGTCCGGAGCAAGTATGGTGGGTCTGACACACCGGTGTCAATGTGTTCTTTTTTCCATTTCCAGGAGTGTATAAGCATTGCCGACCACAGCGTCGTATTCTGCCTGTTTATATATGTCTATATTTGAATACGCATACCCATACCAGTTTCTTTGGCGCTTCAGTGTATCATCAGACTATCTTCACGGATGTGCAGCCTTGGCGCGGCTGCTCGCGTCTGCAAGAATCAAGGAAGTAACGCTTTTTTTTTTTTTTATTTAATGTGGCTGTGTGACAAAGCCTCAGAGTTACCGCAACTTGTTTTTTTTCAGTGACATCTACTTGTATATACATGCTCCGCAAGCCATCAACCGGTGCATGCTACACCGTATCTGGTACCACAAGTAGTTATTCCCTTTGTAAGCTCACAACTAGTCATTCCCTTTGTGAACTTTCTATGTAATTTATTCATACATGAGATACTGTATTTTCTTTTTTTTAAAAAAAAAAACCTTCTCCTCGTGTAACGTATGCTTTAGATATTGTATGCAAGCCGGCCAGTGTGGCCGAGCGGTTCTAGGCGCTTCAGTCTGGAACCGCGCAACCGCTACTGTCGCAGGTTCGAATCCTGCCTCGGGCGTGGATGTGTGTGATGTCCTTAGGTTATTAGGTTTAAGTGGTTCTAAGTTCTAGGGGACTGATGACCTCAGATGTTAAGTCACATAGTGCTCAGAGCCATTTGAACCATTGTATTCAACTGCGGAGCAAAACTGACTGTTGTTTGGCCCTGTGTTGCGCATGTGAACACTATCGTGAAACATCACGTAAATCTAAGTGAATTGATGAGTCTGAAATAATGAAACTAAATCTAATTAAATCACAGAAGAAACTAATTGTGTACTATTTAACAGGACCTCTCTACTGAAATATGTTTGAAAGTTACGTAATGTGAAGTGCGTTGTCTTACTTGAAATATCCACAAAATAACTGTTCACCACCGTAGAAAATAACTGTTTAAAATAACCAGCACTGATCTCTTTAAAATAATCTGCTTGCTTAGCTTAACAACTGATAATTCTAAAATCCTGTTTACCCACAAGAATGCAAAGTGAGATCCGCCCTGAAATGAAAGTAACTTACCTCACGTTCTCGAAAGCAACTCGAAATCAGCAAATGCAGTAGCCAAAGGAAAGTAATCTACTCCAAATTTTTCTTTGCTTGCCGAAGGTGCGATATACACACAACAAAATATTTAGGAATGATGGAGGCGGGTTTTTCTTAAAAAAAAAGCGTCCTTTAAAAATTAACTCTGGTTATTGTCAAAAAAGACTGTATACCATAAAAACAGTAACAGTTACGAAATTCTTTCATTACAGAAATTACAGACGTTTCATCCAACTACGTAATTTGTGAAATAATGTAACCAAAGAGACCACATTAACGCAAATCATGAATAGTATCAGTTAGCTAAGGGACAAACATCTCCTTCAGTTGATAGTTCTGACAAACAAAACGTTTCATTCTTCCGCGTGAATGGGTTACCTTTAAATATTCAAACAAAAAAATCTTCTTCATCAATACAATCAATGAACTAGATTTATAAACAACTTATCATTTCCGTAATAAAGTATTGCAAATAACTTCTCCCAGATTCATAAATGTGAGATCTTTTCTGAATTTCAGCTGCCCGCTACTATGCCTTTAATAATAATGCTCCAGTGCTGCACAACCGACTGGCAAGCAAGCGCACTACAGAGTACGTTAAACACGGGGAGAATATTATCCACTACTTGCGCAGCAGCCGGCCGCTGTGGCCGAGCGGTTCTAGGAGCTTCAGTCCGGAACCGTGCTGCTGCTACGGTCCCAGGTTCGAATCCTGCCTCGGGCATGGATGTGTGTGATGTCCTTAGGTTAGGTTTAATTATTTCTGAGTCTAGGGGACTGATGACCTCAGATGTCAAGTACCATAGTGCTCAGAGCCATTTGAACCATTTGAACTTGTGCAGCACCCTCATGCATCTTGGACCCAGTACAGCGAAGGTGACTTATTTACAAAAGCACAAAACATATAAAAGCCTTACACATTTTCTCTTCCACTCGCAAACAAGGTGAGGGTCAAACGACTGTCTATATGCCTCCGTAGGAACCCTCATTAACATCTTTCTTCCCGGTCCTTACGCGACAATGTACGACAGTGTTAGTAGAATCGTACTGTAGCCAGCCGTGAATGCCAGTTCTCTAAACGTTCTGAATAGTGTTTCCCGAAAAGATTGTTTTCTTCCCTCCAGCGACTACCACTTAAGTTCATGGAGCCTTTCCGTTTTGATAGGACCTACCGATAATAAATCTAACAGCGCGTTTCCGAAATGCTTTGATGGTTCAAATGGCTCTGAGCACTATGGGACTCAACTGCTGTGGTCATTAGTCCCCTAGAACGTAGAACTACTTAAACCTAACTAACCTAAGGACATCACACACATCCATGCCCGAGGCAGGATTCGAACCTGCGACCGCAGCAGTCGCACGGTTCCGGACTGCGCGCCTAGAACCGCGAGAAATGCTTTGATGTATTCCTTTAATCCGACGGGTTGGGAATCCCAAACATGTGGCTGGCCGCGGTGGCCGAGCGGTTCTAGGCGTGAAGTCCGGAACCGCGTGACTGCTACGGTCGCAGGTTCGAATCCTGCCTCGGGCATGGATGTGTGTGCTGTCCTTAGGTTAGTTAGGTTTAAGTAGTTCTAAGTTCTAGGGGACTGATGACCTCAGCTGTTAAGTCCCATAGTGCTCAGAGCCATTTGAACCCAAACATGTGCCGCGTGTTCGAGCCCTTCTTAACTGTCTGCTATGCCGCACCTTGTCAAATATGAAATCTACCTGTTGCCCTTCACAGGCAAATCTGTGTTTCATAAGAGCCATTCTTTCTAAATATGTGCTGGATACCGTCAACACCCTTTTCAATTTCACAGTCGAAACCCGGCAACGACGATACCAGCTCTTCTTTCGTCGTGATAAGTACAGTTTTATAATTTTTTTACTGATAGAACCCAGCACCCAAAATAAAGATGAGGTCTGGTAAAAAAAAAACCTCCGGAATATTCGTTATTTCGCGCCAATGGTGTGTTGGAACGAAATGCGGTTGGCATCCCTGCACACGCCTGTGTTTGATGTGTAACTGCCGGAAGTTTCATTGTTGTACGTCTGTTAGTTACTGTCCAGTGCTGTACTGAGTATAACGTTGTGTCGCACAGACTGCGAGTTTCGAGATGTCAGAGTTAGAGGAGCAACGCGCCTGCCTTAAATTTTGCGTGAAACTCAAGAAAACCTTTACGGAGTCACACCAAATGATGTAGGAAGCCTACAATGATGTGCTTAAGCCGTACTCGGTATACTCTGCAGCGGAGCGCGCGGCGTTTGCACCCTCTGATGGCCCTTGTGAGTGGCGCCACCTGAAGGAGAACAACGAGCGATGGAAGAGTGACGTTCGCCCGGCGGGGCGCCGGCGGAAGCTGCAGAAGTGCCGTCTCCCCTGTTGCTGTGAGTGGCGCGCGACGCGGCTGGTGCGGCCGACGAAGATACAGTCGATACCGCACAACTGACCGAACTAAAGACACAAAGTCCTCGACCATTCTCAATTGTTACGGCAAGGGAAATCTTGATTCGTTTAAACTGAATGGACGAATCGTTTGGTATCAGTGGTATATGGGGTATGAGATAGACATCTCCAGCTGCTGGGTTTGTGAGTAGAGTAGTTTCATTGACATTATCTCGCAAACTTTCAATCTGTAAAAAGGTAGCATTACAAAGTTTCTGACGATTCAGATTCCGTAGTAAAAAACCATCAGACAGATTATTTCTCCCATTTGTATTGTTTCTCCATACATAATTAAACTGGTGGAAACAAACAGTCTCGAACGCTATGTTTCACTAAATGGGTTTGGCCGGCCGGGGTGGCCGAGCGATTCTAGGCGCTACAGTCTGGAACAGCGCGACCACTACGGTCGCAGGTTCGAATCCTGCCTCGGGCATGGATGTGTATGATGTCCTTAGGTTAGTTAGGTTTAAGTAGTTCTAAGTTATAGGGGACTGATGACCTCAGCATAGTGCTCAGAGCCATTTGAACCATTTTGAACTAAATATGTTTGCCTCTGTAAGTTACGAAGTAATAGGCGACGGAAATATTTATAGCGGTAGGTTCAAAAATGGTTCAAATGGCTCTGAGCACTATGGGACTCAACTGCTGTGGTCATAAGTCCCCTAGAACTGAGAACTACTTAAACCTAACTAACCTAAGGACAGCACACAACACCCAGCCATCACGAGGCAGAGAAAATCCCTGACCCCGCCGGGAATTGAACCCGGGAACCCGGGCGTGGGAAGCGAGAACGCTACCGCACGACCACGAGATGCGGGCTAGCGGTAGATCACCACAAGAAATGTTACACTGTCTGCGGAGCTATGAACATAGTTTATTGTGTTATTATCCAAAGAGCTACGTCAAAAAGATACAATTTTTAAATGGAACAATAGTTGTTTCTATCATGCACTGGAATTAGTAACACCAGCTGTGTATACATCAATTTAAATTACATTCCTATCATTTTTAGTTTGGAAGCTACAACCCTTCAAAGTTTCAGGTGTAGATACCAATCGCTGTACATAATACATGGCTGTGTGGTGGGTGATGTATGTTCTGGCGGTGGGAAGTTGATTTAAATGAGATGATGTGTGTCCATGTTCCTGAATCCACAATGCAATGCACCTTCTAAAGAATATGCGGACGAGATGTAACATCGCCTGTGTCACGGAGCAACATGCGTTCTCGATGCGCCTTTCTAGATCATCTGGGGATGTGGGCTCAGTGACATAAACACGATCCTTTAGATATCCCCACAAAAAGAAATCTAATGGTGTTAAATCGGGCGACCTTGCGGGTCATGAATGAGGACACCATGTATATATTATTAATGCGTTTTCTGTTTGTAGACGGTTGACTATTTATTGGCCACTCGATTACTGATACAATAAATCGTATGTGCTCTTTCACTGCTAGTTTGGAAAACCAGTTAACACTCAGTATCTAAAAAACGAAAAACGTTGTATAGCTTGAAATTCTGGCACTGTATTATATACAATTTTTTTAAAAAGAAGACTTAAAAAGAATAAAACCAAAAATGAAAAATGAGTATTTGTCATTGACTGATGACCTCAGAAGTTAAGTCCCATAGTGCTCAGAGCCATTTGAACCATTTTTATTATAACTTCGAGTTCCATATCTTCAAAGTGGACGCAACGACGGCCCGAAATTTGAGCCCTGACACAATTCTCACTGATGATCCAGATTACGACGTGTATTTAGTTCCCAAACACATGTAGCAATGTACATTTTTTATTTTATTTCTCGCCCCTTCTTGAAGCTGGCGTAAATTTTGATATTGCTCAAGGGGAGCAAAATTAGATTAAAACTAAACCATCAATTAAAGTGATTATTTCATAATAAAAACACCCTACGCCGTAAAATGACTCCCTTCGTGACTCGCTGTGATACTCAAAACTTTCTAACCACGCCGCATGGTCAAACTAGAAAAGAAATACGACTAGACACTGAGGTGACAAAAGTCAGTGGGATACCTACCAATATCGTGTCGGAACTCGTTTTGCTCGGCGTAGCACAGCAACTAGACGTGGCAAGGACTGAACAAGTCGTTAGAAGTCCCTTCTGAAATATTGGGCCAAGCTGCCTCTATGTTGTTGTTGTGGTCTTCAGTTCTGAGACTGGTTTGATGCAGCTCTCCATGCTACTCTATCCTGTGCAAGCTTCTGAATCTCCGAGTACTTGCTGCAACCTACGTCCTTCTGAATTTGCTTAGTGTATTCATCTCTTGGTCGCCCTCTATGATTTTTACCCTCCACACTGCCCTCCAATGCTAAATTTGTGATCCCTTGATGCCTCAGAACATGTCCTACCAACCGGTCCCTTCTTCTTGTCAAGTTGTGCCACAAACTCCTCTTCTCCCCAATCCTATTCAATACCTCCTCATTAGTTATGTGATCTACCCATCTAATCTTCAGCATTCTTCTGTAGCACCACATTTCGAAAGCTTCTATTCTCTTCTTGTCCAAACTATTTATCGTCCATGTTTTACTTCCATACATGGCTACACTCCATACATATACTTTCAGAAACGACTTCCTGTCACTTAAATCTATATTCGATGTTAACAAATTTCTCTTCTTCAGAAACACTTTTCTTGCCATTGCCAGTCTACCTTTAATATCCTCTCTACTTCGACCATCATCAGTTATTTTGCTCCTCAAATAGCAAAACTCCTTTACTACTTTAAGTGTCTCATTTCCTAATCTAATTCCCTCAGCATCACCAGACTTAATTCGACTACATTCCATTATCCTCGTTTTGCTTTTGTTGGTGTTCATCTTATATCCTCCTTTCAAGACACTGTCCATTCCGTTCAACTGCTCTTCCAAGTCCTTTGCTGTCTCTGACAGAATTACAATGTCATCGGCGAACCTCAAAGTTTTTATTTCTTCTCCATGGATTTTAATACCTACTCCGAATTTTTCTTTTGTTTCCTTCACTGCTTGCTCAATATACAGACTGAATAACATCGGGGAGAGGCTACAACCCTGTCTCACTCCCTTCACAACCGCTGCTTCCCTTTCATGTCCCTCGACACTTATAACTGCCATCTGCTTTCTGTACAAATTGTAAATAGCCTTTCGCTCCCTGTATTTTACCCCTGCCACCTTCAGAACTTGAAAGAGAGTATTCCAGTTAACGTTGTCAAAAGCTTTCTCTAAGTCTACAAATGCTAGAAACGTAGGTTTGCCTTTCCTTATTCTTTCTTCTAAGATAAGTCGTAAGGTCAGTATTGCCTCACGTGTTCCAATATTCCTACGGAATCCAAACTGATCTTCCCCAAGGTTGGCTTCTACTAGTTTTTCCATTCGTCTGTAAAGAATTCGCGTTATTATTTTGCAGCTGTGGCTTATTAAACTGATAGTTCGGTAATTTTCACATGAACACCTGCTTTCTTTGGGATTGCAATTGTTATATTCTTCTTGAAGTCTGAAGCTGCCTCTATAGCAGCCCATAATTGTGAAAGTGTTGGCAGTGCAGGGTTTTTGTGCACGAACTGACCTCTCGATTACGTCCCATAAATGTTCGATGGGATTCATGTCGGGCGATCTGGGTGGCCAAAGCATTCGCTCGAATTGTCGAGAATGTTCTTCAAGCCAATCGCGAACACTTGTGGCCCCGTAATATGACGCATTGTCATCCATAAAAATTCCATTGTTGTTTGGAAACATTAAGTCTGCTAATGGCTGCGAATGGTCTCCAAGTATATGGTCTCCAATTAGCCAAACATAATCATTTCCAATCAGTGACCCAGTCCATTCGGTGTAAACAGAGTCTACATGATTATGAAGCCACCACCAGCTTGCACAGTGCGTTCTTTACAATGTGGGTCTATGGCTTCGTGGGGTCTGCCCGCACGTGAACCCTACCGTCAGCGCTTACCAACTGAAATTGGGACTCATCTGACCGGACCACGATTTTCCAGTCGTCTAGGGTCCAAACGATATGGTCACGAGCCCACGAGAGGCGCTACAGACCAAGTCGTCCTCTTAGCAAACGCAATCGCGCCGGTCATTTGCTACCATAGACTGTTAATGCCAAATTTCGTGGCACTGTCGTAACTGATATGATTTTTGTGCTTATTTCACGCAGTCTTAGTTAGTTGCCTGTGAGCTCTGACAGTTCTACGCAGACTCTGCTGCTGTCGCTCGTTAAGTGAAGGCCTTGGGCCACTGCGTTATCCGTGCCCACAGGTAATATCTCAGAATGGTTCAAATGGCTCTGAGGACTATGGGACTTAACTTCTGAGGTCATCAGTCCCCTAGAAGTAGAACTACTTAAACCTAGCTAACCTACGGACATCACACACATCCATGCCCGAGGCAGGATTCGAACCTGCGATCGTAGCGGTCGCGCGCTTCCAGACTGTAGCGCCTGGAACCGCTCGGCGACCGCGGCCGGCCGGTAATATCTCAAATTTCTTATTTTCAGCATACTATTGACACTTGAATCTCGGGATATTGAATTCCCAAATGATTTCTGAGATCGGACGACCCATGCATCTAGCTCCAACTATCATTCCACGTTCAGTGTGTTAATTCCTGTCATGCGGACATAATCACGTGGGAAATCTTTTCATATGAGTCACCTGAGTACAAATGACACCTCCGCCAATGCTCTGAAGCGCCATGCGTATTAAAACATAGAGATATGTAAACAGGCAGAATACGGCACTGCGGTCGGCAAAGCCTATGTAAGACAATTGTCTGGCGCAGTTGTTTGATCGGTTACTGCAGCTACAATGTCAGGTTATCAACATTTAAGTGAAATTGAACGCAGCACCACCGAGGTAGGAATTTTCCGTACCACCATTTCACGAGTGTGCCGTGAACACCAGGGATACAGTAAAACATCAAATCTCGGTCATCACTGGGGTCGGAAGAAGATCCTGCAAGAACGGGACCAACGACGACTGAAGAGAATCGTTCAACGTGACAAAGTGCAACCCTTCCGCAAATTGCTGCTGATTTCAATGCTGTGCCATCATCAAGTGTCAATGTGCGAACCATTCAACAAAACATCAGCGATATGGGCTTCCGGAGCCGAAGGCCCACTCGTGTTCCCTTGATGACTGCACGACACAAAGCTTTACGCCTAACCTGGGCCCGTCAACAGCGACATCGGACTGTTGATGACTGGAAACATGTTGCCTGATCGGACGAGTCTCGTTTCAAATTGTATCGAGCGGATGGACATGTACGGGTGTGGAGACAACCTCATGAATCCATGGACCCTGCATGTCAACAGGGGACTGTTCAAGCTGGGCGAGACTCTGTAATGGTGTGGGGCGTGTGTAGTTTGAGTGATATGGGACCCTTAATTCGCCTAGATACTACTCTGACAGGTGACACGAACGTAAGCGTCCTGTCTGATCACCTGCATCGATTCATGTCCATTGTGCATTCCGACGGACTTGGGAAAATCCAGCGGGGCAACGCGATACCTTGAAACGCGTACGTTTCATGTGTATTCATTACCAGCGATGGCGAGGCATGACAGAATCTCTGACCAGAGAGTTATTTATCGTTGCTAGTCTGCGCTTGACCGCGCGAGAGTTCAGTTGCGAGTTGCATTCTGTCTGCAGTAGTAGTCAGTCGGCAGTTGTGTGTAGCGAGTCGGCATGCGTCCGCGGTGGGCTCTGCCCACGAGTCTGGTCAGGAATGTGGTGGACGATATGTATATTATAGTAGAAGGTAAATGAAGCAGCATTGCGCTCAGCTAATAACGTATGTTAATTGTAATTAATTTGTTCAAAAAATGATGCCCCAATAATAACCTTTTATAAAGTAACTCATTTAAAGAAAAAGATTCATTTCAAGTTAAATAATATTTCCTATGCATTTCCTCCAAGAATCAAAATTAAATATAAGCCAGCATTGCACGAAGCTATGCCGAAAAATAAGAGCAGATACAGATGCAGTTTTACTGAGGTAAGAATTTTGGTTTAATTATTTCACAGGGCCGTAGGTCAGTGCTGCTGTCCTTATAAAATTTATCAGGTTTAATTATTTGTGTTGAGATGTTACATTCAGTTCATGGTTCATTATTTAATTAATATTATTGTGGGTTTAATGAGCAATCATCTTAACGTTAATTTTGTGGGGAGTTTACATTTGGGCCATTATTATTCTTTAATTTTGCAAGGAGGTTACGCTTGGCTCATTTTATTATTCAGTTAATATTGACAAAATATTTCTGTGGGGTGGTTACACTTGGCGACCCTGCCAGGATCTTATTTCTTTGTGAATCTTCTGAAAAGTAGTCAGATAGCTGCTCTTATTTACTTAAATATGATTAGCACTTGGTGCAACGCATTTACTAATTTTGTCACTTTCTTTCACAGATCATCGGCAATTCGTTGCTCTTTGTTGCATTTGTTTTCGTTGCATTTTGTATTGTCTTTGTTTCATTATTGAATAATTGTAATTTGTGTAAAAATGCTGCAAAAAACTGTTAATAGTACATCGCGAGGTATAATGAGTGAAATAACCGACTTAAACAACTTGACCGATAGTACTTGCGACACGCAGTGTAATGATGACAATCCTCCATTTACTGACAATCAGTGTGTACCGACCACTTGTAAGGATTTTTATCTTAACGTTGAAAAAACGAATTCAATTGTGTCCTCTGTTAATTTGACGACAATTGATGACGGGGGACGTTCTGTTGCAATGAGCGCTGCACAGCTTAACACACCCAGTTTGCAGGATTTACGTGACGAATGGACAGATTTTTTTAATGAAAACGAACAGTGTAATCAGAATGCGTCGGATTTATTTAATTCCGAGATAGTGACGAACAGTGTACAACCGATTAGCAAACATTTTCAAGGATCACAGAATGACCAAATGGTCACACAAAACGTGACAATTGCAGGTACACCACCAAACAGCACACAGAATAGAAATGCTAATTTTGGCTCGGATGAAATGGTGGCATTATTGCTACAAGTTCTTGAATCAAACAGACAATTTATTGTAAAAGAAGACGACCTTAAAGAAGATTTCAAACAACAACTAGATAACAATTCCAAACAACTTAATGAAAAACAAGACAACCTTAATGAAAATTTCAAACAACTTAATGAAAAACAAGACAACCTTAATGAAAATTTCAAACAACTTAATGAAAAACATGACAACCTTAATGAAAAATTAGACAACAATTCCAGACAGCTTAGTGAACAGATTAGAGCCGTTGCCGTGCAGTGTCATGATACTAAGGAACAACTACACGAGGAAATTGAGGCTTGTGCTAGGAAAAGTAGCGAGGAAATTAGATCTGTTGCGCAAGAATTAAGAGATATGCAAATAACTACAACAGAACCACTTAGAGACGAAATTAGTGCAGTCGTTAAACAATGCTCTGAAAAAGCAACACAGTTATGCGAGGAGTTTAAATTAATGACAGCAGAACTTTCGCGCACAATGGATGCAAAGATAGACGCGAAATTCGACCAACAGAACACTCAAATTGACGAACGTTTTAATCTTCACCTACAAAACAGTGATACGCGTTTCCGTAAATTTATACAGGAAAAAAATAAAGTAAAGCGACAAGTCATGGAAACAATTACTGCGCAGAGGCAAGAAGACAAACGTAAATTGTTTGAGAAAGCAAAAACATACGTAGACAACAATATTGCTACAGTATCGGACAAAATTAATACCATCGAAATATTGAACACCGAATTGCGTGGTGAAATTTCCGATCTTAAATCAAAAACAGATACACACACAGTAGATTTTCAAACAGTGACTGACAGACTCGAACAATTAGAGCTAACACAGGATTCCGATGTCATCAAAGCCGACGTTAAAAAATTGAACGAAACCACACGTAAATTACAAAAACAGATTAATGCTTCTGACACTAAAAACGATGATCAGGTAAAAATACTGACTGAAAAATATGATGAATTCGCCAGTCGTATTGATGTTATCGAAAGTAATTATGACAGCAAATCAGACGATACTACACCGATTTTGTTTAACCAAACACCTGAATTCCAAAATTTACAGCAGACAATCAATGAGATAGATTCGTCTAATAATACATTACGTAGAAAATTGTCAAGTTTACAGCAAGAGGTAACAGAGATAAAAGATATTTCATTTAATAACACGTCACAACATACGGCGAATTCCGAACATTTCTCACACTCACACAGCCAGTATAATTTAGGTAATCTACAGAGAGTACGTGAGTTAGATTCCGAACAGTCACAGTCAAACAGATTCGCATACAATCCTGAACCTGTTCCGTCACACAGAGACGATAATTTTGATTACAAACATTTTCTATCAGTGAGAAAATTTAAAGTATTTGAAAATGACAGAGCACAGGTACACGCTTTGAACCGTATACGACAATTTGTTTTTGTGTTTTCAATAGCATTGCCTGTAATACAGAAACTACAACTAGCATGGATACAGCAATTTATTTTTGAATTTTCACCGGCGTTGCCTGTAACGCAAAAGCTAAAAAGTATTTGCAGCGCATAATAGACCTCAGGGGATTCATTACGCTTTAATGAGTATGTGCCGTAGCGTGCACAGGGCCCCGAGCTGTAGTAGTGCTGTTTCATCTTTAGTTTTCTGCACTGCTGCCTTCTCTTCTACTATCCTTTATACACTCCTGGAAATTGAAATAAGAACACCGTGAATTCATTGTCCCAGGAAGGGGAAACTTTATTGACACATTCCTGGGGTCAGATACATCACATGATCACACTGACAGAACCACAGGCACATAGACACAGGCAACAGAGCATGCACAATGTCGGCACTAGTACAGTGTATATCCACCTTTCGCAGCAATGCAGGCTGCTATTCTCCCATGGAGACGATCGTAGAGATGCTGGATGTAGTCCTGTGGAACGGCTCACCTTGCCATTTCCACCTGGCGCCTCAGTTGGACCAGCATTCGTGCTGGACGTGCAGACTGCGTGAGACGACGCTTCATCCAGTCCCAAACATGCTCAATGGGGGACAGATCCGGAGATCTTGCTGGCCAGGGTAGTTGACTTACACCTTCTAGAGCACGTTGGGTGGCACGGGATACATGCGGACGTGCATTGTCCTGTTGGAACAGCAAGTTCCCTTGCCGGTCTAGGAATGGTAGAACGATGGGTTCGATGACGGTTTGGATGTACCGTGCACTATTCAGTGTCCCCTCGACGATCACCAGTGGTCTACGGCCAGTGTAGGAGATCGCTCCCCACACCATGATGCCGGGTGTTGGCCCTGTGTGCCTCGGTCGTATGCAGTCCTGATTGTGGCGCTCACCTGCACGGCGCCAAACACGCATACGACCATCATTGGCACCAAGGCAGAAGCGACTCTCATCGCTGAAGACGACACGTCTCCATTCGTCCCTCCATTCACGCCTGTCGCGACACCACTGGAGGCGGGCTGCACGATGTTGGGGCGTGAGCGGGAGACGGCCTAACGGTGTGCGGGACCGTAGCCCAGCTTCATGGAGACGGTTGCGAATGGTCCTCGCCGATACCCCAGGAGCAACAGTGTCCCTAATTTGCTGGGAAGTGGCGGTGCGGTCCCCTACGGCACTGCGTAGGATCCTACGGTCTTGGCGTGCATCCATGCGTCGCTGCGGTCCGGTCCCAGGTCGACGGGCACGTGCACCTTCCGCCGACCACTGGCGATAACATCGATGTACTGTGGAGACCTCACGCCCCACGTGTTGAGCAATTCGGCGGTACGTCCATCCGGCCTCCCGCATGCCCACTATACGCCCTCGCTCAAAGTCCGTCAACTGCACATACGGTTCACGTCCACGCTGTCGCGGCATGCTACCAGTGTTTGCGATGGAGCTCCGTATGCCACGGCAAACTGGCTGACACTGACGGCGGCGGTGCACAAATGCTGCGCAGCTAGCGCCATTCGACGGCCAACACCGCGGTTCCTGGTGTGTCCGCTGTGCCGTGCGTGTGATCATTGCTTGTACAGCCCTCTCGCAGTGTCCGGAGCAAGTATGGTGGGTCTGACACACCGGTGTCAATGTGTTCTTTTTTTCATTTCCAGGAGTGTATCTATCAAAACAGCTCTTTAACTATTGCTCTACCTAGGATTAAGAAATGAGTCAAGAAAACCCGATACGACAAGTTATACTGAAAGTGACAATTTTTCATTAGACGCTCCAGAAATGACAACCACGAGAACTTTAATAACAGAAAAAATTTTAATCATCAGTATGTGTTAAATTATCAGCAATAGCGAACGCATTTTGGTAACAATACAGGTTTTTCACCGCAATAGCAACAAAACCAACCGGTTAGCAAACCTAACCAACAATGTGGTATACAAGGTCAACCAAGCTTTAATGTTTCGCCGCGTGCACGTATAGTCCCAGCTACAACAAATAGTAACGCACGCCAGCAAGGAAATAACTACGTACAGAAAACACAATATTTCAATTCCTATCGCAATACACCGTATAGGAATGACTATCACGACAGACGTAAAAACAATGAGCAAAATTTTCAGCGTACATCTAATAACAGTCGATCTTACGAACAGCAAAATCATCCGCAAGAACAAATTATCATGAATGAACCAGATAGTAGGTATCATCCAGAGCGTAATACGTGTGGAAGAAATAACAGAACAGTTCAAATAGTGGAAATGCCACAGCATCCTCCCGAAAATAATATCACGTCAGATAGAATTTGACTAGATACAGTACAGGTCGCATCTTCCAATAACACAAGCACTACTTTAGACACGCAGAATGTTGTTCACGAAAATGTTATTACTTTTGACGACATCAGAGACACTCTTTTGCAGGAAAGACCAATTGTTCCGAAAACCATTTCACATCCTGTCATCTAAATTAAGATTGTATCATCGAAATTTTCAGCAGTAATCGAATCTGGATCACCTATATCAGTTATAAATGAAGAAACTTTCAACGAGTGTAACAAGGAGAATAACTATCCTACCTTACCATTAGGCAAAACGAAAGTGAAAGGAGCAGTATCGAGTGAAGGAGTAGACGTTAAATTACAGACACATTTATCATTTTGCATTGCAGGTCACACATTTCACTCAAAGTTTTTGGATTGTTCCTTTATTGACAACAGACGTTATTTTAGGTACTAATTTTCTGGTACAATACGACGCAGTTATTGATTTTCAAAATTCCTATTTAATGTTGAAGGATGAAAATGTACAATTGGGTTTAGAATTTCAGCACTCATTATCTGCGGAAGAACAAACAATTAATTGTACTGAGGTCATTTCCGTATCACGTAACATTGACTGTAATTCCACATTGTTCACAGATACGTACGTACATAACTATAATACTCCAGACGAAGCCGACTACGACGTTATGCAGATGATTTCTGATAAAGTTAAACAGAGCAGTGCAAATACAGACGACGAACGCACGCAACTACACAAAATTCTTTTACAGCAAGCTCCAGTTTCGATCTGCTATATGGACACGTATGTTACGAGCTAGAAACATTTCTCCGATATATATATCCAGGTACCATGCTTCTTCGAACCCTTGTGAACGATTAATGAAAGAAATTAGTAAACTGTGTAGAATTTACTGCCATAAAAAACATATTGATTGGGACACACACATACTCTCATTCCAAGATGTAATTAATTCCATACCGAATGAATCTACTATGCTATCTCCGTATGTTATACTGAAAAATGTTGAACCACCTAACAAAATTAAAGAATTAGTAACATTTCCTACATCTCGTCGACTACGACACCATGAAATAATTGACATTGCGCTGAACAACATCAAACGTGCCGCAGAGCGCCGGAGAAGACAGCAAAAACAGGTTTGTACACGCCGTGACTTTCACGTTGGACAGAAGATATTAGTACGTACACACTATTTATCCAACAAAATAAAAGGTAGATGCAGTAAATTTGAACTTCTATACGCAGGTCCATATCGGATTCGCAGCATTCCTCACCCCAATGTTGTACACGTCGAAACTTTGAGAACCAGAAAATCGAAAGGAAACCACCACATATCAAATATTAAACCTTTTATTGAATGAACATACTTTATGATTTATCACACTGTAATGTCATTTCCTATTTTCTTTATGACCACTTATGTAATTATATTCACATGAGCACTTACTTATGATTATCGTATTTTTTCTTGGCAAGTGCCCGGCAAGGTAAGGTTAGCAGGTCGCTTTTCTTGTCGTTACACATTAGACCGTGCATATTTTTCCAGATGAACTTACACATTTTATGACCACTTATGCAATTATATTTATGTGATTACTTACTGATGATTGTCGTATTTTTCTTGGCAAGTGCCCGGCAAGGTAAGGTTAGCAGGTCGCTTTTCTTGTCGTTACACATCAGACCGTGCACATTTTTCCAGATAAACTTACGTATCTTATGAATAATTATGCAATTATATCTAGTGACATATTAATTTTATTAAATTCTCTCTCCATTAAAGTCTTTAATTCTCGCCTCTACTAACTGCACAACATACAATCTGAACACAAAGAAAGTCACATTTCTTGTCATCATTTTTTATGTATGTACGATTGTTTTCCTGTTTTGTTTGTATGCGCTATGAATTAGTTAAGATATAGCAAACACCAGTTGACTTTGACATTTTTGCCTTATGATATCTCAACATCATGACTACTTTACTTCTTTTTTTGCTGCTGCATTCTGATATTCTGTGTACATTTTTTGCATCTGAACACTGTCTATATTTTTTTGACATAATACGTTTTCTGACATGCTATGCAGTATGCTTAATTATATCACTATAAACCAGTTTTTATCTAATGGGTATATGAATTAAATGCAAGACATTAATCTTTGTTCATCATTTTCAGAAAGAAATAACGTGTAAAGGAAATAAATTAAACAGAAATGGGAATTTCACCTATGGAATAAACGAAAGAAGATACAAAAACCTAATGAGGAAGAGTAAATGGATCAGAATTAACAAGCATTAACAAGAATATACTATACACATCGTAGAATAGCAGTCTTAACTAATTTTTTCTTTCAGAATACGAAGCGATTGATGCAGGCTGTCAGACAGAACTTCACATCTTAGTTTTAGTGAGGAAATATGCCAGAAATAAGGAATAGTTGTGTAATGAATAATGAAGTGATCTTTTTGCAGATGATAATGAATGGTGATGAATAATGATGAAGAATATGCAGCTATGAATAATGAAGTTTTTCTTTACAGGTGGTGATAATAATGGAGTTATGATAATGAAGTGATGGATAATGAAGTTTTTTTCTTTACAGATGCGGATGATGTTGAAGTTTATGTATTTATGCTCTGTAGTTATTTAAGTATTTGTTGCAGTTCGTTTTGACAGTATGTGTTGTATTGCATAGTATGATGACTGAAGGTTTTGGAAAGGACAGCTAGGGAACACATTTTATACACATTTCACTACCTGTTAATTCGAAGTTCACTACTTTTCAGCATAAAATGCGTTTCTTCTTTCAGTCTAATAATCCATTTTTGTATATTTTGCAGGAGAAATTATTCATAAAATTAATGTACTATAAGCAGTTGTTCTTTAAACCCATGTCATTTATGAATGTGATTACATATACTCTACTTGTTTCATAATCTTGATACAGCTGACTCATGACGAATGACATTACACATCTTCATTTGCAGCAATAACTCAAAAGCAAATATTGTTATTAATCATCGAACCCAACGCAATGCATTGCTAGCACAAAAAAATGCTTTGTAACTGACAAATGAATGCCACTGATTAATGTAATAAGATGAACTATGCGGACAATGTTTACTATAATTAGATTAATTATGCCATTTATCAACTCATTTTCAATTATGACTTCTGATGGTTTGTAATTAGGCAGTGGATGTCAATGTTCTCTGTAAATGACTTCTGATGGTTTGTAATTAGTCAATGAGTGCCAATGTTCTCTGTAAATGATTTCTTGTGGTTTGTAATTAGACAATGAGTGCCAATGTTCTCTGTAAATGACTTCTGATGGTTTGTAATTAGGCAATGAGTGCCAATGTTCTCTGTAAATGACTTCTGATGGTTTGTAATTAGGCAATGAGCGCCAATGTTCTCTGTAAAGTTACTCATGAACATTATTCTGTAATACTACGTACATGGTACATAAATGTTCAATGACTGGGCAATGAGTGCCACCCATTACCAGTGTAATTCTCAATGAAAACTAGTATGTGACTTAATGTCCTTCACCTTCTAACCTAATTACCTGGAATTACTGCAATATCCGTTTGTCCTGTATATCCTCATGATCATGGAGCACTATATTTGGTTTTTGCACTAATTCTACGTTGCTGTAACAGACAAGAACGTGGTGTTGACACGACATGCTGTCCACCACAATGAGCGATGAGATGCTATTATGGTCCCACTGTTTGGTGTACCTAATGTACTACCAAAAGGATAATATGGAATATTACTGCGGCATTTCAGTGTCTTGGCTACGCTGATTAATACTTCTGGGAAAAGAACTTTAGATTGCCTCACTTGGTGTTGTGCTTCTGTAGAAAGATATGGACTTTCAGTGCAGCTGCGTGCAACCTAAAGTGCTACAACCATGACGCAATCCTTCCCTTTCCTATCCTAATTCTTGTAACATATTAAAAATCATTTTGTTATCATGATTTGTATTCATGGCCTATACATTTTGTGATTTGCTGATATATTCTGAACTACAGCGCATGTGCACTTTTGTCATTTTGTTAACATGTTTTCTACTCATTGCATATACATCTTTGTGATTTGCTGATATGTTCTGTACTACTGTGCGTGTGCACTTTTGCCATTTGTGAATATGTTTTGTACTTATTGTATATATTTTGTCTTTCCCTGATATGTTCTGTACTCAGTGCATGTGCACTATATTTACTTTATGTTCTACACCTATATATATCTGTATATATTCTGTAATTGTAAAGTTAATTAATTAAGAAAAAATTTGTTGCTCATGGCAAGTCCAAATGACTCACCATCGCTGCCAAATTTTTGCCCTCCCAGTGGAGGGTTATGAAACTCGTACGTTTCATGTGTATTCATTACCAGCGATGGCGAGGCATGACAGAATCTCTGACCAGAGAGTTATTTATCGTTGCTAGTCTGCGCTTGACCGCGCGAGATTTCAGTTGCGAGTTGCACTCTGTCTGCAGTAGTAGTCAGTCGGCAGTTGTGTGTAGCGAGTCGGCATGCGTCCGCGGTGGGCTCTGCCCACGAGTCTGGTCAGGAATGTGGTGGACGATATGTATATTATAGTAGAAGGTAAATGAAGCAGCATTGCGCTCAGCTAATAACGTATGTTAATTGTAATTAATTTGTTCAAAAAATGATGCCCCAATAATAACCTTTTATAAAGTAACTCATTTAAAGAAAAAGATTCATTTCAAGTTAAATAATATTTCCTATGCATTTCCTCCAAGAATCAAAATTAAATATAAGCCAGCATTGCACGAAGCTATGCCGAAAAATAAGAGCAGATATAGATGCAGTTTTACTGAGGTAAGAATTTTGGTTTAATTATTTCACAGGGCCGTAGGTCAGTGCTGCTGTCCTTATAAAATTTATCAGGTTTAATTATTTGTGTTGAGATGTTACATTCAGTTCATGGTTCATTATTTAATTAATATTATTGTGGGTTTAATGAGCAATCATCTTAACGTTAATTTTGTGGGGAGTTTACATTTGGGCCATTATTATTCTTTAATTTTGCAAGGAGGTTACGCTTGGCTCATTTTATTATTCAGTTAATATTGACAAAATATTTCTGTGGGGAGGTTACAACCTCACACCTCCAGAATTCCTACATGGTGGCTCCAGGAACACTCTTTTGAGTTTAAATACTTCCGATGACCACCAAACTCCCCAGAATTGAACATTATTGAGCATATCTGAGATGCCTTGCAACTTGCTGTTCAGAAGAGATCCACACACCCTCGTACTATTACGGATTTATGGACAGTCCTGCAGGGTCCTGGCCTCAAATCCGTCCAGCACCACTTCAGACTTTAGTCGAATTCATGCCACGTGGTGCTGTGGCACTTCTGCTTGCTCGCAGGGGACCTACACGATGTTCGGCAGCTGTACTAATTTCATTGGCTCTTCAGTGTATACATTGTGTACGCGATACTACCGACATCTGTACATGTGCATATAGCTATCTGATGACTTGTGTCACTCCAGTGTATGTGGCCGACCCATCACTGAACAGCTGCGGGCAGGCAGTTTAGGCAGAGCTCGCTGGCGGGCGGTGGGCAGCGACCTGCCCCACGCGACTCCGCGATCCCTCTGCCTCTGGCGCCCCGCTATTGATTGCGAGCCGCCGCGTCCCGTCCGGTGCCGGCCAGCGCGGTCGCAGCCACTGCAGTCCGCACCCCAGCCACCCACCGGCCACCGCTGTCGGCTCCCAGCAGCTGTGAGGGCGCAATGCTAGGTACACCGGGCAAAAAATGTGGCAAAGCGAAGTTCTGATTTCTGACCCTAATATATAGACCAATGGTGTCATTGGATGCAGTGTGTAGGGGCGGGGTGTCAGCACACCGTTCTCCAAGCTGTTGTTGGCTTTCCTCCTGACCTAGGAGCCCCTTCTCCTCGCTCAAGTAGCTCCTCAACTGGCATCCCGAGGCTTTTGCGCTCCGCGTTCCGGTCCTACCACCAAGGAAAATTCCCTGCCAGTACCGGTAATCGAACCCGAGCCCTGCACATAGCAGCTAGCCACGTTGACCACTGAGGTCTGGAGATAGGCGGGCAAAAAAAGACATCACATTAACACTGCTGTAACACCGTCTAGGGATTGGCAAATTTTTAAAAACATCGTATATACTGTAGCAATATTTACAAGATTTGTCGATATTATCTATGTAGAAACAACGATATTTCGTTCAATACTTTCTAAATCACAGTAATCAAAAAAATTATCGAAGTCATAGAAATGAGGAACAAACATTTAAAAATTGATAAAACCTTATTATATCCCACATTAACCAATAAAAGACACACAATGTAGTACAAATTCACTTATTTACAAAAAAAAACATAATTATTTCGTTCGATATTTTCTAAATCATAGAAATTAAAAAAAAATTGATCGAAGTCCCAGAAATGACTAACAAACATTAAAAATTACTTTGTACATCGTCTGACGTGACAGCCTTTGCCATTCCACTTTCGCAATAACTACGTTAGAAAGAAGCCTGCTGCCACATCTTTGGACTTGCGTTTATCCTCACCATGGCAACCACTAGTTTTGCCTATCGACTTCACAACTTCAGTGGAAAGAAGTCAGCTGCCACATCTTTGGAACGGCGTCCAACTTCACAATGGCAACCAGTGGCTCCAAATGGTTCATTAACAGGCCTTGAGAGGGCAACCCATGTACTGTCAAAACGAAGTTCATTTATCCTACATGTTTAAATATTTTTAACGCTTCTTCATTAACAATAGCTGTTAAACAAGCTAAGTTTAGTGTGTGTTTATTTTTCTTTCTTGACAATGTTATTTTAACTAAGAAATTTTACATTGTTATTCGTCCTATAACCCATTGGTTAGTAATGACATCATTCTGTCAGAACTGGGCGGAGCCACAATTATATATAGTAAGACGTGCACTGGTTTCTCTAGTAGTGATTTACCTCTAAAAGGAGGTTCTTACTCATTGGTAATTCACCGTTTTATAGCGTTGTAGCTTTATAACTTTATGTGTTTTCTTTAATGCATGTAGCCCTCTAATTAAAGCTTTGTATACGACTTGTAGGTCTGAAGATGACAACAGTAGTGGTCGAAACCGGTCACCGTAATAAATAAATTGCGATCAAGACTGTTTTTGATAGTAAACATTTAAAAATTGACAAAACTTTATTATATCCCACATTAACCAAAAAAAGACGCACAGTGTAGTACAAATGCACTTATTTACAGAAAACATAATTAATGAAACCAGCAATCGTCACCGACAGACATTAACAGAACTATATGAGAAGAAGTACTACCACAGCTGTGTTTTGAAATATTTATGGATGTATGTATGAGAAAAAGTACCACCACAGCTGTATCTTGAGAACGTCTTTATTCTATCACATGACTAGTTTCCGCTGCACATTACCGCCATCCTCAGGCCCCACCACTTCCAAAAGAGTATTTGATTTCCTTGGCACATTTACTGTGGGATCCTTGTTACTAGCACACGTAGGCTGTCTTTCATCAGGAGTCTAACTCGACACTGTGTTGTTTCCAATGCAGTCACATGTACTGAGTATAGACTCCTGATGAAAGCCAGCCCATGTGTGCTAGTAACGAGAATCCCACAGTAAATGTGCCAAGGAAATCAAATACTCTTTTGGCAGTACTGGGGCCTGAGGACGGTGTTAAGTGCTGCCGAAACTTATCGTGTGATAGAATAAAGACGTTCTCAAGATACAGCTGTGGTGGTACTTTTTCTCATACATATCATCAGCTGAAGTTGCTCGTCCAAGCAACAAGATGAACATCCATAAATTGACAGATCTCTTTTTTTAATATGTTCTCCTGTTAGTCTGCTTCTGTTATGTGGCATGACCAATTTACTAAAGAAGCCACTCTTTCGGACGAAACAGAGAAGGCTTGGCACATTAAATATTTTTGAGCAATTTCTGACAAGACAGGTGTGAATTGAGGACTATCGTGTTCTCAGCATCAAATATTGTGCTTACCATAAACATTTCAGACAACAGAGCCCGTTTTCCATCAAATACCAGTGTAGTAATGCGTGTGATTTTTGATCCGATTATATACTATTTCTACAGTGCGTCTGTCTTTTCTTGATCCAGGCAAGGTAAGAGAATAATATAAGCGCACATTCTGCCTCATAATTGGGAACAGAGAGTGATAATATCCACCATTCTCATAGTTCTGGTAAAAATATGTGTGCGTTTTGCACCTTGTGTCTCCCATTTCCAATGGCAGAAATGACAGATGAAAGTAACAAGTTTTCATGAATATGCAGTATACATGTATTCATGTTCATATGTGGAGCTCATTTGTAGTGCTGAACATGAAATTAAATAAAGCCCACGGTAAGACATTTACTCTCAGATTGCAAAGATTAGTAACAGTTTAAATGGGCAGAAAATCTGGTGCTGAGAACTACAGTGTCTATGAATTAAGAAACGAAAACCAATCAAAACATCACTTTCAGTATTCACTAGTAAGTATCGATTAATTCACATGTAGGGGCTTAAAACATCGGCGATATATAGCGACACCATTGTGAAGAAATATCGTTATTTCGATGTATCGATATTTCACGCCCGCCTCTAGACTTGCTAACGAGCTCAGGTATACTACATCCAGAGGATGTCATTCATTGATAATTAGGTTTACTGATACGGCCAACAAATTCGTCTTTTCTGAATCCGATGGTTTACATCTGGAACGCTATCGGACGCTAGCTTCACCCGCACAGACCAGCGGCCCGTAATTAGTGGCATTTCCGTCGCCTGTGCATAGACATTTGGTGCCGTATACGTCCGGAAATCCACAAAGTACTTGTTGTACGAAAGTCATGCAGAATCACTGTTATATGGGGTTTAGGGATGAACCAACACGCTACAAAAGGCGTGCTCATAGTGTTTTGGCTCATCAATGTATCTCCTTGTAGATGACATAACCATTCTGGATGGATATCAGGAAGACCTAGAACGGATAGCATACTTAGAACAGAAATTGGGTCAAGTATGTAAAGCAGCGAAGATGAAGATTATCATGATAGAAAGGAGATTCACTCCTTGTTTAACACCAATACTGGAGGCGACAAAACACGAAGCCTACTAAATGTTTAAAAAAAGTGTTACATGTTTCTACAGGAGGTACTATCGTTCAAAACTAGTTTAAAGGTTCCTACAAAGACTATAATGATACGTTCGGCAACCAATACATGTTAAGATTGGGCCATTTCACTGCCTGCATTTTATGTACAGATGAGGCAGGATTCACAAGAGATGGTGCAGTAAGTTACCACAACACACATGTGTGGGCGAGTGCAAATCTTCGAGCATTCGTGGAGGTGAACACCAGGATCGCTTCAGTATCAGTGTATGGGCAGGACAGTTTCATAGCACCATAACCTCACCAAACAGATTAACATACACTAGGTACCACTAATTTCGGCGCGATGAATTACCTGAGCTATTCGAAAACGTTATCCTTACTGGAAAACCACAGGTGTGGTTTATGCACGACGGGACACCACCCCGTTTTCCATGGATCGTGCAACAGAACACAGGCGATGGGCTGGTCGAGGAGTCCAGTAGCGCGGCATCCCCTTCCGCCGGACTGAATCCGTTGGATTTTTATTTATAAGGGCATCTGAAGGCATTCTTGTATGCCCAACCCTTCGACAATGTACAGATGTTAGAGAACTTCGTGATATGAATGAAGTCACTTACATGTGAAAGAGTGCATGACTCGCTCCAAAGAACGGCTAAAGGTTTCGTCAGAATGCGTGGTAACCACATGCATCAAGCCTGTAGTGTTTACTTGTGCGTAACAGACAGATGGGAAAGAGAGAATAAATTGGCCCGTATCTCAACAGACATCCTGGAAACTTTTCTTATAGTTTTGAGCGATACTGCCTTCTGTAGAAACTTGTGATACTTATTTTAAACACCCTGCACAAAACAAAGAATAGCTCGATAGATGGAGAGAGATACAAAATTAAACGTTTTTGGTTGTCAAAAGGACGATGCGGGAAGCCTTCAAGGACTATCTTACCAGCGTCTTATCTAAAGATCTTTCTCAGAACCCAAATAAACTCCAATCATATGTAAAGGCAACCAGCAGCGTCAAGTTTAGTGTCCAGACACTTAAATCTAGCTCGAAAACTTTTACCTGTTTCGTCAATACGGAGTTTGGGGCAGTTATTACAGCTGAATTCATACATTTCTGATCTTATTTGGGAGATGCTAACGTGTGAAAGTTTGTGTACAACTCTTTGCTGAAATTTATTACTGGTGGAAAAACTGTAGTTGACATTCTTCTCTTTGAATGGCTTGGAAATATAAAATGTAAGTGGACCTATACATGGTATCACTCTTAACTTTTTCTTTTCGACTTTTAAATTAATTTTATCGCGTTAGAAAACACATATTTTACTCTGCCCATGTACTATACAGAGCATCTGCAACTTATCCTCTTTACTATCTTAAGATCTCTGAAACAATGGTTTTTGTTACTTATTTGAAACTGAGCCACGTTTTGAAAATTTGAGCGTGTGTCCCGTCATAAAACGTAAGATGGTGTGTATTCGACCACGTTTTCGAGAATTTCACAGAACTGATATGGTGCACGTGCTAAAATATGGAAACTTTTAAAATGTGTAGCAGAAATACACGACGAATGTGTCACACAGAAATATGCACCACATTGTCACAACATTTCATGTTTCATCGATCTTAGTCCATTTTATGTTTGTTTCCACGAAGTACAAAAAAAGTTTCTCTCGTAAGTTTACCGAATTTAGGACAAAATACTTTATTTTAGTACAGAAAACCAAAAAAGATTATAAAACAGAAGCCTCAGCAGAAAAGCAATATAATCCATAAGAGTCGTCTAAAGATGATTTTGTACGAAATCCGAAGCCGGTAATGCTCTGATTTGGCAATGGTCCGATTTAAATAAACTTTTTTAGAATGTACTTGCGGCTCGTTGGTGTTTCAAATTACAAAGTTTATAAGTTTACGACATCCAAAACATATTATCAACGATGTTGGCTGTAATGGTTACGTAGGTATGAGAAGATCAGCACAAAGTAGGAAAAGGCAGAGAACAGTTTCAAACGAGTTAAAACAATGATGACCTAAAAAGAGAAAAAAGACTCCACAACAGCTATTGTTAGCCGGCCGTACAGAGGGAACGCTGCTTTTGACATTTTGGCGCGTTGTATCAGGAGGTTCAAAATTTTTTAAAGGGATTCAAATTTGGAAACTTGGCGTGGAATGCTGAATGTGTGAGGCTAAGCACAGTTTTAGCCCGGTAGTAGAGAAAACGATCTTGTAAGATTGAGTTGCGAATTTTATCCCCCCTTTCAGATCAAAGGCTAAGGACAAATGAGATTTTATATGAGCTTGATAGAGCTCAGCAATCTCTCACTTCAACCAAAAGGCCTGTGTTAGAATGTTAGAACAATAGAGAGATCCTTCTCGTTGCATAAAATCTTACTGGAAGGCTCACTGAGGTATATGATTAACACTAAGTCCTGGATAATTCACAAGTAGGCGAAATGTGATTAATTCATCAAAATGTTCGGCGTAATTCACGAATACTTAACAAATATCTAGTTTCAGCCGTTCGCCGCCATTAGATGTAAATGTAAACTTTATATTCTAAGCACCCTCTGTAGCCATCTGTACGATATGTAGTAACTGCAACGAAATACTTGGAATCAAAGGGTTTATCCCGGAATATGATAAGAGCCAGTTGCCGAAATTACTCAGTTTTGAAGCGTAAGATACAAATCTATATTCCGTCTTGCCTGAACTCTGTAATAAAATTTACAAAAAAATATCGCTGCCAATTACACATACTTTGCAGTGTAGTTAGAGCAATTTTCCTGTCCTTTGCGCACTGTGAGCAACTTTCTCGACGAGCAACGCATAATGATCGTCCACTGGTTGAAATTCTAACGATAATTTCTTATAAACCGTCGTGTCTGTCACTGTCAGAGAATGTCGAAACATTTGAATAAAAGTAGGCCCACCAAACCAGCACAAGATCAGTTTTGATTAGTTATTTTGTTGCTCACTTAATGATTGTTACATAATCTGTGCCATGCACAGCAAGCGAGTTTCTGCAAAAATGTGGATTTTTGTTTGTATACCTAAAATACTTAAATGACCCCTAATTAATGACAGAAATGTCGGAGCACTATTAAGTAACTGGTTCAACTGCGAGTTGTATGTCCTCGATGCTAACAATGAAAATTCTGTAACGCATATTAACATTTACGCACGCAACTTTTGTCTCTACCTTAATTAAACGTTCTCCTTTTGTCCGTCATTGATTCTCACAGATAAATATTTCATACACTGAGTAATGTATTAGCTACGCTACGATACGACCAATCAAGCAAACCAGAGCCTCATTAACAAAAGAAGACCCTCAGTTTTACATATTAAAAAAATTAATCGTTCATTCAGATTACTGTTAATATTTCGGAACAGAACAGAATTATTACTTTACTTCGTAATTTAGTTCAGAAGTAATTTTCCATTAAACTAATTGGCAATACTTTTTTATCAGTATAAACTATGATACATTATGCTTTTATAATACCAAAAGTTAGAAATGACACTTGGATTTCGTTAGAGAAACAGGTTCAAGATCCTTTGTCAGGTCACAGTGACGCAGGTCAGTGGTAAGAATAGGAATTAATTAAGGTTGGAAAGAATAATATTATTCAAAAATTTAGGAGTGCAATATTGGGCAAGTATTGTAAATTGTAAATGCCTACAGTGTTCAGTCTTATGATCGTTGAATCAGTAGACAGACGAGTTTGGAAGTCGATGACAATGGCCTATCTTGTCAACCTAATGAGTAGGCGCTCTAGATTGGCGTAGAAGGCTTCCAGACGAATTATTTGTCGAGGAGAATTTCATTTAACTACCGGATACTTCAACAACTTAACATCATCATCTTTTTCCTTTCCTTTCACTGTCAACTTTTGGCCGTTTCCTTTCAAAGATATTACACAAGTTACGCATCGTACTCTCACGTGTTGCCGAGGTTATTAATTACAGAACGCCCTGATGTTTCTCAAATTAATGAAATTACACATTTCAATACTTAAAAGAAGAGCGGGTGCAAGTTTTCATAATACATGAAGCTATAACGAAGTATTTCCAGTATGCAAAATTCAAGTACGTTTACAGCAAAAATAGAGAAAGTGGGAAAAAAAATATTTGATACAAGTCGCTACTATGTTGTTTTCTTAGTACATAATAGAATTTATTTTACTTAATGTACCATTTACTATTTTTGTCTAGTGCTTGCGTTTTAACACGTTTGATAAGATATAGTGAGTACATGACTACATGTAGTTCACCCAGATTTATAAGCAGCAGAAAGAAACAACAGAACGTAACACTAGTGAGGGTGGATTTAACGAAGTTAATCTGTGGAATGTCAGTTGCGAGCCTCCACATCAAGATAAGGAAGACTTGGTTTATTGATTTCTCTATTTTCTGTCATCATAGATCAGATTATATTTACAAATAAATTCGCATACTACAAAAATATAGTTGGGTGAAAATTGATGTTTACATGTTGCGAGAACTCAGTAACTGCTCGAAAATCAGCTTTTGACATAGACGCTGCCGTTATCACGAACAGGAATAGGCGTCGGGAAATGTATGAAAAAGTTTTCCTTTAGGAAGAAATGACTTTAGAAGCAGTGTTGCATCTCAAGTAGAGAGAAATAATGGAGAAGAAACTCTTCAGAACGGTGTAATATGATGCTTCTGTAAGTCGGAATTATTTCACAGTTTCTTGTATGACAAATAAACGACTGTCCATCAAGAGACTAGTAGGTACAACTAAGCCTGCATTCCAGAAAAAACGAATTGGCAAAGCGGCAACTTCTTACAACGCTTATCGTGTGATGTTTGTTGGCAGTGGAAAGATGTATATATCTCCAGGAAGCCTTTATAAATACGGGGCTAAAAGAATTAGGGGAACATGACCATACATTGAGCAATAATTACCAAATTATACCTTTTTCTTTCACAAATTAACTACACAACAAAGAATCATCATATCCTAGATCGTTTACATAAAAAGAACTGAAACGTCTGATAACTGTCGAAAACAAAGAGGGATCCATCATTCATCCCGTCGTCTTGGCTGCTTTTCATTGGACTTCGAGAGCTTCATTAACGTGTATGCCCTCTTGAGCGTTTATCACTGCTCGACACCAACGTAGCATGCTCCATACAAGTATACAGATGTCGCCCTTTGGTATCCGTTTCCATTCTTCAATGAGAGCCCAGTCGGTGGAACGTGACGACCACGAACACGTCTCTCTAGCATGTTCCACAAAGACACGATGAGGTTTAGGTGGACACTGACCGTCGGTCATTCGATTACTTCAATGTCTAGGCTTCGCAAGACATCCCTACTGATGCCCGCCACTTGGGTCCTTACTTTAGAAGGAAGTCAGGGCCACCACCGTATGCAGCATCTATCACATGGTCCAACAGGATCTGTTCGAGTTACTGTATGGTGGTAAGGTGACCATGCTCAACGACAAGATCCGTATGGCTATCAACACTGATGCCTTCCTACATCATCACGAAACCAAGGAAATCCGTCGATTTCATGGACATCATCTAGGAGGTACCGCTCACGACCGCTATTACCTTGCGTCTGAGGATATCTTCAGCGACGAAGTTGTCAGTTGACATAGAAACAGGAGAACTGAAGGCGAGCTGCAAGATGTTGTAATGTTCAAATGCTTCATATGGCTCTAAGCACTATTTGACTTAACATCTGAGGTCATCAGTCCCCTAGACTTAGAACTACTTAAATCTAACTAACCTAAGGACATCGCACACATCTATGCGCGAGGCAGGATTCGAACCTGCGACCGTAGCAGCAGCGCGGTTCCGGACTGAAGCGCCTAGAACCGCTCGACGATAGCGGCCGGCTGTTGTAATGTCAAGCGAGGTACTCGAACAAGACGTCTAGGTCGTACAGTCCTTTCTCGTAACCTCTTCATCACTGTCTGATCAGACATAGTTGCTCCGTCAACAACCTATGGATGACACATGGAGAGGCATCGACATGTGCAGCAACACGCCAGAAGGTCCACCCTTTTTGGATCAAACAGACCGCACATGCAACCAGCATTGTATTAAGATGTGGCATTGCATGTGGTTAGTTGAGTATAACGTCCACAAATCACAATTGCCATCCGTGTAACTCAGCAGAAACCACTGGGATACCTATACTCACTTCCATCTGAGGGGCCACCTGAAACTATAATGCATTATACAGCGAATAATTTTGTTACATACTCTTAAGGCAAAGGTCTCAAGCCATGCAATAAAAGCACAGGTAGCGGCTCTTTCAAAATAAATTTAACGTACCGGATGTTGATTCACGTGTTCCCCTAACTCCTTTCAACAGCGTGTTAATTTCCTTTTATTATTTTGTTTTACTCATCATATTTAGCAAGAAAAGTCAACATATTAAAAAATTAAAAGACAATAAATATTTAAATGTATCTATGCTATAAGAGAACCGGTTTTCTACTACAGAAAGTAAACAGTCGACTGGTAGGGCGATGACGAGAACGCTGAATGCCGTGAAGGCGTGGCTCGTGTGTCGGTTTTCGTCTGTAAAGACATGGATAAAACATTTAAATTAATATGCGCACCGTACCGATGGGAACTACCGGGGGACAGTGATTAATACTGACTAGACAGTGAACTGTGCGATATGCTTTTACGCGTTGATGAACTAAGATAGTTTTCGCGAATGGGCACTAATCGGTGGGTCACTTACGAAACAACGCGTGTGGACGATATCAGATTTGAACATTTCGAGGACTGTGTGTTGATGTGAACAAGCCTTGAATTGTGTCGTACCAATCATTGAACTGAAACTCTTTCGCGGATGTCATGTAGCAGGACACTGTATAGACGAATATACTTGGTACATACGTCGTTGTCGCGCATTTCAAATCGTGCGCGCTCTGGAACTCCAATCCCACGACATCAAGTTCGCGAAAACACCTGCGGCAGTAATGGAGTAGCCGGCCGCTGTGGCCAAGCGGTTCTAGGCGCTTTAGTCCGGAACCGCACTGCTGCTACGGTCGCAGGTTCGAATCCTGTCTCCGTCATGGATGTGTGTGATGTCCTTAGGTTCGTTAGGTTTAAGTAGTTCTAAGTCTAGGGGACTGATTACCTCAGATGTTAAGTCCCATAGTGCTCAGAGCCATTTTTTAGTAATGGAGTCTTATCGTTACCTGCAACAGATGTGTAAAGGATCTGGAGACATTATTTTCAACGCTGAATCGTCAGATACCAGAATCGCGCGTCGTCCTCGCCACACTGTCTCAGAATCCGAAAACTAGGTGAGGTGCAGCCAAAGTGCAGATTTTTTACAGAGACTGCCTCAAAAATCCATGCCCTCAGATGCAAAAGTAATGTGCTAGCTGTTTTCTCTTTAAAATACATTGTTGTTAAAGTCGTAATATTGTTTTATGTTGAAAAGAACTACGATAGAAATGTAGTCTTTGCTCCACATCACTTCCTACAGTTTTTCTACTGTTTAGCACAATAATATTCACAACTGCTCCCATTCATTCAGTGTAATTGTAATGTTTCGCAGATTTCGATTTCTCATGTAACAAAGAGGAAAAATAATGAAGGGAACAAAGTCACAATCCGCCACTGTACAGCGCACGCTCCCTTGGTCAAGAACCGGAGGTTACACGGTATTCGAATTTCACAACGGGTGTACAACGTGTTTGGCGTTGGTTTGATTGCAATATTGCGCGAGATGCATGGGTTGGGCGCGTCAAAGTACTTCGATTGACTGAGTGAATTTATAGGTACATGCGTAGTCAATAATATTGGTACTATACACTTGTGGCAACTATATTTGATACCAGAGAATGTTTATTTAATTTTCATCCTGGTTTTTATACCTTTGGTGAAGGGTACAGGAAGAGTATATGAGTACAATTTCATTGATTTTGAGTTGCACACTAAATTTACAGTAATTTCATTCTTTTGGCTCGGAATCCCACACATGGAACTGATCACTAACACATTTAAGTTCATTCAGTGTAACACACCGAGATTAAGTCAGCACTTGGTTACATGGCCATGTTTACTATTTAAATTTAGACCGAGCATTTCTGTTGTGTTACAACAGGTACAGATTAAAGACATTGAAGGTGACCTGGACCAAGGGAAATGCCTTATTAGAAAAATTAACAAAGTATTTTGAAAACTAAAAAATTGTTAAAAATTGACAGTCTCCTAAAGAAGTGAATTCTACAATTTGTAAATTGTTATTTCTGTTGATCCGTTCACATAACTCGTGGCTATAATAACTTTTCTTGAAATAAATTAGTTTTCTGCTTTGGCTGTTGTTTTTATCTATTTATTTTTATTTTGTCATAAATTACAACGTTTCAGCTGTGTAGCCGTTTTCAAGTAAGTGAAAACATATCAAAAAAACATAGTGAGAATACAAGGTACAAATCATCCATTGATTATACGCACCAGAATATAAGGGCATTTACAATGCTTAACCCGTTAAACACATGTATTTTCAGTTCCAGTCATATAATTTCATAACCCATATCTGCCTATATAATAAGGTAAAATAAACACTTTGTAAGATAGGTGAAAGTGGTAAAATCCGTCGTAAATAGGCGATACAATGAAATGGTTTACCACGTTATTGGGCTTGAGAGCTGGAGCCGTATCCGGTCGTGTACAAACAGTCGCCCACAAAGAATGCCTTTTACTAGCGGGCGGGAGTACTGACCTGTACACATCACCTTGTAGCAAGCGAGTTAAGGATAAACCTATGTGGGTAGGTATACTATGTTTGTGATCTATCTATGATGAATGTCAGGAAGGGAAAGACTGATTACTCTCGCTTATTTCGTGTACAAGGAATGTAACTGATATTATCGAAATATAAATTGTTATAATAATAACAATTTTTGTAAGACATGTTCTACACAGCTTACAACAGATATAGTGTACCTGTCCACATAGATTTGTCTTTGACTTGTTTGCCACGAGGTGTTGCATAGAGTTCAGTGTTCCTTCACTCTATAAATGGCTTAGCTATGTGCTACTGGTTCAAATGGCTCTGAGCACTATGGGACTTAACATCTGAGGTCATCAGTCCCCTAGAACTAACCTAAGGACATCACGCACATCCAAGCTCGAGGCAGGATCCGAACCTGCGACCGTAGCGGTCGCGCGGTTCCAGACTGAAGCGCCTAGAACCGCTCGGCCACACCGGCCGGCTTATGTGCTACTGTTTGTACAGAACCGGATATCAAAGCTACAGCTTTCAAGTTCGTCAGTGTGGAAAGTATTTTATTATATGACGTTTTCTACTATTACCTACTTACCATTTTTACTTCTACTTACATAATGTTTAATTTTTATTTTACTTTGTTGTATAATCACGCCAACCACGCATGCTCATGAAGTTATAAGATCATAACCCAAAACATGTGTACTTAACTGGTTAAACACGGTAAATTCTCTTTTTATTCTGTTTTAAACTGGTAACTATAACCAATTGTTGATTTGTATTCCAATTAAGTTTTTCTGATATGTACTTACATGAAAATGGCTACACAGACGAAACGTCGTGTATATAAAATAAAGATATAATGGATATAAAAAGCAGCCAGTACAGGAAACTAATTTCTATCAAGACGTTTGCCATGGCTGTGGATACAGCTGCAACTAAAATATTACCCACTCTTTACATCCATTTCAAATTGTTTACTGCTGTGTTGCTCCTAAAAATGATCATTAACGGAAAGATTGAAAATAAATTCAGATTGGCGTAGAAAGTTCTTCCGCTTACATCAGCGAATAGAAACTAATGTCCAAGATGGTGTGGGTGGCTACATTCACGTTTGGGAATACAAAAGAAGGGTTAATATTTGTACCAAGTAATCCCTGTTACAGCCAGAGCAATGACTCTTTGGCAGCTTCCATGCATGGAGAGGCAACAATTAAAGAGAAGTGGAAGCTCAAAGTGGTAGATGAGTTGGAATTAATTTTATCGGTCTTTTTTTACATATTTTGTGCAGTATAGACGGACTCGTTGTGATATGAATTAATAAAATTATTTCGAGCAACGAGCTGCGTGAGGAGGTCAAGTTATCACAAGGCCTTTGTTAACTAATAATTCACAGGAAGCAGGTGGCAATGGCCAATGAGTACTTGTTCGAAAGCCCCGGAAAATAAATCAGTTAGCATGGTTGAAGGCGCGAAAATTTTTTGTTAATACTTGCGTAAGTCTGAAATAGCAAGTTCGTGATGTAAATCACACCAGTAGTGCAATAATTCATTTAAACACAGAAGGAAGTCAAATGAAGAGGCGTAAAGCATTATACTAGAGCCATTAAACACTGAATACATGGAATAACATTTGTTTCCTTCAGAAAACAACAAACACTTTTTCTCATACCACTTGAGTTCATTTTTAGACTGAAAGTACAGTGTTTCTAATTACTTTTAACGTAGAAAGTCATCTTCAAATTGGAAGGTCTGCATATAAAAGCTCCTTTCAAAAGTAACTAAAATAAATACATTTTTGCTCTGTCATTAATGTGAAGTTATAAGATTGTTGGATTGGATTGTTTGGGGGAAGAGACCATACAGTGAGGTCATCGGTCTCATCGGATTTGGGGAAGGACGAGGAAGGAAGTCGGCCGTGCCCTTTCAAAGAAACCATCCCGGCATTTGCCTGGAGTGATTTAGGGAAATCACAGAAAACCTAAATCAGGCTGGCCGGACGCGGGACTGAACCGTCGTCCTCCCGAATGCGAGTCCAGTGTGCTAACCACTGCGCCACCTCGCCCGGTAATGTGAAGTTATAAAATAAACAAGTGTATCGCGTATAGAGTGCATTCCCGATTTAAATCGTAGCTTCTCTTCGCAACATTTCACTGAAGTAATAGCAATGGGTGTACCCGATAAAGACTGTTAACAAAAGGAAGTCCAGCACGCCCAAGTAATTAACTACGACAGAATTTGTCAGGTTCTACTGGTATAAAGCGAGCGGAGCTAATTACTGAAGAGCAGACACAGAATGTGCTCAACTTCTGAATAAACCGTCGGATTACGCGCATGACATCACAGCGCCGCAGCAAAGCAGCAGTGCGGCGCAATGGAATGCACGCTGTAAATACAGCGGAGGGCGGAACAGACAGCGCTGGCTTTTCATCACTGAAGAAAGGCATTCGTTTGCTACTGCCTACCAGAATATTTATTTCCTGAAACGTTAGGCTATCCACAGTCTGTCAACAAATACTGCGACATTATTGTTTGAACAAATGTAATAAATATCAAGATCGAATTAATGAACGTCAAACCATGAAGACGCTCGGTGCATAGATTTGTATGTGATCCTTATTTACTTTCGTGTTTTGCTTGTTTCTACGTGAAAAATCCTGGATCGTTTCGTGAGAACAGCAGCGTAAGAAAGGTTACGATTTACGCTAAGCCGGCCGTGGTTGCCGAGCGGTTCTAGGCGCTTCAGTCCTGAACCGCGAGACCACTACGGTCGCAGGTTCGAATCCTACCTCGGGCATGGATGTGTGTGATGTCCTTAGGTTAGTTAGGTTTAAGTAGTTCTAAGTTCTAGGGGACTGATGACCTCAGATGTTAAGTCCCATAGTGCTCAGAGCCATTTGATTTACGCTAAGTAGACTTCGATAACACTACTCAACAGCCATTTTGAATCTGACATGTGATATATCAATTAGTATGTATTTTGGCATGTATAATCCGAATCTACCTTTAAAACTAACACTTAGCATTTTTAAGTTTTAACAGATTTTTTACTGTTGTGCCTTCAGACATTTGAAAGAAAAGATTCTTAAATTAAGGGCAGCAAAGCTGAAGCAATGTATAATTGTTGGACAGTAAATGAAATTGATGAAAGATCCAACCTTTGATACTAAAATCAAAAATATCGAACTAGCTGCTAATCCTCTTTCAAAGCAGTTGTGAAGAGCTTTCAGAGTAACAGGCGAGATGATAGCTATGTTTCCATTATGGATGATCTATTCGACAGCTGAAAGGACATGAAGTGTAGAATGTCGCTTGAAATTTACATTTTACTTTTCTACCTTGATATCTTTTCGGAAAATTTGAGAGCCGTAGGAGATGAGCAGAGTGAACGCTTTACCTAGACATTCGTGTGAAGGAACGCCACTGTCAAGATATCACTGGAACCTTTCGATGATGAATGACCTCTGCTTGGGTTTTGTTGCGGACAGCGATGTTAGTGAGAGTGGAATACCAAAGAAGGTTAAAGTCGTCATCTCCTTGTAGACATATTAAATACTATAGAGTTATAAAGTTCTGAATATGTATTTCTTGCATTTTTATTATTTTTTTCTGTTGCATCAGAGTTGTGATAATAGACATTTCTTTGTGGCGTCTAGTTTCGGACCATTACGTCTGCTTTCAGACCACAGCCTTAAACGTAAGTGTAAACATACAGTCCACCAATTTACATATAAGTAACCAAATGTTCAAACCATGTTCGATTGATAGGAAACGATATTATATACTCATTTGGAGATTAACATTTTGTATTCAAGTAATGATTTCTAACGGCGAATATGAATATTTGGTTTCTTATATTAACTATGGTTGAATGTGTGATTACACTTAGGTTTAAGGCTATGGTTTGGAAATGGACGTGATGGTCCGAAAATAGTCCCTACAAAGAAACTGTTTTCGCGACTGTGACGGATGTTGGAAGAAAATAAAAATACTTAATAACCTAGTTGCTGGTCCTATCCTTCTTTACGTTGGAACTTCACAAACATATTTCTTGTTTGTTTTAATTCTGTCATTGTTTGTCAGTACTGTTTTTGATTCTCTGTGTATCTAGGAAATTGATAGAGAAAAACAGTATCCCAAAATTAGGTAAATCCACCCACTTACAAACCACATGCAGAAAAATTTTAAATTTGTTGACTAGTGCAATCAGAGGCGGTGAAGTTGAGAAGTGTTAGGTGAGCCAAATAGCTACAGTCACGAGCAAAATTCCGAGCTGCTACAAAGCTTTCAATCAGAAACAATTTTCAATTGTTTTCGTTGTGCGTCAAATTAATGAACATATTTCTACGACTAAATAATGAATACTGTAGCAAAGTAGCGGCTTACCTTGTCCGTCTTCTAGGCCGTGATTGGAAGGAAGGAAGATAAGGTTTCAATGTCTGCTTGACGACTAGGACAGTAGAGACAAAATAGAGGTCCGAAATGTCATTTTCAAAATGCACTTGGGCAGTTTAAAGAAACCACATAAGTCGATAATATGGGTACCTGAAAGGAGATTTAAATCCTGATTCTCGGAATTGCGCGTGCAGTGGTTTAACCACTGAGCTACCACGGTCGGTGGCTCATAATTGATCTATGTTCTTACAGTAGAAAGACCTCACTATCAAGAATAATCGTATATTTTCTAAAGGCTAATGCCTTGGTGATGCGCCGGCCGGAGTGGCCGAGCGGTTCTAGGCGCTACAGTCTGGAATCGCGCGACCGCTACGGTCGCAGGTCCGAATCCTGCCTCGGGCATGAATGTGTGTGACGTCCTTAGGTTAGTTAGGTTTAAGTAGTTCTAAGTTCTAGGGGACTGATGACCTCAGAAGTTAAGTTCCATAGTGCTCAGAGCCATTTGAACCTCGGTGATGCAGCCGCTCTCTTTTGTCACTGGCTGTTAATGTTAGTTCCACGTAACTGTCCCATACCATCCTCTTCTCCATGCCTTCCAAACACTTCATCCTAGCCCGTCCTCTTCCTTTATTTGCCAGCACTTTCCTTTCCAGAATATTAATGATAAAAATGTTGCAGTCTGATGACATCTCCAATAAATTTTATTTTTCTCTTTTCTATTTGCGTTAGTAATCTTCTCTCTTTGTAACTTCTCTCAAGACATACAGGTTGGTTTTTCCATCCGTTTTCTCATTTTCCGCCATAGCCACATTTCAGCAGCTTCAAGTCGATTCCTTTCCAATTCACCCAGAGTCATCTTTCACTACCATAGAGCAATGTAATCCATACAAATGATTTTGCAAAGGATTTTCTGACATCTGTGTTCAAAAGTTTGTAGGATAATTTTTTAAGCCATAAAAGCCTGCTTTGCGAATGCTGTCGATCTCTTCACTTCCATTAAGCATTTATTGTCCTCTGTGACTATATTACCGAGGTAACGCAATTGTTTAACCTGCTCAATTCTGACACCATAAATTTTTATATTGGTTTTACAATCTCACATACTTTTCCGTACGTGCCTTACTTTCGTTTTCAGTTTTTTCAGTTTTAATTTTCATAGTTTAAGAGTATCTGATAGGTCTTGCAACATTCTATTCATTTCTTTTTCGGGGTCTGCAACTATCACGATGATATCAGCAAATGTAATACAATGTATCCTTTCACCATTAGTTTTTATTCCCTTTATCTTCTCGTTCATGATCTGCATAGCTTCTATGAACACATTAAATAAATATTGGGATGGACTACATCCTTGTCTAGCTCCTTTTCTAATCTTGGCCTCTTCTTCTACGTTAATTATGTTTATTTTTATGCTTTGGTTCTGATAAGTTGAGTAATCATTCTTCTATTCTTCCTCCGAATCCTATTTTTTCATAGTTGTAAGAGTAGCTCACAGCTCAAATGCAAGCGAATGAAATAAATTTTGCACCACAGAGTATAAGTACATGATAATGTACAAAAGATTGTGGCAAGTCGTATATTGGTCAGACGATGCGTACCGTCGAGGATCGATGCCGTGAACACCAGAGGCACACCCGACTGATGTATCCGAGCAAGTCGGCGGTCGCTGAACATTGTTTGTCGGAAAATCACGCTATGGAGTATGAACGCACGAGGATTCTGGTCCAGACGTCGAGATACTGGGACAGCGTTGTTAGAGAGGCCATCGAAATTCGCACCAATGACGACCTCATAAACCGTGACTGTTGCTATAATCTTAGCAAGGCTTGGGAACCAGCGATTGGGTTAATCAAGAGTAAATCGAGCAAACGTATAGTTGTGACGACCACGGCGGACAGAGCCATCACACCGACGTCACCTCAGACGCCGTCGCAATCTGTTCCACCACGCGACCGTGGCGCGGGGCGCGGACGGCGGAGTGAGCGCGCCGCGGGCGGAGGGTATTTAAATCGGCCGCCGCCACGACCGAACCCAGTTCCTCCTGAGCAGCCATAGCGTACGGATCTCCGTGCCGGCACGTTCACAGGAGCTCAATCCGTCAGTTCACCTGATGATGGCGACATGTATGATCGCAGAAATATTGTGCCCGTTGGACACTGTAGACCGGCAGTACACCCGTGGATATTTTGATTACAAAAGATTTCATTATTTTCTGAAAGATTCAAACTACAAGACGGGCCGAGATTCTAAAATCTAGTCCTCTCTCCTGCTTTCCAAACATCATAGAATCTCTCCTGTGTACCTTGTCGAACTAACACTCCTGGAAGAAGGAAATCACGGAGAAATTGCTGCGAGGATGATAACTCATTGTTAGTCAAAAAAACATTGCCGCGAAAGACAAGGTGTAGTTTCGAGACCCGGTCCCGCACACAGTTTTAATCGTCCAGAAACAGTCACTCTCCGCTGCAGAGTTAAATATACATTCTGGATATTTGAGAAAGCATTATATCGTAAAGCGCCCACGTGCTGTTATCAAAGCCTATAGACTGTGGAGCACGAGTATGTGAGTCCAAAAAGTTTGAAATTGCATGCCTGATTGCTAATGATAGGAACATCCGAACGAAAACAAATGATAGTAAATAACAGTCGACAAATTCGGTTGTACTTTTACTTATCAGTTGGACTATTCATTCATTATTTTAAGTGAAATCATTCTGTGGATGCAAACAAACGAAAAGAATCGATTCAATCGGTTCTAGTTTTATGTCTCGGCTGGAATATTATTCATTCACTTCTTTCGCGTCAAACCAGTCTGTGGCAGTAACTGAATGAAAACATTTCATTCATTTAGTCATAGTTTTGCATATTGCCTGAATTGCTCATTTTTTCTTTTCAAGTAAAATCAGTCTGTATTTTTTTAGTCAGTTGAACCACGCATTCGTTCTTGCAATTGAAATCACTCTTTAATGTCTTAGATGAATGAGTTACCCACTTATCATTTTCAGTGAAACCAGTATTTTCTTCGTTTAATACTGACTAATATATTGCTGTGGTCTAAGTACTTCTAGATTCAATTAATTGATAACTAACTAAGCTGATGTATCGTTGGGGATACAAAGCTCAGCACAGAAATTTCCTTAGGGCTACGCGAAGAAGAAAGAAACATTGCCAAATTTTTGGCGACTGACTGCATTCTGTTATACTAAGAAGGTGTGATGATGTCCATTATTTATCTATTATTTGAAAGTAGCAATTATTCAGCCATTTATTTATGTGGAAGTCAAATATATTGCGCGGAACGTTGCGATCCGACTACGCGCGTACAAATCATACCCACGGATACAAACTTGTTTACATTTCACAGCCTTTGAAGAGTAACAGGTATAGTATTTCACGAGCATGAAGAAGTACAATTCACATTCACACGCTGGTGCTTCAATTTCACTTTTCAGCCTTTTTCTAGTCATCGCTGTTTACACTGCTGGAAGACGTTCACACACCTATGGACTGCTGATAAAGAGAACTGGAATCGTCTGTTCCTCGGAGTATTCAGTTTTGAGCGAAAAATTTGATCGCTTTGGCACTGTTATAATTATTGTCTGCATTGTGTTATACCCTGTCTTCACCGTTACTGTCGTTCGGATTTCTGCTTATCATTAATGGCAAATAAGTAGTATTTGGTTCAGTTTTTCGTTCACGTTTATGAACGGGCCCTTACTCAATACTGAACTAGTGTCTAGACCAAAATGCCAAAACGCTCAGTGGTGTAGGCATGATAGGAATCATATGACTGGACGACAAGTGATCCTCAAAATAAATTCAATGCTCTACACCGTATCTGCTAAGATGATTCAAATTCTGTATCTATATTAATTAAAGACGTTCAACGAAAGTTAACGAATTATGACAAATATTTCTCATGTAAAAAGTGCTTCTAACAAGTGCCAGTATACACTAAAAAAAACAAGCATTTTTACATGCTTTCTGTTCACATTAAGTCAACGTTTAACGAAAGAGAATTATCGGTAATGGGTGCAAACTAGTGAGCTGAGACACAGCTTCAATAAATTTAAATTTAATAAATTGAAACATAAATTTTTAGAATTATCACCAGTTATTAGGCTTTAAAACCAGCCCAAAATCAATATGTAATGCCAAAAGTACGCAAAAATATTTTTCAAGTAAATAAATAAATTTTTTTTGAAGAAACATCATTTTTAGAAACTAATTCTTTATTCACCTTTTCCTGAAATAAGATACATTATCTGTGTCTAAAAAAAGTTGGCAACCGCAGAAATGGTTCATGTATAAACCAAAAGCCTGAATAAGTACATAATTGAAATCACTCAAACATGGAGACTGAGTGAAACAATTCGTATAACTGACGTAACCGTCAGAGAGTTGTGTCAGTTGGTGTCTCACATTGAGGGACTCCACTTAAGCCCGTAGAGCAAGTGAAAAACATTAATATACACTGCACCACAAAATTAAAGGATCACTTTTTTGAAAATTAAGTTCGCAGTTCGACCTTATCGAGCTGCTGTCGTTCATATTACATCATGGACAATTATAGATTACGAAATCAGATATTGGCTTGTAAGGCGTACGGATATAGACTCAGAGATCACAATTTAGTAATAAGTAGGCTGAAATTTAAGACAGTAGAATGCAGAAGTACTAAGGCATGAAGAGAGACGCTTGAAATTCTCTGAGGCTATCGGTACTGCGATAATTAAAAGCTCAGTAGTCAGTTCAGTTCGAAGAGAAGTGGACATCTTTAAAAAGGGTAATCACAGAAGTTGGAAAGGACAACGTTGGTACAAGGAAGGTAACCACGAAGAAACCATGGGTAACAGAACAAATACTTCGGTTGACTGGCGAAAGAAAGAAGTATAAAAATGTTCATTGAAATTCAGGAATACAGAAATACAAGTCACTTAGGAATGAAATAAACAGGAAGTGCAGGGGAGCTAAAGCGAAATGACTACACCAAAAATGTGAAGAAATCGAAAAAGAAATGATTGTCAGGACTGATTAAACATGTAGAAAAGTCAAAACAACCTTCGGTGAAATTAAAAGCAAGGGCGGTAACATTAAGAGTGCAATTGGAATTCCACTGTTAATTACAGAAGACAGAGCGGATAGGTGGATAAGGTACACTGAAGGCCTCTATGAGGGGGAGGAGTTGTCGGATGACGTGATAGAAGAAGAAACAAGAGACGACAGGGAAGGGAGAGGGGATCCAGTATTAGTCAGAATTTAAAAGAGCTTTTGACGACTTGAGATCAAATAAAACAGAGGAAAGATTTTCTAAAATCTTTGAGAGGAACGGCAACAAAACGATTATTCACGTTGGTGTGTAATCTGTATGAGACTGGCGATATACTTTCGGAAAAACATCAACGCAATTCCAAGGATAGCAAGAGCCGACAAGCGTGAGAATTACAGCGCAATGAACTTAACAGCTCATGCATCCAAGTAGCTGCCAAGAATAATATAGAGAAGAGTGGAAAAGAAAATTGAGGATCTGTTAGATGACGATCAGTTTCGCTTGAGGAATGGTAAACGCACCAGAGAGGCAGGTCTGACGTTGCAGTTGATAATGGAAGCAAGACTAAAGAAAACTCAAGGCAGCTTCATAGCATTTGTCAACCGGGAAAAAGCGTTTGATAATGCCAAATGGTGCACGATGTTCAAAATTCTGTGTAAGAGAGGGGTAAGCTACAGGGAAAGACGGATAGTATACAATGTGTACAACAACCAAGACGGAACAATAAGAGTGGGAGACAAAGAATGAAGTGCTCAGATTAAAAAGGATGGGCGACAGGGATGTAGTCCTTCACCCAAACTGTTCAATCTGGACATCGAAGAAGCAACGACTGAAATAAACGAAAGATTCAAGAATGGAATTCAAATTCCAGGTGAAACAATATCAACGATAAGATTCACTGATGACATTGCCATTCTCAGTGAAAGTGAAGAAGAATATTACAGGATGTGTTGAATGAATGTACAGGCTAATGAGTACAGAATATGGATTGAGAGTAAATCTAAAAAAGACGAAAGTTACGCAAAGTAGCAGAAATGAGAACAGCGAGGAACTTAACATCAGAATTGGGGATCACGAAATAGATGAAGGGATTCTGCTATCTAGGCAGCAAAATAACCAACGACGGACAGAGAAAGGAAAACGTAAAAAGGAGACTTGCGCTGGCAAAGAGGACATTCCTGGCCAGTAGCAAACATAGGCCTTAATTTGAGGGAAAAACTTCTGAGAATGTACGTTTGGAACATAGTATTGTATAGTAGTGAAACCTAGACTGTGGGAAAACCGGCACAGAAGAGAATCGAAGCATTTGAGATGTGGTGCTACAGGAAAGTGCTGAAAATTAGGTGGGATGGTAAGAGTCGGAGAGGAAAGGAATATATGGAAAACACTGACAAGAAGAAGAGACAGTATAATAGAACATCTGCAAAGATACTAGAGAATAACTAGAGGGGGCTGTAGAGAGTAAAAACTGTAGAGGAAGACAGAGACTGGAATACATCCAGCAAATAATTGAGGACATAGGGTGCATGTGTTACTGTGAGGTAAAAAGGTTGGCACAGCAGAGGAATTCACGATGGGTCGCATCAAACCATTCTGAAGACTGAAGACTCAAAAGAAATAAAACAGAGGAAGCCATCCACCGATCCCTACACCAGGACCGGCTAATTCCTGGCGAAACGTGACGGGTGTCGAAAGAGTCGCCTATCCTGCCGGCAAGTAGCAATGAAGTATACATTAAAATTGGGTCCAGGAAAGATGCGCAGGCGGCATCACCAGTGCTGCCCTACTGGGGGCGGGGGTTGTCGTTTCATACCAACATCGCACCCCACCGTGCACACGACACAGAAGGGGGCGAAGAATAAAGGATGAAAAAGTTTAATCATCCTTTCTCTTCTTCGTATCACATTCAAATTTCGTCCAGTGTTTTCCAACGGCCCCTAATGGTTCTACTCCGTAGAATGCAAAGAAGCCAGAGCAAAAAATGCTGTCACGCTGCTCTCCAAACGTGCGAATGACATTCAGTGGGATTGCAGAATCAGAAAACGGTTTTATCGTGCAGCGAGTGTCAGCAGTGTCAAAGGCTGTAAAGAACGTCATCCTGTTGCACATCGCAGTGCAAACGGTCGTTTTTGACAGCGAAATGTGTGAAAGTGAACGGCTTAGTTTAAGGGGTAGTTTCATCCACGCCATTTATGAGACCTCCTGAGGACTCTCCGTGCCAATTCTGAGCATCGACGGGTCCAAAATGTTTTCCTCGGCCATCCATAAAAGCGTGTGATTTCAGCGCTGGGCGTCGTGGTTCAGACTTCCGCCGCAGAGGCGTCAAGAGAAGGGGTGAGACGACCTTCCCAAGTTGCGGCACTTCCGCAGTGGCGCTGGACAGAATTGAGGGGAAATTTGGTGCCAATGTGACGTCATGAACCCACCTTAAACTTCGAAGTTGTAGCCTTTTCTTTTCTTTTATTTGTCGGCACCGTGCTGTTTTAAACGTTGTCGAGCCGAAGGGTGACGTCCAAGACGCCACGCTTTTGCACCTTCGAGCCAAATTTCGAACTTCGGCACCGCAGCGGTAAAAAAATGACAGGGTTTAATTTTGTAACCAGCTTGGCCATAGAGACTAATTTCATTCAGTTGTTTCGTTCCACTGAAAAGACCAACTGAGTGAAAAAATAATCCGTTGTATCATCACTGTTAAGTACACTGCTGATAAAGCGTTGATCTAACCATAATCCGGACACGTTGGGTGAGTGACATTTGAGATGAAAGTACGACATGATGAAACCACGTTTGTGAACGTACCTCAAGAAGTAGTAGTACTTCTGACTCAGATACCTTGAGTACGGTACCTTCATCGCATTTGTGTCAAAATAATTTGTACTGGAAGATGACACGGAATTGAATCTGATGACGGCCACTGGCCAAACCAAGTTATTTGGGAAGGTAATACAATATATTAGATTGGTGCATTAGTTCGTAGCCTTTTTGTTTTGGATGTTGGTACTGTGGTTGCTACAGGTTTATTTACCAATTGCTGTTTTTATTTGTAGTTCGCTGTTGCTATTTGAGATTACAGATTATTATTTTGTCATTTGGATTTGTGAGTGGAGCTTTGGATGCTAGAAAAATAGGAACATTTCCGAGAAACTGTACTGTTTGAGTTCAATAGAGGGATGTCAGGAGCAAAGGCCGCTAGGAACATTTGCGCCGTATGTTGGGATAACGACATTGGACACAGCACGGTAAGAAAATGGTTTTTCTCATTTAAGGTGGATCATTTCGACATTAGTGACTCCTCATGTTCACGTTCAGAAAGACCTTCGGGGTTTGATGAACATCGTTTAAGCGCATTAATCCACAATCATCTACGACATTGTTCTCGAGAACAGGCAAATGCGATGAACTGTGATCATTCAACTAGCGTGCGATATTTGCATGCTACGGGGAACGTTCAAAAACCAGACTTAGGGTACCACATGCTCTAAGCCAAAGTTACAAAAATAAGCGGATGGCTATATGAACATCTCTACTTGCTCGTTATCAAAAAATGGTTCAAATGGCTCTAAGCACTATCGGGCTTAACGTCTGAGGTCATCAGTCCCCTAGACTTAGAACTACTTAAACCTAACTAACCAAGGACATCACACACATCCATGCCCGAGGCCCTAGAACCGGTCGGCCACAGCGGCCGGCTGCTCGTTATCAATTGCCTCGTTAATAATACTGACCATTCCCATCCTGTATCGTTACTGGTGATGCAAACGGTATCCTTATGCTATAGAAGGAAAAGGAAGGAATGGCTGAGCCCAAGAAAATCAGCAACACCCGTACAAAGGCCTGCGTGAATCCACAAAAGATAATGTTATGCGGCTGGTGGAACAGCAACGGTTCGGTTTACTACGAATTGCTTCGCCGAGGTGTAACCATCACTGCTGAAATTTATTGTCAACAATTGAGACGTCTGGCAGACGCAGTCCAGGAACAATGATCAGCAAAACTGAGTGAAGTGATGCTCGCATTTTGCTAGACTGATGAAAAAACTATACAGGAGTTGGATTGAGAGGTCATTCCGACCCACCTTTTCACCTGATCTTGGGCCCTCAACTTTTCACCTTTTCCGTTCTCTATCGAACAACTTTCAAGGAAGTTCCTTTCCGGATAAAAATGCGCTCCGAACACGGCTCGACGAGTTCTCGCCTCATAACACCGTCATTTCCACTGTCTTGGAATCGAAAAGTTATCCCAGCGTTGGCAAACTGTAGTTAATAATGAAGGACAATGTATTATTGATCACTAAAGCCTCTGTTGTGTGTATTTGTTGTGTTTATTAAACTTATGGAAAAGCGCTACGAACTTATGCACCAACCCAATAATTGCGATCTTTTCTCCACGCTTCAATCTATTAAACATAAACGTATGCTCTTACCCAAACCTGATAACTTCAAGTGACGATTGCAGCTCAGATTGTATTCAATTTGAACAAGTTGAATTAACATTTTATATCTTATGGCATCACAATCAAAAACTCCTTTCTGTCCACTGTATCGGTGAGGAACGCAGCGCCAAACTACAGTAGCCCTTAACCCGTATCTGGCCTCTACTGGAATAATGTGTTCAACACTGATTCTTTTGTGTTCTCTACCTTTCGCCACTCAGCAAACCAACAATAGCTTACACGTTCACATTGCAGTCCGAAGCGTTTTGAGTTATCGGACAAAGGAAGTAGACGAATGATGCCAGCCGGCCGCGGTGGTCTAGCGGTTCTAGGCGCGCAGTCCGGAACCGCGCGACTGCTACGGTCGCAGGTTCGAATCCTGCCTCGGGCATGGATGTGTGTGATGTTCTTAGGTTCGTTAGGTTTAAGTAGTTCTAAGTTCTAGGGGACTGATGACCAAAGATGTTAAGTCCCATAGTGCTCAGAGCCATTTTTTTGAATGATGCCATACGAGCCACTAGTACATCCTATTGTAGATGGAGACGCCTTTGAAGCGTCGACACATGCAGGTCTGCATTATTATTATTATTATTATTATTATTATTATTATTATTATTATTTTTAATTATTATTATTCACACCCTCCCAGTTTCGATTCAATCAGACCACTTTTCAGGACGTGGAGCGTTACAATTTTTACAAACTTAGGTGCATTGCGGGACTGCGCTTTATTCCGGATGACGACTCAAATTACCCCGATACTGTTGATGGTTCAAAATGGCTCTGAGCACTATGGGACTCAACTGCTGAGGTCATTAGTCCCCTAGAACTTAGAACTAGTTAAACCTAACTAACCTAAGGGCATCACAAACATCCATGCCCGAGGCAGGATTCGAACCTGCGACCGTAGCGGTCTTGCGGTTCCAGACTGCAGCGCCTTTAACCGCACGGCCACTTCGGCCGGCGATACTGTTGAAATATGGCAGTTAGCTCTACAATCTTTCATCATAACAGAGATACAAGAGGTTTAATTCTGGCGCAATTTAGCAAATAACGAAAATGGCAATGATCCATATTTTTTTCTGAGTTCTGCATACAGCTCTCTGTCTCTCTCTTTCTCGCTATTCTCTGATTAGTAGAGATGCTTTGGCGGAATACCGGTTTCTGATTAGAAAGTTGAGTTATGCAGCTCGCTCTAATTTAGCGACTAAGCTTCTTGGTTTATGACAGGTTTGTGACACGACACGATCTACATCTACATCTACATCCATACTCCGCAAGCCACCTGACGGTGTGTGGCGGAGGGTACCCTGAGTACCTCTATCGGTTCTCCCTTCTATTCCAGTCTCGTATTGTTCGTGGAAAGAAGGATTGTCTGTATGCTTCTGTGTGGGCTCTAATCTCTCTGATTTTATCCTCATGGTCTCTTCGTGAGATATACGTGGGAGGGAGCAATATACTGCTGGACTCTTCCGTGAAGGTATGTTCTCGAAACTTTAACCAAAGCCCGTACCGAGCTACTGAGCGTCTCTCCTGCATAGTCTTCCACTGGAGTTTATCTATCATCTCCGTAATCTTTCGCGATTACTTAATGATCCTGTAACGAAGCGCGTTGCTCTCCGTTGGATCTTCTCTATCTCTTCTATCAACCCTATCTGGAACGGATCCCACACCGCTGAGCAGTATTCAAGCAGTGGGCGAACAAGCGTACTGTAACCTACTTCCTTTGTTTTCGGATTGCATTTCCTTAGGATTCTTCCAATGAATCTCAGTCTGGCATCTGCTTTACCGACGATCAACTTTATATGATCATTCCATTTTAAATCACTCCTAATGCGTACTCCCAGATAATTTATGGAATTAACTGCTTCCAGTTGCTGACCTGCTATTTTGTAGCTAAATGATAAGGGATCTATCTTTCTATGTATTCGCAGCACATTACACTTGTCTACATAGAGATTCAATTGCCATTCCCTGCACCATGCGTCAATTCGCTGCAGATCCTCCTGCATTTCAGTACAATTTTCCATTGTTACAACCTCTCGATACACCACAGCATCATCTGCAAAAAGCCTCAGTGAACTTCCGATGTCATCCACCAGGTCATTTATGTATATTGTGAACAGCAACGGTCCCATGACACTCCCCTGTGGCACACCTGAAATCACTCTTACTTCGGAAGATGCCACGGGCACTTCCATTCTTAGTGAGCTGTTGTAGAAGTGGGACGGGGCCAGCGTCGAATGAGGTCAGAAGCATGCAGCTGAAGCTTTTTATGTCTATTTACTCGTACATCAATCAGCTATGCCACTTACAGAGAATAAATGCAACTAGTTCGTTAACAGGATACTCGATTTAGGTAGTCAGTAAGTGTTCTGATTGGTTCGTGGAGTGAATAAAATTTTTTGCGAAAAAATATCGCCGCACTCATGGAGCATGGCTACGGTCAATAAGGCATAACGTTTACTGATCGATTAAGTGAAAATTCACGTTCATGCAATTGCTGAAAGTACTCTATACTGCAGGATCAGGCGAGAGATTTGTCAACACTCAAATTCAATGTTTTATAGTCCACATGTGGACGGACATGGCGTTTTCAGTTGCCTTGATTCGTCCTTCCTCTGCTTAAAAAAACTTCGCCTGTTTGATGGAGTGCATTAAAGTATAAGGAGCAAATTAGCAAACCGAATTACAAACCACTGCTCCCTCGCCTGATCGACCAGCACTATTTGACGTGCTATAGAGTAGTACTTGCCGTTCCGATTCAGGAAGAAATAAGTGAGGTCAACAAGGAGTGGAAAGGTGTGGCGTTCCATTCATTTGGCGCCCTTAATTATACAAACGTTCTGTTGATTCGACGTTGCCAAGTCGTAAACCTCGCACAACGAACGAGTCAACAGCTTGCCACAGCGATCTTAGCTAACACTCCTGCTACTACCGTGTCTCAATGTTCGCTGTAAACTTCCCTCCACTTAGTACCGTGCTGGCACACGCCAGAAACGGACACGCGAGATCTATTTTCCTTAGCCTGGCGTTACACGCACTTTCTGCGGTCTTTGGCCTTCACAAATTTGGTATATCCTTCTGCTGCCGAATGTCGTCGTACTGGCCTCCTCATCCTAACAAAAATAAACTCATAGTTTTTTATTGTGTCATCTTCCGTCTCTTCGTTCCCGTAGTATTTCTGCAATATGTATCTGAGGGAGAAGTGTCGTATAAGCTTGGTATTCGTCCAAGTGATTACAGAAAAGTGTATGGAAACCACTCACAGGCTAGCTTTCACCGCGTGGTTAGGGATCGCGTCGGGCTTTGGTTAAATTCTGACTCACAAGACTTGTATCCGTAAGCGTTGTTTATTACTCACATAACACGGCCAAACAGTATTTAGTTGTCTGTTACTCTAGATTATGTAGTTCGGAAAACCCTTATACCTTTTATCAAAGCTGTACTAGCACATCGCTGAGTTGTTTGGATGGTTGGTTGATTTGGAGTAGGGGGCTAAACAGCAAGGTCATCGGTCCGATCGGATAAGGGAAGGATGGAGATGGAAATCGGACGTGCCCCTTCAAAGGAACCATCCCGGCATTTGTCTGAAGCGATTTAGGGAAATCACGGAAAACTTAAATCAGGACGGCCGAACGCTGGTTTGAACCGTCGTCCCCATGCGAGTCCAGTGTGCTAACCGCTGCACCACCTCCCTCGCTGTGTGTGTGTGTGTGTGTGTGTGTGTGTGTGTGTGAGCATATCGATATGGTATGTGTTTCTTTAGTATGTTTGTTTAATAATGATATTATTTTCTGTTAGACAAAGCTGTATGAGCACATTGCAGAGAAAAATTTTGTTTCTTTGTGTTCGCGTCGATATGATAGGCTATATCTGTTTCTTTAATTCTGATATTATTTTCTGTTAGACTATTAAATTTTTCCGAATAATTTGCCGAAAAGAGAAGCAGCTCTGATACCAAACTTACACTAAGAAGTAAAGGTTGAAAGGTAGAAGGAATATACAGGACTCTACAAAGTATAATAAAATAGAAGACAATATTATAGAGAGAGAAGAAGAGGTAGCTGAAGATGAAATGGGAGATGTGATACAATAAAAAAAATTGACAGAACACCGAAAGACTTACGTCGAAACAAGGCACCCGGGGTGGACTTATTGATATCATTGAGAGAACGAGCCATGGCAAAACTATTCCATCTGTTGTGCAAGATGTACGAGACAGGCTTCAATATTGTCATACTTCAAGAAGAATGTATGAATTCTTATTCTGAGAAGGCAGGTGCTGACAGATGTGAATCTTATTGAACCATCAGCGTAATAAGTCATCACTGTAAAATATTCACATACATTAAAAGAAGAGTGAAAAGACTGGTAGAAGCCGACCTTAGGGAAGATCAATTCCGGTTACAGAGAAAAGAAGAGACACCCGAATCAAAAGTAATCCTACGACTTACTTTAGAAGATGAGTTAAAGAAAGGCAAACCTACATTTATAGCATTTTTAGATTTATAGAAAGCTTTTGACAATACTGACTGGAATACATTCTTTGAAATTCTGAAGGCAGCAGTTGTAAAATACAGGAAGCGAGAGTTTAACTACAATTACAATTTCTATGTTAGAAAGTCATCTTTGCAAGTATACGTCTGGAGCGCAGTTTTATATGGAGGTGAAATGTGGACAATAAACAGTATAGCAGTCAGTAGTAGCGGTTTTAATTTTGGTGGCATGGCACTCCACTGTCGCCACTAACTCCATGGGTTGCCGATATCGATCTGATCATATATCGTGAGCTAGGGTCTTTGGTCGAGAAGCGTGTCCTTGGCCCTGTTACTGTCAGTTAGCTGGAGGGCACGTGGCTGCCATGTTGTGGCTTTTGGAGGACTCCGGCTGTTCTATACGGGCTCCGAGAAGCCTCGAGTGGTTAAATAGGTCAGAGGCAAGTCTTGCCGCCTCGCTTAAGGATTGGTAGCGGCGAGTTGCGGGAAGAGCAGCAGACGTCGCGTGCAACCCGATCGGCATGTTCCCACTCTACTCTGCAAGCTTAAATTTTACGGCACACCGAGGATGGCCTGTAAGGATTGAAGGCAATAACACACCGGCTTGGAATCCTGGAAGTCACGGCTCCTTCACAGCTAAGGGAAGTTAGGTTATTATTATTATTATTATTTTAGCTCTTGATATTGTATGGCCACTTTCTGTCTTAACGTGGAATTGGAGCTCTTTATATTAACGTGCATCCGAGTGACTGTTTGTGTATGATCATCGGTCAGTGTAACTGATAGTAATTTGTTGTTCAAGGCGATATACCATGCAAGTGTACGAGTACTCTCTGTTATAAACTGACTTGACGAAATTAAGTTTGTAACATAATCTGTGTTGCAGGCATGGCATCCTTTGTAGATGAGTACGCCTTAGTCATTGCATTAGCAGGCGCTAATATTTTGTTTTGTGACTTACAAGTAATTTTAAGCATCGTTAAGCTTTTAACTTGCATGTGTAGTCGCTTCTGCGATAATTTAAAATTTCTTACATCTTAGTCACTTTCGTCTGTAGCCTTATTTGCGCAGACTCCTGTTCCCTTCTGATTTCTGTTGGCACGGTAGCTTTGGCAGCGGAAGGCGCGCTCCTGTTCCCTGCGCCCGTAGCAGAGGCGTGTTTTCTTTCTGCTGCGGAGGCACTTCCGTCGTCTCAAGACGTCTGGGATGGCCTGCAATTTGGTGCCTTTACCAGCCGCACCGTGGTGGTGGCTCAAGTTAAGTAAAGCTGTCGTTTGATGCGTGCCACGATGGAGTTTCGCCGATTAATCCAGAACTATTAATGAATCCTGTTTGGTGAATTAAGTAAACTCATGAGGTTTAAAGCGTGTTCTGCAAGCCCGAGGTTCCTCCTCACTGTATCTGCTCTTTAACCACCCGTTTAAAACTTGCACCCGTATTGCTACTTGTGGAGCGTGTTAATTTTTAAGGCCTTTTACGTATCAGTATAAACTGTTGAGCCCTTCCTTTTATCACAGTCATTAGCTAACTCCACTCATTGGGAAAGTTTCCTGATTGTTCCCTGTTGGCTGTGATAACCGTCTGCTGTATTTCTTAGCTTATCCTTAGGCCAGCCGGTGTGGCCGAGCGGTTCTAAGCGCTTCAGTCTGGAACCGCGCGACCGCTACGGTCGCAGGTTCGAATCCTGCCTCGGCATGGATGTGTGTGATGTCCTCAGGTTAGTTAGGTTTAAGTAGTTCTAAGTTCTAGGGGATTGATGACCTCAGATGTTAAGTCCCATAGTGCTCAGAGCCATTTTTTTATTCTTAATTTTGGGCAATTTTATATTTATTTAAGGGTTATTTTCAATGTTTCTGCTGGTGTGTTCCAGTTGGTAATCAAATTTAAATTCCATGTCCTACCAGTTTATCTTGTACTTTGGGTAACTGTATATTTATTTAAGAGTAATTGCTCAATGTTTCTGCTGGTGTGTACCACTTGGGAGTCACATTTAAATTGTATGCCTTTGCTTGTATTTTAGGGAATTGTGTATTTTATTTCTTACAGTGTTTCTATTAAGGCTTCTACAATCAGTGGGGTGACCTATAATCCTTTGTGTACTGTGGATGGGCGTTATTCACTTGTGTAACGTGTCACTCTTGCTTGGTAATTGTTAGTACATTTAGTGGCAGTCACTGTAATTAATATTACTGATAAAATTCAGTTTGTTGAACCCGCTTGCAGCCACGCCTAGTTGGTGCGACTTCTTACTTGTATTTGGAGACTGTATAATCCTAGTTTCAAGCTCTGCTCTTAATGGTATAAATTGTTAGTTTGTTGTTAATGAATTGAGCCTGTTCAAGTTTTTTAAATGATTGTGAGCGTTATTATGCTTTTTAAAAGGTTCTTTCAAATTGTAATTACAATATTATTGTTAACCAATAAAATGTACTCCGTCAAAAAGCAAATGACAAAATATGTGGGTCCATCTTCCATGTGGTTTTCCTTAAAATTATCCCAACCCTTATTTTGAGGTTTGAAAGATAATATAAGCCTTTGAAATACAATGATACAACAGAATGCTGAATGGATAGGTTGGATAACTAGTGAACAGGTATTGAATTGAATCCAGGAGAAATGAAGTTAATGGCACAATATGGTTAAGAGAAGGAATAGGTTGATAGGATGCACTCTGAAGCATCAATAAGTAGTCAGTTTGGTTACAGAGGGAAGTTTGGAGGCTAAAAATTGAGGAGGGGCATCAAGCTGTACTACAGTAAGCGAGTTAAACAAGACATAGGGTGCAATGCTTATGCTTAGATGAAGCGGCTTGTACAATATAGGCTGGAGTGAAGAGCTGCATCAAAACAGTCTTTGAAGACATCTAAAACAGCAGCAGCAGCAACAACGATAGTATTACGTTACAACCAAACAACAATGGCGATAAAGGGTTTTGTTAAATGTAAGTGTAGTAGCTTTGTAGAGACACGACCTTCAATGATGTCATAAAGCATCTAAAACAAAATGTTGTACAGATGACATATGTACATATTTTCTCATTAAATATTCCCCATTCACTAACAATAAGGACAACGTGTTTGCTACCTGGACTACTGCACTTCGGCATCCTTCACATCCCGGCGACGACCCTATTGAACAGCCAGAGAAGATTTCAGTGAAGACGTGTTGTGAGTAAACATCTAGCGGCCTGTTAAAAGCGGACTAAGGGTATAGCTGTCAGAGCGATACGATAGTGGTCAGATCCATGGGCTTCGATTGCATCAATTGAAGGTGTCACCTTTGACGATTTTTACTTGCTGTATGGTATGACGCCCCCATGTGTCGGAATCTTCTAAAGCTCACCGTATGGAATATGAAGGGCGTCTCGATATGAAAGAAAGGAAGCTTAATGTCCTGTCAACGATAAAGGTTTCACAGACGGAACTCAGAGATGAGTAGGACAAGAACAGGGAAGTAAATCGATAGCGTCATCAAAGGAACCATTCCTACATTCACCTTAATTAACTTAGGAAAATCACAGAAAATCCGAGTCTGTCTACCCAGTCTGAGATTGAAACCCCCTTTCCCGGATGGTAGTGTATTCACCACTGCATCAACCCAGGCTTCGGACTGAAGTCCACAACAACAACAACAACAATAACATATGAAAATAAATGAACAAATTTCTCAGGTGTACTGTAAGTTTTAACAAAAATCTACATATATTCTTCTACAATTCATTATTATAGGAAAGTGTCCTGGCCGCCCTCGTGTTCCTGAAGAAAATGTTGCAAAAGTTCAAACTGCTTTCCAACTTAGTCCTTTAAAATCAATTAGTCGTGCCAGTCGGGAGTTACAACCGCCTACAACAATAATTTGGCGTGTTTTGAGACGGCTTCATAAAGCAGTACAATTTACAGCTGTTACAAGCTCTGCGTCCTGATGACAAACGGAAACGTGTAGCATTTTGTAACGAGATTCTTGATGCTATTGACAATGATAACACTTCCGCACAGCGCATCGTGTTCAGTGATGAAGCGACTTTCCATGATAGTGGTCAGGTAAACAGACACAATTTTCGAATTTGGGGCCTACAGAAACCAATTGCAGCCATCGAAAATGTACGAGATTCGCCCAAAATCAATGTGTTTTGTGCGATATCCCGATCATCTGTTTACGGCCCATTCTTCTTTGATAGAAACGCGGTTAACGGTCAGCAGTATCTCGCTATGTTATAAAACTGGTCATTTCCGAGGCTGCATGAAGACAACTTCATTTTTAAACAATACGGCGCACCCCCTCACTGGAGTCGCCAAGTGCTTCAATGTCTGAATGAAACTCTACCGTCTCATCTGGGTTCCACGGTCACCGGATTTGATTCCCTCTGACTTCTTCCTGTGGGGTTTCGTTAAAGATAATGTTGATGTACCACCACTCCCACAGAACCTAGAAGAGTTGAAGAACCGGATCCGTACTGCCATAGCATGACGGGCATGCTTGCCCGAGTATGGGAGGAATTTGAGTATCGATGTGGTATTGTTCGTGTCACCGATGGAGGACATATTGAACTTGAGAGGTTCGTAGATATGAGTGTAAAGTTTCATAATAGTATGTCTTAAGGTTTAATAAATATATGCATTCGAAATACGGATATTCTTTTTGAAACACTCTGTATTTAACACTTTCTCTCAACTGTAAAGTAATGAAAAAATAGAAGTCGTTTTGTACGTGGGAGTTCGAATCTTTGAAGAATCGTGGGTTATAAAGACATTAGACGGAACTGTTATTAAGATTTCCAGAAAAATGTTTGGATAAATCGTGGCTATACTTGAAAGAAAAACAGCCCTCGGTCACTATTTTTAACAAATTAACCTGGTTTCAACACTGCTAGGAGTGTCTTCCTCAGAATTTAAATCAAAGAATGGTCTATATTCTACAACATGGTCACATAATTATGACTAAAAACGTACGATAGGTTGTCCGTTTTGCAACCTGCACCACGCAAGTAACGAGCAGCCCTTAGTGGCTCGCCATCACAGTTTTCTTTATCTTAAATATCTTTGTGACTAATGCCCTTTTGGCACATTTATTATTTTATAAATGACATATAAGTACTGCTAGTCCTTCACGATGATTCAGTACTGATACCCTATCATACGTTTTTAGTCATAATTCTGTGACCATGTTATAGAATATAGACCATTCTTTTATTTAAATTCAGAGGAAGACACTCCTAGCAGGGTTGAAACCAGGTTAATTTGTTTAAGGGCTGTTTTTGTTTCAATTGTAACTATTCACGGTCTCTGAACGTGCAGCCATGTACAAAATTTTGCGTGTCTATATTGTCTGGCAACTCGCAGTTCTCACATTCGGTATAGCTGGACTGGTGCACGACTCCATTCTGACATTTGTACGTCGGCGCCGGAGGCGACACGTTGACGGACGCTTCCGCGTCAGCTATACGGGTTCCGAGAAGCGACCTGCAGAGACAGGCTTCCTGTGCGAGCCGAGGAAGCCGTATTACTAACGGAGTGCGGACCGGGCTGCGCTTGCCGACGTATCCAGACAGCGCTCCGACAGGTCTCAATGCCTCCGGGTCGCGACCCCGCGCTGCTTCCCGGTACGCTGCAGAACGGTATTTAACGCATTACGTTCGTCACCGAGCAGAACGGAACGCCAAGGCATTCCACGAGGCATTTCAGTGGTAGTTTTCACACAGGATGTCAACGAGACGTGACGCAACGTCAATGTTACCGATTCTCAGGATGGAAGATATGACGCTGACATTGGAGGTGGGGAGGGGATGGTGGGAGGAGGCAGTTGTTGCGTCTGCTAACATCAGAAGTTATCCTATCGTGGCCGCGCTCACTTGTCGTCTGTAGAATGTTACATACATTATGAATGAAGAAAGCACACAGCGCTAGAACAATATTCTTTAATGAACTACATGACGAATTAAAACAATTTTTCTGCGAAGAAAAGTAAGTTGAACAATATACAGGGTGATTCAGCTGGCCCTGCTGCTGGGTTTCATGTAACCCACAACACCTTCAAAAACCACGTGTACGATTTACATATCTCTCGCTTGATATGAAGAAAAAATGAACATTTAATGTAGTTAAATATTGTACTAGGATATGTTTTCGCTGGACGCCATAGTTTTTCGAGTTATTCAAGAAAAACGATTATTAAGGTCACTTTTGTATGCTTTTCTTGAATCACTCGAAAACCATAACCTTCAACGACGACGAATCCCAGTACAAAATTTAACTTCATTAAATTTCCTGCAAAAAGGTCCTGTTCATATTCTTTGTAACACTAATCGTTTGTATGTAATGAGAGAGAGAACATAAAAATCTCGCGCATGTTTTTGAAGGTGTTGTGGATTGCATAACACCAACAGATAGGGGTAGCTGAACCAAATGGTTCAAATGGTTCAAATGGCTCTGAGCACTATGGGACTTAACATCTGTGGTCATCAGTCCCCTAGAACTTAGAACTACTTAAACCTAACTAACCTAAGGACATCACACACATCCATGCCCGAGGCAGGATTCGAACCTGCGACCGTAATTGAACCACCCTATATAGTATGCTTTGGTGAGACGTGCCACGGTGCAACATCCAAAGAGGGTGGAAAATGAACTAACACGAAATAATCGAAATTAATAAACACGAGTCTGTCACCTCGCAGCACAGGTCCAAGCTACCAATACAGATCTGGTATGCCCTGTGACAGGACGTTGGCGACAATATTGTTCACTGTGTTTTCCCCTAACTAACCCTTGTCGTACCGAACAGCGCCACGCTGCGATCAACGGAACGACAGGCTGCGTAAGCTGAACGTCCGGAATGCATTTCACAAAGTGATTTCACAGTAGTATCTGAAGATGACTGCGGTTGGGGCTGTCTAGTGCTTCGTTCAAGAGCCTTACTTCGCGTACGTGCTGAACGAAATTCGTACAGCACAGATTCAAGATTCAAATCAAAAGCTATATAGAGCTGTCGCTAGCGAATGGAGAATTGGGAGCTCTAGGAGACTCACCAGCAGGAGTTCGACTCCGACAACTCTCTCTACTGTGAACGACTTGCAACAAGAAATCCTGCTTCATTTTTTCCAACTCGATTTGACGCTATGGACACGACAGTCCGCGTGTCATTGACTAGAGACATTCTAACCCTGCGGCGGGTGACTAAAGTGGAGCGAAACTATTCCCCTTTCTTATACTGGCACGTTCTACGAAAATAATTAAACAATTCATGCAAAAATAACTGACAAGAACCATGTGTTTTCCTCCATTGCCTTCTCTTATATCGCAAGTGTATGTAAATTAAAATTTGTTCAAGCAGGCGGCTTTGCATTAATTTAAATGTGGTCATGTTATGTGAACCTGGGTGAGGTCTGTGCTGTCTTATACATTTTAGAAGCAATACAATTTTCTGCTTTAGTCACTTGTAATAGCAATAGCTTGGGAACGCAGATACCGGTTTCTGGTCCAACCAAATGGGTGACTATTTCAAAGATTGCAGTCTTCAGCTAATGGATGATTGTACAGATCGAAGTCGAGCCTGCTTCAGTGGCCCCACCAAAGCTAGCACGGTAGTTTCATACATTTAAGGCAAGCTAACAAGGTTCTAAAAAAATAGTCTTCTTTTTGTTTCTTGACTGTTCTGACTTTTAACTATCAACCTAACAGCTCTGCTTCTAGTAATTGAACTATCTGTCAGAAATGATACATACTAGAAATTTGCTTTAGTTTGCTTTTAATGTATATTTATCGATCTCAGTAGAGGCCTAGGCAGACAACAATGAAAAAAATGTGTTCCATCTCTTTGTAAACCTGCAGTTTAATATCCTGGTTACATTCATGGGGCTCATTGCTTGCTGGAAGATTTTAGTTAAGAAACCATACCGAGGGGTGGCGGGGCTGTGGTCAGTTGCAGACAGTGCAGAGCCGTGTTTTCGTTGATGATGAGAGAGGAAGGAAGGGGGTGGAATCAGGTACCGTTGTCGTCACCCTTGTTCTGCCAACGGCCTTGTCAGAGAGGGTGGAGGAACGGACTAACGTTCAGGGAACTCTCTTGCCCTTACGATGGGAAACTGCCCTACAAGGCAGAAGAATCAGCAATGATCAGCGGCTTGAGGATACAGAAGGCAATGGAAACTACTGCATTAAATGCGTGTATTCACAGTACATGTGGCCTATTATTGAAAAAGTGTCATGGTAATCTGTAAACTGGCAAAGGTTTCCAGACTAGTCCCCCAGTCTGATCTCCAGGAGGGGACTGCTTAGTGGGAGGTGAGCATGAGAAAAAGATTGAATAATCAACGAGAGGATAACATTCTACGACAGAGAAGCTACAAAATTTGGAGAGGGAAATGCTAAGGCTCAATCTAGATACAGTGGGGGTCAGTGAAATGAAATGGAAAGAAGACAAGACGTCTGGTCAGACGAGTGTAAGGTAATATCAACAGCAGTATAAAATCGTATAATGGGAGCAGGATTCGTGATGAGTAGGAAAGCAGGACAAAGAGTGAGTTACTGTGTACAGTTCAGTGATAGTCGTTCGCATCAGAATCGTCAGCAAACCAATACCGACGATGATAGTGATGATATACATGCCGACGTCGCAAGCCGAAAATGATAAGATAGAGAAAGTATGTGGGGATACGTAAAGGAGGATGAAAATCTAATAGTCATATGGGACTGGAATGCAGTTGTAGGGGAATGAGTAGAAGAAAGGGCTACGAGAGAATATGGGCTTGGTAGTAGAAATGGGAGAGGAGAAAGAACAACTGAACTCTGCAAAAAAATTCAGCTAGTAATAGCGAATAGTCTGTTCAGGAATCACAAGAGGAGGAGGTATACTTAGGAAAGGGCGGGAGATGTGGGAAGATTACAGTTAAATTACATTATGGTCAGGCAGTGATTCCGAAATCAGATACTGTATTGTAAGACGTACTAATGGTGAACAGCAGGCTGAAGTTTAAGAGACTAGTCAGGAAGAATCAGTGGGCAAAAAAGTGGGAACGGAAGAACTAAGCAATGAATAGATTTTGATGTTCTCTCAGGCTATAGAGACTGAGATAAGGAATAGTTCAGTAGGCAGTTCAGTTGAAGGCGATGGATATCTCTAAAAAGGGCAATCACAGAAGTTGCAAAGAAAAATATAGATACAAAGAAGGTAACTGCCAAGAAACCTTGGGTAACAGAAGAAATACTTCAGTTGATCGATGAAAGAAGGAAGTACAAATACATTCAGGGAAATTCAGCAATACCGAAATGCACTGCTGGTCACCGAAAACGCATCACTCTGAACGGAGCATTCAAATCAGGTGAAATTTATAGTATGCTTTTGCGTCGACTAGAGCTGCATATGATTAGAATTTCAGCGTAGGTGCACATCACGGACGCAAATAGCGCTATCTAAGGGAGGAATAGACGGCCGTGTGGACGCACTGGAATTATTTTTTCGTGCGGTTGTTTTGCATAAGCAGCTTCAGTATGACTCGTAGAAGACAGCGAGCGGCTTCCGAGTATGTTTTCGAGTTCGATTGAAGCAGAATACGTGCCTATAGGGATTGCGGATTACCCTTCAGAGAAATCGGTGATCGTGTCGGACGGAACGTGATGCGGATCTTTATTCGCTGGGTGCAGGAGGGAATGACAGACCGATGGGACCGATAATACCCACCTCGTTGCACCGCTACAGGTGATGACAGGCATATTGTTCGCTTGTCAGTGTTGGATCACTCTGCCACATCACGAACCACAAGAATGTTGCGCAACAAGCAGTGTATATTTGATGTCGTTTGCAAGAGCGTGGACTGTCAGGAAGGCGTCCATTGCTGCGTCTGCCACTGAGTCAACCCCATTGGCGTTTACGCCGGCAGTGGTGAGATGAATGACGGACAGCGACAGATGAATGCAGCGACACTGTTTTCACTGACGAATCCCGATTCTGCCTGCACCACCATGACGGTCGGATTAGAGTCTGGAGACACCGTGATGAGAGACTGTTGAACTACTGCCTTAAGCAGCCAGCGTTACGTCTCTGAAGTGTTGGAGACAGTTGTCCTCCTGTACTTTAGGAGCCTGCCGACAGCCACGTTGCAACAGGATAATGCGCGGCCACATGTGACACGCCATGTTCAAGGCTGCCTTCTTCGTCTCCCATCTGAATGCACTGCTGCCTTGGCCTCCCTATTCTCCTGATATCTCGCCTATTGAAAACTTTTGGTCGATGACTGCGGAACGACTGGCCCGGGATACACCACCCACTGCTAGACAACATCAACCTTCGCAATACACAGGGTGAGGCAGCTAAGTCATAACACCACTTGTATCTCCCAAACCGTAATACATAGAAAGATGCCGTTTGGACAGTGAACTGCAGGAACAGGGGCTACTTGAATACATCATATTTCAAGTTTGTGCTATTTTTTATTCAGAGATATGAGGCTAACTTTTGTTTTCTTTTTTAAAATGGAACCCTATGTTAAAATTTAGCGTAACATGATGGGCTTAAAAAGACGATTTCAAATATGTGTATATCATAAATTTAGGCGAATACTTTTTGAGACACAGATATGTTCCCGTATCGTATTCGTCCTTCGAAGCGGCGTGGTCCAATGCGACCTTTCCTGTTGACCACTGAGGAACTTAACAGGGAAGGCGTTAATTTCCTGCTTCTCGATAACGCCGCAAGGTGACGCACGAGGTAGCTGGAGAGAAAGGTCTAAACGTGCTGATGGGGTAATGAGACATCGCATTTCCGTCACAGTTTCTTGGAGCAGACATGTACACCAACGAAGAAAAGTTAGATATTCCTCTAGTGTACGGTGAAAGCAGTCGAAATGCTGTTACAGCAATAAAGCGATATGGAGAGCTGTATCCTGATCGTGAGCGTCCTACGCGCCAGCTTCTTCCACGTATTTGCGAGAAACTACTTGAATCGGGATTATGGAACGCGCTACAGAGTACAAGGCAGAAAACTGCAACTGTCGAGGTACATGAAGAGGGCGTTCTAGCGTTGGCCGTACGTCATTCCGGATATACTAAATGGCAATAACTATTGACAGTTCCTGCGAAACGTTCTGCCCATTTTGCTGGAAGAAGTACCACTAACTACGCGTCAGTGCACGTGGTTCCAACATGATGGCTGTCCTGCTCACTCTTCCTGTGTGGCTACAGAGCTGTTAAATGAAAAATTCCCGGATTGTTGGACAGGATGACGTGCTGAAGTGAAGTGGCCAGCCCGGTCTCCAGATTTGACCCCTCTTGATTTTTTTCTGTGGGGAGCAATCAAACATAAAGTGTATGCTCAAATACCAACTTCGCCAGACGATAAGAAACAACGTATGATCGCAGCGTGTGCTGATATCTCGTGTGACACCCTCGCAGCCGTTCACAAATCATTCAAACGGCGGCTACAAATGTGTATTGCAGCAGAGGGGAAGCATTTTGAGCACATGCTTCAGTAAAGTTTTGTTTCATGTACAGTATGTATTTTGCATCTTTGCGTGTATTTGCTTCGTATTGTGATCAACAGTAAATATTTTCAAATAAAAAACAAGTACGTACGAAATAATTGTGACCAATAAGGGCCTCCTCATTTACATTTGTATTTCTATTACTTAAAATGTATTAACATCTTGTAGTATTTTAATAGTGTATGTTGTCTACTATTTTGGTATCACAGTTCTCAAATAACTGAATAATAGCCTCGTGATGACTGGGTGTTATGTGCTGTCCTTAGGTTAGTTAGGTTTAAGTAGTTCTAAGTTCTAGGGGACTGATGACCATAGATGTTAAGTCCCATAGTGCTCAGAGCCATTTGAACCATTTTAACTGAATAATATTTGCGAGACATCATCAGTTAATTTTTGCGCAAAATATCGTAGTATGCATTACTATTGTCGGGTAAATGGGCGTGTTTGTGTAAGGACGGACTCGCGACGTTTACAATGTACTCTACACAACAGGAAAGGTCGCATTGGACAACGCCGCTTCGAAGGACGAACACGATACGAGAACATATCTGTGTCCCAAAAACTATTCGCCTAAATATTATGATAAACGCATATTTGAAACCGTCTTTGTAAGTCCATCATGTTGCGCTAAAATTTAACATAGGGTTCCATTTAAAGAAACCAAAGATGGCCTCATGTCTTTGTAATAAAAAATAGCACAAACATGAAATGTGTTGTATTCAAGTAGCCCTTGTCCCTGCAATTCACTCTCCAGACGACATCTTTGTATCTATTACGGTTGGGGAGATACAAGGGGTGTTATGACTTAGCTGCCTCACCCTGTATGACAGCAGCACGGAAGATATACCCCATCAACACGTCTAGAGAATGCCGAAGCTTGTAGCAGCGGTTACACCTACCAGTGGCGGAAACACGCAGTACTGATTTCATTGTCTTCCTCACTTCACATGGAGCTGTATTTTCAGTCATGTGATCTTTGTGCAAAGTGTTGTCTCCCAAATCAATTTGTCGGTGACATCTCCGGTCCTTCTTGGTTGTGCATTTTGGATGGCCAACAATGTACAAGTCACTTAGGAATGAAATAAACAGCAACAGCAGAGAAGCTAAGGCGAAATGGCTACGTGTGAAACGTGAAGAAATCGAAAAAGAAATGATTGTCGGTAGGATCGATTCAACATAAAGGAAAGTCAAAACAACCTTCGGTGAAACTAAAAGCGTGAGCGGTAACATTAAGAGAGCAATGGGAATTCCACCGTCAAATGAGGAGGAGGGGACAGATGGGCGGAAATAGTACACTGAAGGCGCCTCTGAGGAGGAGGGCTTCTCTGACGACATAATAGAAGACGAAACAGGGGTCGACAGGGGAGAGATAGCGGAACTCGTCTTAGAATTTTAAAAAATTCTTTGGGCGACTTATGATCAAATAAGGCAGAAGCGATAAATAACTTTCCATCAGAGTTACTTGAAGCGCTGGGTGATGTGTCAACAAAACGACTGTTCACGTTGGTGTGTAGAATATATGAAACTGGTGATACACCCAAGCTGCTGGTAAGAATAATACACAGAAAAATGGAAAAGAAAATTAGGGATATGTTAGATGACTTTATTCCGTCTTTAGGTGAGGTAAAGGTACCCGAGTGGCAGTTCTGACGTTGCGATTGAAAATGGAAGCAAGACTGAAGAAAAACCGACACATTCGTAAGATTTGTCTACCTGGAAAGAACGTTCGACAACGTAAAATACTACAAGATGTTCGAAATTCTGAAAAAATAGTGGTAAACAAAGACGGGTAATATACAATATGTACAGGAATCAAGAGGGAAGAGTAAGACTGGAAGACCAAGAACGATGTGCTCGGATCAAAAAGCGTGCAAGACAGGGATGCAATCTTTCGTCCCTACTGTTGAGCCTGTACGTCGAAGAAGCAATGACGAAAATGAAAGCAAGGTTCAAGAGTGGGATTAAAATTAAAAAGGTAAGAAGATATCAATGATAAGATTCGCTGATGACAACGCTATCCTCTGTGAAAGTGAAGAAGAATTAGATGATCTGCTGAATGGAATAAACAGTCTAACGAGCAGACTATGGATTAAGAGTAAATCGCAGAAAGACGAAAGCAATGAGATGTAGCAGAAATGGGAATCGGCGAGAAAAGAAATATATGGAAAACACAGAGAAGACGAAGGGACAGGATGAAAGGCTATCTGTTTAGGTGTCAGTGAATAACTTTCACGGTACTGGAGGGAGCTATAGAGGTTAAAAGCTATAGAGGAAGACAGAGATTGGAATACATCCACCAAATAATTGAGGAAAGGGTTGTGGGCCATATCAAACCAGTCAGAATACTAATGACTCAAAATAAATAAAACAGAGACAGCCATCCAGTGATCCCTAGCCACCGGCGGGACAGGCAAACCCCTGGCGAAATCTGATGGGTGTCGAAAGAGTCGCCTGTCCTACTGGCACGTAACAATCAGTGGATGGGTTTATACAGGGTGAGCCACAACTCCACCGCCCTAGTTTCAGGAGTGGTGGTATGGACAGAAATGTTTGGTAAATAAGGGCTCTAAAATGCATACCTTATGAGCTATGAGGACTTGTTCATCTTTGCTACCCAGAGACACATCTCTTCTGCTGAAAACTCTTTGCTTTCCATATTTTGAGAAGTAGTAATATGGACCGAAACAAGAAGAAAACGTGAAACAGATCTCTTCTGCAGAGCAAGTGATCATAGCTCGTGAGATATGCGTTTTAGAGCCCATGTTTACTGGAATTTCTTTTTGTTTTGCTCCACACTTCCTCCTCCCGAAATATAGAAAGCAAAGACCTTCCAGTAGAAGAGATGTGTTTCACTGTCTCGAAGATAAACAAGTGCTCATAGGTCTTAAGATAAGGATTGTAGAGCCCTCGTTTACTAGATTTTTTTCTCTGAATGGTTTTCGATGGAGTTATAGTTCACCCTACATAACATAATTGTGGTAACAAAATGATACTGTGATCGGTCGACTGAGAAATCTTTCATGTGCGCCTACCTGAATCTGAAATACAGTAACTACTGTGCGTTCGTCTCTTACAGAGTGTCGCTGTAGTTGGTGACGACATAGTATGGCACTGGCACATGCACCGGTATGCTCTAGTGGCGTGTGTGTTGGTGTGGGAAGGGAGAGGAAAGGCGAAGGGTCGAGGGGGAGAAAGAAGAAAGGAGAGTATGATTTACGCGTCTGCCGTGAAAAGCGGGAGCGGCGGCGCGCAGTAAATCAGAGCGACCGCTTCGCCTCAGCAGTCCTTGTCAGTTTCTTTTTTTTTTTTATTCCTTGCGAGAATCGCGCCTGCCAGTCGTCCGTTCCGCGCGAGCACTACGCGACAGCCCACGGTCACCTACTAGCCTACGGCTTGCCGTTGGCAAATAGGCAGAGGAGCATTGCCAGACATTAATAGCCAAACAATGGGCAGCAGTACGCAGAATAGTGCGTCTCCTCCACTGTCGATACGATGAATGATAGCATTTATGGTCATCTCGAAACACGAGGGCTATTCGGAAAGTAAGGAACGATAGGTCGCGAAATGGAAACCACAGAGAGAATCAAAACTGTTTTATTTGCAACAGTTAGCTACACCTTCCAGCTACTTCTCTAAAAAGTCGCCTGTCAGACTTAGACATCTGTCATAGCATTGTACTAACTTTTCAATTCCCTCGTTATAGAAGACAGCCGCCAGTGCTTTTCGACAATTTTCTACTCTAGACTGCAGCTCGTTGTCTGTCAAAATATTGTCTTCATAGCCAGCGGTTCATCTGAGCAGAGATGAACCTCAGGGGTAGCCAATTACGTTCTGTATTGTGGGTGATCAAACACTTTCCATCGAAAACGCTGCAGGAGCACCTTCATTGCCCCTGCAGAGTTCGGCCGAGAAGTGTCGTGTAGAACGAACTGCATGACACTTATGTTATGTGGATTGCGTAGCTTCAGGCGAAATCTTTCGCCAAGCCCTCATACTTGGCGGTAGACGCTAATTTCTAGCCATCTTTACGTTCAAAATGTGAACTCAGAACTGAAAAGAGCGACATGATGCGATCGATGGGCATACTAGATACAGTGCCCAATGCATCTGTGCAAAGCTTCATCAGATTTTCACTGTATTTGCCATTTCGCGACCGATCGTTCCTTACTTTCCGAATAAATCCTCTTAAATAAGATTCGAGACCAATATCAGTCTCCAGAAATACAGACCGCTGGCCATTAATAATACAACCCCATCAAGGATTTATGAAATGTACTGCATAACTGGATAAGCAAATGATTAGCATTTCATTGCAAATGCACAAAGGTGGTAGGGGTAACACCACCTACATTTTGTTCTGGTACTGAGTTTCTCATTCAGATATCAAATCTGAACGTTAGTTGTTTGTAAGAAGAGTTGTTTGTGAGAAGATCGCTTTATGCCTCTAGTAATGAGGAGAACTTCTGTCAGGATGTGCCTAATTCGACAGCAGAGAGATCGTGTCCGAGCGAAGATGCACTTTATTGTTGCCCGGATACTGCTCCTTGTGTTAGTCGGAATCCCACGACTGTCGTGAGAATACGGAATTGTTGGGTTCAGGACGGCCATTAAGGGTCTCACCAGCCCCGTGCGACTAGCATCCGAGAGTACATACATGTGATTCCCTCGACCGTGCAAGATTGTACACCAACATCTCGAATCTTTAGTCTGGTAATGGACATGTTTCAACCAAGACAAATACCACCACGGACAATGCGATGACATCTGGAGCGCAATGAACTGGCAACAGGTCGACCACTGTCACAGCTTTAGTTCAGGCGTCAGCAAAGACAGCCATGTCGACAGCGGTGCGCTCAGTACTGGACACAGATGTGACGCCCATTGGCTTTTAGAAAGTGCCCAGGTTCTGTGAACTGTATCACAATTGATACATCCATGTGTGGAGGCTTCGAGGACAACAAACGTTCACATATTGTATGTGTTAACGTTATGCGGGCCCAGCTACTGGAATAATCGTACGGGTTGCTATTGGGCACGCACTCTCTGCTTCGCATAGCCTAAATTTCGACAGAAAGGGTTGTATTTGTACCGTCTGAAGACCGGTGGCTGTACCCTATCTTCGAGGTCTCATTTAAATATTTCAAAAAAATAACACAAGATCGGTCGTAGCCTTTGTTGTTCTCATATGCCTCAATACAAAGGGTGTTCGACCGTCGCCCTGGGCAGCACATTCTCGAGATGTCTCGACTGTTGAAAAGATCATATCATGGGTTTCTGAGGCTCTGGCATGACGTCTTCTACGACTGAAGAACAATGGCTGGGAACTGAAGCAGCGCGAGTGGTCTATCAGTTCATCCAATTTGATGTTGACTCGATGCATACCTGTGTTCGAGCTGTTACTGTGACACACTGAGTACAAAATTTCGCACCTTGCTTGTTCCCCAATCACTTATAAATTTAACCATATATTGTTTCTACTTTATTGGTTACAAACAATAAGTAAAATATTTGCGAAAGCACGGATAGTCGAAAAAATCGATCGATAGCTAACTCTATTGCCAAGCACAATCGGCTGAAGGTCGTTGGTTGAAAATTTCACGAAAAACATTGAAGTATCTCCGACGCTTATATACTGATTTTAATTGGCAGACTGAATTATACTCTCTCAAAACATCGCAGTTTCGAGTAAATAATATTTAAGTTTCTGAAATAGTTTCACATATGTGCTTACATTATGGTAACAGAGAGATTTTCAATACCTGAAGTAATAATGCGAACGATACTCTGATACGTAATAGGAGGTTAAATAATTAGACGCAGCAATCCCGTTGATAGACATTCTAGGGTACGTCCAAAATTTCGACAGGTGTGATTTGAATTCTTCGTAAGACCTTCTGAACAGGCCTTTCATTTATCTTGCATTTAGTACTGGATGCATCCAATATTTTATCAGCTGTTTCTTCTGCCTCATCCTTTTTAAACAGAGCGCTAACGCTTGCTATCATTTCAGAGTTGTCCGCCCCCTGTAGGTGAATGGTCAGCATGACGAATTGTCAATCCTCAGGGCCCGAATTCGATTCCCGGCTGGGTAGGGGAATTTTCTCCGCCCAGGGACTGGGTGTTGTGCTGTCCTCGTCATCATCCTATCTTTCTCATCGACTGTAGGTCGCCGAAGTGGCGTCAAATTGAAAGACCGGCACCCGGCGAACGGTCTGCCCCACGGGAGGCCCCAGCCATACGAATAAATAAATTTCAGAGTTCATGTTTATCTTAGTTGTTGTCTTGATCATCGATCACATGGTTGGTTAGATGCAACTCTCCAGTCCTACCGCGCCACATATGATCTTCAGTGAGGCATAACTGCTACACTCCACATCACAGATTATCTGCCTTATGTGCTCACATATGGGACTTTTTCTGCGATTATTTTTCACTACCAGTCCTTCTACTATTGTGTTCAGCAATCACTCATATTGTTATTTATGCCAAATAACCCATTTAGTTTCAGTATGTTCTTCACTAAAAATTATTTTCTCATTGACTCGACACAGAACGTATTCGTCCCTTAGTCGCCACTCCATCTGACATTCAACAATCTACTGAAATACCACACTGAAATGGCTCACAGTTGTTTGATTTCTTTCTTTTCCCTTGCCTTCTTTCGCCCCCAACTGATCCATAAATGTGCCATGCCTGCGAACACTTCTCGCCTGAGTTCAGTTCATACTGAACTCCACTGTTGTTGTTATTGTTGTTGTTGTTGTTGGTAGTGGTGGTGTTCGAAAACTGTTATGATGGAGCTCTCCACTCTGATCTCTTGTGTTGCAAGGTCACGTGTCGGGACGACTGCATGTGTGCCTGCCTTAAACCTCAAAGAAAGAAAATAGTAATAATCAAAAATCATGCAATCATCAAATTTAAAATTATAATAATTTTAAAAACTTTCTATAAAACTTTCCAAATTTACTATGTATTATCTCAACTGCATTTAAAATTAATTTCTTTTTTCTTTTTTTTTTTTTTTTACAAAGTGATGATCATCTTCAGATCGCGTGTACTATTATAAATGCACTCGCTGTATATACTGTAGGACCGTTGCATCGTCCATAACATTCGTATTTAATCTTCAGGTAAACTGTCGTATGTACAGCCACGCTATCTACGACAGCAATTGAAACAGAGAGCCTATACAGCGTCATAAAAATGCTTTTTTATACATTGAAGCGCCCATATAATTACTTCCATTACAATCAGTAACTGCACTCAGAGATTTGCTGTGCAAACTGCCAATAGTAAAACAATATATACACGTGACAAATCTCTACTTGCCATTACTGACAGTAACGGATACACATATAATACGACGCTGTACAGGCATTTTGTTTCAACTGCTGTCGTAGATAGCGTGGTTGTACTTAGCACATTTTACGTGAAGATTAAAATAAGAATGTTGTGGACGATGCAACGGTCGTGTATACTGCTAGGGCATTTATAATACGAGGTTTATCCAGAAAGTGTCGGAGGAAGGCAATGGCAAACTACCTCCACTAGGCCCTTGCCTAGTAAAGCGGTGCGGGTCTCTCGCATCGTTCCCCTACGCTCTGTAAAGAAGCATGGGACTTCATTTCCATTCATCCAAAAAGTAATTCCCCGCATTTTTTTCTCAGGCGAAAACAATGCTACGAATGCGAAACGTTACGTATCTATTATTTGAAGTCTCCTGAGTGAGCGCGCCAAGTTTCCATCACTTCCGACAGATAGCGTAGCTGCAGGACAGTTTCAAAATGGCATCTGTAGGTGATGTACGTTACAAGCAACGTGCCTCATTAAATTTCTCACTGCAGAGAAAGAAACTGTGGGGAATATTCACAAACGCTTATGCAAAGTCTATGGAGCATCTGCTGTCAAAGGAAGTACAATGGGCACGGAGGGTGAGGTCATCAGAGGCGGTTCGGCTGAGCTCCACGATCTGCAGCGGTCGGGGAGACCATCTACGGCTGTCACACCTGACATGTTGCAGCGAGCAGATGTCATTCCCGAGGACAGACGCATTACGACTGGGCTTTGAGGACGATGAGGAGCTGAGTCAGTGAAGCACTGGCTCCGCCACCAGGACAGGGATTGATACCGATGGGGCATACACTCCCTTGTTCCGCGCTGGAGGAAGGCCATATAACGGGATGGAAATTATGTGGAAAAATAGGGTGTGTAGGTAAAACACCATTTCTTCGTGTGTGTAATTATCATTACGTTCAATAAAGAATTGTCGAAGAAAAAAAATGCGGTGCATTACTTTCTGGGCAATCCTTGTACTAATCATGATCTGAAGCTACCAAAACTGGTAATCACTTAAATTTTTTTTAATGTTAATGCGATTGAGACAAAATATAGAAAATTTGAAAGTTTTATAAAGTTTTACAGAAAATTTTAAATTTTTTTTATAATTTTACGCTTTCTGCTGTTGCGGCAGTATCATGTATATTCAAATGTAGTCTCATTAGCAATTCAGGATCTTTTTACAACAAACCACTGGTTTACTCTTTTTTATAGTAATTTTATTTCGAAGTACTTGAATCTTCAGTTGTTGCTTAGCCCTGTAACAAAAATTTCGGGAGAAAAAAGACCCCCCCCTGCCACTCAAAGTTTCATTTCACTTCTCGCTCCTCGCCCTCACCTTCTCCTCTGACTCAGACTCAATCACACTACTATATACTTATGTCCACTCATCATGTTTTTCCCTCCCTACAAAAAAGATAAAAAGTAAAAAACGCTCCATCGCTATTCCTTCTCTTCTCCTACACAGTACACAAATATACAGAAACATAATTAAATTGAATTACACACATACAGTAATCTAATTAAAAAAATATTGTAGGTCAAAGAAAAAGTAGTCAAAGTAGTGGCAAGGCTATGTTGGCAGCACTACAAAACACATACCATAACACATGCCTGAAGCATAAAAACAAACAGAATATAGCGGTGTGCATAAAAATATGTTGTGAAAAACATAAGAAATGAGTAGTGCTCCAGAATATCTAAAAATTAGACCAAAATTATCAGTATCTAACGTAGAAAAACAACGATGTGCTAGCAGGCGGCATTTCCCGATGTAAGCGAGAAATCAACCGAAAATCATTGTAAGTACAAATCAGTTTATTCTTAACGAACTGTTTTTCGATCTAAAAGCAAATCAAAATGTAAGTAACTTAATTACAGACTACAGATGACGCTTTAACTCAATAAAGCGAAACGCGTCAGGTGAAAAAAATCACGCATTTCTGTAGTTGCAACGACAGGACACAGATACCCTCAAGAATTATAAACCAACTATGGACACTATGGCCACACAAATGAAGGACAAATAGATCAATATTTTGATGGCATTATGTTTACAGATGCCTACGCGTGTGTCGGTTCTTTGGGGAAACTGCCTACCTAGAAAGCCAGTGCACGTAACTAGAGCATAAATATTGTGCGTTACTGTCACACATCCCTAAGTGATATCCGTTAACTTTCTGTCACAATCTTGTGGCAGTTTTATTGAGAGTAATAGAAATGTACTCTTGTCAGGAAGGATTTACATTTTTTTGTGCTGGGAAGATGCACTCCGGTATGGTTTCAGTATCCTGTGTCGGCGGAAGGCAGCCAGTGAATCTCATTATGAGAGATGAACCGCCTCACGGAAATGGCCAGCTTTTGTGATGTGAGGCTGAGGCATCCTTCTTGCTTTCGTGGGTCTATCCGGCCCATGGTCTCGCTGAGGGCAGGGGGCACTGTGCCACCACGACCATCCACAGAGAATAATTGAGTACGACATTTTTGCCTTTTCTGCACAAAAATCAAAGGTCGAAATTCCACATCGCCCCTCGGCCAGTGTGAGAAAGGTGGTCGAGTTCGCTCCAAAATTTTTGTCATTGTCAGGTTTGAGACATAATGCCACCTCCCCTCTTTTTTTTTTTTTTTTATCGCCACGCGAAGCACTGTAGGAAAAGCCAAGCAGCGCGGGTGTACACATCCACAACACCTGGGGAACGGGGTAGCAGGACGCCTATACACGGCTACAGCAGCGAAAGCGTATAAAGGCGTCGCAAGTCTCGCACGAGACACGTGCACCAGTCGCTGGCAGCGGCCAATCGCGGGGCGGGCTGGGCCTGCGGCGCGCCTTTCAATCAGCAAATGAAGCCGGGCGGGACGGCGCGCTGGCATCGGTAAATTGAGCCGCGTCGCTCGCGCTGCCAGTCAACGCCGCCGCCGCCTGCGTCGCTTTTTTCAATTAGCGGGCGACGCTTCCGCATGGCCGAAGCCTGCCCTCCTTTCCTCTGACTCCGGCGTCGGACACAGCGGGAAACGCCCGTTTCGATCGCGGGGTGGGCAAGCCGGTCAACTGTTTGCCTGTGGACACGTGCCGATTAGAGCAATCCTTGATAATATGTGCTGCACGTCGACCAGTAATTTAGCAAACACCATGCACCCTGTGCTTCCACCTGTTTGAGCTCCAGGTGTTCACATGGTTCAAATGGCTCTGAACACTATGCGACTTAACTTCTGAGGTCATCAGTCCCCTAGAACTTAGAACTACTTAAACCTAACTAACCGAAAGACATCACACACATCCATGCCCGAGGCAGGTTCGAACCTGCGACCGTAATGGTCGCGCGGTTCACACTGTAGCGCCTATAACCGCTCGGCCACCCCGGCCGGCAAGCTCCAGGTGTATCAGGAGGTGCAAATACGAATTTTCTGAAAAAAAAGGTATTCTGACTGTGTAGAAATGTGAGTGCCGTATTATCCACTCTATTAGAAAACCGAAGGCTGAGGAAAGGTACTCATGTTCGAAAGGTCTCTAGATTTTCTGGTATGTCACAGAGCTCGAAAAGGTATCAAGTGCTGTTTGAACTATCACGTGACAGTTCACGCTCATTGCAGGAATTCCATCCGCATGACGTTGGGACCTGTGTGCTTAACGCGGTTGAAAATCATCGATTCTGAGCGGGACAGAACGACAGTGACGAATCTAAACCACGTCATTCTGGCCTGTACCAAGTACTCAGCTGTACAGGTGATCTTGTACAAAAAATTGGCTGCGATGGGTTACCCCTTCCCCCCCCCCTCCCTACAAGTGTAATTGCTTTATTTCACCAGTTCCACAAACATACACACCTATGTGTTCGAAAACTTACATTGCATTAAAAACTTTTCTTTGTAAACGACGCTGTTGTCCACTTTCAACTGTGAGTTGCTGTGGATGTCATTCTCCTGTGGAATCCATGTTCGAAACCAGGATTGCAAATTTTAATTTATATTACGAACTTGTCTTTTACTTCGCACTCTTATCGTTTTTCTATTGTGAAAACTGTGCTAATGTTAATTTGGCACTTCTGTAACTACTTCTGCGTGTATGGTGTACGTCTTTTAGTGGTTCAAAATGGTTCAAATGGCTCTGAGCACTATGGAACTTAACATCTGAGGTCATCAGTCCCCTAGACTTAGAACTACTTAAACCTAACTAACCTAGGGACATCACAAACATCCATGCCCAGGGGGGAGGATTCGAAACTACGACCGTAGCAGCAGCGCGGTTGCGGACTGAAGCGCCTAGAACCGCTCGGCCACAACGGCCGGCACGGGCTTAATAACTGTACGCAATGTTAGTGTTGAATGCGAGCTGTAGTGAGCCATAAGATACTGCATTTCTTTATTATTGGGTTCAGTGGTTGAACAGCGTCTTTAAGGCTATTTAAATTTACTTTGACATTGCATGTGACTTTTAAAACCTTAGCTGTGAGCTTTTGGGGCGTACATATACACTTTTGTTATATTTACTAGCACGTATTTATTTTTTGTAGCATCTTTCTCGTGCTGAAACGAGTTAGGACCAAACATTAAGACAGGGCTGGTGTCACTTCGACACACGGTTGCTACAATTACGGCAACGTGTCTATTCTGCCACCTGTCAAGGTCATTTATCTGTAAAGCTCTGCATCTGACCGTGTTTTAAAAAACCTTAACAGTACACAAGCACAGCCCGCTCAAGTACATGTATTGTGTGACAGACAAATGTCAACAATAGATTGCAAAGGTCATAAATGAAGTACCACTGAGAAGAAACCTAAATATTTGCTTGAAACAACATACGTTAACACATGCAGTTCTTACAAAGATGTATTTCCCAAAACAGAATTTGCTATGTCATCACATCTATGGTCTAATTTTTCATTGAAGTTTCAATGAAGAGATTGAAAAACTGAGCAATGATACTGAATGCAAGCATGACAAAGGCAATGTGCAGAAGCGTTCTATTATTTTCGGTGTATCGACACTACAGTTGTCATATCAAAAGCCACACCAAATAATTCTATATGAATGTCAACTTCGTAGCCAGATCTTGAAACGGTGAGACCGTTTCTGATCTATCTTTGTACCACAGTTGCGCAAGGACACTCTGAGAGTGTTTTAAGAATTTGTGTTGAACCTGCAGCCTGCAAAGTAGGAAGACATCAGCTCATGCAGGCAGAGTTCAGAAGAGTGTAGCAGTATGGACAGTGATGTAATCAGACAATGATCTCATTGTCAGTTCCACTACACTCCCTCTAAAGGAAACGTTATCGCTAACAGAAAATAGTTAATGAGTTCATGAGTAACTATATGTTAGCAAAAAATGGAAATCTTAGATTTTCGTTATTAAGTTTTATTTTTACTCTAAATATGACTTCATGACATATTATAATATACATAGGATGGTAAGATATTGATCTTGGTTGTTCACAAGAGTGAAGTGAAATCTGTAACTATTCTAAGGTTCTTTAATAGTAAGATGGTTGATGACCATGTCTGGGGGTCGATAAAATACGGATTAAATACAGTTTGGGCAAGAGAAATCAATTAAGCTAAAAATACACAACGAAAATACCCAAAATTGAATGGGGTCTGTATAGGGTTCGTAAATATCACTGTAAAGATAACTGTACGTTTAAGAGTTCAATAATTTCAGAGTGTAAAGCACTCGGCAGCGGCTGATCAGTCCTTTCCGTTAGATCGGATATCTCACGTTTTTGCTTCAATTAAGCCTGACAATGGTGAAAATGTTTAACTACAGGTCATGATAGAATGCACCAAAAAATAGGAGACAGAGACGACTACAGTTCTGAGTGTCAACTGAGCGCGAGTGCATGTGTTCACCTTTCGTCGACGGCGGCAGTGCCGGCTGTCGGCGAGAGCTGTGAACCTGAGAGTCCCTCTCGACTGTTAAACCCCACGCCTTGAGGGAAGCCGAGACTCCTACTTGTTCCCTAGCTAATTGGCATGGTACACGCTATTTGGCTGGAATAGTGTGTCCATCGTTGCCCTCAAACCGCTCGCAAGTGCTAACTGTCAGTGCTCGCTGCGATTCTCCGTACTAGAAGACTGCAGTTTAACTCCTTACGAGTTAGGACGAGCCTGTGAACAAGTATTCACATATTGACTCTCGCAATTGTCTCACTGCGGCGCGAGTCTCCTTGCTCAAATACTCGACGATTTGCTGCAAGAGAAAAATCGAATCCTTCTTTCTATACTTGTCTAAATCAAAGCTGGTGGCTACGCGTTTTCTTTCTGGCCAATCAGGGCGTTCGTACTTGTTATAACTCCAGCTACTAGAGTTTTTGTAGCCTATCACAGGCGTCGGTTCTTTCGTAGGTCAGAGTTTAACTTCTGCTTCGTAATACTGAGATAAACAGCTTTTTCTTTCATGCGAGCTTTAATACAGATGGCCACAGTGAATCACCAATGTTTCGAGTTGGGTTTCTCCAGACGTTTGTCTGCCATCTCTGGCTGTGTTCCCGTAGAATGCTTTCCGAAATGTCGTCACTAAAAGCAGGGACAAGGGCGGCTTTTGCCGCCTGCGGTCTGCGTAGTGACTTCGGCATCTCATTGTGTCCTCTAGGTGTCCCACTGTGAGGTTTCAGCTGAACACGGGACGGGCGTGCTCTCGTAAAACTCTCCTTCCGTCAGAACTGCGTCTCGTAGTTCGGGTTGAGGAAATTACTTGTGTGAAATTACCAGTGTGAGTGTTAGTGGTTTATATTCACGAAATGCTGGCTTGTTTATGAGCTTTGTCTGTCAATAATTCGTACATTTTCAAGTAATTATGTCGTGTGATACATCGAGGTAACTGGAATTGTTTCACAAATTCAACGTAAGCGTGTTATTTGTTTGACACCTTACAAGAAAAAAGCAAGTAAACTGTTTATTATTTCAAAAGTAATCACCATAACTGTTAATACATTTATCCCTCTGTGAGGCAAGCTGGTCAATGCATCCATGCAGTTGCCTACTGAACCACGATTGCACCCAGGCCTGCACCTTTTCGTCTGAAACAAAACGGGTGCTCACATGTATCCAAGGTTGTCTCGACTACACTGCAGAGGTTTCGCCAGTAAGTCCTTACACACTCTTCATACAGACCCGATCTCTCACGATGCGAATTCCGTTTGCTTCGGAAGAAGAGGTGGACGGCTGGATGCAATCATGACTCCGTAGGCTACTGAAAACATTTTTTCATGAAGGCATTGACCTTCTTGTTTCACAGTAGGATAAGTATATTAATATTTAGGGCGATTACTTTTGCAATAATAAACAGTTACTTTCCTTCTATCTGTCTAGTTTCCACTTGACTGGCCCCTACAGAAAACAAAGACATATGATCAAATAACGATGGTGTAACATGCGATTTGTCAATTTGCGAGCGTAGAAAAGTATATAGACTTGTGGTACAGTGTCTGTGTCTGAAATCTATAACTTTCATCTACAGGTCAGTTGTCTTTGGTGGTAGTATCTTTAACATAATATCCTTGACGGGGAAACATTGAAAAAAGAACTCTGCATAAACTGAGAGTATCAAACATATATGTCCTTGATGAGTGGTAGAACATACATTCACCTATATTAAAATCATTGATTCAGGTTTAACCATTCAAGACAGTGTCCTTTCGCAATTTACGATCTTCTATCGTCTGCATGATATTAATTCCAAGGCTTTGGGACTTCTGTAGATAGCTTTTTAATTCTCTATCTCGTTTTCGAACCATCGCTTAGTTTGTTTCTATTGCCACTGTTATATCTACTGTCGTTAATCGGTTCTTGCTCCTAGGAAACGCTTAGGTTGTCCATTCGGAAACTGTGTCGGTAACAATAACGCCTTATGTTGGTTGTTAGGGGTAAGTGCGGAACTGGAAAGAAGAAATGGGGCGAAATTCGACGCCGTGCGCCGCTTCCTACTTTATGAGAGCAGCCAGGGGAGGCACAGATCTTAATGTTTCCGTCCCAAGACGCTGCCGGTAGCTGCTGCGGCCAGCTGCTCGGATGATTCACGGCCGTGCGTCAGCGACGCAAGCCGAGGCTGAACCTGACCCCGCACACGCCGGCGCGTCATCTGGCGAGATCCGCTAACGGCTGAGCGGCCGCTGGATGCTCAACGGCCTCCCGCTGAGAAACGCGTAACGTTTGCCTGGCCTACTTCCTACACAACCGAAAAGTCGAACATCTGTCTGAGAGCGCCAAACCTACCGAAATTTATGCATAACTAAACAATGAAACAGACAGTAAAACAGTTCCCCTTCCTCTAAAACATTCATTTATTTTTTATGCACTACTGGCCAGTAAAATTGGTACACCACGAAGATGACGTGCTAAGGACGTGAAATTTAACCGACAGGAAGAACATGCTGTGATGTGCAAATGATTAGCTTTTCAGAGCATTCACACAAGTCTGGTGCCGGTGCCGACACCTACAATGTGCTGACATGAGGAAAGTTTCCAACCGATTTCTCGTACACAAACAGCAGTTGACCGGCGTTGCCTGGTGAAAAGTTGCTTTGATGCCCCGTGTAAGGAGGAGAAATGCGTACCATCACGTTTCCGACTTTGATAAAGGTCCGATTGTAGCCTATCGCGATTGTGGTTTATCGTATCGCGACATTGCTGCTCGCGTTGCTCGAGATCCAATGACTGCCAGCAGAAAATGGAATCGGTGGGTTCACGAGGGTAATGCGGAACGCCGTGCTGGATCCCAATGGCCTCGTATCACTAGCAGTCGAGATGACAGGCATCTTATCCGCAGGACTGTAACGGATCGTGCAACCACGTCTCGATCCCTGAGTCAACAGATGGGGACGTTTGCAAGACAACAACCATCTGCACGAACAGTTCGACGACGTTTGCTGCAGCATGGACTATCAGCTCGGAGCCCATAGCTGTGGTTACCTTTGATGCTGCATCACAGACAGGAGCGCCTGCGATGGTGTACTCAACGACGAACCTGGCTGGACGAATGGCAAAACGTCATTTTTTCGGATGAATCCAGGTTCTGTTTACAGCATCATGATGGTCGCATCCGTGTTTGGCAACATCGCGTTGGACACACATTAGAAGTCATCGCCATACTGGCGCAGCACCCGGCGTGATGGTATGGGGTGCCATTGGTTACACGTTCGGTCACCTCTTTTTCGCATTGACGGCACTTTGAACAGTGGACGTTACATTTCAGATGTCTTACGACCCGTGGCTCTATTCTTCATTCGATCCCTGCGAAACCCTACATTTCAGCAGGATAATGCACGACCGCATGTTGCAGGTCCAGTACAGGCTTTTCTGGATACAGAAAATGTTATTACGGCCAGAGGTACTGGGTACTGATTTCTCAGGATCTATGCACCCAAATTGCGTGATAATGTAATCCCATGTCAGTTCTAGTATAATATATTTGTCCAATGAATACCCGTTTATGATCTGCATTTCTTCTTGGTGTAGCAATTTTAATGGCCAGTAGTGTTTATTTTTTGCAGAGATTAACTACACTTATTAAATTACGCAAGGTGATTCAGTAAAGCCTTTCTCATGGACCAGGCATCAATCAGTGACAATTTTCTAAAAATTTGCATCTCGTGCGGTGTACTACACTGATGGGCACGAATAATCACAGGCTCGGCAGCAAACAGAGGTGTTGTGTTATAGTTATAACGAAAATGGTACAGATTTCACTAGATGCGAAAGCAGTATTACAGACGTAAATGACGTCCTTGTTTGACATAGGCCAGACTCCGAGGATAAAGGTCGATATCAAGCGCCGGACGTTGTGGCCGAGCGGTTCTAGGCACGTCAGTCCGGAACAGGGCTGTTGCTACGGTCGCAGGTTCGAATCCTGCCTCGGGCATGGATGTGTGTGCTGTCCTTAGGTTAGTTAGGTTTAAGAAGTTCTAAGTCTAGGGGACTGATGACCTCAGATGTTAGGTCCCATAGTGCTCAGAGTCATTAGAACCAGTTTTCGATATCAAGCTCACAGCAAGTAACATGCCCTCCTCCGTCACTAATGCACATTTTGTACCTGCAATTCATTCTGGCTGCCAAACTGTTGAGAAATCCCTGGAGGTTATTGTCCAACCCAAGATAGTGTTCAGTTTTTGAACAGTTCGGGGAGAGGGTTGAGAAACTCGTCTGCCAAGAGCATCCCAGGCATGCTGCATAGGGTTTAGGTTATGGTAGTACGAAGGCTACTCCATACGTTCAGTCTTTTCTCTTTCCAGTGAGTCCGACATGTCAGCGGTCCTGGGCGGGTGGGCATTGTCATCTATAAACAGGAAGTCGGCACCTACTGCACCCCTAAACAGATGGACACGATCCAGAATAATCTCCCTGCAATACCTCTGTGCTGTATTGGTACCTCGCACGAATACAGGTGGCAGTGTTCGGCCATTATGCATAATACCTGCGCACACCATAACGCAATGGCACACTGATGACGTTCAGGAACATACTGTGCTGAGTAACCTGTTCCCTCTCTCTCCACACTAAATCGTGGCCAGAATCACTTGCCACAGTGACGCTGATGTCGTCGTAGGAGTGGGATGCAATGAACAGGCTTCTGAGCTTTCCAACCCTCCTGATTTAATCGCCGCGAAATGGCTGGGAGAGACACCGGTAGCGGCTGCAAGATCTGTAGCGATCTGCTTAGGAGCGAGACGTCTTTTCCTTTTCGCTACGTATCGATCCTCTTACGGGGTGGAGGTCAAGCTACAACCACCAGCATGCTTTCTCATAGCATTTTCCACCTTCAGCGGCCTTTTTTAATTGCGAGACTGGACACATCGATTACTGTGGCCACAGTATTGACACTTTGAGCATCGTCAAGCCGTCCAACTGCTCGTCCATGCTCGTTAGCACATAAATGATATGTTACAAACATATTGCTGCACCACATGGAATTTTGCACCAATCGGTTCCACAACAACCTTCGTCAAACACCGGCCTGTATGTACTGTCAAATGCATACAGAGTATTCGGGCACAGGCTTCGCTGCAGTTAGCACGTCCCGCACTCTACATTTCCTTTTTATCATTGGTCGAGTCTTCCGCAGCAAGTGTCGGCTTCTCCGCAGAAATTTGTTCCATAGCGAGTGTCAGTCGTTCCTTAGCGACTTTCTAGCAGTATACTATATTACTAGCATATTGTATCGTCTTAAGAGTTCTGTTGCCCATTTCGTGTTTTTTGACGTTATGTAGAATGAGATGAAACGTCAGACAAGACAACTGAAAAATTTTCTTGTGCCTGATCATGACGACAACGATGACGAGGATTAATAACGATGATGACTAATAATAATCGAAAATGTTGGCAAAAGAGTTTCGTTACAGTTTTCTCAACCATTGCGAATTTATAATCACATTCTTATAGATTTGTCAAGATGTAGCGTTCCATCATCAGACTACAATACACGAACTTCTGCATAAGACAACAATCAGTTTGTTGTTCAAAACAAATAGATCGCAATTTCTAATGCTGAAATTTCTCCGAAATTACTTATTGAATTTCGGAGACTGAAACGCGGATAAATTCATCTCTGTGTGGTATACAACAAAAGCACCAGAATTTACTGAATCTCAGTTAAAAGAACGGCGCTTTTTGACGATAGTTCTGTAATTTATGCAGCTATAACTGGAGGCTATAAGTCGTTTAGTGACGATTTTGTGGTTAGAAATGGAATTACCAAGTCTTAAATGTTTCCAGAAATATTTGAAATTCCTAGCTTAATTGCGTTTTATACGTGACTACATTGCGACAGTGGAGCAATATGTCGAAAATTCAAGCTGCAACAGACTTCTGATGCAGCAGGTGGCCAGCAAAATAGTATACTCGTATGTGAAAACCTGATAGACGATTGTATTGTTCTACTCCGCGGTACCGAGATCTGACGAGCTAATAAAAGAAAGGAAGGAGAATTAGGTTTTAACGTCCCGTCTACATCGAAGTAATTAGGTAAGGAGCGGAAGTTCGGACTGTTTCAGGGATGAGGAAAGAAATTAGCTATGCCCGTTCAAAGGAACCATCCGGGCATTTTCCGCAGTGATTTAGGGAAATCATGGAAAACCTGGATCTGGATGCCCGGAAGTGGGTTTGAACTGTCGTCCTCCCAAATGCTTGTCCAGTGTGCTTACCATTGCGCCACCTCGCTCGGTGCGCAAACAGAGCAACTGTAACGTCATTTTATTTATACCCTCATTAGCGACAATGAAAGTTTGAGTGAAGCCTCCGTGTGCGCAGACAGTGTAATGGGTAAGCCATGGAGGTATAATAAGGGAGTTGTACAAAGCAGATGTCCGCCATGTCAGTTGCCCCAAACTTTAGCTTCTGGTAGAAGTGTTTTGATCAAAAATGCCAGCTTGGGTCATTTACGGGTGTACAACTATTATGATTATAGCCTAACTTATAAAGGTATCACATTTCATTCATAAATTTACTCTTTCAAGCGATATTTTCTTTTATATACGACGGTGGTTTGATAAGTCTCCTAAATTTTTAAGAAAGAATGGAACATTATTTTGTGCCCTCATAGTTGATGAGCAAGATTATTCAAAGGATCGTATAAAAAATTTTAAAAATGTACAAAGTACAATTCGTTGTTGACAGCTGTCTGAATTGGTGAATGTGTCGACTGCGACTGAAAATGGAAGAAACGAGTTTCGTTACTGAACATTTTCATTTGAAGGGTTGGACTGCCGCACAAATCAAAATCGAACAGCCTGTAGTTCAAGCGTCTCTGGGCCATCACGCAAGACAATTTACTTTTGGATTAATGAATTTAAACGTTGTAGGACAACCATCGAGGACGAAGTGCGTTCCCGCCGTCAAATTTAGGTCACCAGAAAGGAAATCATTGACAAAATCCATGTTATGATAACACAAGACCGCCGAATAAGAATTCGTGAGATTGCATCTCAACTGAGCGAGTGCACAGTATCCTGCACGGAGAACTGGCTATAAAGAAACTGAGTGTGAGGCGGGTGCCGCGATTGCTCACAGTCGACTAAAAGCAATCTGGCACAACATTTCAACAAAATGTCTGATGACATTTAATCACAGTCCGCAAGACTTTTTGCGCTGATTTGTAACTTCTGATGAAACCAACATTACACACTGAAGCCAAAATGACAGACAAAACAACAATAAACAGAGGCTACTCAAAGTGCATCGACGAAGGCAAAGACCATTTTGTCATCTGGTTAAAGTGATGGCCACTGTTTATTTTATTTTTTTTTTTTGAGTCCCTAGGACTAATCCTCGTAGATTACTTGGAAAACGGCGGAACCATAACGGAACAATATTATGCCGCATTGTTGGATTGTTTGAAACTCGCGTTAGGTGAAACAAGACCAAGGCTGGAACGGAAAAATGTGCTCATTCACCAGAATAATGCACCATCCCACACATCAGCAATAACAATGGCGAAAGTGCTTGAACTGGGCTTTGAATAGGCTTCTCATCCACCCTCTTCACCAGACTTAGCCTCAAGTGACTTCTTCCTGTTCCTTACTTCAAACTTTGGCTTGCTGAGAAGAAATGTTCATCAAAAGAAGACGTGATAGTTTGCAGTCAAGGAATATTTTGCAGATTTTCTCAAAATCGTTTTTCCGATGGGTGGATTATCGTTGGACAAAGTGTGTATCCATGAAAGGAGATTATGTCGAGAAAGGTGAGTTATTGGCCAAACAAACATTTTTTCTTGCTTTTTTAACGGACTTATCAAACCGCTCTCGTACATGAAATTGGTTGCACTGTTTACTTTTACTGTTGTGGTTTTATTTCTATTTAACTTTAGATTTCCAAGTAGTGTAGCTTGAAAAGCTCTCTGGGCGAACGCCTTGAGAACAAAGGAAACCGCCGGCCGAAGTGGCCGCGCGGTTCTGGCGCTGCAGTCTGGAACCGCGAGACCGCTACGGTCGCAGGTTCGAATCCTGCCTGGGGCATGGATGTGTGTGATGTCCTTAGGTTAGTTAGGTTTAACTAGTTCTAAGTTCTAGGGGACTAATGACCTCAGCAGTTGAGTCCCATAGTGCTCAGAGCCATTTGAACCATTTGAACAAAGGAAACCGAACAAACATAGCAAAATATGTTCTCAACAGGTGGTGGTTGATGGTTGCAGACACAACAACGCTGTTACAGAAGTCTACAGAAGCCAGTTCAAGGATGTTGGCCACTGATGGGATCGTTGTATATGATTAGAGTTCTCCCTCTCAGCGTCAGTTAAGGCCTGATGATGGAGTATTGAGTCACCAAACCTGGTTGACATACAGTGAGTCCCAAAAAGAATGACCCGATTTTATCTTGTAATAATATTGAGACAAATGTCACTAGATAACTGAAACAGCGATGGATGTAATCGGCATGGTTTAGAGTTTCAGAAAAAATCCGCTAGATGTCGCTACGAACTCTGACCTGGAGCGTAGACCCAGTCTCGTGCAATATGGCGTCCGCGCAACAGAAGGCATATTGTGTTATTGAATTTAGTCGTGCTCACTCAGTGATCGCAGTTCAGCGGACGTTTCATATTCGATTTCGTGCTAAATCACCATCACCAAAGAACATTCGACGGTGGTATAAACAAAGGAACAGGATACCTCTGTAAAGGCAAAAGTCCTGGCCGGCAACGCGTTCCTGAACAAACAGTGGAACAAATCCGACGAGCATTTGAGCGGAGCCCCCGCAATTTTTTTTGTGCTGTTTCACAAAGCAAGGTTTATGAACCCTACTTTTTTGAGGAAGAAACCGTAACAGGACAATCATATCTTGCAATGCTACGGAACTGGTTATTCCCACAACTTTACTCCGACAGTTTCATCTGTCAGCAAGATGGAGCACCACCGCCCTGGCACAACAACGTGCGCAGTTTCCTCAGTGCCAACATGCCTCAACGTTGGATAGGGCGTACAGGACCGCGAGACCAGGTTTTACATTCTTGGCCTCCTAGGTCCCCTGTCTTAACACCATGTGATTTCTTCCTGTGGGGATATGTAAAACAGTGTGTTTACGTTCCTCCCTTACCTCGTGTTAATGATGAACTAAAAACCAGGATATTAGCTGCTGTAGCTTCAGTGACAGAAGACACCTTACGCTCAGTTTGCGATGAATTTGGCTATCGGCTAGATATCGTCCGTGCAGCCAATGGAGGACATATTGAACATTTATGATGGAATTTTATAAACTTCTGTCTTTTCTGCGTAATTTAGTATGCAATTCTTTTTGGGACACCCGGTACAATACATAAATAAAAGACGGCTGCATGTTTCATTTTATTACATAAGTGAACGGTCTAAGCCCCACAAATCTTCAGTCAGAAGGATGAACATACAAAAACACTAATGAGTAGGCTGATGAAGCTCACTGACTCGTGATATGTACCGTAGTATACATAGACCACTGAAGATTAAATAGTGTTGTTCCCCGCAGGCCCACGTGCAGCTCTTGTTGTCGGGATCGGACTGCTGCTCAAATTAAAAAATAACGTGCCGTGAGACAAGTTATTATTCCGAATTGGAATCCCCCTGCCCATTTCCACCCAGATTGGCATGCCTCTCAAGAACTAAGTACCACAAGGGCCCGCCCTCTCCTTTCCGGGAGGGAATGAAAGATAAATAAAATGAAATTACAAAAACGAAAAGAGAGGCGGGCCAACATCAGATCAATGATGAGTAGCGTGTAGCCGACGGGCCGCGCCCTGTGCATCCCTGCTTTAGAGGATCGAAGAACAGTTAATGATGAATGGTATTACACAACAGTTGTTTAACGATTTTCGTGTAGTTTCTCCAGCACGAGTGGCTGGCAGTGTCAAACGAGCACCCTCCATTGCTGGTGGCGGACTGGAGTCTACTCCGCAACCGGAGATTATATGAACCTGTCGCAACAAAGTCTGAGGGCTCTTCCCTATTCATAACCACTGTGGTTCTCTTCTTGCTACCTGCAACGGTCGTTCGTTGCAGAACGGTAATCTAAGAAGCTATTTTTTTAAGCTATTGTCATGTTTGTGAATTGTTTAAATAAGAATTTTCCCAGTAAGTCACGGCAAGAATACAACATGATTATTAAAGTACTGATTAAAATGTACACGTAATACCGTGACGAGCAAGAGAAACGACAAAAGACTGCAAACCTGATCTAAAATACTGGGTAAAAACAATTAACGATTGCCTTTAAAAATAATTACCCATTCAAGTAATATTTCAGGTTGGCGTCTGTTGATTTTGACGGGGCACAATGCATCAAACCAATAAAAGGATTGCCGATGTTATTGTTCGAAAGCAGTTGACCGATCAACGTAAAAGGATTCCTACAGAAAAAAATATATGCAAGGAACTAAAAGAAATGTTCGGCATATCAATTTCAGGGAGGTTCTGCTTAGCGATACAGCATAAATAGCGAGACATCACGTAATGTTTTCGGTCGTTATATCACCAGTCTTTCCTTTACGGCCTCTGAAAAATAAAAATAAAAAAAATATGGTCATTAAAATGGGAGATAACCAGGTCTAATATTTTCAATTACTTCTACATGCAAATACTTTCTCTTTAAATCAAAATTACGGTACATACGAACATGGATGTTTACGTTACAATAGCCAGGCGATGAAAGAGCGCCTTCATATGGCGAGAATAATAATTTGAAGTGATCCCTTCCGCTTATTTTTGCAAAAGTTTACATAGATTTTAGTTTTTTCAGTAATCTTCGCTCGTTAGTAAAGTCTCTCGCCTAGAACGTATTTTTTGGTTTTAAAGACAAAGTATCTCACACATAGAATGAAATTCTCATACATTACAGCATTGACACACTCTTATAGGTATACAATTATTACACTACTGCCCATTAAAATTGTTACACCAAGAAGAAATGCACTGGACAAATATATTATACTAGAACTGATATGTGATTACATTTTCACGCAATTTTGGTGCATAGATCCTGAGAAATCAGTACCCAGAACAACCACCTCTGGCCGTAATAACGGCCTTGATACGCGTGGCCAGTGAATCAAACAGAGCTTGGATGGCGTGTACAGGTACAGCTGCCCATGCAGCTTCAACACGATACCACAGTTTATCAAGAGTAGTGACGCGTATTGTGACGAGCCAGTCGCTCTGCCACCATTGACCAGAATGTGCTGGCCAGGGCAGCAGTCGAACATTTTCTGTATCCAGAAAGGCCCATACAGGATCTGCAACATGCGGTCGTACATTATCCTGCTGAAATGTAGGGTTTCGCAGGGATCGAATGAAGGGTAGAGCCACGGGTCGTAACACATCTGAAATGTAACGTCCACTGTTCAAAGTGCCGTCAATGCGAACAAGAGGTGACCGAGACGTGTAACCAATGGCACCTCATACCATCACGCCGGGTGATACGCCAGTATGGCGATGACGAATACACGCTTCCAATGTACGTTCACCGCAATGTGCCAAACACGGATGCGACCATCATGATGCTGTAAACAGAACCTGAATTCATCCGAAAAAATGACGTTTTGCCATTCGTGCACCCAGGTTCGCCGTCAAGTACACCATCGCAGGCGCTCCTGTCTGTAATGCAGCGTCAAGGGTAACCGCAGCCACGGTCTCCGAGCTCATAGTCCATGCTGATGCAAACTTCGTCGAACTGTTCGTGCAGATGGTTGTTGTCGTCTCAATCTGTTGACTCAGCGATCGAGACGTGGCTGCACGATCCGTTACAGCCATGCGGATAAGATGCCTGTCATCTCGACTGCTAGTGATACGAGGCCGTTGGGATCGAGCACGGCGTTCCGTATTACGATTCCATTTTCTGCTGACAGTCATTAGATCTTGACCAACGCGAGCAGCAATGTCACGATACGATAAACCGGAATGGTGATAGGCTACAATCCAACCATTACAAAGTCGGAAACGTGATGGTACGCACTTCTCCTCCTTTAACGGGGCATGACAACAACGTTTCGCCAGGCAACGCCGGTCAACTGCTGTTTGTGTATAAGAAATCGGTTGGAAACTTTCCTCATGTCAGCACGTTGCAGGCGTCGCCACCGACACCAACCTTGTGTGAATGCTCTGAAACGCTAATCATTTGCATATCACAGCATGTTCTTCCTGTCGGTTAAATTTCGCGTCTGTAGCACGTCATCTTCGTGGTGTAGCAATTTTAATGGCCAGTAGTGTATATGGTTTATACTTTCGCGTGGCTTCAAGGAGGTTGCATAAATTTATGTTCAGCGACCCTGGGATTGAGTGATTGGCCAGCCATTCCAACGAACGGGGTGACCCAAAATTCCGTTAACATTTGTAAATTTGTAAATGCTCTAATTCACAGAATAATGTATACAGACAGGTAAAACATGATACCCATGCCCGCATCTCGTGGTCGTGCGGTGGTGTTCTCGCTTCCCACGCCCGGGTTCCCGCGTTCGATTCCCAGCGGGGTCAGGGATTTTCTCTTCCTCGTGATGGCTGGGTGTTGTGTGCTGTCCTTAGGTTAGTTAGGTTTAAGTAGTTCTAAGTTCTAGGGGACTGATGACCATAGATGTTAAGTCCCATAGTGCTCAGAGCCATTTGAACCATGATACCCATGCGTTAAATGATACAGGTTTTAAACGAGTGCAATAACCGGACAATAGATGACGCTTTCTTCGTCGGAATGTGGGGCGGGGAGGGGGGTGCTGTTTTTCAAGCTGTCAGCGTTACGGATGAGAGGTACGTCGGTGTGTTATAAAATCGCTTCAGCCTTAGCCTGGATGATACACACCTGCTGGAAGGTACAATGCCAGCCGCTGTGGCCGAGCGTTTCTAGGCGCTTCAGTCCGGAACCGCGCTGCTGCTACGGTCCCAGGTTCGAACCCTTTTATTGATACCCAGTAAGAGTCCAAACTTGAATCATTTCCACTTGTTTAATCCACTCCAATGGCGTAATCCAAAGATTCATTTTTTAGAAACGGAATGATGTTAATGCGCAGTAAGGCATTGTAGTGCAAGCCATGCGTTGTCAGGACTACTGTGCTTGTGAAGGAACATCCAAGTTATCGTTTGCGCGTGTAATCAGTATTAATGTTTTACTAGGCCAATACCATTCTGTCGAGTCAGAAAATCTATACAATTCAGTAGTTTGTGAACGCAACGTAGGCATCGAGATAAAATCTTGGGCTTGTTCAAGGCATCCCTGATGAGGATATTTTCTTTTTTTCCGTGTGTTCACCAGTAGTAACAATAAATATGGCATCCCTTCTCAAGACGGTGGTGGTGGTAAGTTCCTATGGGACCAAACTGCTGAGGTCATCGGTCCCTTGGCTTACACACAACTTAATCTAACTTACGCTAAGGCGCTAAGGACAACACACACACCCATGCCCAAGGGAGGACTCGAACCTCCGACGGGGGGGGGAGGCAGCAACGCGAACCGTGACAATGCGCCCGAGATCGCGCGGCTCCCCTGCGTGGCTCCTGATCAAGATTTTGTTGTTGTTACAGAGTAGTAAAGTTTTTAAATTGCCCCTTTCAATCTCTTCTTCCGACATGTCGCATCGTCGAATCGCTAACCAACTTGGCCGCGAATTCCCGAGACAGACCCAGCATGCAACGTCAACAAGTGGCCAGCTCAACGTCAACAATTTTGGTACATTACAGTTTGGCTACCACCTGGCATCGGTGAGATCGGAAAAAAATCCGAAAACGTGGCATCGTTTCTCATCATCTGCCAAATGAAAGGTCAAACGACTGATTATTTATTATCTTATTCATGCCTGAAATTTTCTTCTATTTCAGTATTAATAAAATTCATTCGTCAGATGCCAATATATGTATTTTTATTATGCTTTACCGGTTTGGACTAATTAATTTGTCATCTTCAGAAAATTACAGAATTAGAGATATTATAAATATTTAGATATTGACTGTACATTTACGTGAAGTATAAGAAGTATATTAAAGAAACTTACTTAGCATTGGTTTAGGAGATGTCGGTACCTTCTTCATAGAACCATACCACCATGATATATCCAGAAATGTACATATTGAATGTGATTATGTAAACACAGACAGACAATTTACAGTAACTGAAACACGTCTATAGGTATGCCAAACTGTTGTGTTAGCAGCAGGGAATATATGTAAAAACACTTAAAAGCAAAACCAAGTTATACAAGTATGATATGAATAATACATTTGAAAAAAAAAGACATAGCACATAGCTTTAATATATAAAGGAAATAAGCTAGTTTTCACATTTTGTAACAGATAATAGGAGACGAGGTACTGGCGGAATTAAAGCTGTACGGACGTGGCGTGAGTCGAGCTTGGATAGCTCAGTTGGTAGAGCACTTGCCCCCCGAAAGGCAAAGGTCCCGAGTTCGAGTCTCAGTTCGGCACACAGTTTTAATCTGCCAGGAAGTTTCAGATAATAGGCAATCCAAGTAGTATGTTTTTAATGGAAGTTGATCACTCAACAAATCTTTTGAATGTAGGGGGGAATGTTTATATATTACATATTATTTTCAAAGGTTCCTTTTGTAGCCCTTGTCTACTATCTACATAATTTTCATGTTAAGCAAGGGTGGGGTAGGAAGAGTGTTTCTCCATTTTGAGATGTTCTGCAAAAGTTGACTCATATTAATTCTCGCTGTCTTTGTTGAACACTTGAATTTGTACTCGTAAAAATAGAACTGTTCCTACAGCTGTCGCTGCTAGCACAACAGCTTGACATATACATAAATGTGATTCAGTTACTGTAAACTGTCAGTCTATGTTAAGAAAAACATTTAGCTGAATTGCGCAACAAAGACGCCGATAATTCATATCAGTCAAATTTTACGGAACATCTCAAAATAGAGAAACACATTCTCATCTTATATCAGAAAAACAGACACTATTGACACTACTTTGATTACATATGTTATAAAAAGTGAAAATTATATATATATATATATATATATATATATATATATATACGATATGATAAGTGATCAAAATAATATCTGTTTTTTAACACAAGATGCTCTGTAGAAGTTTTTTGTTAATCATGTGAAATTTTGCATGTAGTTGACAAGGGCTACAAATTTAAGGGAACATTCAGAATAATTTTAAATAATTAAACATTTCCATAAAAATTCAAAACACCAGTTGAATGATCGACTTGCATTAAAAAAGGGACTATTTCGATTGTATCACATCTCTTATAGAATGTGAAAACTAGACGATTCCCATTATAAATAGAACTATGTGCTATGTATTTTCAAATTTATTATATATAACTTCTTTATATACCTTGTCTATAATTTTAAATGCTTTTATATATGTTCCTTGTTGCTAGTACAACAGCTTGACATTTACATAGACATGATTCAGGTTTTGTAAATTGTCAGTCTGTGTTTACTATAACCACATAAAATATGTACATTTCCGGACATATTATGCTATTATGCTTTAATGAAGGAGATACTGACATCTGATAAACCATTAGGCCTACTAAGCTAGGTTCTATAATATTCCTCTCATACATCACATAACTGGATATCCAAAATCTAAAGATTTATGATATCCCTAATTTTCTAGGCTTCTGAAGATGACATAACAATTTTGTCGAAAACGGTAAAGCTTGATAAAAAATATATATGCTGCAGACAATTGAATTATTGAGTGATTATTGATCTTTGTTGATTATTTGACGGAAAAAATCTTCGAACTATGTGTAATTTCCCTACTGATGTGACATCGCTGAAACCTTTCGATCCCTTGAGTCAAACAAAAACTGCACTGAATGCGATTTTCATCACCTCAAAATTTTTCGAGCCATTCCAGAACTGTGTTTTGATGTTTAGACAATCAGAGTGGAAAAAATTTTATAGTATTGGTTAGATTACAAGCAAAGGTGTAGAAATTGTAAAGAATACAACTATTTGTAACAGGAGAAATTATAAAAAAGTTAGGCGTGTCTCGTATGGAGTTAGTGGGTCACGGTACGGAAGTCTTACTTAACCCTGTCAGACCGGAAATTTTACTGGAGGAAGGAACATTTTTCTTTATGTAATACTCTAGGTGATTTTTTAAAGATTTTAGATGCAAAATTTATATAAAAATATGTACCCGTTTTCAAAACATATTATCTACACTTGGCTTCATTTTATGGACTAAAAAAACTAATTATGAAATATTATCTATTGTGATAAATAGTAAAATGACCATTCCATAATTAACATGCAAATTAAAAGGTGGAATATAAGGATCCAACCACATCCGTTTATTCTGGTGATCACGAACCGCTACACTGACTTGCTGATACTTTCACAGTGACGCCAAACTTTTCATTGTTGGAATAATTGCTATTGTAGTGTTGGGCAGTTGGATGTGAACAGCGCGTAGCGTTGCGCAGTTGGAGGTGAGCCGCCAGCAGTGGTGGATGTGGGGAGAGAGATGGCAGAATTTTGAGAGCGGACGATCTGGACGTGTGTCGATCAGAAAGAGTAAATTTGTAATATTGGATATCATGAATATCACTGATATATATTGGCGCACGCTATATTGCAGTAGTTTGAGTAACGGAGATTTTTGTGAGGTAAGTGATTCATGAAAGGTATAGGTTATTGTTAGTGAGGGCCATTCTTTTGTAGGGATTATTGAAAGTCAGATTACGTTACGATATATATCCCCGTCGGAGGTTCGAGTCCTCCCTCGGGCATGGGTGTGTGTGTTGTCCTTAGCGCCTTAGCGTAAGTTAGATTAAGTAGTGTGTAAGCCAAGGGACCGATGACCTCAGCAGTTTGGTCCCATAGGAACTTACCACCACCACCGTCTTTAGAAGGGATGCCATATTGATATATATATATATATATATATATATATATATATATATATATATATATATATAGTGTCAGTTTAGTGATGATCAGAATATATATATATATATATATATATATATATATATATATATATATATATATATATGGCATCCCTTCTAAAGACGGTGGTGGTGGTAAGTTCCTATGGGACCAAACTGCTGAGGTCATCGGTCCCTTGGCTTACACACTACTTAATCTAACTTACGCTAAGGCGCTAAGGACAACACACACACCCATGGTCGTGTGTCAGTTTAGTGATGATCAGAATAAGTAATGAGAGAAATGTCTGAGTACGTTCAGTTTTGCTCAGCTGTTTGAAAATCAAACAACGTATGAGTTTTATCAGCACAGTAATTCATTAAGTTTTCTAAGGGGATGTTTCAACAGTTGGCAACATTTACACATGATGAAAATGTTGAACATTCTCAAATGTATACCTCAGATTTCTATTGGGAAAAAATACATCTGTTGCAATTAAGACACAGTAAAATATAATGCACTCAATTACAGCCAGAGGTGTCTGAAAGCATTAATAAACGTCGTGACCATTGCGAACAAAGAAGTTTTACTAGGTTTGCACAGCTCTCGTGAAGGAAGACTATGTGATTTTGCAGTGGAAACCGTTCTGGCACGACCGAATCAGAAAACAGTATCTGGAAGTCACGGAGATAAGACTTCTACATGTGGCGATTCTCCCACGAAAAGGACAACCTCGAGATGTCCAATAAGGCGAGCGCGGGCGACGGCGAGAGTGACGCCGGCAGACAAAGCGAAGGCCGCGAGCGCGGCCGCAATCAATCAGAGAGCGGGAGGCGTCATCTCCGGCCCTGCTGCGGCCGTCAGATACACGCGGCCGCCGTCACCAGCAGCCGCTCCGCTAATCGATGGGCGGTCGCAGCCGCCCACACACTCACCGCACCAGTTCACTCTCCTGCCCCGGTCCTATATGCTAAGCAGTACCGGGCGCAAGTACGAGTCATGACTGAAGCTTCACACACATATGGGAGAACACCGGTTGGAAAACGAGAACCTGAAGGTTTTAAACGAGAAGGAATTTAAGTAGAATGAGGAAGCACACCGAAAAAAAAAAATGTCATCCTCAGAAGACATCAATCAAGTACCGTGAACACCACCTCCATCCTCGATAGTGACCAGTCCAGGAGTTTCTTTAGGTATATCGTATCCAGTTGAAGTCACTAACTGATGGTTAGATCCCGTAAAGTTATCAAATCGCAGATCTGCTGACTGCTATGTTCCAGCCGCTCTTTCAAGTAGTCCCAGACATTTGCTGTGAGATTAGGAATGGGCGATTTATCAGACCAGTCTCGAGGTGGTTCTGTGAGGTTTTACGGGATACTTGTCTTACAGTGGCCGGCTCGCCTCATCCAATTACCATGAACATAAACGAGCCGAAGCCACGCTCCTTCCGTGAAAATGTCCAGCCAGAGAGCTTCTAAGCCAAAACATGAATATTTAGATATCTCAAATACAACGTGGTATTTTATTTTTCAATTACATTTTCAGCTACCTCTTAGTCAACGCCACTTCATGGGAAATAGGCCAACCAGAGAACTTCTAAGTCAAAACTGACATTTTTTGCTCTCCTCCAATAACATACTCTTATTTTACTTGTTATTAAAACGAGACAGGCAACGTATACCTCTGGCACAACAACTTGTCAGCATTCACGTAGCTTTGTCAGCAAACAGACACACAGTTTTATCAAACATCGACATGTCTGAGACATTGCTGACATCGCAAAATACCTGACACACTTTTGTCAGCAGAACTCACACACACACAAATATATATGTATCTTCCAATCATACACTCATGCTCATAAATTAAGGATAATGCTGATACATGGTGAAACAACGCTCTGGTGGGCGGTTTGCGGGTTTAAATTACCTCGGGGTATCACCAAGCAGTGCATTTGACCTGCGGTCGTCGCACGGTGGTGCTGGCAGCAGTCCACATATGCAGAGGTGTGTTGGTGCATGTCAGAGTACGGTGAAGCGAGCAACTGTGCAGACGTTTTCAGACGTGCTAATGGTGACTGTGTGTTGAAAATGGCTGAAAGAACACATGTTGGTGACGTTATGAGGGGTAGAATACTAGGGCGACTGGAGGCTGGTCAGACACAGCAAGTAGTAGCACGGGCCCTCTGAGTGCCACAAAGTGTGATCTCAAGATTATGGCAACGATTCCAGCAGACAGGAATCGTGTCCAGGCGCTACAGTACGAGACGTCCACAGTGTACAACACCACAACAAGACCGATATCTCACCATCAGTGCCCGCAGACTGCCACGGAATACTGCAGGTAGCCTTGCTCGGGGCCTTACCGCAGCCACTGGAACAGTTGTCTCCAGACGCTCAGTCTACAGACGACTGAACAGAATGGTTTATTCGCCCAGAGACCTGCAAAGTGCATTCCACTGACCCCTGGTCACAGGAGAGCCCGTAAAGCCTGGTGGCAAGAACACAGTACATGGTCATTGGAACAGTGGTCCCAGGTTATGTTCACGGACGAGTCCAGGTATAGTCTGAACAGTGATTCTCGCCGGGTTTTCGTCTGGCATGAACCAGGCACGAGGTACCAACCCCTTAATGTCCTTGAAAGAGACCTGAATGGAGGTCGTGGTTTGATGGTGTGAGGTGGGATTATGATTGGTGCACGTACACCCTGCATGTCTTTGACAGAGGGACTGTAACAGGTCAGGTATATCGGGACGTCATTTTGCACCAGTATGTCCGCCTTTTCAGGGGTCCAGTGGGTCCCATCTTCCTCCTGGTGGATGATAACGCACGGCCCCACTTAGCTGCCATCGTAAAGGAGTACCTTGAAGCAGAAGATATCAGGCGAATGGAGTGGCCTGCCTGTTCTCCAGACCTACACCCCATCGAGCACGTCTGGGATGCTCTCCGTCGACGTATCGCTGCACGTCTTCAAATCCCTACAACACTCCGACAGGCACTGGTGCAAGAATGGGAGGCTATACCCCAGCAGCTGCTTGACCACCTGATCCAGAGTATGCCAACCCGTTGTGCGGCCTGTGTACGTGTGCATGGTGATCATATCCCATATTGATATTGGGGTAGATGCGCAGGAAACAGTCGCGTTTTGTAGCACATGTGTTTTGGGGCTGATACCATGGACTTACAGATCTGTGTCGTGTGTGTTCCCTACGTGTCTATGCTATTAGCGCCAGTTTTGTGTATGCCACGTTGTGTGGCACCATATTCTGCAGTTATCCTTAATTTATTAGCATGAATGTATTACCGCTTCAGCTGCTATAGTTTCATGAAGTTCTGATACGTGGCGGCGCTATACGTGGCCTCCAAAATGTCGTCTGTGACGGAAGTACGTTCCAGACGAGAGCTGTCATTGAGTTTCTTCTGGCGGAAAACCAAAGCATCGCAGGTATTCATAGGCGCTTGTGGAATGTCTAAGGAGGCGTGGCAGGAGTTGTCAAATGAGGACGTCATGCGTCCAGCCCCGTGGATGTTGTCGCCTTCGAAGACAAGACTGCCGGCCCGAGTGGCCGTGCGGTTCTAGGCGCTACAATCTGGAGCCGAGCGACCGCTCCGGTCGCAGGTTCGAATCCTGCCTCGTGCATGGATGTGTGTGATGTCCTTAGGTTAGTTAGGTTTAATTAGTTCTAAGTTCTAGGCGACTGATGACCTCAGTAGTTAAGTCGCATAGTGCTCAGAGCCATTTGAACCATTTTTGAAGACAAGACTGCCCACAGCACATTTATCAATGATGGCGTACGTTGGCTTTCAGTAAGTAATGCAACACATGTTTTTCTGAAAGCAGGTTAGTATTATTCGGGTTTGCAATACGACATATTATTCCCCACTCTTTTGGCTCCAAAACAACATAACCTCCTTTCAGTGCGACGACCTTACGCTTCCTTAGTGGGAGGGCCTGTGCGCCCTTGTGGTATCACTCTACTGGTCGACATCGGGGCCAACGTCTTGCTGCATCAGTAGCGTCCCTATCCCCCCACGTACTGCATCCATCATTGGGCCAAACAGATGGAAGTCTGAAGATGCGAGATCCGGTCTGTAGGGTGCATGAGAAAGAACAGGCCAACGAAGTTTTTTGAGCTCCTCTCATGTGTGCAGACTTGTATGAGGCCTTGCAGTGTCACGAAGAAGGAGAAGTTAGTTTGCATTTTTGTGGCGACGAACACGCTGAGGTCGTTCCTTCAAACTCCTGAGGGTAGGACAGCTGTGTGCGGCCGGCCGGCACGCGGGAAATCGGACAGGTTTGCACGACGTTGTTGCCATGACGACAGACGCCTCGCCCAGCAACTCGCCGTGCTTTTGTTCACTGCCAGGCCTCCGTAGATAAGTGCCTTTGAATACCTGTGATACTCCGCTTTTCCGTCAAAAGAAACTCAATGACAGCTCTCTGTCTGGAACGTACTTCCTTCACAGACTCCAGTTTGAAGGCTTCATATAGCGCCGCCACCTATCAGAACTTCATAAAACTGTACCACCTGGATCGGGAATATTCCAAGATGTCCCACAAAAAATTCGGCATTTTTTCAACTGAAACTGGCCGAGAAAAAAAAAAGTGTAGCATTATTTATTGAACGGCCGTCGTAGGACGAAGGGCAACACTTGATCGTGAAGAATCTTGAAACAAACGTTCTCGTTTATTTTCATGGTAACCTCGGTGAGGTGACCCGGCCACGGTAAGAAAAGAGCCCCGAAAAACCTCACAGAACCGCGTCGAAACAGATGTAAACCCTCCACACAGCGTGGGTTAAATGCCTCATTGAATCGTCGCTGCACTCGACTGCTCGCATCATTTGAAAAGGAGCAACATTGTGACTCGTTGGAACACACTATGCGCTTTCAGTCAACTACTGCGTACTTTCTGCGGTGCTGGAAGCACTGAAGACGTACATCTTTATGTGCCGGTTTGAGCATGGCCTTTTGCAAGGTAACCGAGTCATAAATGTCCATTGCTTACAGCTCACCTGGCAATGTTCACTCGGAAACTAGTTGAGATAGGCCTGAACACACTGGAAGCAGGAACTGCGGTCAGATTTGAAACCGACTGACAGGGCTTGACACTCGTCCCCGTTTCCTTCAGGTTAGCGTCTTCTTACGATCACTGTCCCTATAAATATGCCGTCTCTGCTCTTGTTCTATGTATTCACTACGCGACTACGTGTCGTTTCTGCAATTTTTACGTCACTTATTCACTGTAGTCACACATTTAATAAATAACTTCTGTTGTTTTATGAATATATTGACATATTTCTGTTAATATTTTCTTATTTTTAGATCCGATGTGGCTGCAAAACCAGAGCCGGTAAACAATTTTAGTAAAGTGGCATGTGAGCATGACATTGATTTACATAATCTAACTAGCTTAGCAGGCAACGGCCTTGCCCCAGTGGATACGCCGGTTCCCGTGCGATCCCCGAAGTTAAGCGCTGTCGGGCGTGGTCAGCACTTGGATGGGTGACCATTCAGGCCGCCATGCGCTGTTGCCATTTTTCGGGGTGCACTCACCCATGTGATGCCAATTGAGGAGCTACTCGACCGAATAGTAGCGGCTTCGGTCAAGAATACCATCATAACGACCGGGAGAGTGGTGTGCTGACCCCATGCACCTCCTATCCCATCCTCTTATGAGGATGACACGGCGGTCGGATGGTCCCGGTAGGCCACTCATGACCTGAAGACGGAGTGGGAAAAAAAACTACCTTACCACTCACTGCTTCGCTCTCGTAGCCTATATGGCCTGCAGAGATGTTTCTTGTTTTTATGTAATCGAATTCTTACGTTATTCACAAATTGCAACACCTTCTTAGCTTTTCATGCTAATTAAGGCCATATAAGCATGGTCTTTTATGGATGTACTTCTGACCAAAAAGCGATTCTGGTAGCTGCAGTCCAAAGTTTTTATTAATCATACCTTTTTCGTTTTTGTGGAGATATTTTCATAGCAACTTTCATCCCCTAACAAATATTTCATTGTATCTAACCGAGAAGTGAAATACCAGTTTCCATTAATTTAGCTTCAAAATTTTTTTAATGTAACGAAATGTTTTCTTAAAATTTTTATCCCTAATGGCGCTCCATTAGGGACTGAATTTCCAGAAACACTGAAACACGTATTTTTTTAATTTCTAACCGAAAAGCCAAATACTAATTATCATAGGTGTCTCCTTAAAAATCCTTTAGTAGTTCTTTAGTAATTACTTATTTTCAAACAAACGTTCACCCACTATTTTATCCCCTTTGTGGTTAAATTTCCAAAAATGCTGAAACATGTATTTTTTATTTTCTGAGCGAGAAACCAAATACCAGTTTTCCTCTTCGTAGTTCTAGATTCAAAATTCCCTTAGTCAGTCAGGACATTGTCCTTCCTAGAGAGATAAGGTGTGTTTACTTCAATTGTGTGTGACTAAATGTTAAGCAAAGTTTAAAGTTATTCACTTTGGAAATAAGCTCAGTGCAGTCACGACAGTACATGTCTACTGATTATTTGATTTTATATGCTGTCTACTGGTAAACATAATAGTTAGGTGTCACCACCCTGAAGTTTCATCGTTGTAGGTTGTAGATTAAAATCAGTCACACTGGACTAACATTAAAGTACCATTGGGATTTTCTTTTCCTGCAGGGATTTTAATTTGAAGTAGGAATTGTTCAAGAGAGTAGAAAACATTAAGCTTATTTTCACATGCTTGGGCACCATAATGGAAGATCTTGTTTCCACTGTTCATGTTTCACAGTTTCTCTTAAACAATGGCCAAGAAGGTATCCAACAGCTTTCGATTTCTTTACCGGATTTTAAGTCATCCTTTATTTCCTGTTATGTGTTTTGCTCCTTTGGTGGGTTTTAGGGAGCTGGTGCGTGCAACTTCCACTGACCAATCGGCTACAAATACTTGATTACAGGATCGTCGTTTATTTACTACTTGATTATTTCTCATCCTTTACATCTCATTTATTAGAAGAGATCCAGTAAAGTATAATCCAGAAAAGGTACACAGTATTTGTAGAGAAGATGTTACTGCGGCGGAGTCTAGAGTCCTATTCCTGGGTTTCGAGTCCTTATAAATTAAACACAACAGTACTCAGTCATAGATGCACTGCTAGGATTGTATTAGGTCGGTATGATTGACACGAATGTGTAACATAGTTCCTCTAGGAACTTCAGAGTGTATCTTTGGGAGGAATAATAGCGACATCCTCATGGAATTCCGTTAGACAACAGTTAAGAGAACCGATATTAGAGCAAAGCTACGTAACAATACACCTGTCTTCTAAGCCGAGTTCGCTAACGCATGCTTGTGTGGTCGCGCTTCACTTGACGGTACCCGGTTCGGATCCTGGTGGTGGAAGACATTCCCTCGCCCCATGGGGTAATGGAGGCGCTGTTTCTTTACATCCAATCTATTTTTTCCCACCTTGATGTAAGCCGCTTTCAGCGCATCAGAAAGTTTTATTCAATGGCGCTTACAGGGATGTACTGGAGGCAGGCGCTCTTCGTTAATTACGGGGCAGAACGGAAGCAGTTAATGTGCTACAAATAGCCGATTCAGCGTGAGAAGCTGGGAACCGACACGCTCTCGGCATGGCGATGCGGTAGCGTTACAATCGAAGCAGCTTAGAGAAATTAATGAATTTCTTAGGGAAAGTGTTTATTAATTTAATGTTACTATTACTCAGTGATTCAAAACAATCGGGTTGATAGAAACATGTGGGGATTACGCTATCGACTGATCTCTCACGTACATATACGAAATACACTCCTGGAAATGGAAAAAAGAACACATTGACACCGGTGTGTCAGACCCACCATACTTGCTCCGGACACTGTGAGAGGGCTGTACAAGCAATGATCACACGCACGGCACAGCGGACACACCAGGAACCGCGGTGTTGGCCGTCGAATGGCGCAGCATTTGTGCACCGCCGCCGTCAGTGTCAGCCAGTTTGCCGTGGCATACGGAGCTCCATCGCAGTCTTTAACACTGGTAGCATGCCGCGACAGCGTGGACGTGAACCGTATGTGCAGTTGACGGACTTTGAGCGAGGGCGTATAGTGGGCATGCGGGAGGCCGGGTGGACGTACCGCCGAATTGCTCAACACGTGGGGCGTGAGGTCTCCACAGTACATCGATGTTGTCGCCAGTGGTCGGCGGAAGGTGCACGTGCCCGTCGACCTGGGACCGGACCGCAGCGACGCACGGATGCACGCCAAGACCGTAGGATCCTACGCAGTGCCGTAGGGGACCGCACCGCCACTTCCCAGCAAATTAGGGACACTGTTGCTCCTGAGGTATCGGCGAGGACCATTCGCAACCGTCTCCATGAAGCTGGGCTACGGTCCCGCACACCGTTAGGCCGTCTTCCGCTCATGCCCCAACATCGTGCAGCCCGCCTCCAGTGGTGTCGCGACAGGCGTGAATGGAGGGACGAATGGAGACGTGTCGTCTTCAGCGATGAGAGTCGCTTCTGCCTTGGTGCCAATGATGGTCGTATGCGTGTTTGGCGCCGTGCAGGTGAGCGCCACAATCGGGACTGCATACGACCGAGGCACACAGGGCCAACACCCGGCATCATGGTGTGGGGAGTGATCTCCTACACTGGCCGTACACCACTGGTGATCGTCGAGGGGACACTGAATAGTGCACGGTACATCAAAACCGTCATTTATTTATTTATTTATTTATTTATTTATTGTTCCGTGGGACCAAATTAAGGAGAAATCTCCATGGTCATGGAACGAGTCAATACATGAAATTATAACACGATATTAGAAACAGATAAAATGAAATATAGAAAAAAAAACATATTCAGGTGACAAGTCATAAGTTTAAATGAAGACAATCAACAATGTAACACTGGAATTTGCTTAATTTTTTAGCTCTTCCAGGAGCTCCTCGACAGAATAGAAGGAGTGAGCCATGAGGAAACTCTTCAGTTTAGACTTAAAAGAGTTTGGGCTACTGCTAAGATTTTTGAGTTCTTGTGGTAGCTTATTGAAAATGGATGCAGCAGAATACTGCACTCCTTTCTGCACAAGAGTCAAGGAACTGCATTCTACATGCAGATTTGATTTCTGCCTAGTATTAACTGAGTGAAAGCTGCTAACTCTTGGGAATAGGCTAATATTGCTAACAACAAACGACATTAAAGAAAATATATACTGTGAGGGCAATGTCAGAATTCCCAGATTTTTGAATAGGGGTCGACAAGAGGTTCTCGAACTTACACCACATATAGCTCGAACAGCCCGTTTTTGAGCCAAAAATACCCTTTTTGAATCAGAAGAATTACCCCAAAAAATAATACCATACGACATAAGCGTATGAAAATATGCGAAGTAGACTACTTTTCGTGTTGAAGTGTCACTTATTTCAGATACTGTTCTAATGGTAAATAAAGCAGCATTTAGTTTCTGAACAAGATCCTGAACATGGGCTTTCCACAACAGCTTACTATCTATCCGTACGCCTAGGAACTTGAACTGTTCCGTCTCGCTTATAACATGCCCATTCTGTCTGATTAAAATGTCAGTTCTTGTTGAATTGTGAGTTAGAAACTGTAAAAACTGAGTCTTACTGTGATTTAGCATCAAATTATTTTCCACAAGCCACGAACTTATTTCATGAACTAAATTATTTGTTACTGTTTCAATATTACACACAAGATCCTTCACTATCAAGCTGGTGTCATCAGCAAACAGAAATATTTTTGAATCACCTGTAATACTAGAAGGCATATCATTTATATAAATAAGAAACAGCAGTGGCCCCAGCACCGACCCTTGGGGAACGCCCCACTTAACAGTGCCCCATTGGGACTGAACATCACTACCACTCTCAATATTGCGGAGAATTACCCTCTGCTTTCTGTTCTTAAAGTAAGAGGCGAACCAATTGTAAGCTACTCCCCTTACTCCATAATGGTCCAACTTCTGCAGTAATATTTTGTGGTCAACACAGTCAAAAGCCTTCGTTAAATCAAAGAAAACACCTAGCGTTCGCAACCTTTTATTTAATCCGTCGAAAACCTCACAGAGAAAAGAGAATATAGCATTTTCAGTTGTTAAACCATTTCTAAAACCAAACTGAACATTTGACAGCAAATTATGTGAATTTAAATGCTCCAGTAACCTTGTATATACAACCTTCTCGATAACTTTAGCAAACACCGATGGCATAGAAATAGGTCTATAATTGTCAACATTATCAATGTCTCCCTTTTTATAAAGTGGCTTCACTACCGAGTATTTTAATCGATCAGGAAACCGACCACTCCTAAAGGAAAAGTTACAGATATGGCTAAGTACTGGGCTAACATACATAGAACAATACTTCAATATTCTGCTAGATACCCCGTCATATCCATGAGAGTTCTTGGTCTTTAGTGATTTAATTATTAACTCAATCTCCCTCTTGTCAGTATCATGGAGGAGCATTTCAGGTAACAGTCTCGGAACACTTTTTTCTAAGAGCGCTATATGATTCCCTGTTAGAATTAGGTTTCTATTTAGTTCACCTGCTATATTCAGAAAGTGATTATTAAATACTGTACATATATGCGACTTATCAGTAACACGGACATTCCCACTACGCACTGATTCTATATCCTCGACCTGTCTCTGCAGACCAGCAACTTCCTTTACGACTGACCATATGGTTTTAATTTTATCCTGAGACTTAGCTATTCTATCTGCATACCACATACTTTTTGCCTTCCTAATAACATTTTTAAGCACTTTACAATACTGTTTGTAATGGGCTGCTGCATTTAGATTTTGACTGTTTCTAACGTTTTGATATAATTGCCACTTTGTTCTACAAGATATTCTTATCCCTCTAGTCAGCCACCCAGGCTGCCTGTTTGTGCTAGTACCCTGTTTTAAACGTTGTAACGGAAAGCAACTTTCAAAGAGCATGAGAAAGGTCTTTAGAAAAGCATTATATTTATCGTTTACTGTCTCAGCGCTATAAACATCTTGCCACTCTTGTTCCTTTATAAGGTTTACAAAGGTCTCTACAGCAACCGGATCAGCTTTCCTGAACAGCTGATGACTATATTTAACACGAGTTGCAGCATAAAAATCTTTTAAAGTTAAAATTTGCGCATCATGATCTGAAAGGCCATTCACCTTTTTTCTAACAGAATGCCCTTCTAGTAATGAGGAATGAACAAAAATGTTGTCTATGGTTGTTCTACTGTTCCCTTGCACTCTCGTTGGAAAGAATACGGTTTGAATAAGATTATATGAATTAAAGAGGTCTACCAGCATCCTCTTCCTTGCACAATCACTTATACAATTAATATTGAAGTCACCACATATAACTAACATTTTGTATTTCCTATAATGTGAACCAAGAACCTCCTCTAGCTTTAGCAAAAATGCTGTGAAATCGGAGTCTGGGGATCTATAAATAACAACAGTTACAAGTTTAACTCCGTTAAATTTAACCACACCTGCACAACATTCAAACACCTTTTCAGTGCAGTACTTTGAAACATCAATTGACTCAAATGCGATGCCGTTTTTCACATACATGGCTACTCCCCCACACCGCAAAGAGCTCCTCGAAAAGCAGCCAGCCAACCTGTATCCTGGTAAAGGAAGCCTCTGAATTATCTCCTTATTTAAGAAGTGTTCAGATATACCAATAATTTCAGAGTCAACATCTATAAGCAGTTCACTAACTTTATCCCTAATACCTTGTATATTTTGATGAAATATACTAATTCCCTCATTACTCGGATACCTAAGCTTTGTCAAAAGTGATTCCCTTGTTAGAGAGACTTCCCTTAAGCAGGAATACCTATCAGCTGACTTCAATCTAAAAAAGGTGCAGCTCTAACACACACTACTGCAGGAATTTTCCCATGAGTGATCCCACCAACCCCACCTATGCTGTCACCTATAAGCTTTGCCAACCTCCCCTTCCCATACCTGTTGAGGTGCAGGCCGTGTCTAGTGAAACCCGTCCTGCTGATAGACTCCACCGACACCACTGAAATGTGACCCATGCTTTCTGTCATCAGCGCACCCCCAAGTCTCATGTTATTACGCCTGACGGCTGTATTAAGATGAGGCCGATCGTGACGCTGAAACAGTTCCACGAAATGCACATTCGTGTTGCCAGTCTGAGTGGCTATCTTTTCCAGGTCACCATCTATGTTATACTCCCCATCCCTATCAATACTATTACCAGCCCCACCCACAATCACTACCTGATCCTCTTTAGTAAAATCCCTACATAACCCCCCTATGTTAACAGTCACCTGAGCCAACCCTGCATTAGGCTTCACAATGCTGGTGACCTGGTACTCACTTCCCAGCGCTTCCTGCAACTGCTGGCCTACACCTCTGCCATGTGAACTACCTAACAGCAGAACCTTCTTCTTCCTCTTCGACTTTGCAACTGTTCTAGGCACAGTAACTACTGAGGTCTGCTGCATACTTCCTACATCTACAGCTACTAGAGATTCCTCTCCACTAGACTCTGATAGTTGGTCATATCTATTGTAAACACCAATAGTAAAACTATCTGAAAATCTTCTTCTCCTAGCAGATCTCTTGCCAACAGCCAGCTCCCATTCCCCAACCCCCTTCTCCCTCCTCATCCTATCTAGCTCCTCCTGTGCGTTTTTCAACTGCACCTGAAGGGCACAGATCTTACGCTCCTCATCGAACCCATCGTTCTACCATTCCTAGACCGGCAAGGGAACTTGCTGTTCCAACAGGACAATGCACGTCCGCATGTATCCCGTGCCACCCAACGTGCTCTAGAAGGTGTAAGTCAACTACCCTGGCCAGCAAGATCTCCGGATCTGTCCCCCATTGAGCATGTTTGGGACTGGATGAAGCGTCGTCTCACGCGGTCTGCACGTCCAGCATGAACGCTGGTCCAACTGAGGCGCCAGGTGGAAATGGCATGGCAAGCCGTTCCACAGGACTACATCCAGCATCTCTACGATCGTCTCCATGGGAGAATAGCAGCCTGCGTTGCTGCGAAAGGTGGATATACACTGTACTAGTGCCGACATTGTGCATGCTCTGTTGCCTGTGTCTATGTGCCTGTGGTTCTGTCAGTGTGATCATGTGATGTATCTGACCCCAGGAATGTGTCAATAAAGTTTCCCCTTCCTGGGACAATGAATTCACGGTGTTCTTATTTCAATTTCCAGGAGTGTAGAACTAACTTCAACCTGTGGTCGCAAGGACTGTACTGGTTTTGGAGACGCTATCTCTTTGACACTGCCGCGACAGTTGAGCGTAGTAATCAGGATGAACAACACAAAATGGTTTGACATGTAACTTAATCGCAATTAGCATAAGGTCTCGAAGTATTGTAACTATTTAAAGCTGATATTAAAACATTATTTATCCGATATTGTGGAATGTAGTCATAGAACTTTGAATCTTCCACGTAAACGTGTACAGGGTGTGGCGCAGAATAAACACAGTGATCTGTAGACAGCGAACATCATTTATACGCTAACTTGCCCGTACTCCAATTAAATCTATACATTCTTCTATTTTCGTGTATATCCAGGCTACAGATCCATGATGCAAAGCCGAATGGTGGTTGGCAAGACTATGTTATAAATTTCACTTGTCTTCATTGCAATATACTGTAATACAATAACAACTAGATGATAAACAGTTTCGGTGGACTAGCAACTCTGGTGCCGTGTTAAGCACAAAAACATCACTACTAACGTAGCTTGTCAATATCCAAGGACTTCCTAAGCAGCAGGAGAATACTACGAGTTTTTTTCCACTATTAGTTTGTTTCAAACTTTACTTTGCTGTCTATCAGACATTTTACCGCTGGATAAGCTACCAAACTTTCCGGTTGCAGTATTGTTCACCCCTTTTTACGCTAAAGACATCCTTAATGTGGTGTAATGAATACCAATTTTGTATCTTGTTTTGCAATTATGTATGCAGTGGATTATTAACAACAAACTTCATGAGGGAATAAATACAGTGTGAAGCAGGGTAGTCAGAATACCTAACACCTTAAACAAATATATATAAGATGATCGTGGGAGAGCACCAATAGTATTCGTACAGCGCGTCTTTGCCAAAATTATTTCTTAAAGATAAGTTGCCCAGAATATTATTACATATGACATTATTGAATGCAAATATGTAAAAAACGTCAACTTACTGATTCTATCTTTCCTCAAGATTTGTTATTATTCTAAGTCTAAATATGATTGAACTAAGCTGTTTTAGGACTTCCGATATTCGATTTTTCCAGTTTAATTTCTCAACGACAAGGACACCATCTAATGCAACTAGATGTATAGAACTGCATATCTTCTGTCATTTTCAAATGAGAGTGAGGCCATGTGCAGAAAACTGGTCAACGATACATATAAGAACATTGTTTACCATTTCTTCTGTTGCTGTATGTATGCTTGGAATGATTACAATTCTAGTACAGCCGCAAGAACAACTAATTTTGTTTATTGTATATTAGACAGAAGATGTTTAACGTATTTTAGAAATAATAAGGAGCTAAGATTAAGCCTTGAGGAACTGCAAAACGTGATATCTCCCTAGGCATAAGAATTTTCCCCTGATTACATCGATTGTTATTACATTATGCTGTGATAAAGACCATTAAATTTATACAGAGACTACGGTTTAGTCGTTGTGGTACACTAATAAATTATGTAGTAAGTGGTAGGATTATGGGTAGTACTGTTAGCATTGGCAGGAAAGAGAAATTAATGAATGTGTAAGAGAGAGACTGAGAGCCGTCGTTTTCTCTTTGTTTTGTTGTTGGTTTGGTTTCTTGTACATAATTAGAGTTGCACGTCATACAGTGTTAGTTCATTGTGTGTTTTACATCCTTATTGAATACAAGTTGTATTTTATAAATAATAAAGATTAATTGATCGCGTAACTTTTCTGCTTTCATGTAACCAAAGCAACTACTTTTGATGCAAGTACAGGTTATACGTCAAAAAAAGTATGTGTAATTAATTATTGTTGTTATTTTGTACTCAATAGAACGTTAGAACGCTCTTCGTCAAGTTCAAAGGCAAGAGTTTCCTGTTGTTACTGACAAATTCGAAGGTTGTTTGTTACTAAAAGGAACATGTTTTATATAAGTTCTACGAAGTATTGAAGCGATATATGACATATTCTGCTTTGAAGTTTTTTTATTTTACTTTTTTGTTGAAGCAACTGCGTTTCTATCGTTTTATAATAAACCTAATTTTTTCTTTATTTTTACTATGACATTCCTGTATTTCATTTTATAAATCAACAAAAGAAAAAACTTTAATTAAATATGCAGTTTTGCTATAAATACTGTTTATTTGTAAGTAACAGACAGGAAGATAGCTACATAGAAACAAAACGTTCTGTAGGTTATCCAGCCCTTTAATTACCCTCACACAGTTTCTAGACGATTCACCATTTCCGGTTTTTAGGGGAATGTAGTAAGTCACTGATCGCATACTTAGAGAAAGCGATCGTTATGAGGTGACGCCCAATACATATGCAACACAACTAACGTACAGGTAGTGCACGTATGACGTTAACTGAGAAACGCTACCAGGAGAGCTACTGTAATCTACACTTACTTCGGGTAGTTGTACAACTATGCGTTTTACGAAATGGTAAGACTGATGTAGTGGCTTCACGAGAACGTGTCTGATGGTTCGTTTTCAACAGGAATTACTACTGCGGTGTTAGCTTCCCAAATACGGTATTGGATATCATAGAGTAGAAAAAAAATCGCCAATATAGGGGACGAAGCACGATCTACCGAGCACTGTAAGTGGTTCGCTAACTGTGTATCTATATGTAGATAGCGAGAGAAACTGCCAAACATCGACGGGTAACGTTACAAAAGATTGACACGTTGCAAGGCCTGCGAAGATGGCGTCTTGATGGCAGGCGAGGGAGCAGCGTATGGAGTGGATTGGAGTGAGGACTCACCGATGTTGACGATGCCGTGGTTGGTGAGCTCCCAGCAGCTGTGCAGGCGCAGGATGGAGAGCGAGCCGCTCTGCTTGGGCGAGAAATAGCCGAGCGCGGCGTCGGTGACGTGGTAGGCCTGCAGCGAGAACTCGTACAGCGAGGGCAGCAGCTGCGCCACGGCGCCCACCGCCTCGTCGGCCACGTTGATGCAGTCGGACAGGGTCAGCGAGACGATGCGCGGCGTCAGGCACGCCCACAGGCCCGCTTCCGTCACCTCGTTGCAGCCCGCCAGCTCCAGCTCGAACAGCGCCTGCACCGCAGACAAGCAACACAATGTAGGCTCAACACACAGACAGACCTATCGACAAGCTCAGATCAGCGTATTAGGCTCTTCGAAACGTTGTTTATTGGGTAGATAAGGACAAGACGGCATATTTTACATACACTACTGGCCAATAAAATTGCAACACCAAGAAGAAACGCTGATGATAAACGGGTATTCATTGGACAAATATATTATACTAGAACTGACATGTGATTACATTTTCACGCAATTTGGGTGCATAGATCCTGAGAAATCAGTACCCTGAACAACCACCTCTGGCCGTAATAACGGACTTGATACGCCTGGGCATTGAGTCAAACAGAGCTTGGATGGCGTGTACAGGTACAGCTGCCCATACAGCTTCAACGCGATACCACAGTTCATCAAGAGTAGTGACTGGCGTATTGTGACGAGCCAGTTGCTCGGCCACCATTGACCAGACGTTTTCAATTGGTGAGAGCTCTAAAGAATGTGCTGGCCAGGGCAACAGTCGAACATTTTCTGTATCCAGAAAGGCCCGTACAGGACCTGCAACATGCGGTCGCGCATTATCCTGCTGAAATGTAGGGTTTCGCAGGGATCGAATGAAGGGTAGAGCCACGGGTCGTAACACATCTGAAATGTAACGTCCACTGTTCAAAGTGCCGTCAATGCGAACAAGAGGTGACCGATGCGTGTAACCAGTGGCGCCCCATATCATCACGCCGGGTGATACGCCAGTATGACGAAAACACGCTTCCAATGTGCGTTCACCGTGATGTCGCCAAACACGGATGCGACCATAATGATGCTGTAAACAGAACCTGGATTCATCCGAAAAAATGACGTTTTGCCATTCGTGCACCCAGGTTCGTCGTTGAGTACACCATCGCAGGCGCTACTGTCTGTGTTGCAGCGTCAAGCGTAACCGCAGCCGCGGTCTCCGAGCGGATAGTCCATGCTGCTGCAAACGTCGTCGAACTGTTCGTGCAGATGGTTGTTGTCTTGCAAACGTCCCCATCTGTTGATTCAGGGATCGAGACGTGGCTGGACGATCCGTTACAGCCATGCGGATAAGATGCCTGTCATCTCGACTGCTAACGATACGAGGCCGTTCGGATCCAGCACGGCATTCCGTATTACCCTCCTGAACCCACCGATTCCATACTTTGCTAACAGTGATTGGATCTCGACCAACGCGAGCAGCAATTTCGCGATACGATAAACCGAAATCCCGATAGGCAACAATCCGACCTTTTTCAAAGTCGAAAACGTAACGGTATGCTTTTCTCCTCCTTACACTAGCGATCACAACATCATTTCACCAGGCAACGCCGGTCAACTAAAGTCAATAAACTGTTTATTCAACAGAAGGGAGCAGTAAGAATATTGTGTAATGTGCGAGGGGCGTTGAGCAAGTAATGTACTACATTTTTTCTCGACCATTTTCGTTTAAAAGAACGTGGAATTTTTGTAGGGCATCGGAGAATACTCCGGCTTCAGCCCCCTTAATTTCACGGAATTCCGATTGGTGGTGTTGCTATACGTAGCCGTTAAAATGGCGTCTACAAGTGAGGTGCTCTACAAGCAGAGGGCTGTCACTGAGTTTCTTTTAGCGGAAAACAGTAGCATCGCAGATATTCATAGGCACTTGCAGAATATCTATGGAGACCTGAAAGTGAACAAAAACTCGGCGGGTCGTTGGGTGAGGCGTCTGTCATCATCGCAACAAGGTCGCGCAATCCTGTCCAATCTCCCACGTGCCGACCGGCCGCACGCTCCAGTGACTCCTGCAGTGCTGTAGCGTGTGGACACTCTCATTCGAGGTGATCGACGGATCACAAACGAACACCTCTCTGCACAACTGTATGTCTCTGTTGATCGTGCACACTCGCCCTCCAGTTGCGACACTCAGAGGTGTCTGCCCGCTTGGTTCCTTGCCGCGCTACAGAAGACGATAAAGAGCAACGAAGGACGATCTGTGTGGAATTGCTTGCTAGATACGAGACAAATCGTGACAATTTTTTGGCGAACATCGTCGCAGGCGATGAAAAATAGCTTGACCACTTCTAAACCAGAAACAAAACAGCGATTCATGGAGTGGCGCCCCACCGTCTATTTAGCCCAATGGAGGACGCACTCAGCAGGAAACAGCACATGGCTCACGGGAAGGTTGCTGATGCAACAAGACGTTGGCTCCGACGTCGGCTCATAGAATGGTACCATGCGGGCATACATGCCCTCCCGATAAGCTAGCGTAAGGCCGTCGCATTCAACGGAGATTATATTGAACAATAGCGTATTGTAAGCTAAAGAGTGGGAAATAATATGGTGCATTGGATTCCCGAATAATATCAACCTGCTTTTAGAAAAGAAATGTGTTGCAGTACTTATTGAACGACCCTCGTAGATAACGGTACATCTTGCAGTAGACTTTTTAAAGATTTTATACTTCTTACAATGATTTCCCAATACATTTATTCTTTAATGATTTCTACTGCTGATAATAAAAACCTCTCTCGAGAGACATTGTCTTATCGAAGGTACCTTCAGAGTCAAGCGGAAGGGGTTTCCTGCTCCGATGAAGTCGAGAGCCGTAGCTACTAGCAGTGGACTGGTCTCGACAAAGCAGCCAGACGAGTGGTGCCCCAAAAGATAAGGGCAGGGAGTGAACTAGACAACGCGACGCAACAACCTTCCGTCGGGGAGACAACGCTGACAGAAAACAGATCAAAATGCGAGGTGCATCTCTAAAGCACTGGTCAGCAATTTACCTAGGAGAAGGTACTCTGATTTAAAAGCTGGTCTCCAGGGTGGAGGTCGTGCGATGGGCTAGCTACCCATCCATATAAAACAACCACAACACATAACTCATAAGTCTCTAAGGAGAAAGCCGGATAGTTCTCAAAGAGGCCATGATAAAGGAAAAGCTGTTGGTGTTAAAGAAATTTTTTGTATAGGTGTCTGAAATAAGAGGAGGTTTTAAAACAGAGAAAATGGAGCTTATAGAAAACTTGAAACAAAGAGATAAAAATATTGCTGTATTAACAGGAACAAAGAGAGTAACAAAAGATTTAAATAATTACGCAGTAATTTATTGTAGAATCGAACCATGAGTCAAGTAGGTATTCCTATAGATGAAAAATGGAACATAAAGATTTTTATGAGTGTATAAATTGCTAGATTTAGAATTGATGCAGGACGTTTATGCATCATAGGAGTATATGCACCCGAAGAAGGAAAGCGCGAAGATTCTACAGACTTCATGGAGAACCGAAAAACAAGTAAACAATTATAATAAAATTGATTACTTGCTAATATTAGGAGATTTAAATGCAAGAATAGGAAACAAAATGGTTCAAATGGCTCTGAGCGCTATGGGACTCAACATCTGAGGTCATCAGTCCCATATAACTTACAACTACTTGAACCTAACTAACACTAAGGACATCACACACATCCATGCTCGAGGCAGGATTCGAACCTGCGACTGTAGCGGTCGCGCGGTTCCAGACTGAAGCGCCTGGAACCGTTCGGCGAATCGGCCTGCAGACTAGCGCTGAGTAACTAATTATGTAACGAATAAAAAAAATAAGCTCTCAAATTCTCTATACACGTTTGTTAGAGATAATCTTATAGACTCTAGTTCTTCTCGTTGTCAATGCTGAAATATCCTCACCCATGTGAGGAAGATAAACAACTGGAATTCTGCGATTGGTTAATTGGTAACCACTGACTAATTCCATCCACGCTGTGCTCTGATTGAATTACTTTCACGAGTGACGGCAATATCGATAGCCGTAATTCACATCGACAGCGCAACGGACATCCCAATAACGCATCGAAGATCATTTTCACCATCGTTTCAACTCAAATATCTGACGAAAAGCGACTAACAAACGTTATATTCTGCCTGTTTTGTTATCAAATTGCATTTTTCCATTAAAGAGACTATCTGAAAAAATATCTTGTGCTGTTAATGGGTTTCCGTCGGCTGCAGGGCAGGGCATATTCTTCCAGTATGACGGAACGCCCAGTGCGTTTTAAGCGTTAGGTTAACACATTATGTTACTCTAATATTCCCTGATCAGTGGATCTGATGTACCGCTCGCAATCATTGGATACCAAGGCCGTTGCATCTCATTCCTTCGTATAATTACTCCTTATGTGGCTCTGAGCACTATGGGACGTAATATCTGTGGTCATCAGTCAAATGGTTCAAATGGCTCTGAGCACTATGGGACTTAACATCTGTGGCCATCAGTCCCCTAGAACTTAGAACTACTTAAACCTAACTAACCTAAGGACATCTCACACATCCATGCCCGAGGCAGGATTCGAACCTGCGACCGTAGCAGTCACGCGGTTCCGGACTGAGCGCCTAGAACCGCACGGCCACCGAGGCCGGCTCGTATTTCTCACCAGCGGTATGGACGAAAGGTGATTTGCAGGCACAAACTGTTTCTAGCTTGTTTTGCGGAACAGGCCGCCTCTTTAAAAGCCGACCAAAACGTACTCAGAAGCTATACGTAAAGTCGCAAAGAACGGTGAATATTTGACTGATGCTAACGTAAATAACTAATAAAAAACGAGTTAGGAAGAAGATGAAGGTGTAACATCCCATCGGAGCTAAGGTAGTTCGCAACGGAGATGTATAAAATAAGAATTCTCCCTTTTTAAGTAACTACCGCAGCTTTCACAGTAAGTGATTTACAGAAACACAGGAAATGTAAACGAGGACGGCCTGATGGAGTATTTAATTCCGCTCCTCTGTTTTCTACTCTAATGATCTACATGTAGCAAAATCGGACACTCCTTTATTTTGTCGGAATGATAATATTCCACCGCAATGGCTGAACTAAAATACCCCTTTAGTTTCCTTTCTTCCTTTCAGTGTGGAGTTTCGGCTATGAAGCCATTTTCAAATTACTTTGTAGTCTAACACGTCGAAATAGACATACGTCGGTTACAGTACAAACACTCATCAAATCACACAATGGTAAAACCATAAAGGATGGACATACTACAGAATTAAAGACATTACAGGAACTGAATATTGAACAACAGTGATGTAACATGCTGCTTAGGAGTATGAGAACTTGGCTTTTCGGCCAACTCATCAGCGGCTAACCAAACCGACAAGATATGAGCTATTCTCGATATCTAGATGATTATTGTCCTAAAAACTGATAACTATGATATTCTCTATCATGTATATGTTAAAAGAAGATGTAGAAATTGCTTTCTTTGTGAATTGTGCGTAAATGAAATGATTCTATGACGTTATTTGGTGGGAGACCCAGTCTGGGATCATTCGGCCGCCTGGTGCAAGTCTTTTGACCCCACTTCGGCGACTTGCATGGAGGTGAGATGAGATGAAATGATAAGGACATTACAGACACGCACTCTCTGACCGAAGAAAGTCTCCTACCCGGCCGGGACTCGATGATGATGATGATGATGATATTTGGTTTGTGGGACAATCAAAGGATGAGATTACCAGCGACCGTACAAATTCGCAATCGTTACTCTGCCCAGTCCCGCCATACTCCCAGATAATGATGAAATGATGAGGAAAACACAAACACCTAATCCCCGGGCGGAGAAAATCCCCTACCCGGCCGGAATCGCAATCAGAACCCCGTGATTCACAGGCAGCAACGCCAACCGGGACTCGAAATCGGGATCTCGCGATCTCGAGGCACCGAAGCTAAACGATAGACCAAGAAATTCGGACGCCCTTATTTCTATTTACACATTTGTAGAACGTCGCTTTCGCAGTTTAGCAAAGAGTATCCTACTAATTACGAAACGTTGGCATCCTGCGAAAGTGACATGGTGCAAATGTATGAATAGGAGGAAGGATTAGTACTAAAATGTAGACTTTCACGGCCGGAAATATCATGTCCATTATAATTATCCGGGCTGTTATGCCGTGGTCGGTTGATGAATTCTGTGTCGATTCCCAACGTTTCGTCTCCGACTGCGGGAGACATCTTCAAGGGGGGTCCGTAGCTCGATGGAAGGTCCAACACACCCACTGGCTCGCTACTGACTGCCGCTAAATTCCGTGTCCGCGCGCTCCCACGCCGCGGCGTGACGTCACGTGTTTTGAAAACGTCAGTGCAATTGGCCGCTGTCCGTCGCCGTCGATCGCCGTTGCCATCACCCAGTAGTGGACGGGTGGTACACGTCTCCTTTAACACCGGCATCCATATACCGTTTAATTTCACGCCCTCCTCCTTTCGGTTGAAATTATTTGGGTGTTAAGCGATTTCGATTGCCTCCCTGTAGAGACTTTCGTAATATCCGCTTGTGGCCGCTAGTACATGCGTCTCCTGGAAACGAATTTTGTGGTTCCCTGGCTGGAAAGCATGCTCCGCAACAGCTTATCGTTCCGTTTCTCCTCTTCTAAAATTTCCCTTGTGCTCTTCGAAACGCTTAGAAACAGTTCTTTTAGTGGTACCCACATAAACATCTCCACAGCTGCATGGGATCCTATACACTCCATCTTTTTCCAATGGTTTTCGAGCGTCCTTGGCAGGCTTAAGGTATTCCTGTATCTTCCTGGTGGGCTTGTAAATTACAGTAATATTCCGCTTTGTCAAGATCCTCCCTATTCTTTCCGTTACATTTTTAACAAACGGCAGGAAAACCTTAGATTTCGCAGTAGCCTGTACGTCAGTATGATTTCTGCGTGGCTGCCTCAACGCACGTTTTATTTCGGCGGACGAATATCCGTTCATCATTAGTGCATCGTGGAGATGTTCCATCTCAGCGTCGAGCAACTCAGGTTCACAAATATTTCTAGCTCTGTCCGCTAACGCCTTGATAACACACCGCTTCTGTTGTGGGTAGTGGTTCGAATTCCGGCGCAAATAACGGTCCGTGTGCGTGGGTTTGCGGTATACTGAGTGGCCCAAACTACCAATTTCGTTTCTAAAAACAAGCACATCGAGGAAATGTAATTTGCCGTCTGCCCCCTCCTTCATTGTAAACTGAATTCTCGAGTTTATACTGTTCAGATGTTCGTGGAACCGGCTTATTTCCTCCCTACCATGTCTCCACAGCACAAACGTGTCATCCACGTATCGGAACCATACATTTGGTTTTTTTGCTGGCGGTACCTAAGGCCTGTTCTTCGAATTTCTCCATAAAGATGTTGGCAATTACGGAAATTAGGGGGCTTCCCATAGCCACGCCATCCATTTGCTCATAAAACTGTTCATTCCACTTGAAGTATGTGGTCGTCAAACAACACTTAAACAGTTCTGAAATTTCGGAAGGAAAAATTCGATCCAGCTGTTCCAATACATGGTAAACAGCGATACCACATCGAAGCTGACGAATATGTCCTGCGGCTGGACCACTACGCCATTCAACCTGCTGATGAAATGTGTGGGGAAGCGTATGTTGACAACGTCTAGTAGACAGAAGAAGTAGTTTGATAATTTGCTACCTAATCAGACTGTTCGGCATTTAGACGTTTCCCGGACCGTTATCAATTTGTCCAAACGTTCGTTATCTGACAATGAGACATCTGTGCTTGCCAAGGGAGGAAATTTTGCTGTTAGTCCGCGTTTTGTGCCCACGGAAGAAATTCAAAACACGTGACGTCACACCGCGGCGTGGGAGCGCGCGGACACGGAAATTAGCGGCAGTCAGTAGCGAGCCAGTGGGTGTGTTGGACTTCCCATCGAGCTACGGACCCCCTTGAAGATGTCTCCCGCAGTCGGAGACGAAACGTTGGGAATCGACACAGAATTCATCAACCGACCACGGCATAACAGCCAGGATAATTATAATGAACATGGAAGGATTAGTGTTTATCTCGTTACAGAGCTCTTATGGAAAGTCATTTCTCTTTATTCTCTGAACACAGAAACAAATGGCAGTAGCGTAATTACGAGTTGTTACAAAAATAATTATCCAGACAGAGATCGTATCTTGTGGTTCCGGTTTATCTATGATCAAGTGGCCTTGAGGCGACGCTATACATATTTCAGTACGTTCTCACACTCTTAAGTAGCGTTTTACGTCACTGCTGTTCAAGATATAATTGGGGCCATGACTCTAATTTCGAAGTTCGGGCTCTCCTTTAAGGTCTTATCATTCTATAATTTGATGCTTTGACTGTAACTTACGTGTCTCCTTTTCTGTTGCAAGTCTGCACCTTGTAGGTAACTGCCAGACTACGGATTCTTAGGTCTGGGGTTTGATCCCCACTCACTCCTAAGATTTTTTGCTGTCACTTACCACTTGTTTCACCTCTGGCAAGGCGAAGGAAACCCGAGTTTTATCTTGGTCCGGTATCAATATTAAACTGCACAGTGTTCCATTTATGTGGACCATCCCAAATAATTTTTTGTGGGGATACCAAATAAAAAAGGGTATCAAGCAATAGATACTTAGATATCAGAGGACATTAATCAACATGATTCCTCTCTTGTAACCTGGTTGGCCATCAAGGTTTGAATGTCTTTCTTAAATCAAGAGTAGTGACGCTTATTGTGACGAGCCAGTTGCTCGGCCACCATTGACCAGACGCTTTCAATTGGTGAGAGATCTGGAGAATGTGTTGGCCAGGGCAGCAGTCGAACATTTTCCGTATCCAGAAAGGCCTGCTACATGCGGTCGTGCATTCCTGCTGAAATGTAGGGTTCGCAGGGATCGAATGAAGGGTAGAGCCACGGGTCGTAACACGTCTGAAATTTAACGTCCACTGTTCAAAGTGCCGTCAATGCGAACAAGAGGTTACCGAGACGTGTAACCAATGGCACCCCATACCATCACGCCGGGTGATACGCCAGCATGGCGATGACGAATACACGCTTCCAATGTGCGTTCACCGCGATGTCGCCTAACACGGATGCGATCATGATGCAGTAAACATAACCTGGATTCATCTGAAAAAAAAACGACGTTTTGCCATTCGTGCACCCAGGTTCGTCGTTGAGTACACCGTCGCAGGCGCTACTGTCTGTGATGCAGCGTCAAGGGTAACCGCAACCATGGTCTCCGAGCTGATGGTCCATGCTGCTGCAAACGTCGTCGAACTGTTCGTGCAGATGGTTGTTGTCTTGCAAACGTCCCCATCTGTTGACTCAGGGATCGAGACGTGGCTGCACGATCCGTTACAGCCAATGCGGATAAGATGCCTGTCATCTCGACTGCTAGTGATACGAGGCCGTTGGGATCCAGCACGGCATTCCGTATTATCCTCCTGAACCCACCGATTCCATATTCTGCTAACAGTCATTGGATCTCGACCAACGCGAGCAGCAATGGCGCGATACGATAAACTTCAATCGCGATAGGCTACAATCCGACCTTTATCAAAGTCGGAAACGTGATGGTACGCATTTCTCCTCCTTACACGAGGCATCACAAGAATGTTTCACCAGGCAACGCCGGTCAACTGCTGTATATGTATGAGAAATCGGTTGGAAACTTTCCTCATGTCAGCAAGTTGTAGGTGTCGCCACCGGCGCCAACCTAGTGTGAATGCTCTGAAAACCTAATCATTTGCATATGACAGCATCTACCTGTCGATTAAATTTCGAGTCTGTAGCACGCCATCTTCGTGGTGTAGCAATTTTAATGTCCAGTAGTGTAGTACCCGATATTTCTTTTATTCCCTAATCCACTTGTGTTCCTCAAGATCTGTTCAAAAACGTGCCATAATGCGCCATTGTCGTAAACTAGACGTTATTAAAAACGTAACACAGAAGCAGCTTTGTACTAGCGTACAATAACTTAACTTGTCCACTTGCTGCAGAGTAAACGAATGGAACCACAAGAAAAATGCACACCAGTCACCGAGTCAACAGTTTTCAATTTTAAATTTGTTTGTATGCGATATACACCAACGAAAACCACTTCTTGGTGTAAGTGTACATGAAAAGAATGGAAATATTGGCGCGTTAGAATGTCATGTACACTGGTTTTAGAAATGAGACTCTATTGTTCTAGCTGGCGTGTGCTTGCGAGTGGGTTCATCGCATCAAAAGCGAGAATAGGAACTCTGGCGGCTTTGTCTGTGCGAGTTCTATGATGGTTGCGTTGCCTGACGCTGAAACTTGTGGTCTGCTATAGTGTCACAGGAAGACGGGAAAATGTGCGTCGGGAAGGTAGGGCCTTTTCAGGATATCGCGCTCTACAGACTTAGACTACCTGAGTAGCATTACGCTTACTTCCAGACACAATAAACGAAAACTGATGACGGTACCTTTTTTAAGCAAGGACTTCTTTTACTGTACCCAGCACATCGGTTGCAAGTACTATATGTATCCGTATTACCAATAAGATAGTCGGCCGCGGTGGACGAGCGGTTCTAGGCGCTACGGTCGCAGGTTCGAATCCTGCCTCGGGCATGGATGGGTCTGATGTCCTTACGTTAGTTAGGTTTGATCTACGTTTAGGGGACTGATGACCTCAGATGTTAAGTCCCATAGTGCTTAGAGCCATTTGAACCATTTTTGAGCCAATAAGGAAACATTATTGCATTTTCTGTTTCGCTAACTTACATTCTCCACAAAGGAGTAGCATATTTGTAGGTTTCCTTCGTTGATGTAGATTGTACTCACACTAACCTTCAATTGGAGAATGTTGAATGAATGACCTATGTGCATTTTCCATGAGTATATATTTATTTACTGCCAGCTTAGCAAGTGGATGAGTTACGCTCTCTCGGGTGACTGCACTGTGTGCTATTACAAGTGAGTCAGTCGGTTTTGCGTTAAGTTTTTAATACCGTCACGTTTACATGGATGGTAAATTGTAATACGACTTTGAAGAAGCCTTCAGGAGAGGAAGTGGGCTGGCCGCGGTGGTCTTGCGGTTCTAGGCGCGCAGTCCGGAACCGTGGGACTGCTACGGTCGCAGGTTCGAATCCTGCCTCGGGCATGGATGTGTGTGATGTCCTTAGGTTAGTTAGGTTTAAGTAGTTCTAAGTTCTAGGGGACTGATAACCACAGCAGTTGAGTCCCATAGTGCTCAGAGCCATTTGAACCATTTGAACCATTTGAGAGGAAGTGGATCGTTGTTGTGGTCGTCAGTCCAGAGATTGGTTTGGTGCAGCTCTCCATGTTACTCCATCCTGCGCAAGCTTTTTCATTACCGAAAAACTATTGCTACCTACAACATTCTGAATCTGCTTATTGTATTCATCTCATGGTCTCCCTCTTAGATTTTTACCGCTCACACTTCCCTCCAGTACAAAACTGGCGATCCCTTGATAGAATGTGTCCTACCAAACTATCCCTTCTTTTAGTAAGGTTGTACCACAAAGCTCTATTCTCCTCAATTCTATTCCGTGCCTTGTCATTAGTTTTGTGATCTACCCATTTAACCTTCAGCATTCTTCTGTAGCACCACATCTCAGAAGCTTCTATCCTCTTCTTGTCCAAACTGTTTATCGTCCATGGTTTCACTTCCATACGTGGCTACGCTCCGTACAAATGCTTTCAGAAAAGACTTCTTAACACTTAAATCTACACTCCTGGAAATTGAAATAAGAACACCGTGAATTCATTGTCCCAGGAAGGGGAAACTTTATTGACACATTCCTGGGGTCAGATACATCACATGATCACACTGACAGAACCACAGGCACATAGACACAGGCAACAGAGCATGCACAATGTCGCCACTAGTACAGTGTATATCCACCTTTCGCAGCAATGCAGGCTGCTATTCTCCCATGGAGACGATCGTAGAGATGCTGGATGTAGTCCTGTGGAACGGCTTGCCATGCCATTTCCACCTGGCGCCTCAGTTGGACCAGCGTTCGTGCTGGACGTGCAGGCCGCGTGAGACGACGCTTCATCCAGTCCCAAACATGCTCAATGGGGGACAGATCCGGAGATCTTGCTGGCCAGGGTAGTTGACTTACACCTTCTAGAGCACGTTGGGTGGCACGGGATACATGCGGACGTGCATTGTCCTGTTGGAACAGCAAGTTCCCTTGCCGGTCTAGGAATGGTAGAACGATGGGTTCGATGACGGTTTGGATGTACCGTGCACTATTCAGTGTCCCCTCGACGATCACCAGTGGTGTACGGCCAGTGTATGAGATCGCTCCCCACACCATAATGCCGGGTGCTGGCCCTGTGTGCCTCGGTCGTATGCAGTCCTGTTTGTGGCGCTCACCTGCACGGCGCTAAACACGCATACGACCATCATTGGCACCAAGGCAGAAGCGACTCTCATCGCTGAAGACGACACGTCTCCATTCGTCCCTCCATTCACGCCTGTCGCGACACCACTGGAGGCGGGCTGCACGATGTTGGGGCGCGAGCGGAAGACGGCCTAACGGTGTGCGGGACCGTAGCCCAGCTTCATGGAGACGGTTGCGAATGGTCCTCGCCGATACCCCAGGAGCAACAGTGTCCCTAATTTGCTGGGAAGTGGCGGAGCGGTCCCCTACGGCACTGCGTAGGATCCTACGGTTTTGGCATGCATCCGTGTGTCGCTGCGGTCCGGTCCCAGGTCGACGGGCACGTGCACCTTCCGCCGACCACTGGCGACAACATCGATGTACTGTGGAGACCTCACGCCCCACGTGTTGAGCAATTCGGCGGTACGTCCACCCGGCCTCCCGCATGCCCACTATACGCCCTCGCTCAAAGTCCGTCAACTGCACATACGGTTCACGTCCACGCTGTCGCGGCATGCTACCAGTGTTAAAGACTGCGATGGAGCTCCGTATGCCACGGCAAACTGGCTGACACTGACGGCGGCGGTGCACAAATGCTGCGCAGCTAGCGCCATTCGACGGCCAACACCGCGGTTCCTGGTGTGTCCGCTGTGCCGTGCGTGTGATCATTGTTTGTACAGCCCTCTCGCAGTGTCCGGAGCAAGTATGGTGGGTCTGACACACCGGTGTCAATGTGTTCTTTTTTCCATTTCCAGGAGTGTATATTCGATGTTAACAAATTTCTCTTCTGAAGAGATGTTTTCTTGCCATTGCCAGTCGACACTTTATATCCTCTCTACTTCAGCCATCATGAGTTATTTTAAGAGCCTCGTTTCCTAATTTAATACCCCCAGCTTCATCTGATTTAATTCGACTACATTCCATTATTCTTGTTTTGCTTTTGTTGATGTTCATCTGACAGAATTACAGTATTATCGGCAAACCTCAAACTTTTTCTTCTCCCCGGACTTTCATTCCTACTCCAAATTTTTCTTTGATTTATTTTCCTGATTGTTCAGTGAAAAGATTGAATAACATCTGGGATAGACTACAACCCTCTCACACGCCCTTCTCTACCACGTAACGTTATGAGTCTTTTGGCGAGCTAATCGGCCGCCTAGAATTGGTGCAAGAAGAGCTCAAAATGTTGTACGGCTGAACGTTAGCGGGGCTAAGTTACAGCTCTTTGACAATCGACAATAGTTCACAGTCAAAAATTAGTGCAAATCTGAATAAACCTGCGATCTCAGAAAAATGAACCACAGCCAATGACAGAGCAATATTTCAATACCTTTAAAACTATAGAAGCTGATATTTTACAGTAAATAAACATTTTTATAGTGAACCTCTGAACTAACAACTCCTGAAAATAGACGATGACTGTGAATATTGTACCACAGACACAGTCCGTTCGACTGTTTAGAGATGTCGCTAAACCCGCCCATGCATACAGCGCCTATTAGACGGAGGGGGTCCGACAGCCGATGTTCCAGTCATTCCACCATGAAGGAGGCATACGGCTCGTGTTGTCTGTAGTTCAACCACTCCTATACGGTCAATACTGCGGTTAGATCACGTCCGCATTGTCACTTTGTGCCAGGAAGGACTCTCAACAAGCTAAGTGTCCAGCACCAAGCGAACCAAAGCGATGTTTTTCGGACATGGAGGAGATAGAGAGATACAGGAACTGTCGACAACATGCCTCGCTCAGGCCGCCCAAGGGCTACTACTGCAGTGGATGACCGCTACCTACGATTATGGCTCGGAGGAACCCTGGCAGCAACGCCACCATGTTCAATAATGCTTTTTGTGTGGACACAGGACGTCTTGTTACGGCTCAAACTGTGCGCAATAGGCTGCATGATGCGCAACTTCACTCCCAACGTCCATGGCAAAGTCCATCTTTGCGACCACGACACCACGCAGCGCGGTACAGATGGGCCCAAAACATGCCGAATGGACCGCCCAGAATTGGCATGAAGTTCTCTACACCGATGAATGTCACATATGCCTTCAACCAGACAATCGTGGGAGACGTGTTTGGAGGCAACTCGGTCTAGCTGAACGCCTTAGACACACGGTCCAGCGAGTGCAGCAAGGTGGAGGTTCCCTGCTGTTTTGGGGTGGTATTATGAGTGACCGACGTACGCCGCTGGTGGTCATGGAAGGCGCCTTTACGGCTGTACGACACGTCAATGCCATTCTCCTACCGAAAGTGCAATTATATCGGAAGCATATTGGAAAGGCATTCGTCTTCATGGACGACAATTCGCGCCCCCATCGTCCTCTTATTTTGAACGACCTTCTCCAGAATAACGACATCGCTCGACTAGAGTGGCCAGTGTGTTCTCCAGACATGAACCCTATCGCACATGCCTGGGATAGGTTGAAAAGTGCTGTTTATGGACGAAGTAACCCACCAATCGCTTTGAGGGATCTAAGCCGAATCGCCGTTGAGGAGTGGGACAATCTGGACTAACAGTGCCTTGATGAATTTGGGATAGTATGCCACGACGAATACAGGCACGCAACACTGCAAGAGGAGGCGCTACTGGATATTAGGGGTACCGGTGTGTACAGCAATCTGGACTACCACCTCTGCAGGTCTCGATGTATGGTGGTACAACATGCAATGTCTGGTTTTCATGAGCAATAAAAAGGGCGGAAATGATGTTTATGTTGATCTCTATTGCAATTTTCTGTACTCGTTCCAGAACTCTCGGAACCGAGATGACGCAAAACCTTTTTTTGATGTGTGTATTTATCATTCTTTCCGTAATACCTTACCATATCGAGTGAAATGCAGGAGTGACAGGGGCTTTATTCAGATAGAGTCGCACAAAACATCTGCGAAGCGGCGGCAGGTACGAACGCCGGGAGGAATAAAACCGCGTGTGAACAAAGCGCGGGCCATCCATAAAACCAGCGGCGGTCCGCGCTGCGCCATTATCACGTGGGCAGTTCATTAGCAGCAGGGGGAGCCACAGGTTGGCGGATTACACGCCGCGCTGCGGCCTGTGGCGTGGGCCAGGGTGTGCGCGCGGCTCGCCTCGCTACGGCCGGCCAGCCAGCCAGCGCTCATACGCCCCACCAGATGAATGGCTCATTCAATTATGGACAAATCTGCGGCGGACAGGCGCAAAGCCTACCGCACACAGCGCCGCCGCTTCCATTCCAAAGCCGTCATTAAAGGCTGGCGCTAATGAGAAGCGCCGCAGAATTTTCCACGCCCGCTGACATGCCACGATGGCGGGCTGACGGAGCCTCCCCTAGGATCTTCGTCCCAAATGCATTAGTTGTCGTTATGACTGGCAGAGAGTCTCCAGCGAAGAATGAATCTCAATACAAATGTGCACCCACTGCATTCAGGGGGACAATAAAAGTATTCACCATGTCGTTCTTAATGCAGAGACATCGTCAGGCGCGTCAGTAGCGTCTGGTCGCGACCTACGGTAAACACAGGAATGAGCGCGCGTCTGTGTAACGTCAGAAATATACTGGCGAACACAAACACCTGAAGCGTGAGGCCCGTATTACACTGTAAAAGATCTCTGTCAAAGATTTTCTCGAACTTCTTCCACCAAACTACTTCACTGGAGCTCCTAAACGATCGTGAAATTTTTCGGTATAGTTGCTTGGGAACGGAGGCCGAACAGTTAATTGCATCTGCTACAGAATACGCTGATGGCGAACGCATTTCTTGAAAAGAAAGAGCAATGGAAACGATTGTGGGTGAAAACGTGCATAGCGAGAAGAAAAGTTCGAACTTCCAGAATGAAATTTTCACTCTGCAGCGGAGTGTGCGCTGATATGAAACTTCCTGGCAGATTAAAACTGTGTGCCGGACCATTACTCGAACTCGGGACCTTTACCTTACGCGGGCAAGTGTTCGGGCAAAAGTGCGGGCAAAAGCTGTTCACCAAAATTTTGTATCGTGAGCTACAGTGCGAGAACATGAAATTAATTGACAATGGCCGAACAAACATTTCAATTCGGCCTTATGAAAGTGATCCCTGATATTTGCATATACGATACTCATTTAAGAAATGCCGTTTTTCAATTTCATTCATGTTCGTGGGTAGCCTGCAACGATTTCAATAATGAAATACTGCGTTAGTTACGTATTTTTTCACGCTTAGTATGAAGCCTCTTCAAAATTTATTCTCGTTATGAAGAGTAAATATTTACAGGCATATTACATGACAAATAAAATGGCTCTGAGTACTATGGGACTCAACTGCTGAGGTCATTAGTCCCCTAGAACTTAGAACTAGTTAAACCTAACTAACCTAAGGACATCACAAACATCCATGCCCTAGGCAGGATTCGAACCTGCGACCGTAGCGGTCTTGCGGTTCCAGACTGCAGCGCCTTTAACCGCACGGCCACTTCGGCCGGCTATTACATGACAGTTTGTGTGTAGTTCTACTCTTTTGGCTTACGGCTGTATTTTGATGGTTTACCGCAGTTGGACAGACTTACTTTTTCGACTTTTCGAAACAACACCTACCTATGTAAATATTTTTATCTGATGATGTGAATAAATTCTCGCAAAGAATCGTGCAAGTCATGAAAATACTTAACTGGTGCAGTGTTTCATTATTTAAACAGTGTATACTATTACTGTTAAAGATCCTCTCATGGTTAGGTCAAGACTTTCAGCAACAGACGAAAGTTATTCGAGCTTGTAATATAGTCCTCGAATCCCTCAGGGTACCATTTTACGTATTAAATCCAGAAATATATGAGCCAACATACAAATCCCCTAAGGAGGAATTCATTAAGGTTAAGTACTTTATTTAGAGTACAAGTAAACAGATTTATTTCACTTACGTAGACTTTGAACACACTTGACTCTTCACATCTCCTTTCACATCCTTTCCCTTTATATGCAAGCTTAACAGCATCCACAGCGCAGCAACTTGAAATGCAGCTGATTGCTGCAGCTATTTCTTTGTAAGGTTCCATCCGCATATTACGATTTTTGTAGCCAGCGTGTTTTGCGTTATGAAGAATTTCTTAGTCTTCATACTTTGTCATGATCACTTTGGCGGTAGTGATGCATCAAATATACTTCGTCATTTTATAGCTTAAATGCTCTTAAGCGAGCGAAGCGACATGAAAATAACGGCCTTCGCTGTAACTTTTATCAAAGATCTTTGCTAAAAGCTTCCCTAATACACTGTCGCCCGCATCTCGTGGTCGTGCGGTAGCGTTCTCGCTTCCCACGCCCGGGTTCCCGGGTTCGATTCCCGGCGGGGTCAGGGATTTTCTCTGCCTCGTGATGGCTGGGTGTTGTGTGCTGTCCTTAGGTTAGTTAGGTTTAAGTAGTTCTAAGTTCTAGGGGACTTATGACCACAGCAGTTGAGTCCCATAGTGCTCAGAGCCATTTGAACCATTTTTTGAATACACTGTCAAAGATTTGACCAATTGACTTTGATAAGTATTTATCGTTGGCCACAAACATTACGCTGCTGACGTTCCGCGGACTTGCGCTCACGCCTGTATTTATCGTTGGCCTCGTATTTGGTGTTCCTCAGCGTAGTGTGATGGGGCCAACATTGTTCACGATATGTGACAGGGGTTGTCATAAAATATTATCACCTCGAGAAGACAGAGTTACGTAATTTTTTCTCCAGAACGACTTTTCACTCTGCGGCGGAGTATACGCTAGTTAGAAACGTTCTGGCAGATTAAAACTGTGCGCTGGACTGTGCCGGCTTTCAAAACAGAAAAATTGATGACTGGTGTGGTGGTGGCCCTCAACTACCCACCCTGAGACTCAGAGTTGAAATATTAAAAGTTTTGGCCGGTTTCGTTGTCTAGGGGCTGGGATACGTAGTTGCCGCATTACAAGCCAAATACTGCTGAGTCTACAGTATATAATATGAATGTACACATGAATCGAATGGTCGAAGGTTCCTATCACTCGGCAGTTGCGAATATAACGTAGAAATTTATAAATGAAAGATTACAATTAAATAAAATGTGCAGGTACTATCTTAACGTCTTTAAATGATGAGTACGATAGTTGAAGTACTTTTGAGAATGTGGTATATTTCTGCAAAACGCTTATTGGTGCCGATGGTCCAGTAATTAAATAAAATGTAAGTTGAATAACAGGGAAACAATAGATTCCTACTTCACGTAATTAGTTATGAACAACAACATAGCTCGCGAGATATTCACTTCCAAACGCGTACTACATCTTCACTGCAGAAGACACGGAAATCTCACAAGTACACAAGTCGGCACTCCGAAGTATTTCTACCTCTCGCGATCATGCGCAAACTGCTCCACTCCAAGTGTTTCCCGCGACTGTACGTGGCGCCTTCACGTCCAGCACTTTCCGTGCCCTGTGCGACTGTTCTTCGCACCGCACTCTCCGTGTCCTGTGCGACTGTCCAGGACTCCGAACTCTTCTCCCGCTTCCATCCAGTCTCCCCATTCACGAGTGCTGTGATTGGCTAGAGTACTCGCGCCATGTCTTCAAGTCAACGCACCCAGACAAACGTAATGAAACACATTCGAAATACTGGATTTACATTTGCACAACTTGAAATTTAATAAATTTTCCTACAGCGGGGCCATAAACACGCTCTAACACACATTATTAGACACATAAGCAAATTAAATAAACATATATCAAAGGAAAAGAACAAAAGGTAGACCAGCAGCCTAATGTCTCTGTGCTTTCTAAAACACAGTAAATATGTAACCAATTTCTTCATGAATAGTATATATCGGATATAAACAAAGACATAGATGAATAAATATATTTATAAGCATGCTGCTACCATTTTTTCGTGTAACTGTGGAGTACTTATGGTCTCGCGCGATCGATAGCAATTGGCCACTTTGACCTCCAATAACTCATGTACTATTCAAGTTACATGCCTGTAATTCATACCAATTTAGTTTTGCACTAATAGCTTCCTAAAGACATGGCGATCGACAAAACCGGATGAACCGTTTAGATTTTGGAAATTCGTTGCTGGGTGTTACTTGTATAATTTACAGTCAGATACTAAACTTTAAAGTAATAAATATATTGAAAATCTGATTACACCGTCAGAATCGTCGTGCAAATAGCAGTAATGCGCATGTTTCTTTTTGAGGTAACATGATTTATCTGGTTACTATTAATTTCTAAATGAACTGTGAATTGTCTGCCATTATGGTTTCACAAAGTCCGCCATCTTTGGCTCTCCCACCGTACAAGTCTCTTTCATCGACACAGCGTAAAAAACGAATTCCCAGCCACGTGCTCGACGTGGACCACGCACTGGGGCCACCCCTCTTGTTCGGCTAACGTTCGGCACCACGTGTTTACTGCCGGGCCCCGGCTTGCCGAGCGGCCCGTGCGGCAACGCCAACTCCGAACTTAGAATATTTCCAGGGCGCCGCAACTCGCCCGTTACCTCACACCTGGGACTCAACACTAGGACCTTTGCCTTAAGCGGGTGTATGCTCTACCGACAGAGCTACGTCAAGGATAGAAAAAAATAACTGTATTCCTTCACTTTTCTCGGCGTCTCTGACGGTGCTCTGAACCGCGTCAATGAACCACCCGCTCGCTTGGGCTCTTCATTTACAGACATTTCGCGGTCGCAAATGACGGTTTACAGTGCGATGTGCAGCAGAATGCCGGACAATCTTTGCCACATCTGACCCAACCCCTCCCAAACGATTCAACCCTTGTCTAGTGACATCGTGTGGCTGCAGTCCCACTGAACATGATCTGACCCCTTAGGAGAATCATCAGGGACAGTTCAAAACCATTCGACTAAATTCTAACGTGATCCGAATCAGCAAAGGGTTTTACGCTTTCTCAGCCCTTCCTTGCGCCCTCCTGTGGCATAATCGTGGGGAAGTGCGGCGTTGACACATGCGTGAATAAAACAGCACAAGGTCCCTCTAAGATCCTCGAGTTCGGCAACAGTCTCGGTGCCACCTGCGGCCTTTGTTGAGCACTTTAAAAATGAACTTGTACAGAGACACCCTTTGACCTAGGCACCTATAGGCAAGTACAACCAGGCGCTAGGGCAGCAGCGTAATGGCACTCAGCTAAAGGGTGTCAAAGGGCTGCCTGCCTGCAGGTGCGTAGATATCGGTGAAAAGTTGACTTGAAGCGGTAAATATTTAAAGTGCTCAACGATGGCGTATGGGTGGCAAGGAGCCTATTGCCGATTTGGGCGTACCTAGAGGAACCCTTTACAATTTGACTCACGCTTGTGTCAATGTAGCACTCCTCCACGACCTTGGCATAGGAAGGTGCGGAAAAGGAGAGTTGAAAAAGCATAAGCATCATTTGCTGCTTCAGATAACGATCAGATTTCATCGAATGGCTTTGAACAGTTCCTAGCGGTTCCAACCTGCACATGAGAGCAAAAATTGTGGTCGCACTGCACTCCAAAGTGCCGGCCGGAGTGGCAGAGCGGTTCTAGGTGCTTCAGTCTGGAACTGCGCTGCTGTTACTGTCGCAGGTTCGAATCCTGCCTCGGGTATGGATGTGTGTGATGTCCTTAGGTAATTTAGGTTTAATTAGTTCTGAGTTCTAGGCGACTGATGACCTTAGATGTTAAGTCCCATAGTGCTCAGAGCCATTTGAACCATTTGCACTCCAAAGTGGTGCAATCTCGTTCAATGGGGATGTAGACTCACAATGTTTTTAGAGAATGATTGAAACGTCGCGGTATCAGCAGTGTCGAAGATCGTCAATACTATCTCCCTGTTGCATACCGCACTGTAAACTGTCGGTTTTGAATGTGAAATATGCGTAAATGGACACCCGAAGGAAGGTGTGGCTTAATTCACGCCCTCTGACACCTCTGAGGCCTTGTCATATCGATTCTGAGCGGCGGTGTGACTGAAATGTTTTCCTCGGGGACTCGTAAGAAACAGACTTGATGTCAACGGTGGGTCTCATGGTTACGACGTCAAGAGAAGGGGTGAGATATGGGTAAGGAGTGTGACGACCTTCCCATTGTTTGACACGCCCACGGTGGCGTTGTGGTGAAATTTGGTGCCTTATCGCACCTTACACCTCACATGAACGTTTCAGCCCTGACATTTTTTTCGCATGTGTCGACACCTCACTGCCTGAAGAGTGGCCGAGCCCGAGGGTGATGTCAGAGGTCGCCACGCTTTTGCATCACTACAGAGGGAGGTTTTAGACACCTTTGAGCCAAATCTCGCACTTCCTCGTCGCGAGTGGGGGAAAATGACGCGGTTTCAAAAAAGTGACTATTTAATTTTTTGCGCAGTGTTAGTTATGGAACAGATCGTAGATGAACAGATTTATATTCATTTTAGAAGGGCAGAGGTTTCTCAGCTTCGAGTCTCGGTGCGGCATGCAGTTTTTATCAGTACTGGTACACACTGAAATGCCCACAGTTCTATACCACCCTGCTAGAGGAGCCGAAAGAAACTGACAGAGCCCTGCGATAAAATTGAGTATCTTGACGTAAATCGTTTCCTCCATTTTAAGAATCTATTATAACAACAGTAGACCATCATATACAAAATGCTTAGGTGCCGTAGACGCTTCCATTGCGGTCAAACAACTTTGTATGACGGTGAACGAAGCGGCACACCAACTCTCTGTGAAGAACTGGATATCAGAAAGAGAGTTGGAGACCCCGGTGTTTAAGACCAGAATATCGCAATCGAGGCGATAATATAAACAGTGAAAACTCAGTCCTGGATCAGTTTTCAACATTTTGCACATTTTGAACCTGACAAAGGTCGCCGCTCGCCGCGTTCTGATCTGCTCACACCCGTTCGGAAACCTCGGCGAACTGATGCAGCAGCAGAAATCTTGTAGCTATATCAGACTTCTTCCTTCACCGTGATGGACGACTGATAGATTTATCACTATGACACAGAGACAAAGGAGCAAAGGAGTCAGTGGAAAGATAAGATTCACTACCAGTTCACGGATCCACACGAACAACACAGCGCGCACAATCATTATTTGCCTGGGAAAATGAACAACATTACCCAGAGGTAAATTAAAACAGTTCCAATCCCCCAGTCCAAGGTTTTCGGGGGTTTCCCCTGGACATCAAGCGAATTTCGGAACCCGAAATCCTCTCCTAACGAAAAAAAAAAAAATCACCAACGAAGAAAGCGAAATACCAGTCATCACTGGACATGGTGGTGTCTGGGTGTTTTTGGGACAGCCGTGGTATGGTGAAAGCACATTGTGTTTTCGAAGGGAAATCCGTCACAGGACCATACTACCGACATCTCTAGAGGAGGTTCCGGGTGGCTGTCAAGATGAAACTTCGCGGGACGCAGTCCAATGCAGTGTGTTTTGCGCCACGACGACGCCCCAACTCATTCTACACACAACACATTCGGAGATGCCGGTTCTTTGGAATGAAAAATTGTGGCCCACCACCCGTATTTTCCTGGCATGACATCCAATGATTCCTTCCTCTTTCCTCTTATGAAGAAACCATTACGTTGCAGACATTTCCAGAATGACGACGAGGAGATTTTCGAGATGGAACTAAACCACCAAAATGCATACATCTATAGCCAAAGTCCGTCGCTGGGAAAAATGTGTCGCAGTCAACTATGATTAAGTACAAATAGATTTACACAGTTACCCGGTTTCATGATCGCAGCTTGATTTTATGGAGGCGTGAAATCTTTACAACCCCTCGTAAATATACCATCAGAAAAGTACAGGTGTGTATCTTTCTGTTATTTCACCCATGTACAGGGAGGGAACAGAACTGAAATCTAAGAATGCAATAAGCCAACAGTTTGTGCGGAATGGCAATTCTTCAGTGGTGACTTTATCGTAGTAATGCTGTTCCATAGTCTAATTGGTCACCGTCCATGCGACCTTTGTACTGCTACTGTGCTCATATGACGAGTCAAGTTTAGCACAGGGCCCACGAAGAGTCTAGTTTAGGAGGATTCACTATATACTGGCGTAGACCTGAGTGCGAGGACAGTTGCAGGCAGTGAAGTTGTGTGAGAAACCACTGGCTCGAACGCCTAAGAAAGTCTACGAAGTGTCGTCCCACGGTCTACTAATAACGTGGCGGTAGAAGTTTCAAATAGCTGTGTTATTCAAACTTTTCTGTACAACACCACCACACACTTTTAACAATACCATAACCAAAAGTTTTGTTGGAAAAACTGAGATGGGCTACTCGCTGCGGTGATTCTGATTGACGTATTATATTGTTTTATTCCGTTATTCGTGCTATCAGAGTAACACATCAAAATACAAGCGGTCTGGATAGATTTTTTGTCACCTTCAGAATAGATTTTTTGTCACCTTCAGAATGTAATCTCAAATGGCGCATGCAGTGATACCAGCTCCATACAATTTTATCCACACATACACATGAGCACGTTTGTCACCGTAAGCAGCATGTGTGGTTAGTCTAAAGATGACAGCTGCGTAAGTCAGTATCGTTACTCATACATTATTAAAAGTGTGGAGATAAACGTGGTCGTGCGGTAGCGTTCTTGCTTCCCACGCCCGGGTTCCCGGGTTCGATTCCCGGCGGGGTCAGGGATTTTCTCTGCCTCGTGTTGGCTGGGTGTTGTGTGCTGTCCTTAGGTTAGTTAGGTTTAAGTAGTTCTAAGTTCTAGGGGACTTATGACCACAGCAGTTGAGTCCCATAGTGCTCAGAGCCATTTGAACCATTTAGTGGAGATAAAGGAGATGAAAGCGATGTATAGCGAAAACAATGAGTGCTATTCATCCAAAGATTAGGTTTACAACTGACTACGAAAATAAAGGCGCCATGAATCTCGATATGACGGTTAAAAGAGAGGCGGGCAAGCACTGTTTTTGCATGACAGAGAACCTACTTGTGCTGATATTACTATTGATTGAAAGTCTGGCACTCTGATAGACTCAAAATGGCAAATTTTAGTCTATAATTAACAGGTTATTTAAATTGTCATTAAAATTGCTAAAGGAAATTTAAATGCAACAACAACGTAAAATCAACGGCAGCACCCTAATAGGTCAAAACAGGGAGACAAGAAAATCGTGTACGTTCTCATGAGTTACAAAGGACGAGTGTCAGAAGTAACTGCCAGGCAGTTTCGTACTACCAGTTAGCGTAAAGAGTTTGAGGCTAACGACATTCATCACTTTAGACCGAAGCACCGCGTGAATAAAAAGCCTCTAAACTCACAGCATCAGGAGTATATAAACTGAAGTGTGGAAGCTGACCAAAAACTTACGCAGTTAAGGCAGGACGTTTTAAATACTTTTCAAAGAGTACGTTTCAATACACAGTAACTTAGAAGGACTCCGTTGGAACCATTGATACACATTTGGAAGTGCTAAATAATGAACCTAAGGAACATTTGCACATTATTTGAGCAGAAATTGTGAATTTCACACATCGCTTACAAGAGCTGGCAATATATTAAACCATTAGGAGCACTTTATTAACAGTCCAGTTGTAGAAACTTTGAAGGCCTCTTTCAATCGTCTACCTCCGACACAAAGCCCTTAAGAGCAACAGCCCGCTCACCAAGGAGGGACAACGGTGGCGCGTCGGTTGACACACCGTCCTAGCAGCAAACCGACACCCAGACTAGTCTCTGTACGCTATGCAAAACCTGATATGTGTGCAACGCCATCAAGCAGAAGCAAATACAACCAAATAAATGTCACATCCTGTTCCCCGTAATTTTACATGGTTCTCATAATTCCACTTCTATAATTTTACTTATAAGGGAAAACTATTAATATTTGAAAGAAGAGTAATGAAGAAGATATGGGGGACCAGTTTCAGATAACGGAGAATGGAGGAGGAGGAAAAACGAGGAAATCTACCTTCTGATGCGACAACCAACTATCCTATAGAAGATAAAGCGCAAAAGAATACAATGGGTGGGCCCTGTAGCCCGTATGCCGGATGGAAGACAGGCGAAGATGGCACTAGCGGGGAAACCAAACACCGAACGCCCCATTGGACGACCAAGGCAGCGCTGGATGGACGACCTGGCGAAGGACCTAGCAGCCCTGGGAATTGAAGACACCTGGAAGAATCGGGCCCAAAACAGAAAGGACTGGAGGCAGTTTGTGGAAGCAGCGCGTGGTCTGCAGGGCCTGTGATCGCTGAATATCTATCTATATTTTACACAGTTTTACACTTTCGCTGTTACAGAATAATATTTTATCGTTAATTTTATTTTAAATAATGTTTGAATTTTGGAATTTTAACATACCTTATCTCTTTTACACATGTTACTACAATGTTGTACCGAGCGTAAGCCCGCAACGCCCAAGTTATCCCTTCTACTTCCTCTCACTGTCTTCTCTCTCCTATCTCAAACCCGCTCGCCCCACCTTTTTCTCCCCTCCCCCTCTTTCCATCGCTTCCACCCTATTTTTTACGCTCTGCCCTCCCTCTACCACTTACCTATTTGAGCCATAGACAAAAGTTGCATACTGCAGTATTCTGTATGGACATAGTAAATTCAACAATTACGTGTAGAACCTTTCTACTTATTGGAAAGTAATGGAAAGTATGTACTTAGTTTTATACTTTGTGTTAAGTCTAAGTACGATGAACTTCGATCGAAACTAGTCATACTGTAAACAACTGTGCAAGTGAGACGGCAAAATAACCGACGTATACATATTTTTAAAAATATATCAACAAAGTTGTTGAATTTTCTCACAACGTATATGTCGGCAACAGCGATCGTGAAAAGATCTTGCGGCTCTGTCTATAACAGATTAAAAGAACAGATGTAATTGTTTTGTTCATAACTATTGCATTACATGAGTAAATTGTTTTGCTTGTCTGTGTTTTCATACGCTTCATCAAAACTAATGAGTAACTTTTAGCGAAAACCTGCAGTTGAGTTGGGGAGCACATATCGAGCGTCGATATATACCTTCCCTTGAAGTCCCACAAGTACTCGATGGGACCGCGAGCTGCTGACTTCGGAGGCCACTCAAGTGGTGGGCACTCGCGTTGTGCAGGGCATGCGTGGCGGCTGCACTCATTGCCCTTTGGGAGACCAGTTTGGAAGAAAAAACTCGGTAGTATTCAGTTCACAGAAGGTTGCAATATCAAAATCCGGTGGTTCTGCTCCCTGTCGGCATCCACACCCATACTTCTCAAGCCACCTGTCGATGTGTGGCGGAGGAAACTTAAGGTTCCATTCGCGGCGTGCGAGGTGGCACACTCGATTCGCATTCAGGAGAAGGACGGTTCAAATCAGCGCCCGGGAGTCCAGATTTTTCTGTGATCTCCCTAAATCCGTTCGGGCAAATCCCAAGATGGTACCTTTGTAAAAACGCAGCTCATCTTTTTAACACACCTAGCATGTATGCCGTCTCTAATGATCTGGATGTCGACGGGATGTTATATTGTAATCTTCCTTCCATCCTTCCCTGGTCCATTCGCGAGTATCGTATGGAAAGGACGATTGTCGATAAACCTCTGTACTTGCGCTAATTTCTCGAGTTTTCGTGGTCATTTCGCGGGACGTATGTAAGAGGAAGTAGTATGTTGTCCGACACTTTCCGGAACGTACTCCTTCTGAATTTCAATAATAAACCTCTCCCTTCCGACCCTCTTGTAACGTGTGGCAGTAGAGTTTGTTGAGCTCCTCTGTAGCGCTCTCTTGCCGACTAAAGGATCCCATGACGTCTTCGTTAGATCTTTACGGTATATATCCTATTAATCCAATCTGGTAAGTGCCCAAGACTGATGAACAGTACACAAGAATTCTGACCACGTCGGTAGCTGTGGGGTCAGTGTGGTTGAATGACAACCGAAGGCACTAGGGTTCGATTCCCAGCCGGGCGAGGGTTTTCCCCACTCGGGTCTGGGCGTTGTGTTGTCCTAATCATCATTTCATCACCGATATACAATTAGCCTAAATGGCGTCAGCTAAAAAGACTTCCACCCAGCGGCTGCAACCCGCTACCCGACAGAAAGAGAGGTTTCTTCTCTTATGCATGCGCAACGTGTTGCATCTCTGGACCACATCAGTTGTTGCAGCGCAGATAAGGACGAGAACTATCACACACTCGGCCTAACACCTCATGCGGCCAAGGCGGTGACAAGAAGAATATACAGAAGAATGGAAAAAATTGAAAATTTATTAGATGACGATCAGTTTGGCTTTCGGAAAGGTAAGGGCACCACAGAGGCAGTTCTGACGGTGTGATAGATAGTGGAAGCAAGACAAAAAAAAGTAAGAACAGGCTCATAGAATAACCGACTTGGAAAAAGCGTTCGACGATGTAAAACGGTGTAGGATGTTCGGAATTTTAGCAAAAAAAGGGTAATCTACAGGGAGAGACGGGTAATATACGATATGTACAAGAACCAAGAGGGAACAGTAAGACCGGAAGACCAAGAATGAAGTGCTCGTATTAAAAAGGATATAAGACAGGAATGTTATCTTTCGTCTCTGCTGGTCAATCTATAAATCGAAGAAGCAATGAAGGAAATAAAAGAAAGGTTCAAGAGTGGGATTCAAATCAGGGTGAAAGGATATCAATAATAAGATTCCCTGATGACATTTTTATCCTCTGTTAAAGTGAAGAACAATTATAGGAAATACTGAACGGAATGAACAGTCCAATGAATACAGAATACTGAGGGTAAACAGAGGAAAGATGAAAGTAATGAGAAGCAGCAGAAATGAAATTATCGATGGTCTGAACATGAAGAATTACGGATCACGAAATGGACGAAGAGAAGGGCTACTGCTACCTTGAAAGCAAAATAACACATGGCGTATGAAGTAAGGAGGACACAGAAAGAAGATTAGCACAGACAAAGAGCCCATTCCTGGCCAAGAGAAATCTGCTAGTGTCAAACATCGGTCCTAATCTGAGGATGAAATTTTTGAGAATGTAGGTTTGGAGCACGGCATTTTGTAGTAGCGAATCATGGACGGTGGGACAATCAAAAAAACGGCAATCGACGCGTTTCAAATGTGCTGCTACAGAATAATGCTGAAAAAAAAATGTGTCGTCGGTCTTATGATGCGACCCGTCACGAATTCCTCTCCTGTGCCAACCGTTTCATTTCAAACTAGCAATTACAACCGACGCAACCTACGTCCTCAGTTGTATGTTGGATGTATTCCAATCTCTGTCTTCCTTTACGGTTTTTACTACCCTCCACAGCTGCCTCTAGTACCATGGAAGTCATTCCCTGATGTCTTAGCGGAAGTGCTACTATTCTGTCCCTTCTCCTTGTTAACAGGATCGCTGTGAGTCAGGACTGCGCTCGGGGCAAGATGTATGATTGAGCCGCTTGTCCAAACATTGCAACCCAACTTTATTGTTATTTAAAGAAGGTCTGGCATGATTGAAACATAACGCAATTCGAGGTATACGCCAAAAATTCTCATTGGGGTGAAACATACAATAAATATAATTTCTTACTAAACACTAAACTGCAGTCGGTCCATGCACCAGAGTGCACTGTACCGATATGTTCCAGAATGCCGCGTGCGAAAATGCGATTTTTCAGGTGGTCATACCTCGGTTTCTATTCATCACAGAGATACGGGGCAAATCTTTTGGGTAACCCATTGGCACCATCTGTTCATCGGCGATTCCTGAGAAAAGTACTATTTGTGGGGATGACAGGTTCTGTAGTTTCTATTGACGGCATATCATCGAAAATTTTACCGTTTGTACTTAAGATGATGTTCCCGGGGAAATACGAAACTCTTTTCGATATCATTATCCGTTACCGATAACCAGAGTTTCCAAGCTATCGAACGTACGCAGAAACGTGCAAAAACCAGCTTCTCGTCGTTTTTGCTCCGTGGCTTCCAAGAATCTAAATAACTAACCATAGCAAAAAATGAAATTTTTGCTGCACATTCTTTAATCATTCATCTAAAACCCCATTTTCCCCAGGAAATCTGTATCGTTCTGGAGATCACCTGAAAAAGCATGATTTTTGGGTAGCAAAAGTACCAATTGTGGAGATGGCCACTTCTGTAATTTCTGTTCACGCACATCGTCGAAAATTTTACCATATGTTCTTAAGATGATGGTCTCGAGGAACGTCGAAACGTTTTTGCACATCATGATGCGTTACCAAGATCCGGACATTCAGAGTTGTCGTACTAATGTTGTAAACTATGCACGTAATATGCGGTGTGAGGAGTAAATGTAGTTTTAACTGACTTTTAGGTAACACATGGCAAGGCTTCTAGGGCCATTGCAAGGGTTCGTAGGTCACCAAACTATGTTTAAGTCACCATTTTTTCACCAATAAAACTTTATAACGCAGTGTCTCTGTATAGTGTGCACTTCTCGCTCACACAAATACGCCCAAAGTTATGCTGCAGTAAAAAAAAAAAAAAAAAAAGGCTAAAACTAAAAATGGTCTCAACATGTCTGAAAAGAGTATAAATTGACTGCCAAAGACTATGTAAAACTGGAAAGACTGGAAATTCAGTAAAATATTACTAATAACGTTTTTAACTTTTTGTGATGCAAAGCATAAGCTGGGCGTTTTCAGTGAATTGCGATCGTTGAGCAAAGTACTGAGAAAAATCGTAAAACAAACGATTTTGTGTTAACCAAATATTATGTGTAGTTATTTGTTGTTTATATGCGTGAAAGTATAAAAATGTGTCGAAGTATACAAATAAACTTCGTTTTAAATAAACTGCTTACGCTGTTCTAACAGGGAAAATAAGGGAATCGACCGAAAACGGCTCCTGTCGGAGTACAAAGAGGGGAATATCCTTCCTCTTGAAAAGATTCTGACAGACCCAGCTGCCCGTGTCCTCATTCCACCTTCCTCACAAGAAATTTTGGCATGCGAACATATTCGCAGTTGTTTGTGCTGAAAGAGAGGAGCAGAGAGATACATCTACATCTACGTGATTGCTCTGCTATTCACAATAAAGTGCCTGGCAGAGGGTTCAATGAACCACCTTCAAGCTGTATATCTACCGTTCCACTCTCGAACGGCAGGCGGGAAAAACGAGCACTAAAATTTTTCTGTGCGAGCCGTGATTTCCCTTATTTTATCGTGATGATCATTTCTCCCTGTGTAGATGGGTGCCAACAGAATGTTTTCGCAATCGGAGGAGAAAACTGGTGATTGAAAGTTCGTTAGAAGAGCCCGTCGCAACGAAAAACGCCTTTGTTTTAATGATTGCCACTCCAATTCATGTGACATGTCTGTGACACTATCTCCCCTATTTCGCAATAACACAAAACGAGCTGCCCTTCGGCGGTGACGGTACGAGAGTGGGAGATAAAGGGAGAGGAGACGGTGATGGGTGGGAGAGAGAAAGTGGCAATGAAAGAGAGATGGATGAAGACAATAGCAGAGGGGGCCAAAGAGAAATGAGATATTGATGGTCAGTGAGAGACAGTGGCAGTAAAAAAAGAGAGAGAGATGCATGATGATAGTGGGAGGAAAAGTAGACACGATTCACAGGCTTGGGGCGAGGGGCTGGTGAAGGAGGGGAGCGATCTGGACCCTCGCAGATCGTCGAGCTTTAAGACGTAAGTACTGGGGTGGGTGCATTTAGGACCGAAATTTTTAACAAGTGAGTATAGGGGAAAATTTAAGTTGGACCTATCTCCAGAATTTCTGAATTGCCGAGAAGTGGTGGTGGCAGTGGCAGTGGCAAAGAAAGAGAAAAGAAGGCAGTGTGACAGGGGAGACAGTGGTAGTGGGATATATTGTAAATCAACAGAAGAAAACCGAGACAGTGGGAGAGAGACATAGGGAGCAGTAGTGTGAGGGAGATACTGAGTATGAAGGCTATACTACAGAGGGGGACTGGATAAAAGGATATGGAATGTTACGTGTTAAAAGAGCTCAAATATGTTTGCATGCTAAAATGTTTGATGACGAAATTGGAATGAGGAGTGAGGCAACTGGTTCCCCAGCTATTACGTCATAATATTTTCCGGTGGAACGAATTCGCCTTTTTGTGTTCCGACAGGAGCATTTTTCGGCTGGTTTATACTATGGTAACATACGTTGTACGATATATTGCCGGCGGAATTCGAACAAATTAACAGTGTTGTTCCTCGATCAGTAGGTTGAATCAGAGAGTGCGGTAGTAAACATATATGTGTCATCGGGCCACTACTAACAGTACTAACTCTGGTTAGATGTCGGTTGCAGTGTTATCCTGTATTACAGAAAATGTGAACATTAGAGGAAGTTATACAGAGCGTGACTTGTCATTGCACTATAGAAAGCGGATTCCCCCGAAGAAATAACGCAAAGTGTTCCGACGCACAGCAGAAAATTTGTATACAGGTGCATCAGATTTTTGACGTCGTAGAGGTCATGAATGTAAGCATTACCGGGATGATCAATAATACAGTGTCAGCAAATGCTTCGTTTTCTATACAAAAGGCAGAGCTCATCACTCTGGTTTTAGATGCTCTTGTTTAAGCTTTCGTTCTTACCATGGAAGCAATGAACTATTGAAATTAGTTTGTTATTATAAGCCACAGAATCCCTTCTATGAAATTTGATTACTTAGTTGCGGGTATTAAAATACGTAACGTTGTTTTTCTATGAACCTATAGAAAGACAGTCTGCCTATTCACAGAATTGACTCTTATAGCTAAATTTCCTGCCTCCAGAACGTAATTTTTTTCAGAGTACATTTTCTGCGTTCACATTTCTACATTCCACACACATTTTCAATCAGCATTAGAGTAGATTGCGGAAACTACAAATTTAAATAACATTTATAAATATATTTGTATTTTTTGCATTTAATTATAATCATTTCATAGAAAGGAATAAATTAGTAGCATACCTGCGTGATGTGCCCTTGCTAAAAAATGGTTCAAATGGCTCTGAGCACTATGGGACTTAACTTCTGAGGTCATCAGTGCCCTAGAACTTAGAACTACTTAAACCTAACTGACCTAAGGACATCACACAACACCCATGCCCGAGGCAGGATTCGAACCTGCGACTGTAGCGGTCGCGCGGTTCCAGACTGTAGCGCCTAGAACCGCTCGGCCACCCCGGACGGCGTGCCCTTGCTAAGATCATGCTCTAAATTTCACACTCATTTTGCAGTGAAGACTATCCAGCACTTTTATTACGATACATAACATCCTTCATTCCTGTGCGAGTTCAAAATTACGCACAATTGGACATCGCTTTATTGAGAAAAATGTGTAATTTCATGCCCCGTATTATTTCAGAGAACTAATAGTAGCTATTACGATACTCCTTATGTCATGGTATAATGTTCTGTTTCGATCAAAATTGTTTATAATGTAGTAAAAAAAATGTCAACCATGTCTCCAGTTTCCCACTGCGGGTTTGAAAGAACTAACATACTAGTCACATGCGTCATGGATGAGTGTGCAAGGGTTAAATATGTCGAGAAAAAATACTAGTACCGTGACGCTGTCATGGAGTAGGAGACTGAAAGAAGTGTAATAAATTGATCTGAAAAGTCGTGAGGAAGACTGTTATCAGGAGCCGAAGGCCACCACAGGTAAAGAATTCGAAGATAGCTTAACCAAGAGCTACAAGACAAGGAAGAAAACTGCTTCGATTGACGAACTTCAGATGCTACTCAGTAATGAATTATTGTAAAATGTATATATGCTCCTATAAGTATTACAATAATTGATACAGTAACGAATGTCTGCTGCCGGTAACACTGCGATAGAAGTGTTCTGTTCCCACTCGTTCCTTGGTATGCCAGCACATTTAAGTAAACAAACATCAGCGCATCGCATGTAAACCCCAACGAATCGTGCAAGGGGTAGCGTATTGTAATTACTTGACTATAACACTGTCACAGACGTTCTGCAAGCCTTTCGTTCAGTAAATTTTTTGAATCACATCAGAGTCTAGTTTCCTTGCCAAATTATATTCAGTTGCCAAGGTTCCCAAATCTGTGAGACGTTGTTGTTGCATAGCCGAACTGAGACAACTTTTAATACGGGTCAGAGTGCTGAATGAGTATAAAATATGCTTACAGTTGCGGAAACATGCTTAAAATTTTAAACTTGTGCATCTTATTCAAGAGTTTCAATGGTTCCAAAGTAATGTATTCGAAGATTGAAGTATGAATTGGTTTCAAATATTTAATTTCGGCTTCTAAATCTGTTATGATCTCATTATTCATTGATAAATAAATTACATAGCTCAGCGACCTGATCGACCATCATCTTAGAGTATCATTATAAAACCCAAATGTTTCATCTAAAATCTTTAACTGTGTAATTCTGCGTTTTTAAGTTATACACTAGAATAAACCTTTAGTATTCACACCTGTCACTTCATTCCTGGTTTCATCATGAAATGATTTCCTCTTCCTAGTGCGTATCTCCGGAAATTCAAGATCGATATTAATCGCACTGGTAACAACTTTAGATTAGGAAGAATGGTGTCCCAGTTTTCGCGAAAATACGTTGATTCATTTAATAAACTCTCAGCCAGTTATATCTCAACATAAATGGTAGTATTTCGAGCTTGTAGCAATTTGCCTCTGTGGTTAATTGGTGTCAGCAACTGTAGCTACACTGATGCCATAATTAAACACTTGAATAGCCTCACATAATCCAAAATACCCCTTACCAAAGAGCGTGTTTCAGGTGAAAAATTGAACTTGTTGAGAGTCTCAACAGGAATGGCAATCTTATCCAAGTAAGCTGCAACTGGCATTTGCAGCGTCAACCCGAGCACTTGAGCGAGTAACAGACATGGAATACAAAGAACTTTCAACACATTCTTTCGAAATTTACCATCGTTGTGAACTGCTACTGTACAAGTTGTAAAGGAGTATAATCACTCCGAAAAAGTATCGCTTCATGACAACTCTCATCTGCATGAACTCCACATAAAACTATGACAAGCAAACACAGCAAATTTTGCAAGAGGATTTCACTGTAGAAAATGTGGCTGAGTTCCTTTAAAAGATTCTCTAATATTACTTCCGTTATAATAGCATTGTCCGCAGCATTCACTGATAGGAACTGTTTCACAAGTGTTGGTTGAATTAAATGTGCAATAGCAACTCTAGTTTTCTGATTACAGTCTACGAATTTCAAAAATCATTCAATTATTTCATATTCATCAACTTCCTTCTTGAGGTAAATATAATGCAAGATGGATGTTGTTTGTTCAGTATGATTTGAATCAGGAGTTGAATCAACAATAACTGAGTAATACTTCTCATTTTGCCTCTGTTCCAAGATGGCACCCATGACACGATCGGCACAAATAGGAATATATTCATTCTTAGCATCAGCCGGCAGATAGTTTCCTTGTAACTGCTTTCCAGGTACTTGGCGGGTTCTGACCTTGCTAATGTGTTTTACAAGAAATAGATCACTGTGACTTAAGAGCTCTAATATTCCGCGGAAATTTCCATTATTTGGATCTCCGATTTTCTGAGCTGGTTCTCTGAAGGCCAAGCCTGTTTGACCAAGTAACGTGAAAGTTCCCATTCAAGTTGGCTATTCTAAGGACGAACAAAGGAAGAAAATTACTTCTTTACTTTGGAGCATCAGCATGACTAGTGTACATCTTTTATGTTAATTCATTTATTGACTTTTACTGTTCTTTCAGGACAACTATACACGAATAGAAATATTTTACTTTGTGTTTACTGTTGAACTCAAAATCTTTTCTGTATACTCGTTTCCTGTCTAAAACAACCTTGCAATGGAATCAGCAGTGCCTTATCTTTGAATGTTGGAAAACCTACCAAATTATAACGAAGCTTCACAGCTGTTGCCGTGTACATTTGTTGGGGAAACTTTTTTGGTAGGAGTTTCAAAAAGAAAGAGCATTTTCAAGTCCATACACTGTGGTTTTAGTGCACGATGCTTAAATGTAATACAGTCCATTCAAGACTAAACACGCAACAGAATTGTACAGGACGTTTTAGTGCACGATGTCTAAAGAAAATTTCACGTATTCAAAATTAAACATGAAATAGCACTGTATGCAACTGGCCTGTGTGACTCATAAAGATGAAGAACTGAAGCGGGATGGAAGAGCTAGAATGGTTATGCTGGTGCCGGGGAAATGTTCTTTTATTTATGACATGATACAAAAATTATTTTACAGTAGCAGTCTGCTATTTACCAAATTAGCGCCCTGGGTGATAAGAGTCCTTGAGACACTTGGGTCCCCCATGAGGCTTGAGCCCGGGGCATTTTGCCGCCCATACCCACTCCCTCCCTCGTCGGGCCTTATCAGTCCACCTAATTTTCAACATCTTATGCAGCACCACATCTCAAACGCTTTGATTCGCTTCTATTCCGGTTTTCCCACAATCCATGTCTCGCTGTCATACGTAGAGTGTCAGAAATGTCTGCCTCAAATTAAGACCTGTGTTTGGTACTAGCAAGCTACTGTTGACCAGAAATTCCCTTTTGCGAGTCTGGTCTGCTTTTTTTTATGTCCTCCTTGCTTCATTCGTCATGTATTGTTTTCTACCAAAGTAGCGGAATTCCTTAACTTCGTCTACTTCGTTATCTCCAGTTCTGATGTTACCTTTTCTCGCTGTTGTCATTTCTGGTACTTCACATTACTTTCGTGTTAAAAGAGAAGAGGACGTTCTCCACACAACTAACAAAGAAAGGAACATGCGGAAGATACTGAGCAGAAGAAGGCGTGTGAAAATCTTGAAGTCGGAGTTGAGTAACGTGATCGGCCGGTAACTGTCGAATCGTGTTCCTCTTGCACGTTTCGGTACTGGTAAGCCTCGCACCCCCTCCCCCATGAACCATGGACCTTGCCGCTCGTGGGGAGTCTTGCGTGCCCCAGCGATACAGATAGCCGTACCGTAGGTTCAACCACAACGGAGGGGTATCTATTGAGAGGCTAGACAAACGTGTAGTTCCTGAAGAGGGGCAGCAGCCTTTTCAGTAGTTGCAGGGGCAACAGTCTGGATGATGGACTGGCCTTGTAACATTAACCAAAACGGCCTTGCCATGCTGGTATTGTGTTAAGACATCAGGGAATAGCTTCTATGATATGAAAGGGAGCTGTAGAGGGTAAAAAGTTTAGGGGAAGACAGAGATTGGAATACATCAAACAAGTGCTATTCTGAGATGAAGAGATTCTCACAAGAGAGGAATTTGTGGCGGGCCGCATGAAACCAGATAACATTTTACGTCTACGTTTCGTTATGTTGTTTGTTAAGTTTTTCTCTCGTTGACTCGCTGTAGTATGTGCTTGTCTCTTACTGGACCTCTGTGCTAATTTATGTTGAAACACTAAGACACTGTGGTATCATGTGTCGATACAACCCCACGGGAATCGCGAATTTGGCAGCGTAAGTGCAGTCGCTGACCGGCTGTCCATGCTCAGTTCAGAGAGCAGCACTGTTGCTGTTGTAACAGTTTCTTGATGCACTATTTGTGATGAGTCCTTGTACGTTTGGAGAAATACGAGATAAGGAAATCTTGTGTTTGTTGTGTTAACTTGTTCGCTAATCATTTCTACTCCTGTCCAGCTTTCCTACAACGACAGTTGCCGCGCCATGCCGTAGCCCACTTCTGCTTATTGTTGTGTGCGAGGCCGTACACATTGTAAGCACACTGGACAATAAATTACTCCGCGCCAGGAGATACCATGTGAAACCCTATCTAGCCTTGAAAATGGCCTCAGTTTGCCGAGGAAGAGTATACTAGATTCTTCAGGTAAGTACACTACTGGCCATTAAAATTGCTACACCAAGAAGAAATGCAGATGATAAGCGGGTATTCATTGGACAAATACATTATACAATGACATGTGATTACATTTTCACGCAATTTGGGAGCATAGATCCCGAGAAATCAGTACCCAGAACAACCACCTCTGGCCGTAATAACGGCCTTGATACGCCTGCACATTCAGTCAAACAGAGCTTGGATGGCGTGTACAGGTACAGCTGCCCATGCAGCTTCAACACGATACCACAGTTCATTAAGAGTAGTGACTGGCATATTGTGACGAGCCAGTTGCTTGGCCATCATTGACCATACGTTTCCAGTTGGTGAGAGATCTGGAGAATGCGCTGGCCTGGGCAGCAGTCGAACATTTTCTGTGGCCAGAAAGGCCCGTGCAGGACCTGCAACACGCTGTCGTGCATTCCTGCTGAAATGTAGGGTTTCGGAGGAATCGAATGAAGGGTAGAGCCACGGGTCGTAACACGTCTGAAATGTAACGTCGACTGTTCAAAGTGCCGTCAATGCGAACAAGAGGTGACGTGAAACCAATGGCACCCCATACCATCACGTCGGAGTGCCAGTATGGCGATGACGAATACACGCTTCCAATGTGCGTTCACCGCAATGTCGCCAAACACGGATGCGACAATCACAATGCTGTAAACAGAACCTGAAAAAATGACGTTTTGCCATTCGTGCACCCAGGTTCGTCGTTGAGTACACCATCGCAGGCGCTCCTGTCTGTGGTGCAGCGTCATGGCTAACCGCAGCCATGGTCTCCGAGCTGCTGCAAAACGTCGTCGAACTGTTCGTGCAGATGGTTGTTGTCTTGCAAAGGTCCCCATCTGTTGACTCAGGGATCGAGACGTGGCTGCACGATCCGTTACAGCAATGCGGATAAGATGCCTGTCATCTCGACTGCTAGTGATACGAGGCCGTTGGGATCCAGCACGGCGTTCCGTATTACCCTCCTGAACCCACCGATTCCATATTGTGCTAACAGTCATTGGATCTCGACCAACGCGAGCAACAATGTCGCGATACGATCAACCGCATCAGCGACAGGCTACAATCCGACCTTTATCAAAGTCGGAAACGTGGTGGTACGCATTTCTCCTCCTTACACGAGGCATCACAACAACGTTTCACCAGGCAACGCCGGTCAACTGCCGTTTGTGTATGAGAAAGCGGTTGGAAACTTTCCTCATGTCAACACTTGTGTAGGTGTCGCCACCGGCGCCAACCTTGTGTGAATGCTCTGAGATGCTAATCATTTGCATATCACAGCATCTTCTTCCTGTCTGTTAAATTTCGCGTCTGTAGCACGTCATTTTCATGGTGTAGCAATTTTAATGGCCAGTAGTGTAATATCCAACCGAAGCCACTCATTGGTGATTAGGTGACTGTAGAGCTACCAAATCAGTCCTCCTTGCTCCCCTCGGATTTTCACCTGGCGCTTGTGGCAGCACAGCTCTGGTGTACTGTACTTGGGAGCACAGCTTTTCGGGGCGCGAGGTGCGGGCCCGCTGCAGTCGGACAGCAAACAAAGCGGTACTCGACTCGTCGCGCAGAGCCGCGTCGACTATCGAGCGTCGCGCTGCCGCATAATGGGAGGCCTCCCAGAAAAATGAAAGCGGAGCGTAGTGTAGCAGAGCCGAGCTCACCAATCGATACATCGGCGGCTGGCGGCCGCCGAAACAATGAGCCATTACGGCAGTCAGACACAGTCGCAGCCACCTGCCGTGATTGCGGCTTCACACACCGCGCATTGTCACCGCGCGCGCCTGCCGCCATTGTCAGCGCCTTTTCTACCCGCCCCGCTCCCTTCCTCTCTCTTCTTGCTCTCTCCACCCCCACCCCCACCCCCCCTCCGTCACTCTCTCTCTCTCTCTCTCTCTCTCTCTCTCTCTCCCTCTCTCTCTCTCTCTCTCTCTCTCTCTCTCTCGCTCCTCTTTTTTTTTCTGCGCTCACTGCATGCAGCCTCCCACGGTGTCATTTTTAGTGTTTAAAGCCTCGTCTACTGCGCACTTGTTAAGAGGAGAGGCGCTCTTTTCGTGTTTAAAGAACGCTATAACGCCTATCCCTTTTAGTGCCATTACATGATCACCGTTATAATTTAGGTATTTATTTATTTGGCATCCGGATTTTGAACCATACAGCCATGAACGAATACAAATTCTGTCTCCTGTTCCAAAATTCACAATAACGATTACAATGTTTTCCACACTTTACACACATTCAGATACTTTCGGTACGCACGTACACATCAGTCGTTAAAATACTAAGAGTTGTTTGGTTACGCATATTCTGTATTCGACAATCTTCGGTTCTCATCTTCATGAGTCCGCCTCCATACCTGAGTGGTCAGCGCGGCAGAATGCTATGCGAGGGTCCGGGTTCGATTCCCGACCGGGTCGGATATATTGTCCGCTCTGGGAGTGGGTGTTGCGTTGTCCTCATCATAATGGCGCCAACTAAAAAGGTTTGCACCAGTATTTTTATGTCCATTATAATTATCCGGGCTGTTATGCTGTGGTCGCTTGATGAATTCTGTGTCAATTCCCAACGTTTCGTCCCCGAATGCGGGAGACATCTTGAAGGGGGTCTGTAGCTCGATGGAAGGTCAAACACACCCACTGGCTCGCTACTGACAGAGCTTGCCAGTGGGTGTGTTCGACCTTCCATCGAGCTACAGACCCCCTTGAAGACGTCTCCCGCAGTTGGGGACGAAACGTTGGGAATTGACACAGAATTCATCAACCGACCACGGCATAACAGCCCGGATATTTATAATGGAAATGACATTTCCGGCCGTGAAAGTCTACATTTTAGTACCAGTAAACAAAGCTCAAGGTCAGAGAGAAGGGCAAGAGGAGATGGACAGCTGCGTGGGAGGAAATGGACATAGAAAACGGGAATGAGAAGATACATTGAGAAAGGGGGCCTAAGGAGGTGTAGAGAGAGTGGAGGAGGAGAAGATGGACAGAGAAAAGTGGAGGAGTTGACATACTGAGAGAGGGGGAGTGGGGCAGGAGGAAATGGAGGGAGAGAAGGAAGGAGAAGATGAAGAGAGAGGGGAGGAGGAGTTGATGGACTGAGAGAGGGGGAAGCAAGAGGCGACGGACAAAGAAAGGGGGAGGGGGAGGGGGAGATGGACAGAGACAAGGAAGAGAAGGAGATTCTGGTGGATATCCAACTCCCATACTTATTAGAAACATGTGCTTTCTCTTTTCCTTCTTTCCCTTTTAAGGAGACTGAAGCACGGCAAAGCGTGGTCGAGTGTAGATAGTTATATAAATCTTCGTTTGTGAGAATTGTTCGTGAGTTGTGCTTGCGCAGTAATGTCGGTAGAGCATTTGCCCGAGTCAGAGTATGGGTTCTGTACACAGTTTTAGTTGGCCAGAAAGTTTCGTATCAGTGCACACTCCGCTGCAGAGTGAAAATTCCTTTCCGGAATTTAACATGTTCTTCACAGGGCGAAAACGTCGCATTTAATAGTAACTTCAGACGCTCCTCAACGGAGTTGTATAGAGCTTTTATAGTCCACGATAAGAACAAATGATCTGGTGGATATTGCCAAAAGCTCCGTGAGCCTGTTCAGGAATTATGCTGTTGTTCATAAGAAATTTAGTCATAAAACTTTAGCGAAATGCAGGAAGACCTGCTGGGGATGTGGGGATGGATGGTTTGTGTAAGGACTGGCAGTTGAGCCTCAAAGTAAATAAATATAGCATACTGTTTCTAAAAAGTTACCTTTCGGTTACAACTGTTCCATGTGCCAGCTATATCGATGTGTCGGGCTGTTAGTATCGATACAGCAGCAGGTTGAAATATCTGTGGCGGATGGCCGGCCATGAGAGATGAGGACAGCTAGCAGAAATGGAGATTTTAAGTTTGTCTGCGCGGGCCGACTGGAGGCAGTTGGACTTGGATTGGAGGTACGCTGTGAGTGTAAACAGCTGAGGCGGTGTGGCACCGTGAGTGGGGACCGTGACAGTGGATACTCAAAGATCGGCTGAGCAGCACCTGTTTCCCCTCCCCCATGCGGATCCTGTACGACCTTATTCCGTTCCCTCACCTCCCCCATCCTCCCCCCAGGATTCCCCTACCCCCCACACCTTCTTTCCTCCCCCCACATCTCCTCTGCCACTGGCATCTAAACTCTCCCTTCTCCCCTCTCCCCCACCCTCTTCTCCTCTTTTGGCAGGTCCCTGGACTCCCACACGCTCTGTGGACGTTAGCGCGCTGGAGATCGTCGCCATCAGTTTTGTGTGTGTGCCGTCGTGCTTGTGCTTTAGTGTTGTTCGCCGCCCACGCTCCGTCGTTCACGTATATCGTCACCACCATCAGTGATCGTGCACAGTGCCGACAGTCTTTTGTTTTCTTCGCATCTGAAAGGCTTCGTGTTTTTTAATTACTGTGTTTGCTGATATTTTAACTGCCGTTATGTTCTGTTACTTATGTGTCTTCTTTGTTTATCTCTATTTGTATGCCTGAGCCTGAAGAGCGGCGTAAAATTGCCGCTGCTAGTCCACCTTGTATAAGGTGCAAAATTACAATAAAGGACAAAAAAAAACAGCGCCTGTGGGAGCAAGAATGCCGGACATTTGCCACACCGGACATTTGCCACACCGGACATTTGCCATACTTGCCCCTTCGCCAGGTAGCTTGAGTAGCGATCCCTCAGGTAAGGGACGCCCTTCCCCGCACTACCTCTGTCCGTTTTCAAACCACCGTCTCCACATCTTACTCGATACAACCAGTACGTAAGGGACCTTCTTCTTCGACATTTTGGCCAAATACAAAGCTTCTTTTCCGAAATCGAAATATTTATAACTTTTGGGAAACGAAAGCAATACCGACGATTATGTCAGTATGTAATTAGTTCTGCCAAGTATAAATATAGATTCCTCTGTCTATACGGTAGCTTCCTTTCACGATGAAACGAGAATGCGAATGTACGCTAATCATTTCTTTCTGATCACTGCATTTGTGCCTACTTTAATTAGAACAACTGCATACCCAAAAGACAATAGGGAAAGAATAAGTGGGTTTGTGAATGTTTGAAAATAAGAACGACGTACTCCATATTAATTTACTCTCTAAAAACATTTGTTAATGAAGTGTAGCGGGACAATGTTCAAAACGTAACTGAAAACACGTTCACTAAATAGAGATAAGAACATCTATGATTGACATGTCATATAAAGTCGACTTACAATTTTAAAATGTTAGAAATAAGGAAATGAAGTAATACAGAATGCTACGCTTGTAACGTATATTCTTGTTCTACATTGTTTAGCTCTGGTATTCACAGGGTCACAGAGAAAGCATCTTAGGTTCTGGAGGGAAAAGCCGTAATCTGCACTACAACAGAAACAAGAAGGACAACTTATGGAAAAATAATGTAAGCTCACAATCGATTTTGAAGCAGATAGTTCCTGTGACTTAGTATGGGCAGAGGTTATATTCGACAACCGGAATAAATTAATAACTGGCTCCTTTTACCGACCCACTGTCTCACATGAAACACTTGCTGAACAGTTCAAAGAAAGGAAAACTTGAGTCTCATCACAAATAGGTACCCTACTCATACAATTATAGTTGACAGTTACTTCAATCTATCTTCCGCATGTTGACAAAAATACGAGCACTATGGGACTTAACATCTATGGTCATCAGTCCCCTAGAACTTAGAACTACTTAAATCTAACTAACCTAAGGACATCACACAACACCCAGTCATCACGAGGCAGAGAAAATCCCTGACCCCGCCGGGAATCGAACCCGGGCGCGGGAAGCGAGAACGCTACCGCACGACCACGAGCTGCAGACCGACAAAAACACATTTTCATACCCTATTGTAAATAGAAAACAACTACCGTATTTGTTCTAAATGCTTTTTTTAAAATTATTTTTAACAATTAGTTGACGAGGCCATTCAAATTGTAAATGGTTACGCCGGCGGCGGTGGTCTCGCGGTTCTAGGCGCTCAGTCCGGAACCGCGCGACTGCTACGGTCGCAGGTTCGAATCCTGCCTCGGGCATGGATGTGTGTGAAGTCCTTAGGTTAGTTAGGTTTAAGTAGTTCTAAGTTCTAGGGGACTGATGACCACAGATGTTAAGTCCCATAGTGCTCAGAGCCATTTGAACCATTTGTAAATGGTTACGAAAACACACTTGAACTCTTAGCCACAAATAATCCTGAGCATCACGACGGATACAGGAATTAGTGAACACGCAGTCGTAGCGAGGCTCACTTCCGTAACAAAAAAATTCACCAAAACTAAACGCGAAATATATCTATTTACAAAAGCAGCTAAACATTCGGGTGACGTCTTTCCAAGAGGTAGTCTCCAATCCTTCCAAACTATGTAAATTAAGACCATATGTGGCTTAAGTTCAAAGAAATAGTATCAACAGCACTCGAGATATTCATACCAAATAAATTAATAAGAGACGGAACTGATCCCCCATGGTACACAAAACACGAAAGAAAGCTGTTGCAGGAGCACCGCAAAAGGCACGTATAATTTAGATGAACGCAAAATCTCCAACATTGGTGAAGTTTTACTGAGGCTCGAAATTTGGTGCGGATTTCAATTCGAGATGCATTTAATAGCTTCCACAACGAAACTCGCTCTATAAATGTGGCGGAAAATCCAAAGAGATACTGGTCCCATGTTAAGTAAACCAGCGGAAAGGCTCAGTAAGTACCTTTACTGCGCGACAGCGATGGTAATGTTACTGTAGACAGTGCCACTAAAGTGGAGTTAGTAAATGCATTTTCCGAAATTCATTCACCAAAGAAGACGAAGTAAATATTCCAGAATTCGAAATGAGAACAGCTGGAAACATAATTTAGGAGTAGATATCCCTGGTGTTGCAAAGCAACTTAAATTACACTGTCAGTGACAGAGGAAATGATCAAATATCTTTTCAAAAAGTCTGTAATCTATAAGAAAAGTAGGTCTAATACATTTGATTCTGATGTTCTTTAGTAACAATTAATTTTCAGTAGTAAGCTCCTTACTTTTCTGACCTGTTTAAAGATAATCAACAATTTAGTAAGAAATTTTAATTTTTAAAGGACTATATTTAAATGTACGTAAGTAGATTTACATCTACTATAAATGTTTGCAGCTAAACTTAAATAAAAAATATTTTAGGTGCCAAAATTGTCAACCTTAGGATCAGATCAGTTTTGGGATGTCAATTTTAGGTGCAATTCAAAGGTTAAGTTCCCATTTTCTTTCACAAAAGCGTATACTATCAGTTTAACAAACCATGATACTTTAGGTGATAGTTGCGATTCTGAAGCTTCAGAAAATTATTTTAGAACTCACAATTATTTAATAGTATGGCCATAATATTGGAAGGTAGAAAAAAGTTATCTTAACGTGACAACAATAGGGATACTTTTGCGAGGCTTGAAACGCTTTTTAATTTTTACATTAAAGGCTGATTCGCATCACACTTTGCATAGGCTTTGGACCGTGAAAATGATAAATGACCATCTACCATTCTGGCGTGTGTAAAATCAGCCTAAACACGCTGAACAAATGTACACTCTATTTACAATTACAACTTAATATTAGCTCCGATAATGCTGCTTCAGTATTTTAATACACTCCTGGAAATTGAAATAAGAACACCGTGAATTCATTGTCCCAGGAAGGGGAAACTTTATTGACACATTCCTGGGGTCAGATACATCACATGATCACACTGACAGAACCACAGGCACATAGACACAGGCAACAGAGCATGCACAATGTCGGCACTAGTACAGTGTATATCCACCTTTCGCAGCAATGCAGGCTGCTATTCTCCCATGGAGACGATCGTAGAGATGCTGGATGTAGTCCTGTGGAACGGCTTGCCATGCCATTTCCACCTGGCGCCTCAGTTGGACCAGCGTTCGTGCTGGACGTGCAGACCGCGTGAGACGACGCTTCATCCAGTCCCAAACATGCTCAATGGGGGACAGATCCGGAGATCTTGCTGGCCAGGGTAGTTGACTTACACCTTCTAGAGCACGTTGGGTGGCACGGGATACATGCGGACGTGCATTGTCCTGTTGGAACAGCAAGTTCCCTTGCCGGTCTAGGAATGGTAGAACGATGGGTTCGATGACGGTTTGGATGTACCGTGCACTATTCAGTGTCCCCTCGACGATCACCAGTGGTGTACGGCCAGTGTAGGAGATCGCTCCCCACACCATGATGCCGGGTGTTGGCCCTGTGTGCCTCGGTCGTATACAGTCCTGATTGTGGCGCTCACCTGCACGGCGCCAAACACGCATACGACCATCATTGGCACCAAGGCAGAAGCGACTCTCATCGCTGAAGACGACACGTCTCCATTCGTCCCTCCATTCCCGCCTGTCGCGACACCACTGGAGGCGGGCTGCACGATGTTGGGGCGTGAGCGGAAGACGGCCTAACGGTGTGCGGGACCGTAGCCCAGCTTCATGGAGACGGTTGCGAATGGTCCTCGCCGATACCCCAGGAGCAACAGTGTCCCTAATTTGCTGGGAAGTGGCGGTGCGGTCCCCTACGGCACTGCGTAGGATCCTACGGTCTTGGCGTGCTTCCGTGCGTCGCTGCGGTCCGGTCCCAGGTCGACGGGCACGTGCACCTTCCGCCGACCACTGGCGACAACATCGATGTACTGTGGAGACCTCACGCCCCACGTGTTGAGCAATTCGGCGGTACGTCCACCCGGCCTCCCGCATGCCCACTATACGCCCTCGCTCAAAGTCCGTCAGCTGCACATACGGTTCACGTCCACGCTGTCGCGGCATGCTACCATTGTTAAAGACTGCGATGGAGCTCCGTATGCCACGGCAAACTGGCTGACACTGACGGCGGCGGTGCACAAATGCTGCGCAGCTAGCGCCATTCGACGGCCAACACCGCGGTTCCTGGTGTGTCCGCCGTGCCGTGCGTGTGATCATTGCTTGTACAGCCCTCTCGCAGTGTCCGGAGCAAGTATGGTGGGTCTGACACACCGGTGTCAATGTGTTCTTTTTTCTATTTCCAGGAGTGTAATTTTATCTTAGTAATCTGCGAGGACTCAGTGGTCTTCATAGCTTTTAATACATTTTTAACGTATTTTAGTCCAGTTTCTGAATATGGGCAATGGCTTTCAAGCAAGGCCTAATGTTGCCAGTCTCTTCATAATTCTTTACGATTCTCTCTCTCCTGTCGTCCAGCTCCAAGTACTTCATCTTCCTCTTCTTACCTTCAAGATTCATTTCCAATTTCATGTACATGCAGTTGGTGAGCTCTGCTTCCTTTTTCAAGCACTCCACCAAATAGTTGATTCTAGGGTGAGGGTTTCCAATAATACTATTTATTTTGTTTTGCCACCCTTCAACAGCATTCGTCGTTCGGTGCCTTTTTCCGTAACAGTCCCACATTTCTATTGCGATATCCTCATTCTATAGCCAGTTATCCACAAAGTAGTCAAGAAAATGAGAGAACCTTCCGTTATCAGGAGCTTCTGCATGAATCTCAATCCATCCATTGCTTACGTCCTCCGGTTTTACAACTGCCAGCGCTGCACACACGCTGACGTGAAGTCTTAAATCCTCGTTCTAGCGGTACTCCTCAGTTAGACCGAGAACTTTAATTCTTCTCCATAAACTCTTCTTCATATGGAAATAGAATCCATATATTTCAGTTACGGGAAAAACTTGACGAATGGTCGATATCGCAGCTGCCTCAAAGTCCACCTTTACTTGTATAGGACACCACTCAGACACTGCCTGTTTTATCAGACGAAACAGACGAACATATGTGTCTTTCTTCTTATTAGGGAGCAGTGCAAATACAATAGGAAGAATGTTTGTTTCTTTAATCGGGCCTCCTAAGTCTACGTGTATGGTGAAGGTCTGTACAAACTGCTTGCTGCATCTCTTAAATGTTCCATCAATAAAAAAATGGGCACATGTTTTTAAAATTTCTTTTCCTTTGCTTCCACTAAAAATCATTATGCTCGCCTCTAATCGATCGTCTTCCAGAAGAAAACTACTGCCATCACCCATTTTTAATAGATCTTCATGAAGATCAATTTCATAAGAGTTCTTAGGCTGTTGTTGGTTCCCCCGCTTTTGACTCCGTCGACGACGCATGGTTCTCTTCATAGATTCTGAATTAGGCATCACTGTAACAAAGTCACAAACTGTATTATGTAGATTTCCCATTTCATCCGCGTATATCTCCGATAACTGTGTAGTTTCTTCTCGAGACCTTCTCTCCGCCCTTTCCACTTGCTTTCTCACTTTCAGAGCTGCATCGTCAGGTGGTCCACAGAGATGTTCTAATACGCTCAAAACTTCTGCGTTCCTCGAAAGCAGCTTTCCCGTGCAATGATCCGCTTTTCGGAGTAAACACATCCATGTAACAACACCTTCTTTAGATTCCCTCTGTTTAAGATACGCGTAACCTTTGTAATGAGCAGGAGGCCTGCCCTTGTTTGTTGTAATATCTTCCATACTGATGTCACATTCGGAACTTCGAAAGCAAACTGGGCGGCCGGATGAGGAGGAGGAGGAGGAGGGGGGGGGGGGACAAGGGACCCGACCCTTCGGAGCAGGTAAAACCGTGGCAAATGTCCGGACACCGGCAGCAACCGATACTGGGAACTGAGCGGTCTGTCGTGGCTCTCAAGTTTCAATTAAAGTCCGCTGAGCGGACGAAAGGTGGATTCGTTTCTGGTGAATTACAGACCTGTGGATTTAGTCGGTCTCTAATGATTCAACTTTCTTTTCACCAGGTGTCGTTATTGTGTACTCTGTGTACATAAGGTGCGTAGCCCTTACTGGCGTTTCAAGATATATTAAATTCTTTTGCTGTCATGATATTCTCCTAATTGTGGCGAGCGGATACGCTGTGTGCATATGTGTGGCGATCATACCGTTTGGTACAGTCAGTTACCAGTAGTTTTGTTTTGCTTGTTTCGCGTGTGTTATTCGCATTACAATTTTAAGGCAGCTACAGCATTAAGCTTCTGAACCATCAAAAACTTGATTGTTATAGTTTGTATGACACCACTGATCTTAACTTTTGCTGTAGAGATCTTAAATGAGTGGTCTTACTGATTCTACGTTTGTGGCTATTTTCCTGTTAAGGCTGCTGATTTCTCAAAAAACGAATGCTTTTGTTCCATTTACCATTATTTAATATTGTATGTTTTGGGTACTTTTAGGTAAGTTTTAAGATATATTATTAGCTCATTTACGTGACTTAACTGTGTGACCCTCTGGGCCTGTGTTTTCACATGCAGGCGCCGTACCGTTATTATTAAGAAAGATGATTGCTGTTGACGAGATTACTTCCCTGCATTGAGGCACGTTTTCCTCCATCTGACTTGTTCACATACTACTTCGCCCCTTTCATTTCAGAGGGTGTGGACTGTAAATAACGCCTCATATGTCGCCTTGTGTCGGCGTGGTTATCTACTAAAATCATCATTAGCAGTAATTTGTTACCTTATGGCTGTAACCGGTCCTGTTGTTACTTTCTCAAGCTTCCTGCTTGAGGTAACCTGTGTTATGATCCTTGTTGAGTTGGTGTGTCTGAAAATTAAAATTCTGGATTGTTCCCTTTAAACAGTGTAAACAGATATAGCTTAAAGACTGATTAGTTCACCTCCACATATAAAGGGCCCTCACACCGTTATTGTAAGTGACTATTATGCAATACTGTCTGTCTACTGCATTGACTGCTTTAAGTGACTTGCGTCACGTTTATAGCTCGGTCCTGTTTAAGTTTACATAATGCAAAGTAAATTCCAGATTTGTCTTAACGATCGGTATTGGTCCTGGAAGTTCAGCCGGCCGCTGTGACGGAGCGGTTCTAGGCGCTTCCGTCCGGAACCACGTGGCTGCTACGGTGGCAGCTTCGAATCCTGCCTTGGACAAGGATGTGTGTGATGTCCTTAGCTTAGTTAGGTTTAAGTAGTTCTAAGTCTAGAGGACTGATGACCTCAGATGTTAAGTCCAATGCTTTTGTTCCATTTACCATTATTTAATATTGTATGTTGGAGCCATTTGAACCTGGAAGTTCTTCCTTCGGATTCTGCAACGGGCTGCTGGCAGTTATAACAGTTAACCGTTACTTGTGCGACATGTCTACAGATTTATTGCCTCTTAATTGAATTACTTATTTTTTAATTTCATTTTGTAACTGTCTTCTTTGTACGGGCCGTGGGCCTGTGACAACAGCGGTGTAGGTGCATTATGCCGACTTGTTTCTGTACTAGATGCGTGTGAATATTCTTAATTGTCACGGTATTGTTTTTAAAACTTGTTAAAGGTTAGTCAATAAAGAGACAGAGTTGTATGACGGTGAGTGGTGGAAAAAATTGGTTTCATGAATCTGTATCTTAATATCGTAAGTAACCTTTTGCCTAATGAGCTATATATTAATTGAAGATTTTGCTTCCGTGGGTATCCACAGCCTCCAAGTGTTTACTAATAGAATACATCGATCGTTGTAGGCTATATCGAGCTTTATTAAAATCATGCTATTAGTTAATATCGTCCGAGATCCATTATCAAGACAAGCAAATGTGCTTGATAATGGCTCACGGCCGAAATTAGCTAATTGCACGATTTTAACAGACCGCAATACAGCCTAAAACTGGCAATATATTCTTTTAGTATTTAATTATTGCTTCCAAGACTTCAATAATAACACAGATTACATAGTAATTGTTTTAAATTTTCTGTCCTGATTACTCCTGTGTTGTATGGGGACAATTGTACTTTAATGTTTTATTAAAGAGTGTTAAATTATGATTTTTTGGATTTAATGTACCTAGCACCTAGTCACTCACCTCACCCGCTTTCTACCAGATCAACACTCTTGGCTATAATCGCTGGAAAGTGTAAAGTACAGTATCTAGGAGTGTCAATCGAGAAAGACTAAAGTGAAACGCCCACATAAGAGTTGCAAGAAGAGTAGATGCCAAGCTATAATTCATTGAAAAACTCCTCAGGAAATGTAACCGCTCATGAAAGAAGTGGATTACGAAACACTAGTCTGACCGACTGTTGAGCACCGCCCAATAGTCTGTACGTTTGTTAGAGAAAACATAGTGCATCTATATAACCGCAAAACCACTGAGAGATCGTTGCCAAACTGTCGGGGCAGTCGAATCACGTGGGGCGCTTGCTGTTAAAATTCAGAGAGGCTAATTTGGAAGAAAAGTCAGTAAACATTCTCACACACATCGCACGTAACGATCACGACACAGAAAGAAAGATAAATTAGAACTCATAAGGAGGCTTGTCGAGAGTAGTTCTTGCTGAGGAACATCCGCGAATGCAGCAGGAGTAGGGACTTCAGAAAGTTACACTTGCCGTCTCAAGCTAGGACCATTGTGCAATAAGAGTGGCGCATTGTCAGAAGAGAGTACATGTTCCAGGTTTCCTGCACACACAGTTCCGCTGCGGTACGGATAACAGGTGCATCAAAGTACAGTTGTGAAATGGCGCGGTAACCGGAAAGCCACTCCAAAGTCGAAGTACGCGGGGCAGTACGGTCTTTGTGAGCAAAAAGTCTAGCTTGCACACAGATTGACCGTGTAATTCTACATCGACCAAATGCAGTTTCGCATTCAGCCGTAGAAGAATGGCGCCGACAATTTGCCCAAAGCGCTGCAGATATAGGTGATGGTGATCGGGAAGGAAGGATGGCCTTGCACCATACCAATTGCCATCTTTTTGCAGTCTGAAAGAACATCGAAGGGGGAGGGAGGGGGGAGGGGGAAAGGGAAGAGGTTTCCCAACGATGAGGACGTTGTGACAATGTTTCTCGAACGGTTCTGTAACCAAAGATCGATTTCTATCGTCGAGGAATTGGATGATTGGTAGAACTCTCCAGCCATTCTTCGTGGACACTTGCTATTTGGAAAAATAGTGTCATGAATCTACATCTACATCTACATGGTTACTCTGCAATTCACACTTAAGTGCCTGGCAGAGGGTTCATTGAACTATTTTCATACTACTTCTCTACCATTTCACTCTCGAATGGCGCGTGGGAAAAAGGAACACCTAAATCTTTCCGTTCGAGCTCTGATTTCTCTTATTTTATTATGATGATCATTTCGCCCTACGTAGGTGGGTGTCAACAAAATATTTTCGCATTCGGAAGAGAAAGATTGTGATTGAAATTTCGTAAATAAATCTCGCCGCAAAGAAGACCGCTTTTATTTCAGTGACTGCCACCCCAACTCGCGTATCATATCAGTAACACTCTCACACCTATTGCACGATAACACGAAACGAGCTGCCCTTCTTGGCACTTTTTCGATGTCCTCCGTCAATCCTACCTGGTAAGGATCCCACACCACACAGCAATATTCCAGCAGAGGACGGGCAACTGTAATGTAGGCTGTCTCTTTAGTGGGTTTGTCGCATCTTGTAAGTGTTCTGCCAACAAAGCGCAGTCTCTGTTTCGCCTTCCCCACAATATTATCTATGTGGCCTTTCCAATTTAAGTTGCTCGTAATTGGAATTCCTAGGTATTTAGTCGAATTGACGGTCCTTAGATTTGTGCAATTTATCGTAAACCCAAAATTTATCGAATTTCTTTTAGTACCCATGTGGATGACCTCGCACTTTTCATTGTTTAGTGCCAATTGCCACTTTTCGCACCATAGAGAAGTTCTCTCTAGATCATTTTTTAATTGGAATTGATCGTCTGATGATTTTAGTATACGGTAAATTACAGCGTCATCTGCAGACAATCTAAGGGGGCTGCTCAGATTATCACCTAGATCATTTATGTAAATCAGAAACAGCAGAGGGCCTATGACACTACCTTGCGGAACGCCAGGTATCACTTCTGTTCTACTCAATGATTTACCGTCTATCACTACGAACTGTGAAGTCTCTGAGAGGAAATCATGAATCCAGTCACACAACTGAGACGATACTCCATATGCACGCAATTTGATTAATAGTCGCTTGTGAGCAACGGTACCAAAAGCCTTCTGGAAATCTAGGAATATGGAATCGATCTGAGATCCCTTGTCGACAGTACTCATTACTTAATGGGAATAAAAAGCTAGCTGCGTTGCACAAGAACGATATTTTCTGAATTCGTGTTGGTTATGTATCAATAAGTCATTTTCTTCAGGTTTTGATCAGCGTTACTTTGAAGTGTAGAAAAAGCAGCATTCAATAAAAGTTCTCCCACTGAGTGTTATCATCTGTGGGAAACTCGTTTCACCATTTTTAAAAATGGAAATATATTCGAGGATAACAGCTTAGATGACAGGCACTAGTAAATCTACCACGTGAACTTGCACAGTGTTTAGTACGAAATGGCTGCTGTCTGAAGTTCGATATAGCAGAATATGACACGCTCGCCCTTAACTGATGATCTTTTTATTGCTCGCCGAGGCTTGCTGCGCAGTCCGTAAGTGCAACTGATGACTCAGTTGCGAGCTAGCTGTTTGCACTAGCTAATTATATCACGCAGAACTCGTTGCCCCCGCCATTGCTGCTACGTCAAAGAAACCACTGCCGAGAAAACTCGTCGGTCATTGTTGGAGATGGCGCAGTCGCTAAGACAGTGAATTCATGTTATAGAAGAGCAGGATACAAATCCAAGTCACCCCATCCTGCTTAATATTTACTGAGCTTCCTCAAATGATAACAAACGAATACTGCAACTGTGCTTTCGCAGAGGCAACGGCCACTCCCACATTCTCGTCCTGTTGTGTCAAATTTCCGACTCCAATTACTTCGTCTTTCATGAAGCGTTAAACATAGGAGGGAGGATGACCAGGTCCTCAGAGATGTGCACAAGCTCGACTGTGGTAACGATGTGTACAGGAATCGCCCGCGGCCATTTTCAAAGGAACCATCCCTGCATTTGCCTTACACGGTTTGGAGAAACCACGGAAAACCGAAATCTGGATGGTTTCAAGACACCGCTCGCTCCGCTGCAGAGGGATATATAATTCTGGAAGCAATTCAATACTGCCGACACAGATATTCTGATATTTCCTACGGTATGAATGTAAGTTATTTGTTGCTACATTTATGTCGAAATGAGGCACGGAAGTATTTTCTTCTGCCTTGGGCCAGCAAACACCTAAATCACTTCTGGTTCTGGTTGCCTATCTAGCGGCTTCCAGGGGCAAGAGAACTCTTGATTTTAAAGATTTCATTCGTTTATTGACCGAATTTGAAAATTTAAAATGTTCTCATGATTTCATTAAGAGGTGTAATATCAAGTTATAGGTTTAACACATTAAGACAAGTATTACTGTTAGACACAGTCTACATGTCTTGAGGCAAGCTAACTCACGGCGCGCAAATTGCCCAGACTATATTCATCCAGTATCTGAGAATGAGAGCACCTAGCGACATCTAACAAACTTTACACATAATTTGAAACATCTACTAAACTTTTTATCGATGATACCACAAAAAAATTATGAAAGGAGAAAATTTTATCCCCTATCACAATTTCGCCGTTTTTTCAGCAAACTTGAGCTACAGACGTGAAGTTTTAATTTATTACCTCTTTTCTACTAATTCTATCCACAGCACCTTTTGCAGGCAGCTTGAACATATACCATTCAATGTACTTCAAAAATTATATCATTGTACGACGCCTATCTCAGGAGATATGACGTCAGCAACATTCAGCTGCGTGGAAAATAGCTTTTGCTCAAGATGAAGAGTAAATTACTCGGACTATACTCATCCAGTGTTTCTTAATTATGCCTCTTAGCGAGCTCAAACAAACACTAAACATAATGTCAAACCATTCCTAAACTTTTTCTGGCTTGTTTGCTTAACGTCAAATGTTTAGGACAGTAACTCATTTGTAAAGCAAACAGACGTTTGCTACATTCGAGTTCGATTCTTTAAAGAATCGAGTGTTTACTGGTTGTGAATTAATTGAATACTTGTGTGGTAATACCCGTCTGTCGTTCTACGCCTAAGATTAATTCACTGTTCATGACTCATTACTTCGACCAAGTGTGCATGCATGGCTAGCTTAAATAACTGAATAAAATACGTTCGCTAGATTAATGTTGCTCAACGATTTCACTGAAAAACCATTCGTGCACTTTAACTGAAATGCTCTAGATGATAGGGCCACCGGTTTGATCCCACTTCCAGGTAATACAATAATATGGTGACTGTGGATCGACCCCTGAACTGCAGGATGAATGGAGATAGCAATACCAAATCTGTTATTAGGGATGATCATTTAAAATAATATAGAAACACAGGAACCCTGGTACACAAAGTCCTACATCCCTAATGGCTTTCAGCGCACAGAACTATGATTAGAATGACGTGCTGAACTGAGGCGATAGCTAGAGAAATCAGAGGAGTAATAGGACCCGTGCTTTGATGCAGCACGGTTTGCTGTGGCGATACGGACCCAAGTGGCGCACGGACCCGGCGACAGTAGCTGAGGCTCATTCTGTTCGGAGATTGTTGTACAGCATGTCTCTCCTCCAACTAGTAATACGAACAACCGAGTGAAAACAATCGATTTAGTCGTTCGAAAACAGTCGACTCATTCGGTTGTTGTTTTACGTATTCATTCATTCTTTTGTGTGGAACAGATCTGTGGGAGTAACAGGATGAAAACATTCAATACAGCCTGTTGTAGTTTCCCTTATTGATTTAATTATTCAGTCTTTATTTTCAGGGGAAGCCAGTCTGTAGTCTTTCCGTAGGTGCTGCCTGGTCAGCATGAGTGTGATTTTTACGCGGTTTCCCCACACTCGTCCAGGTGAATACTGGTCTGGTAAACATCCAAAGAAAATTAATAAATGACGAAAAAGTTTTTTCGCGAATAAATACTTCCAAAAAGTGATTGTATATGCTTGAAAAGCAAATGATAATTGCCTGTATTGCACCGGTTTCTAATATGGACCATTACTATAAAATCCTTACCGATTGTATTATCTGATATTCAGTGAAGTTAGCGTGAACTATGTACTTCTTAGAGTCTTATTCTCAGCTACGAATTCTTTCTGTCGAGGAACAGACTGTCTAAAGACAGAGTTGATTTTTTTTTTCTAGTTTTCATTTAACTTTTGTGTACGTTGCAAAGACAGTTACTGTTTTAAGTGGCAACATACTGATTTTTTGAAGTTTTTATATACATGAAATGAACCTAATATTCAGACACTCATGGATTTGCATTAGTTGTGGTTCGTTTGAAAGAAAACGACAAAGAGAAAACGGCGACGTTGCCTATAATGCCTACAAAGTTTCTTATATTGTACCAGTACAGTTTAAGAAACGTGTTCTTATAGAGAACTTTAAGATTTCGTTTATCATGATTAGTACAACATGATGAAACTTCCTAGCAGATTAAAACTGTGTGCCCGACCGAGACTCGAACTCGGGACCTTTGCCTTTCGCGGGCAAGTGCTCTACCATCTGAGCTACCGAAGCACGACTCACGCCCGGTACTCACAGCTTTACTTCAGCCAGTATCTCGTCTCCTACCTTCCAAACTTTACAGAAGCTCTCCTGCGAAACTTGCAGAACTAGCACTCCTGAAAGAAAGGATATAGCGGAGACATGGCTTAGCCACAGCCTGCGGGATGTTTCCAGAATGAGATTTTCACTCTGCAGCGGAGTGTGCGCTGATATGAAACTTCCTGGCAGATTAAAACTGTGTGCCCGACCGAGACTCGAACTCGGGACCTTTGCCTTTCGCGGGCAAGTGCTCTACCAGGAAGTTTCATATCAGCGCACACTCCGCTGCAGAGTGAAAATATCATTCTGGAAAGATCCCCCAGGCTGTGGCTAAGCCATGTCTGCGCTATATCCTTTCTTTCAGGAGTGCTAGTTCTGCAGGGTTCGCAGGAGAGCTTCTGTAAAGTTTGGAAGGTAGGAGACGAAATACTGGCTGAAGTAAAGCTGTGAGTACCGGGCGTGAGTCGTGCTTCGGTAGCTCAGATGGTAGAGCACTTGCCCGCGAAAGGCAAAGGTCCCGAGTTCGAGTCTCGGTCGGGCACACAGTTTTAATCTTCCAGGAAGTTTCATATCAGCGCACACTCCGCTGCAGAGTGAAAATCTCATTCTGGAGTACAACATGATGTTTGGAAATGATGTGGTGAAGCTTCTAATGTATTTCGTATCCCAAGTCATTAATTTCATAATTATTTTGTATCTGTACTGTGCGGCTGGTTGCGGCGGAGGTTCGAGTACTCCCTCGGGCATGGGTGTGTTTGTCCTTAGGATAATTTAGGTTAAGTAGTGTGTAAGCTTAGGGACTGATGACCTTAGCAGTTAAGTCCCATAAGATTTCACACACATTTGAACAACATTTTGTATCACAAACAATCCTGTTGGAAGAACATCCGCAACTGAGCATGTTACTAGTGGTTGAAAATACCGCTTCAGTTGTAAATTTCTTTTATTATCACGACCGGTTTCTGGCTCTCATAAGCCCATTCTCAGGTGTCGAAACTGTGCTGTGGCTCCCTGTTCTGCGCTCGTAGCACACCTCGCCTAGGGCACGTCCACCGCGGCGCTCGGGTCACAGCACAGTTGAGACACCTGAGGATGGGCTTATATTTACAACTGAAGTGGTATTTTCAACCTCTAATATTTTATATCAAGTATAGTAACACAAAGGTGTAATGGAAAATGAAGTACAAATGAATTGCATTTACAGTAACAGTATATCTAAATGGGTATCACTGATTACATGAATATGCACGCGTATAAAATGTGTCTAAGCCAACAATTAAAAAGCAACTAAAAGTTAAAGGTTAATTGCAAACTGAAATATAAAAGTTTTTGAATCAAGAAAAATGTTTTCGAAGTTGAAAACTAAATGTAAGAGTATATTCCTACATTTGTAGAGATGATGCTCGTTTTAAATAGGTCGGACGTAAGAAAACTTGTCTTGGACGTTGAAGAATGTAATTTCAATGCAGAAGACGCTACGGTGGGAACTAGGTGGGCTGAAAGAAATATCGCCGACCGCTGGGAAAATAAAGCCCCAAGGAAAACTTCACGGCCTAGCCAAGGTTGCTGAGAGCAGAGCAGCAGTCCAAGGGCAAGAAATCTAGAACTGCAGCTCCATCTGTGTTTTGGACACTCTTTGGGGGGAGCACCCACGGACACCTATTCATAAAATAGAGGAATGGCATAACGAGTTGTTTGAAGAAGATCGAATGGAAGAAATGATCACCTGCATGAAATGCAAAACGTGCATCCGTGAAAAGTTTGCAGGGGAGGGGAAAGGAGTGTAAAGTTATACTTCAATGCCTGTGATGTAATAACAATAATATGGAACATTTTCTTAGATTAATATATATCTCAGGGGCATAGTTTATAGTATGGTTCAGTTTATGCACCTACTGTCACAAATTAGGAAACCAGATTCCTAATTTGTACCATTCGCTGATGATTAGAACTTTAAATGTAGTGCGTTCATTTTTCTCAAAATTTTTATTCTTCAAATCAGATACACAGAACGACGTTCTGCTGTTGAAGATGATATTGTTTAAATAATTTTGTAATTTTTGTTTAGACTATAATAAATAAAATCTCAAAAGTGGTACAGTTCTAAGTCACCGAATAGTTAAAAATAAATGTATTCTGTATGCTTTCCGTTTGTGTCACCTTAGCTTTTACCGAAAGAGCTTCATCGGTGATGGGTGCAAACTGACAGGAAAAGGGAGGCACAGCTTCAATAAATTAAAAAAAAAACTATTTGTTCATCTATTTACACATAAATTTACAATGTAGCTGCAGTTATTAAACTTCCAAACCCAACCAAAAAAACGATATCTAATGCCAGAAGTACGAAAAAAAATCGATTTTAGTAAAGGAATAGATAATTTTTGAAAGTACTTCATTTGTAGAAATATAGATACATTATTTTTCTCTAAAAATGTTGGCAACCATGGTTATGCCGCATGTACCTACAATCGAAAAAGCTGAACAAGTATATCAGCGAAAACACACCTACCTGGAGACATTGAAAACATTGAGGTAAGCGACGAACCGTCACTTCTGTCACTCTGCTGTTCGAAATTAAATGAACCTACTCAAACCCCGAAAGTGAGAGAAAAACATTCATATAGCTGACGTGATTGCAGAGACTAGTTCCATTCGGTTCTTTTATTCGCCTAAAAAAAAACGATGAAAAAACAATGAAAAAACAATCGACTGGCGGGTCGTAGTTTGTCCCATCACTATCTTCAACACCGTACGTTTAGAACTGAACTGCACAAGTCTGCAGACTTCCGTATCCGTTGTCATCGATCATAAAATCTGAGAAGTTAGGTCGCACTATGTTCCTCTTCAGACTTATTCAGTGATCGACATTTCGCTCTGGAAGCGAACTCTTGTTCCACACCGAAAACTGTTGGCCTTAAAAAATCAGTCTTGTAGACACCATCCTCCCACAGGCACGACTGAAGAATATTGCACTGTTAAATTTCCTGGTAAGGTCGATGTTACATGAGACCCCTGACTGACGTTATCTTTGTCTTCTCCGCAGCATTTCAGTTAAACTTCCTCGATCTCACTTCCTGCCCCAACAAGCAACCATTGGTCAAAATGCTCAATAACGGCCGAATTGCCGGAGTGGCCGAGCGGTTCTAGGCGCTACGGTCTGGAACCGCGCGACCGCTACGGTCGCAGGTTCGAATACTGCCTCGGTCATGGATGTGTGTGATGTTCTTAGGTTAGTTAGGTTTAAGTAGTTCTAAGTTCTAGGGGACTGATGACCTCAGATGTTAAGTCCCATAGTGCTCAGAGCCATTTGACCTGTTATCTTCCTTGCTTCTTACTGATTTTGTATATATATTAGTCAGTACATGATTCTGTCCTAAAACCACACGCCTGCTGTGTGGTGGCGAAATAAAATACACTGCTTGTTAAATAAATGAAGCACCCAGAGGAAACGAAGTTAAACTTTACGAGTTCAGAGGGGGTCTGATGTTACTTTAGTGATTACAGCACTGAGTCAGATTTACAAAAAGCTTGGCAGTATGAGCTCACCTGTCAGGACAAAGATGCACCCACATTTGGCCTGGATGCATGCTTTGATTCGACTGGGAAGAGTGTCATAAACACATTGTATCCTCTCATGAGGCGAGTTGGCCCACAACTAAGTGGACCACGATATCCTGGATACTGTCACTGGGACAGAGGTAACGTCCAAGCTGGTTCAAAAATGTTCTCTCGGAGAGAGATGTGTTGTCGTGTTGGCCGCGGGAGTTGATCATCATGTATACAGTTCATAGGGTCGCACGCCATGTGTGGACTAGAATTGTTGAAAAAATGACGCCACGATATTGTCGCATGAGCGGTATCACATTAGGACGCAATATGTCCGTAAAGCACCTTTGTCCCCTCAGAGTTCCACGTATCACACTACCAGCCCTGACCTGAAGTTATACCCGATGGTTGCTCATAGCATGATGCCAGGAGTAACACCACTGTGGCCCTCCGTAACATTGCAAGAATGGGACCTCTCGTGAGGTCGTCGCCATACTCGCCCACGATACTCATCCGGGGTAGTGCAGAAGCGCAAATAATTGCTGAACACAATGCGATGTCATTCATCAGCACATCAACCCTCCAGTCACATCATCACTCCAAACTGTTTGTGTTTGACGCTTATCCAACTTATGCACGGTAAAGTAATTCTCTAGAACAGTTGCTGCTGGTTTCCGACCAGTGGTACCACATGACACAAAATGTTCTAGGGAGCCCAATGCTTTTTCTCCGATGGCAGGTGCAGATGTGAATTGGACACGATGGGGCTGGTAAACAATGCGGAAATCCTCCCTGAAGGTCGTTAGGCGTGATCGACTGGAACCTTGGTGGGCAGGAAGTCTACTCTCATTTCCCATGTAGTACAACATCGGGCCACTGTACATCCGAATACCCAACAAACCTAGATATCGCACGATTCGACCAGCTGGTCAAGCTGAGACCCACAATGAGACCCCATTCAAACTTTGACATCTGCTGGTAAGTGTTCTCACAAAAGTACGCGGCATATCCGCGTCTTTCACAGAGGTCACCCAACGTGTCTGTTCTCGCCCATTGTATACCATACCAGATCTGGTAAAAAACCGTAAACTCGAACTACACTAATGCACTCTGTTGGCCTCTCGTACTGTGACAGAGAATTGCAACTCTAATCATTTACATACCCGCCGATATGTACATACACTACTGGCCATTAAAATTGCTACACCAAGAAGAAATGCAGATGATAAACGAGTATTCATTGGACAACATTATATTATACTAGAACTGACATGTGATCACATTTTCATGCAATTTGGATGAATAGATCCTGAGAAATCAGTACCCAGAACAACCACCTCTGGCCGTAATAAAGGCCTTGATACATCAGGGCCTTGAGTCAAACAGAGTTTGGATGGCGTGTACAGGTACAGCTGCCCTGCAGCTTCAACACGATACTACAGTTCATCAAGAGTAGCGACTGGCGTATTGTGACGAGTCAGTTGCTAGGCCACCATTGACCAGACGTTTTCAATTGGTGAGAGATCTGGAGAATGTGCTGGCCAGGGCAGCAGTCGAACATTTTCTGTATCCAGAAAGACCCGTACGGGACCTGCAACATGCGGTCGTGCATTATCCTGCTGAAATGTAGGGTTTGGCAGGGATCGACTGAAGGGTAGAGCCACGGGTCGTAACACATCTGAAATGTAACGGCCACTGTTCAAAGTGCCGTCAATGCGAAAAAGAGGTTACCGAGACGTGTAACCAATGACACCCCATACCATCACGCCGGGTAATACACCAGTATGGCGATGACGAATACACGCTTCCAATGTGCGTTCACCGCGACGTCGACAAACACGGATGCGACAACATCATGATGCTGTAAACAGAACCTGGATTCATCCGAAAAAATGACGTTTTGCCATTCGCGCACCCAGGTTCGTCGTTGAGTACACCATCGCAGGCACTCCTGTCTGTGATGCAGCGTCAAGGGTAAACGCAGCCATCTCTCCGAGCTGATAGTCCATGAAGCTGCAAACGTCGTCGAACTGTTCGTGCAGATGGTTGTTGTCTTGCAAGCGTCCCCATCTGTTGACTCAGGAATCGAGACGTGGCTGCACGATCCGTTACAGCCATGCGGATAAGATGCCTGTCATCTCGACCGCTAGTGATATGAGGCCATTGGGATCCAGTCCGGCGTTCCGTATTACCCTCCTGAACCCACCGATTCCATATTGTGCTAACAGTCATTGGATCTCGACCAACGGGAGCAGCAATGTCGCGATACGATAAACCGCAATCGCGATAGGCTGCATTCCGATCTTTATCAAAGTCGGAAACGTGATGGTACGCATTTCTCCTCCTTACGCGAGGCATCACAACAACGTTTCACTAGGCAACGCCGGTCAACTGCTCTTTGTGTATGAAAAATCGGTTGGAAACTTTCCTTATGTCAGCACGTTGTAGGTGTCGCCACCGGCGTCAACCTAGTGTGAATGCTCTGAAAAGCTAATCATTTGCATATCACAGCATCTTCTCCCTGTCAGTTAAATTTCGCTTTTGTAGCATGTCACCTTCGTGGTGTAGCAATTTTAATGGCCAGTAGTGTATATTGATTTGCGACCTTGTCTTCTGCGTGCTTCACTTTTTTTGTCAGAGTATTTGTAGCACTATACTTCATATCGATACCGTTACCATAAACACCGAAACAAAAGTATAGACTCTTACTTATATAAGTAATATGGGAACATACCTAATATTGGTGAAACGGGTAAGCTCCAGTAACAGAATGTTGGATATGTGAGGGGTAAAAATACACATTGTTGACCGACCCGTCTGACAGAGTTGTCGTAGCTGTGACAGTGAGTCCCCGAGTTGGACGGGTACTATGTCCTCGTTGGAAAGCTCCAAAGTAATTAAGCACTGCGCCACTTGAGCAGGTAGTGAGCTTTGCCAATAGGGCCAAAGGCGTGAGTCATACGAGGAACCTGCCGGCCGCCGCTGGGGAATGCGCCTCGTCTATTCTGGGGGTATGCGCTGCACCGCGAGGCGAGCTCTGCACCTGGGGCGGCGCGCCAACTGGACCTCCGGTGTCGAGAAACAATACCGCCAACACCCACTCCCACCTGCAGCCAGGCGGAGGCCGCGTCGCGTCTTGTTGCTATGGCGCACCACAGCAGGCGGGACCAAAGACTCTGCGCGACAGTCACAAGTCAGGAGAGTAGCCCAGAGTAATTCATTTTAGGCATGTAGTCACAAATATTGACTGTTCTCCAGAATCCGCAAATTGGAATTAGACGCTATCAAAATAAACTGGAAGGTAAAGAAGATGTAAAGGGTACTTCCCAAAAAATCGTGTATTGTGTTTACGTCAAATGTGTGTGAAATCTTATGGGACTTAAGTGCTAAGGTCATCAGTCCCTAAGCTTACACACTAATTAACCTAGATTATCCTAAGGACAAACACACACACCCATGCCCGACGGAGGACTCGAACCTCCGCCGGGACCAGCCGCACAGCCCATGACTGCAGCGCCCAGACCGCTCGGCTAATCCCTCACGGCTGTGTTTACGTACAGAGAAAATAGCACTCTCCAAAGAATTAGTGACGACGGTGTTTAAGCAGTATTGTGAATCAGTCATAGGTGGGAAATAAGTATGTATGAGAAAAGGGAGCAAAACGCTATTTACAATTTGTACAGAAACCAGATAGCAGTTACGAGAGTCGAGGGACATGAAAGGGAAGGAGTTGTTGGGAAGGGAGTGAGACAGGGTTGTAGCCTGTCCCGATGTTATTCAATCTGTATATTGAGCAAGCAGTAAAAGAAACAAAAGAGAAATTCGGAGTAGGTATTAAAATCCATGGAGAAGAAATAAAAACTTTGAGGTTCGCCGATGACATTGTAATTCTGTCAGAGACAACAAAGGACCTGTGAAGAGCAGCTGAACGGAATGGACAGTGTGTTGAAAGGAGGATATAAGATGAACAGCAACAAAAGCAAAACGAGGATAATGGAATGCAGTCGAATTAAATCGGGTGATACTGAGGGAATTAGATTAGGAAATGAGACGCCTAAAGTAGTAAATTAGTTTTGCTATTTGGGGAGCAAAATAACTAATGATAGTCGAAGTAGAGAGGATATAAAATGTAGACTGGCAATGGCAAGGAAAGCGTTTCTGAAGAAGAGAAATTTGTTAAGATCGAGTATAGATTTAAGTGTCAGGAAGCCGTTTCTGAAAGTGTTTGTATGGAGTGTAGCCATGTATGGAAGTGAAACGTGGACGATAAATAGTTTGGACAAGAAGAGAATAGAAGCTTTCGAAATGTGGTGCTACAGAGGAATGCTGAAGATTATATGGGTAGATCACATAAGTATTGAGGAGGTATTGAACAGAATTAGGGAGAAGAGAAATTTGTGGCACAACTCGACCAGAAGAAGGGATCCGTTGGTAGGACATATCCTGAGGCATCAAGGGATCACCAATTTAGTACTGGAGGGCATCATGGAGCGTAAAAATCGTAGAGGGAGACCAAGAGATGAATACACTAATCAGATACAGAAGGATGTAGGTTGCAGTAGGTATTGGGAGATGAAGAAGCTTGCACAGGATAGAGTAGCATGGAGAGCTGCATAAGACCAGTCTCTGGACTGAAGACCACAACAACAACAACAACAACAACAACAAGAAAAGGATGAAAGTCAAGGAGTATTTTACATGGAAGGGAATGGATAGGGATGTCTGAAAGTTAGTAGATCTATGCCAAGTATGTAAAATAATTAAGGCGAGTAATGATAAACCACACGATTGTTTGGCATTAAATAGGGAGTAAGCTCCTATAGACAGGTTATTTATTGACTGTTGGGGTCCACTTCCGAGATCGAAGCATGGTTCAAATGGCTCTGAGCACTATGGGACTCAACTGCTGTGGTCATCAGTCCTCTAGAACTTAGAACTACTTAAACCTAACTAACCTAAGAACATCACACACATCCATGCCCGAGGCAGGATTCGAACCTGTGACCGTAGCAGTCGCACAGTTCCGGACTGCGCGCCTAGAACCGCGAGACCACCGCGGCCGGCGATCGAAGCATGGAAATAAGTTGTATGTAAATTAAGGTGGAGAGGGAATGAAAGGAACGGAATGGGAGGTGATTAATGCTCACGCGGAATCAGCAGCGTAGAGTGAAAATGTGTTTCACTCTTGAGATTCGTACCCGAGATCTCCCGCTTACTAGGCAAGTGCGGTAACGATTGCGCCATCCGGGGCCAGTGTTAACGCAACTGCGCGGCCTATCCCGGCATGTGTCTCGGCCGTTCCACACTCCCATGTAGCGCCACCTATCTGCAGCCCCTGTCCATTTCCTCCATATTCGCTCTCTCAGATTCCCACAGAAGGTCGGACGTATTTGTGCATCCGCACTAAAGAAGGTGCTGCACAGCCAGGTCCATGAAATCAAGTGAATGCGTGGTGTCTGTTCATATAATGGAAATAAGTATTTTTTTGTTGGTGTGGCTGGTTTTACAAGCTTTGCTTGGTTAGTTCCCACTCGTGGGATGACAGCGAATATTAGTGTAATGGGCTTAAGGCATGCCTTCGCGAATTATGGCTTCGCTGAAATCTTGGTAAGCTATAATACACCTGCATTCCTGGCCCAGCAGTTTAGAAGATATTGTTTTAATCATGCCAATTAGTCACGTAAAAACTACTTCGTATTATCCACAACCTTCCTTTGTGGAAAGGGTAAACCGTAATCTCAAGACAGCATTAATCGCGTTCCATCATAAGGATCAGACAAGATGGCTCCAATCCCCTCAGTGCCTAAATTAAGCCGTTAATACGGCCAATCATAAGAGTCAAAGGACTTCTCCGGCTAAATTAACGTTGGCTTATACAAAGGGATATCCTGTGAGTGTTAATGAAAATTGGCATAAAGGTAAGGACAACATATTACCGGCACATAAAAGAGAGAGAGCGGTATAAGAGAGACGGCCCATGAAGGTAAAAATCTGGGACCGGGCTTTTACAAAAATATTTGTGGGCGCTCAGAAAGCAGCGGATAAGATGGCTCTAAGCACTATGTGACTTAACATCTGAGGTCATTAGTCCTCTAGACTTAGAATTACCTAAACTTAACATACCTAAGGACATCACACACATCCATGCCCGAGGCAGCGTAAGAAATTATTTATTTAATTAACTTAGTTGTGTAATTGTCAGATGTGACATGGTTGGTGACAAAAGAAATATTCAGAAGCTTGTGTTAAGTTTTAGTTCTCTCTGGTTTCAAAATGTGATACTTCATGATTGCGTTTTTATTTTGCCTTGAGCCGTCGGTAGGTTGAGTTTAATGGGCGTGGGGGAGGTTGGGGTGGGGGGAGGGGGGAGGAGGGAGGGAGGGAGGGAGGGATGATCCGTGCCGGAGTATCGACCTCGCTAGACTGTGGTCGAGGAGCAGTTTTTCAGAGACACAATCTAAGAACCTGGTCTATACAATCGATATCTGACAACAGAAACTCCCCATCACACTCCCTGCATATTTAGTAGTAAAATAGCCTCGCTGGGTAGCCCCGTGGTCTGAACCGCTTTGCCACGGTTCGCGCGCCTCCCCGTCGGAAGTTCGAGTCCTCCCTCTGGCATGGGTGCGTGTGTGTTGTCCTTAGCGTAAGTAAGTTTAAGTTAAAGTAAGTAGTGTGTAAGCCTCGAACCGATGACCTCAGCATTTTGGTCCCAGAGGAACTTATCACAAGTTTCCAAAATTTTAGTGGTAAAATAGCTCAGTGGATAGCCCGTCAAAAACTGAACACAGATAACGCATGAAAACAGGAAGAAAGTTCATTGAACTGTAAAAAGAGAAGCAAAACAGGAACAATGAATGGCCCAAGCTCAAGACGTGCCGCATCGAGCGACTCGCAAGAAGCATGGCGTCGTGATGGTGTGGTCACGGTGTTGGACTGCAACGCGGGAGATCCTTGTTCAAGTCTCCCTTGTGGCCCACATTTTTCACAAATTTATGAACAGTCCGTTCGGTCATTGACATGTTATTCTCCCTCTGTAGTCTTCGCAATTGTCATACTATACATTGGTTATTGAATATGAGTCATGTAGAAAGAACATATTATCGTCGCAAGTAAATGTGATGAATAGTGAGAGCAGGCGAAACGCCGCATTGACTTCTCACAGACATTAAAAAAAAAAAAAAAAAAAAGGGTGTGAACTATGTTAATAAGGAAGCAACTGAAGGGTCAAAACTTTCAAAATTGAAAGCAAGAGGCATAACGTGTGCTACTAGCGTAGAACAAATAAGAGGTACGTAAGTCTGGAGATCGCTTCGTAACACGTTGAAGTTGCAAGCGGACGTTACACCGCGATACCGACTCAGATCTCAATACGGCGAACAGACACGTCAGTGACCGGACGGACAGTTCATAGTTCTGTGAGAAGAAAAAGAAGTGGGACACGAGGGTTTGAACACGGATCTCCCCCTTCACACTCCAACACCGTGACCACATGACAACGATGCCACAGGTTGAAGTTAAATGCTGGCTGTATATTTTGTGTGTTTTTGTATGGGTGTATACGCTTGCTTATCACAAGAAAAACTTTGTAAATTTCCTGCATTATTGTAAAACTAATGTATTTAGAGAGTAGTTCTTCAAAGCTCAGTGTGATTTACAAGAGCCTAGTAAGACAGTTGACAACGTATGAGTTCTTATTTTTTTAAAGTAGTAAACCTTCATGAGTGGTGTTCTACATAAAACTGAAAAATAATTTACTTGTGCAGAAAGTATTTTCAATAATTAATTTTTTTACTAAGGAATAATACGATAGAACACGGTGCAGCTATGCAGGGATGTTTGATTCTTGTTTGGACTAGTGAAGCCAAATAAATGTTTTAAAAATTTCCTATCGAGATTCAGTAAAACTTCAATACGTTCCACTTCCCTAAATCCATATCCCGTCACGGTTCATGGTGGACCTTCCGAGATTATGTACGTGGTCATTTACATAATGTATACTGACCAGCCAGAACATTATGACCACCGATGTACTATCGATATAAAACCGTCCAGGCGAATTTGACCGAGGGCAGATTGTAACTGCCCGGAGGCTCGGCACGAGCATGATACGATTCGCTGATGACATTGCTATCCTGAGTGAAAGTGAAGAAGAATTAAATGATCTGCTGAACGGAATGAACAGCCTAATGAGTACATAGTATGGTTTGAGAGTAAATCGGAGAAAGACGAAGGTAATGAGAAGTAGTAGAAATGAGAACAGCGAGAAACTTAACATCAGGATTGATGGTCACGAAGTCAATGAAGTTAAGGAATTCTGCTACCTAGGCAGTAAAATAACCAATGACGGACGGAGCAAGGAGGACATCAAAAGCAGACTCGCTATGGCAAAAAAGGCATTTCTGGCCAAGAGAAGTCTACTAATATCAAAGACCGGCCTTAATTTCAGGAAGAAATTTCTGAGGATGTACGTCTGGAGTACAGCATTGTATGCCACGGTCGCAGATTCGAATCCTGCCTCGGGCATGGGTGTGTGTGATGTCCTTAGGTTAGTTAGGTTTAAGTAGTTCTAAGTTCTAGGGGACTTATGACCTAAGATGTTGAGTCCCATAGTGCTCAGAGCCATTTTTGAACAGCATTGTATGGTAGTGAAACATGGACTGTGGGAAAACCGGAACAGAAGAGAATCGAAGCATTTGAGATGTGGTGCTATAGACGAATGTTGAAAATTAGGTGGACTGATAAGGTAAGGAATGAGGAGGTTCTACGCAGAATCGGGGAGCAAAGGAATATGTGGAAAACACTGATAAGGAGAAGGGACAGGATGATAGGACATCTGCTAAGACATGAGGGAATGACTTCCATGGTACTAGAGGGAGCTGTAGAGGGCAAAAACTGTAGAGGAAGACAGAGATTGGAATACGTCAAGCAAGTAATTGAGGACGTAGGTTGTAAGTGCTGCTCTGAGATGAAGAGGTTAGCGCAGGAAAGGAATTCGTGGCGGAAAAAAAAAAAATCTAACTGCGCTGAAGAATGGGGAACGTACACCTGTAACCGTTAGTACACCATTTTCAGCTGGTTCCTAGCAAGTTCTACACTAATATAGACAAACACAAAATAGGGTAACAGGTTAAATGTACATTGCTTTGGGACAGTCTACATAATTTCGACTTTTGTAGACCTCTTGTTGACTTCCTATAAATAATTGTTTATGAATCATAAAAACTGAGCAGACAAACATAGATACATGTGAGGTAAGTGCGAGGAATCCTTTTGTAACATAAGAATTACTTCAACCGATCGACAAAAGAAACAGTTATGGCGTTGCGCTTGGCAATGAAAGTAAGGCTAATTAATAATCAAGACGTCTTCAAACGGGTCGACGACCCAGAAAAAGAGTTCAGCCATGTAAAAGTGTTCACACCTTCGAACGTCTAAGAAAAGCAGGTGTAAGCTGAGGAAAGGACGGATCATACATATTATACACTACACTCGAAAGGGAAAAATAGGAATAGAAGCTCTAGAACCAACTGACTGGATTAAGAAAGGTGTAATGCAGGTCTTCCCCACATTTTTTAATATACACTGCCCAACACAATTAAAAGGTCACCCTAGTGCTCGACTGCGTTTTGGCGCCAAATTCCACCACAATTCTGCTCAACGCCATCGTGTACGTGTCGTGCGATGGGAAGGTCGTCACACCTCCCTCCTCTTAACCACATTTCACCCCTTCTTTTCACGCGATGGAGGTCAGAGCCGCGCCTCCTATTGTTCAAGTCACGTGGTTTTCTTATCGGTGGCCGAGGAAAATATTTCAGACATACCACCACTCAGAGCTGACACGAAAAGGGCTTCAGAGGATGAGACAACTTAGTCAACGAAACCACCCCTTCTCCTGAGGCGTTGATTTCCACACATTTCGCTGCAAAAAACAAAAGTTCCCAGTGCAATGGGCAACAGGACGACTCTCTTGGTAATCTTCGACACTGCTGATACCCTCCGGACGATTAAACTCTTCCCTAAGACACTGTGGGCTTGCAACTCCACTGAACATGTTTGTACCCCTTTGGAGCGAAGTGTGACTGAAATTGTTGCTCTGGTATACAGGATGGAACCACTAACGACCGTTCAAAACCATTCGATTAAATTTGAAAGTGATTCGAAGCATTAAATGCGTGATCATATGCGTCTATAAAACGGTCCCTTGAAGATCCCCACCCCTCCTCCCCGTATGGCATCAACCTTTGTGTCACCTACGCACCTTTTCTGACCACTTTAGAGATGTACCTGAAGAAAAACAGACAGACACTACTTTCTAGGCCCCGATGTGACAGGTAATCACATTTCGACACTCCTGAGCTGAGTGGCGCTGTATCGTTGAACTAGCGCCTGTTGCCCACACGCAAAATCTAAGTGGATGACTGTCACACTGGCGCCTAGTAATCAGTGCACATTTTTAAAGTGCTCACAAGTGGTGCAAGAGTCGCACGGAGGGTGTTGCCGAACTGAAAAGGGGCCATTTGTCGCTTTAGTTACGTATGAGTCAATATCGCACCCCTTGCAATCGCTCCACGTGAGGGCGCGAAACAGGAGTCGCGAATAGCATAAACACCCGTTGCTTCTTCGGATCACAATCCGTTTTTTCTCGGATGGTTTTGAACGGTCCCTTGTGATTCCATCCTGTACACGAGAGCAAAAATGGCGGTCGCATTGCGCTCCAAATGGGTGCCATCACGTACAGTGGTGTTTCAGGCCCACAGTTTGCTTAGACAAGGGCTGAATCGTCCGAGGAGTGTCATCGGTGTCAATGATTGTAGGAGATGTCGTCCTTTTGCTCATCCCAATGCGAACTGTAGTTTTCGACAGCAAAATGTATCTGAACCAACGCTCCAAGTGAAGAGGTGGGTTCATTGAAGCCATTTATGCCACCCCTCTTAGGTCTTTTCGTGTCGACACCGACCGATGGTGCGCCTGGAATGTTTTCCTCGGCCACACATACGAAAATCGCGTGGTTTCAACGCTGGGCATCGCGATTCTGCCGCCATCGATGGGGCGTCAAAAGACGGGCTGAAATGTTGGCGGGGTGGCCAAGCGGCTCTAGGCGCTACAGTTTGGAACCACGCGACCGCTACGGTCGCAGGTTCGAATCCTGCCTCGGGCGTGGATGTCTGTGATGT